>NC_061455.1:13485101-14165716 GCF_022581195.2 Helicoverpa zea | reverse complement strand
AGTGTCTAGATGACCGAAGCCTGGTAGACCAACACAACGTGCAGTCGCTCAGAATCTACACAGACGGTAGCAAGCTCCAGGGCAAAGTCGGTGCTGCGTTGTCCATATGGGACAACCAGACCGAACTGCGGAGCCGAAAACTGAGCTTGCCAGCGTACTGCACAGTCTACCAGGCTGAACTTCTGGCCATATGCAGGGCCACTAGCGAAGCCCTGAACAGCGGAGCGGAGAGCTGCGGCATATACAGCGACTCACGGGCGGCCTTGCAGACTGTGACCAATCCCGGGTCTATGCTCTCCCTCGCAATCGAGGCGCGCCGAAACCTCAGCGTGGCCTTGACCCGTGGCAAAGCTGTGACCTTGTTCTGGATCAAGGCCCACGCCGGCATCGATGGCAACGAACGCGCCGACGAGCTTGCAAAAGAAGCAGCACTTTCGAGTCGGAGGAAGCCAGATTATGACCGATGCCCGGTCTCATTCGTCAAGAGGGATCTTCGTAGCGACTCTCTTGACGAATGGAACCGAAGGTACACAGCGGGCGAGACGGCCTCCGTCACGAAAGTGTTCTTCCCGGACGCGAGGGAGGCATATCGCTTGGTGCGCAAAATACAACCGCAGGGCATCGTTACAAGCATCTTTACGGGCCATGGGGGGTTCTCCCAATACTTGCACCGCTTCAAGTGTCGGGAGAGCCCGTCATGCATTTGCGATCCTGCGGTTGAAGAATCTGTCCAGCACATCCTTTTCCAGTGTCCAGTGTTTGAGGCTAAGCGCTTCGACCTTGCCCAAAAAATAGAAAGAGACGTGACGATCGGCGAAGCCTACGGGCTCGTCGCAAGCAAAACGACAAGAAGCAATTTTATGGCATACGCGGAGCATTTGTGCAAAATAGTAGTGGAAAGGAACGCATCGGAGTAAGTCCGAGCGTTTCCCTCCCCAAAATATAAAGGAGACTATATAATAATCATAAGACATAAAAGGTCTCTGATCATGTCAGAGGTACACTTGACGGCAGGAGTGGGTTTTAGCCGGTAGGAGTCCGGCACTACCCCTCGGGGTGTCCATGAGGATTTCCCACTCCTGCCACCAAAAAAAAAAAAAAAAAAAAAAAAAAACCTAACCTAACCTAACCTAACCTTTTTTTTTTTTTTTTTTTTCTCGGGGGGAAATCCTCATGGACTTCCTCCGCCTGGGGAGAGGCGGAGGGGTGTGCCGGACTCTTACCGGCTAAAACCCCCCTGTGTCCTCCTTACACGTGGGCGCGGGGCCGCGGGAATCCAAATTCTTCCGCAGCCCCGCACTGGTGCTGGCCCGCCTTGCGGGCCTCGCCTCGGGCACGGGGGAGTGAGGTGTTAAACTCCCCCGTGCAACGCCTCAGAGGCGCGCGTCGACACCCGCGCGCGCCTCCGCCTCGGGTCCGTTGAATAGGGGGCGGGGACTTCCCCAAGTCCTTCGCCCCTGGACCCGTTCATGGGGGGCGGAAGAGGGCGTTGTCTGCCCTCCTCCGGCGCCCGGAGCGCCTGCTGCGGGCGGGATCGGCAGTTGAAATCTCCCTCTCCCGTTCCGCAGCTTCCTTCTGCGACATCACGTCCTCGCAGAAGGACACCACTGCGTCCCACGACTCTGCGCTGCCGACCATCTTCCGTACCACGGCCGGCAGCGACAGATCGCCTCCTACTTCATTTGTGAGGACACGGCGCTGCTCCTCCCAAGCAACACACTGAACGAACGTGTGTTGCGCCGTGTCCTCCCCGCCATGGACGCAGTGGTGGCACCGAGCGTCCGGCTCCCTGCCTATGCGACACAGGTACTTGCCGAAGCAGCCGTGCCCCGACAGCACCTGCGTCACCCTGAACGACAGGGAGCCGTGCCTTCTCCCGAGCCAGTCGTCGAGCACTGGCCGGATCGCCTCGACGGTGGCGAGGCCGGCGGCAGGGCGCAGAAGCCTCTGCCGCCATTCCGCCACCAAGACCTGACGGAGCTCTGCTCGGCGCTGCGCTATCTGCCGCTGCACCGGCCTCGAGTCCCGTGCCCGCTCTTCCTCGCGCCACCGATACAGCGACGCGAGTACTTTAGCCTCTAGGTCCCAGGGCGGGGATCCGGCCAGGACGCAAGCCGCCTCGTAGGAAATCGTGCGATACCCGCGGACGACTCTGACGGCCATCGCCCTCTGCGGTCTGCGCAGAATGGCTAGAGTGCTGGCCGCCAGGTCCATCGCCCACACAGGGGCCCCATATAGGGCCATGGACCGCACGATTCCCACGTACAACCGCCTACAGGCGGCGCTCGGGCCCCCCATGTTAGGAAGCAACGTTGACAGCGCGCCCGCTGCACCCATCAGCTTGGGCACCAGCCGCCGGAAGTGGGGGCCGAATTCCCATCGGCTGTCGAGCACCAATCCCAGATACTTCATGGTGGACTCGACAGCTATCCGGGCTCCACCGACCACGATGTGTGATCCCGACGGCGGCGCGCGTCGGGGGCCATGAAACACCATGGCCTCCGACTTGTTGAGGGCCACCTCCAGGCCCAGGCGCCGGATGCGGTTCACCACCTGTGACACCGCAGCCGTGGCTATCAACGCTGCTTCCCTGTGCGAGCTCCCCCGGGCAGTGACAAGCGTGTCGTCCGCATAACACGTCAAGTCGGCGCCCGACGGGAGTTCGCCTCTCAGCACCCAATCGTAACCGATGTTCCACAGGAGCGGCCCCAGCACCGATCCCTGTGGAACACCGCACGTCATGAGGTGCCGACCGGCACCGTCATGTCCCCGATATGTGACGCATCTACCTTCTAGGTAGGCCCCTACTGTGCGACGGAGGTAGGGAGGCACGCGGTGATATCTCAGTGCCTCCCGAATACAGCTCCAGGGCAGGGTGTTGAACGCGTTGGAGATGTCTAAAGACACCGCCAACACCACCCCACCCTGGGACACCGTCTCCTCCGCCAGGGCTCTCACGCGCATTATGGCGTCTACGGTGGAGCGCCCGCGACGAAAACCAAACTGGTTGTCGTCCAGGTCCGGCCCCTCTCTGCACAAGTGGCTGACGAGGCGATCTGCGATGACACGCTCAAAGAGTTTGCCCGCCTCGTCGAGCAGCACTATGGGCCGGTACGCGGACGGCGAGTCCGCGGGGCGCCCCTCCTTCCTGAGCAGGACCAGCCTCCCCTCCTTCCACACACTGGGAAACTGACCCTGCTCGAGACATGCCGTGAAGAGCCCTCTCAGCTGGGGCTCTAGCTCCTTCAGAGCCAGGACGAGAGCTCGGCCAGGAACTCCGTCGGGTCCGGGCGCCGTGTTCTTAGCCCGGAGCCGCGACACGGCCGCTCTCGTCTCTGCTTGCGTCACCTCGGGGACATCGGTGCTCTCCTCTTCGGGAGAGTCTGTGGCCGAGGGTGAAGCCATCGTCGGGGGAACGTGTCCCGCTCGCTCAGGGAAGAGCGCCAATACGACCGCCCCTAGCAGCTGGGGCTGCATGCTCTGCACCAGTGGAGGCGCCCATGCACGCAGCTTGCCCCGTACCCAACGGTAGGGGCGGCCCCACGGATCCCGATCCAGGGACCCCAGCAGCTCCTCCCTGGCACGCGACTTAGAATCGCCGATGGCCAGCCACAGAGTCTCCTTGGACGCGCTGTACACCTCATACAGCGCGTCCTCCTCGGCGGAAACCCGTCGACGTCGTCTCCGGTATCGTGTGTACTGGCGGCGAGCCGCAACGCACGCGATGCGCAACTGCGCAATCTCGGCGGTCCACCAGTACACCTGGCGCCTTGCGGACTGTTGGCGGACGCGGGGCATGGACGCGTCGCAGATCTGCGTCATCGCCCCGCGAAACCGCAGCGCCACCGCTTCGACGTCGACGGGGCCGTCCGTCGCCGACTCCCAAATCCAGGACTGGACTAAGGCAGCTTCCTCGAGCAGTTCCTTGTCGATGCACTTAAGCGCCCAGCGCGGGCCGTCGTTGATCGGGGCTGTTGGATGGCGGCCGCTCGCGGTCTGGGCAGAGACGTCGAACCGGATATACCTGTGGTCCGACAGCGTCTCCACCTCCACGGCGACACGCCAGTCGCGGACTCGGCTGGCGACAGAGGGGCTAGCGAACGAGACGTCCACTATCGACCCGCCCCGCTGCCGCACGCACGTGTATTCCGAGCCCCGATTCAGGACGACCAGACCGGTCGTCACCGCCCACTCTTCCAGCACCTCGCCCCGAGGGTCAGTGACCGGAGATCCCCACGCCGATGACTTGGCGTTGAGATCCCCGAGCACCAGAACGGGGCGAGGGTGATGGCGGCCTACGACGGCGCCCAACTCGACAAGGAAACCCTCGAAGTCGGCGAGACTCTTGTTGGGGGAGAAATACGCCCCCACAATGACGATGCCGCCCGAGACCGCAGCAACCCAGCCACGGCCCCGAGACGGGTCGGTCAGAGTCCCGCCAATAATGGCCACCAAACCGTCAGCGCACCCCAGCCAGTTGTCACGGGCGGGGATGAAGTACGGCTCGGCGACCACAGCCACGTCAATCGACCACTCTGCCATGCTCTGGAGGAGAAGATCCTGAGCTCTGGCACAGTGGTTGATGTTGCCCTGGAGGAAATGGAGGTGCCCTATTATTGACACTCCATTCCCTCGGCAACGGTCCTGGGCCGGGAGTCGGCCGCGGAGCTACTGGCCTGCGGGGGTGGCGAGGTTTCCCCGGCAGGCTTAGAGCTCCTCTTCTTTTTCTTGGCCTTGCTGGCAGGCGCGCCACAGGCCCCTCCGCCCACTTTGTGTCCCGCTGGCTTCCCCACAGCCGAACACAAGCAGCAGTTTGGCGCCGCGGAACACTGGGCCGCCTTGTGGCCGGGCTGACCGCAACGATAACAGAGGTCGCTGCGGTCAATCTCGGCGGTGCATTTTGCCCGGACGTGCCCCTTCTCCAGGCACCGGAAGCACCGCAAAGCCCGGGGCTGCAGGAGTTTCACCCTCGCTGCAACCCAGCCAACCAGCAATCTGCCACTATCGGCGATCTTTTTCGCCGACGCTACAGGGCACCGAACCCAGACTACGCCGAGTCCGGTAGCGTCAACGCGTATGTCGCCGGCCCGCACCTTGTCCGGCGGACACTCTCCGCCACGAGCAACGGCCGCCGCCACCTCCTCAGAGGTCACGGAGTCGTCCAGGCCAGCAATCCGCACTTCTGCGGTTTTCATTGGCCTGGAGACCCGGACGTCCTCTGGGTTGAGGACCTCCTTCATTTTGGCGGCCAGAGCGTCCGCCTTCTCGACGCTGTCGCTCGCAGCACCAGCCACCTCAAACAGCCGCGCACCCGTGGCAGCCTGCCTGAGGGTGACGGACTGGAGGCCAAGATCTGCCAATTTTATCTTGGCCTTGGCCTCGGCAATCACCGACTGGTACGTAACGCCGCGCTCCGCAGCTCCGGGCTGGAGCGTTAGCGTAACAGCCTCAGAACGAGGCGCACGTATCGCCGGCGCATTGCGACCGCCGGTCTTTTTGGCAGTCCGTCGCGCAGGCTGCGCAACTGCGGCGCGCGCTGCTGCTGGTGCCGCGGCCTTTTTGGCGGCTTTGCGGGCCTTCTTGCGGCCCACGACTTTCGCCCAGGTCTCACCCTTGGACCCGGCAGTCGTGGGCTGAACACTCGACGGGGTTCCCTCCACGGGCTTTTCAACACCCTCCGCGGGCTTCCCCTTTTGAGGCGCAGGTCTCGGCGGCTCCTCCGTCCTCCGTTTGTCCGCTGCTAATGTCGGCCGGAGGATTGGCTCCTGCGGAAGGCGCCGAGAGATGGCCTCGATGCGAGCGTTCATCATGCTCCCGCACTGGAGCATGCAGAGCCGAACAATGCGCTCGACCTCATCGTCGGTGTGCGCGCTTGTCGGTCCCGGTGCGGGAGTGGGAGTCGCCATGGGCGGAGTGGCGACGGCGGCAGATTGTGGCTGCTGCTGCTCGCTCAGCGCAGCCACTTGCCGCCGGAGATCCTCCAGATCTCTTCGGAGGCGGCTGTTCTCCTCCTGCAACTTAGTGACCTCGTCTGAGGCCGTTCGGTTGAGGAGGTCTCCAACCGCCTCCTTGATGTCGGCGGCTGCCTCCTTGAGGGCGCGGGTGAATGTGCCCTTCAGGTTGCCGGACTGCGTGGCAACCTTCAGGACGACATCCACGCCGCCCAACACTTGTTGGCTTAACGCCACCGCCGACATCTCCCCTGAAGCCGCCAAAGCGGCACGTCGCTCGCGGGCGCGTCGGGCCATCTCTGTCACCTCATCGACCGCGACCGCCCTCCGCTGCTCTCTTTTGGCGGCGTTGAGCTCTGCTTTCGTGCTTCCTAGGGAAACACAGCTCACGCCGCCAGGGTCCTCGCTCCTGACCCCAACATCACTCTCTTCGCTGGCCGCCGGAGTAGCGGAGCGCAGAAACCGCCCCCGCGAATCCCTCGGCGGCCGCAAAGAGGCCCCCCCCTCCTGTTGGTGCCGGTTTTCGGCCCCGCCGAGCTGTCGGCACTTTTGGGGCCGATAGGTCCTCCTCGCTTGAGGATAGGCCTATCGACCCATCTCGGTCCGAGACTTCATCGCGCGGACGCTTCCTCCAAAATCTGGAGGCAGTTCCGCGCGACTCCCCGTCGGACAGGACCACACTGCACGGTCTGCAGCCCCCCTGGCTCAAGACCGTGCCAAGATTGGTGCTTCCAGTAGCACTATCAGCAGCAGGGGCCTGGTCGCCTACCCCTGCGCGTCCGTCGGTCGCCAATTTCACACTCACAGGCCCGGATACCTGTGAGCGCCGGTTGTCAGCCGGGTCACATGACATAGAATCGGTGCTTCCAGTAGCCACATCCGCTACAGGGGCCTGGTCGCCTACCCCTGCGCGTCCTTCGGTAACCAATTTAACACTCGCAGGCCCGGATACCTGCGAGCGCCGGGCGTCAGCCGGATCGCAAGACAAGACACACTCTATATCTGACATTTCCATTTACGATATGGGTGGTACACACATCGCTTCCCCAAGGCGATGCGGCCACTCTTTTTTGGGAGGGTATTTAGTCCCCCCGAGGCCAGCGGATGCCTCCGGTGCAGGATACACCGCCCGCTGCTCGGTATCTACAACTAGGACACTAACCTAAGACTAAACCTAATATATTTTTGTATTTTTTGTTATTTTGTAATTTTCTCTTTGGTTTTTTTTTTTTTTTTTTTTTTTTTTTTTTTTTTTTTTTTTTTTTTTTTTTTTTTTTTAACTTACGGCTAACTTAAAACTAACTTAACCTACTTGGCACCGTGGCTCAGCACCTCGCCACGGATGCCCCAATACCGCAGGTTGAGGAGCAACCTGCGGCCTTCCCCACCTCGGTCACCACGACGAGCACGCCGCGGAGACCCGTAGACCGCGGACTGTACAACGGCCCGCGATCTACCCCACCTCGCTCCCTAGTCGTGCACTCTGCTGCTGCAGAGTGCAGATAGGGAGCCCTCGGGAGCGACTCCTCCGCTCCTGTCGAAATTAGCCACGGACAACAATCTCCTCTATCCCACCCCCCGCGAAGAGATTATTGTCCGTGCCCAGGGTGCACCGGCCCGGTGACTGCTCTTCCCTTAGGACGTGTCCACAGGGACCAGCAGTTGCCGAGCACACGGGGAGGTTTTCTGACAGGCACCCCAACCTAACCTAACCTAACCTTTTTTTTTTTTTTTTTTTTCTCGGGGGGAAATCCTCATGGACTTCCTCCGCCTGGGGAGAGGCGGAGGGGTGTGCCGGACTCTTACCGGCTAAAACCCCCCTGTGTCCTCCTTACACGTGGGCGCGGGGCCGCGGGAATCCAAATTCTTCCGCAGCCCCGCACTGGTGCTGGCCCGCCTTGCGGGCCTCGCCTCGGGCACGGGGGAGTGAGGTGTTAAACTCCCCCGTGCAACGCCTCAGAGGCGCGCGTCGACACCCGCGCGCGCCTCCGCCTCGGGTCCGTTGAATAGGGGGCGGGGACTTCCCCAAGTCCTTCGCCCCTGGACCCGTTCATGGGGGGCGGAAGAGGGCGTTGTCTGCCCTCCTCCGGCGCCCGGAGCGCCTGCTGCGGGCGGGATCGGCAGTTGAAATCTCCCTCTCCCGTTCCGCAGCTTCCTTCTGCGACATCACGTCCTCGCAGAAGGACACCACTGCGTCCCACGACTCTGCGCTGCCGACCATCTTCCGTACCACGGCCGGCAGCGACAGATCGCCTCCTACTTCATTTGTGAGGACACGGCGCTGCTCCTCCCAAGCAACACACTGAACGAACGTGTGTTGCGCCGTGTCCTCCCCGCCATGGACGCAGTGGTGGCACCGAGCGTCCGGCTCCCTGCCTATGCGACACAGGTACTTGCCGAAGCAGCCGTGCCCCGACAGCACCTGCGTCACCCTGAACGACAGGGAGCCGTGCCTTCTCCCGAGCCAGTCGTCGAGCACTGGCCGGATCGCCTCGACGGTGGCGAGGCCGGCGGTAGGGCGCAGAAGCCTCTGCCGCCATTCCGCCACCAAGACCTGACGGAGCTCTGCTCGGCGCTGCGCTATCTGCCGCTGCACCGGCCTCGAGTCCCGTGCCCGCTCTTCCTCGCGCCACCGATACAGCGACGCGAGTACTTTAGCCTCTAGGTCCCAGGGCGGGGATCCGGCCAGGACGCAAGCCGCCTCGTAGGAAATCGTGCGATACCCGCGGACGACTCTGACGGCCATCGCCCTCTGCGGTCTGCGCAGAATGGCTAGAGTGCTGGCCGCCAGGTCCATCGCCCACACAGGGGCCCCATATAGGGCCATGGACCGCACGATTCCCACGTACAACCGCCTACAGGCGGCGCTCGGGCCCCCCATGTTAGGAAGCAACGTTGACAGCGCGCCCGCTGCACCCATCAGCTTGGGCACCAGCCGCCGGAAGTGGGGGCCGAATTCCCATCGGCTGTCGAGCACCAATCCCAGATACTTCATGGTGGACTCGACAGCTATCCGGGCTCCACCGACCACGATGTGTGATCCCGACGGCGGCGCGCGTCGGGGGCCATGAAACACCATGGCCTCCGACTTGTTGAGGGCCACCTCCAGGCCCAGGCGCCGGATGCGGTTCACCACCTGTGACACCGCAGCCGTGGCTATCAACGCTGCTTCCCTGTGCGAGCTCCCCCGGGCAGTGACAAGCGTGTCGTCCGCATAACACGTCAAGTCGGCGCCCGACGGGAGTTCGCCTCTCAGCACCCAATCGTAACCGATGTTCCACAGGAGCGGCCCCAGCACCGATCCCTGTGGAACACCGCACGTCATGAGGTGCCGACCGGCACCGTCATGTCCCCGATATGTGACGCATCTACCTTCTAGGTAGGCCCCTACTGTGCGACGGAGGTAGGGAGGCACGCGGTGATATCTCAGTGCCTCCCGAATACAGCTCCAGGGCAGGGTGTTGAACGCGTTGGAGATGTCTAAAGACACCGCCAACACCACCCCACCCTGGGACACCGTCTCCTCCGCCAGGGCTCTCACGCGCATTATGGCGTCTACGGTGGAGCGCCCGCGACGAAAACCAAACTGGTTGTCGTCCAGGTCCGGCCCCTCTCTGCACAAGTGGCTGACGAGGCGATCTGCGATGACACGCTCAAAGAGTTTGCCCGCCTCGTCGAGCAGCACTATGGGCCGGTACGCGGACGGCGAGTCCGCGGGGCGCCCCTCCTTCCTGAGCAGGACCAGCCTCCCCTCCTTCCACACACTGGGAAACTGACCCTGCTCGAGACATGCCGTGAAGAGCCCTCTCAGCTGGGGCTCTAGCTCCTTCAGAGCCAGGACGAGAGCTCGGCCAGGAACTCCGTCGGGTCCGGGCGCCGTGTTCTTAGCCCGGAGCCGCGACACGGCCGCTCTCGTCTCTGCTTGCGTCACCTCGGGGACATCGGTGCTCTCCTCTTCGGGAGAGTCTGTGGCCGAGGGTGAAGCCATCGTCGGGGGAACGTGTCCCGCTCGCTCAGGGAAGAGCGCCAATACGACCGCCCCTAGCAGCTGGGGCTGCATGCTCTGCACCAGTGGAGGCGCCCATGCACGCAGCTTGCCCCGTACCCAACGGTAGGGGCGGCCCCACGGATCCCGATCCAGGGACCCCAGCAGCTCCTCCCTGGCACGCGACTTAGAATCGCCGATGGCCAGCCACAGAGTCTCCTTGGACGCGCTGTACACCTCATACAGCGCGTCCTCCTCGGCGGAAACCCGTCGACGTCGTCTCCGGTATCGTGTGTACTGGCGGCGAGCCGCAACGCACGCGATGCGCAACTGCGCAATCTCGGCGGTCCACCAGTACACCTGGCGCCTTGCGGACTGTTGGCGGACGCGGGGCATGGACGCGTCGCAGATCTGCGTCATCGCCCCGCGAAACCGCAGCGCCACCGCTTCGACGTCGACGGGGCCGTCCGTCGCCGACTCCCAAATCCAGGACTGGACTAAGGCAGCTTCCTCGAGCAGTTCCTTGTCGATGCACTTAAGCGCCCAGCGCGGGCCGTCGTTGATCGGGGCTGTTGGATGGCGGCCGCTCGCGGTCTGGGCAGAGACGTCGAACCGGATATACCTGTGGTCCGACAGCGTCTCCACCTCCACGGCGACACGCCAGTCGCGGACTCGGCTGGCGACAGAGGGGCTAGCGAACGAGACGTCCACTATCGACCCGCCCCGCTGCCGCACGCACGTGTATTCCGAGCCCCGATTCAGGACGACCAGACCGGTCGTCACCGCCCACTCTTCCAGCACCTCGCCCCGAGGGTCAGTGACCGGAGATCCCCACGCCGATGACTTGGCGTTGAGATCCCCGAGCACCAGAACGGGGCGAGGGTGATGGCGGCCTACGACGGCGCCCAACTCGACAAGGAAACCCTCGAAGTCGGCGAGACTCTTGTTGGGGGAGAAATACGCCCCCACAATGACGATGCCGCCCGAGACCGCAGCAACCCAGCCACGGCCCCGAGACGGGTCGGTCAGAGTCCCGCCAATAATGGCCACCAAACCGTCAGCGCACCCCAGCCAGTTGTCACGGGCGGGGATGAAGTACGGCTCGGCGACCACAGCCACGTCAATCGACCACTCTGCCATGCTCTGGAGGAGAAGATCCTGAGCTCTGGCACAGTGGTTGATGTTGCCCTGGAGGAAATGGAGGTGCCCTATTATTGACACTCCATTCCCTCGGCAACGGTCCTGGGCCGGGAGTCGGCCGCGGAGCTACTGGCCTGCGGGGGTGGCGAGGTTTCCCCGGCAGGCTTAGAGCTCCTCTTCTTTTTCTTGGCCTTGCTGGCAGGCGCGCCACAGGCCCCTCCGCCCACTTTGTGTCCCGCTGGCTTCCCCACAGCCGAACACAAGCAGCAGTTTGGCGCCGCGGAACACTGGGCCGCCTTGTGGCCGGGCTGACCGCAACGATAACAGAGGTCGCTGCGGTCAATCTCGGCGGTGCATTTTGCCCGGACGTGCCCCTTCTCCAGGCACCGGAAGCACCGCAAAGCCCGGGGCTGCAGGAGTTTCACCCTCGCTGCAACCCAGCCAACCAGCAATCTGCCACTATCGGCGATCTTTTTCGCCGACGCTACAGGGCACCGAACCCAGACTACGCCGAGTCCGGTAGCGTCAACGCGTATGTCGCCGGCCCGCACCTTGTCCGGCGGACACTCTCCGCCACGAGCAACGGCCGCCGCCACCTCCTCAGAGGTCACGGAGTCGTCCAGGCCAGCAATCCGCACTTCTGCGGTTTTCATTGGCCTGGAGACCCGGACGTCCTCTGGGTTGAGGACCTCCTTCATTTTGGCGGCCAGAGCGTCCGCCTTCTCGACGCTGTCGCTCGCAGCACCAGCCACCTCAAACAGCCGCGCACCCGTGGCAGCCTGCCTGAGGGTGACGGACTGGAGGCCAAGATCTGCCAATTTTATCTTGGCCTTGGCCTCGGCAATCACCGACTGGTACGTAACGCCGCGCTCCGCAGCTCCGGGCTGGAGCGTTAGCGTAACAGCCTCAGAACGAGGCGCACGTATCGCCGGCGCATTGCGACCGCCGGTCTTTTTGGCAGTCCGTCGCGCAGGCTGCGCAACTGCGGCGCGCGCTGCTGCTGGTGCCGCGGCCTTTTTGGCGGCTTTGCGGGCCTTCTTGCGGCCCACGACTTTCGCCCAGGTCTCACCCTTGGACCCGGCAGTCGTGGGCTGAACACTCGACGGGGTTCCCTCCACGGGCTTTTCAACACCCTCCGCGGGCTTCCCCTTTTGAGGCGCAGGTCTCGGCGGCTCCTCCGTCCTCCGTTTGTCCGCCGCTAATGTCGGCCGGAGGATTGGCTCCTGCGGAAGGCGCCGAGAGATGGCCTCGATGCGAGCGTTCATCATGCTCCCGCACTGGAGCATGCAGAGCCGAACAATGCGCTCGACCTCATCGTCGGTGTGCGCGCTTGTCGGTCCCGGTGCGGGAGTGGGAGTCGCCATGGGCGGAGTGGCGACGGCGGCAGATTGTGGCTGCTGCTGCTCGCTCAGCGCAGCCACTTGCCGCCGGAGATCCTCCAGATCTCTTCGGAGGCGGCTGTTCTCCTCCTGCAACTTAGTGACCTCGTCTGAGGCCGTTCGGTTGAGGAGGTCTCCAACCGCCTCCTTGATGTCGGCGGCTGCCAACCTAACCTAACCTAACCCGATAACTTTTTCAAAAGGAGACCGATTTTGATGCGGTTTTTTGCGTATAATAGCTACAACAGGCTTGTAAGTACGCGATAACCCTTCAAACGCGACATCGAAGCGGTGTGACCCGATTTTTTGACACCCCCACCCTTCTCGACCTGTAAAAAAACACAAAATTAATTATTTATCAAAATTCTGACTAGATTATTTCATTGTAAAAATTTTATTAAATACTTACCACTCCGACCTGTCTTCCTGACTGCATTTTGCACGATTTTGGGTAGGTTTGGACGTCGAAATTAAATATTTTCTATTAAAAACACTAAATTTTACAGTTTTTCGACCAAAATTTTCAAAATTTCTAGGAAAGCCTATTCTAGTTTCTGGACAGCTGGCTAGGACTCGCCGAGACGCGTCTTTTGACGTATCGCACGTCCCTCTACGCCGCACCAAACGTCAAAAAATGCCCCACCCGCCCTTTAGTCGCATTTATAGAAATTTAAAAAATACTATAGGAAAGGGTTAGGACTTTGGGACAAATTTCTCGAAAAATATTTTTTGACGGATTTGGCATTCTAGCCATACCCCCTTTCTGAAAATATTAATTTTGATGTAATCGGGGCTCCTTAACTCAAATTAATCGGCTTTGTGCAGGTTGTAGGGCCAATCCAAGCAAAGAAAAAGTTATCTTTTATTTAAGTGGCTCTCTACCTCACAATCTGACTGGGGACCAACCCCTTGACAAAATATTGTGCCTAACGCCGTGCAACGAGTCTTTTGACCGCTGCACTTAGCTTTAGTTAGTATTTAAATGACAAATTTTCAATAAACACAGACTTGTTTTATTGCATTAACTTATGACTTTTAACGTTTATTATTGCTAACGATTACATACCTTATTATACTTTTATTTTTATATCTGATTTGACTTATCCCCCCTTTACAGGGATTTAGTTTATTATATTTACCCTTCCCCTGAAAATGTTCGGCATGAGAACTCCAGTGGCGAAGAAGCCTAAGGCCAGAGTAGAGAGGTCGGATTCGGGGAGTTCAATTGTGGCTGAGGCAGGACCATCAGTCTGTCACAGTCCTGAAGAGCGGGAGGCTGAGATTTTCAGCGAGGCCCGCCCTCAGAAAACACCTTCACCTCAGCCAAAGTCCCCGAAAAGATCTCCACCTAAGCTCAGGCCCAAAACAATCCTCCCACAAGAGGCTCGGTCTGAGCAAACAACCAATTTGTCGTCGCCACCTTCTCAAGCAACGCAGCCAACTCGGTACATGAACAGGATGACCGAAGCCAAAGCCTGCCTCTCAAAAGTCAAAATGCAGGTGGTGAGCTCTCGTAACTTAAAAAAGGAAATAGCCTATGAGATCACCAAGGCAGCCGAGAGACTCTACCACCTCGTAAAAGAGGCAGGGGCAGATAGGGAAACCAGTGCCGAGTTGGAAAATATAGCGGAATTCATCCCACCACAGCAGACTCCTCGACAAGAATTTCCGACAGAGCTTGTGAATCAACTCATGGACTCGCTCCGGAGCCACAACCGGGCCCTGGAGGACTGCAAGCAGCACACGCAGGCTCTGTCGGAACAACTTAAAGAAGCGCCGCGCTACGTGGCTGGCCAGGGACCGACGTTCGCAGAGATCGCCGCAACATCGAAAATAAAATTCCGAGAGCCACTGCACTCGGTGATCGTGTCATCCACCAGCGATCAAGACACCGGTGAAGTGGTCATCGAGAAGCTGAGGACGGCGGTCGATGCAAAAAACGAGGGCACGAGGGTTGAACGGCTGAGGAAGGCAAGGGACCGGAAGGTAGTTGTGGGCTTTGGATCCCGGGAGGAAATGACGAGGGCGACGGAGAGGATCAAGAGAGCAGGGAACCTGATGGTGGAAGAAGTCAAGAACAAGGACCCGCTCATTATCACCATGGACGTCCTCTCCTGTCACTCGGACGAGGAAGTCATCCAGGCAATAAAACGCCAAAACCACCACCTGATTGGGGACGTACCTGCAGAGGATGCTAGAATGAGTATTAAATACCGTCGTAGGACGAGAAATCCTCACACGTGCCACATCATTCTGCAGGTGTCCCCAGCGTTATGGCAGAGGCTGACATCGGCGGGAAGACTGCACATCGACCTGCAGAGGGTACGTGTACTGGATCAGTCACCTCTGGTGCAGTGCACGCGCTGCCTGCGCTATGGTCATACCCGGAAGATGTGCACGGAAACAGCCGATGTCTGCATTCATTGCGGAGACCTCCACCTCCGAGCAGACTGCCCCTCCAGGCAAGCAGCCGAACCTCCCAAATGCCGCAACTGCCTTCTGGCGAAAATGCCCAAGGTAGATCACAATGCCTTCGACAGCGAGTGCCCCGTCCGGGTGAAGTGGGATGCATTATCCCGTCTGTCAGTCGCCTACTGCTAAGGTTGAGTCTACCGCACCCGGAATCAGCCAGCCAGCTATTCGACCCCGACCTGACCCAGAGTACTCAGTCATCCAAACCAACCTCCAGAGAAAGAACCTAGCCACGCAAGAACTGCTCATAGAGGCCGGCGATAGGAAAGTTGCTCTGGCGTTGCTCCAGGAGCCGTATGTGGGCGGGATTCGGAAGATGCGAGACTACCACGGAGTGAGAATCTTCCAGAGCGCCGACCAAGGAGAAGGAACTGTAAAGTCGGCAATAGCCGTCTTCAATCACGACCTAGACGTACTACAGTGTCCAGAACTTACCACCAACAACATCACGGTGGTAAGGATCCGTACCCGCGCCTGGGAGATTGCGGTAGTCTCGTTCTACTTTGAACCGGACCAGCCCATAGAGCCATACTTGGAGCAACTAAGGCGGATCCGAGAGGAAATGGGTCACCTAAATATTATAGTCGGGGGCGATGCGAACGCAAAGAGCACCTGGTGGGGTAGCTCAATCATCGACAGCAGGGGTGAAGAAGTTGCTGGCAGCTTCGAGGACATGGGCTTGCAGGTGCTCAACACCGGCAATACTCCGACCTTCGACACCATCAGAGGAGGAAAACAGTACACCAGCTTTGTTGACCTCACAGCCTGCTCGGAGGGACTCCTTGGTCTAATCGAGGACTGGAGAGTCGAGAGCGGCATCACGAGCTCGGACCACAACGGTATAGTCTTCAAAATTAAATTAGAAAAATCAAAAGGTATTAATATCAACAGGCAAACTAGAATATTCAACACCAAAAAAGCCAATTGGAGTCAATTTCGTGAGAAATTGGCCCAATTGGAAGAAGTGCATCAAATAAATAGCGAAGAAATTAACAAAATTAATAACATAACATCTTTAGACCAGTTCATTCAAAATTATATTAATAACATCATTAAAACAAGTCAGGATACAATACCTAAAATTAAAAATAGTAGTTTAGTAAACTTACCGTGGTGGTCAACCGAGCTCGTCGAGATGAAGAAAGAGGTCAACACCAGGAAACACCGCATACGTTGCGCTGCACCGATCCGGAGACAAAAGGTCGTGGATGAGTACCTGCAAGCAAAAGATAAATATGAGCTCGAAGCCAAAAGGGCACAAGTGCAGAGTTGGAAGGGGTTCTGCGAGAAACAGGATAGGGAGGGCGTATGGGAGGGGATTTATAGGGTCATCGGTCGCACCGCTAGGAGATGTGAGGATGTGCCTTTGCCAGAAAACTCCGCGCGGCTCCTGGCGGAGACCTTCTACCCTGTGGACTCGGAAGAGGGCGAAACCGAGGACCACCGCCGTACTCGTGAAGCTGCCGATCGTTCGAACGTGTGGTCGCATGATGAACACCATGACCCACCGTTCACGCTACAGGAACTTAAAAAGGCGGTGGATAGCTTCAACCCGAAAAAAGCTCCCGGGGCAGATGGTCTCACTGCCGATATCTGCGCTCAAGCCATATTCCGCGATCCGGGGATTTTCCTCGCTCTGGCCAATAAATGTCTGGAGCAGGGACACTTCCCCGGAGCCTGGAAGGAGGCCACAGTGGTGATCCTCCGAAAGCCAGGGAAGGACACCTACACCGCCCCAAAGTCGTACAGGCCCATCGGCCTATTACCTGTCCTGGGCAAAATCCTGGAAAAGTTGATGGTAGCTCGTCTCAAATGGCACCTAATCCCGCGGCTTAGTACTCGCCAGTTTGGCTTCATGCCACAAAAAAGCACCGAGGACTCCCTCTACCCACCATGATACAACACATCAAGGAGAAATTAAATGACAAAAAACTGATCACTGTTGTCTCCCTTGATATAGAGGGAGCCTTCGATAGCGCATGGTGGCCGGCTATCAGGACCAGACTGGCTGAGGAAAAGTGCCCGGTAAACATAAGAAGGATGATAGACAGCTACCTCAACGACAGATGTGTCCGGGTCAGGTATGCTGGGGTGGAGTGCCGCAGGGACACGAACAAGGGGTGTGTGCAAGGGTCGATCGGAGGCCCAATCCTTTGGAATCTGGTGCTGGATCCCTTGCTCAAAGGTCTCGAACAGCGAGGCGACTACTGTCAGGCGTTCGCCGACGACGTCGTCCTCATTTTCAGCGGGGATACGGCACTCGAAATCCAGAGACGTGCCAATGCCGCCCTCGAGTATGTTCGGGGGTGGGGCATCAGAAATAAGCTGAAATTTGCGCCACACAAAACATGCGCTATGGTCGTAACCAGGAAGCTAAAGTATGATGTCCCCCTCCTGAGCATGGGCGGGGTCGCCATTGGTATGTCCGAAGAAATCAAGATACTAGGGCTTACCGTGGACCACAAGCTCACCTTCAACACGCACGTCGCAAATGTTTGTAAGAAGGCCATTAATATCTACAAACAATTGGCTAGAGCGGCAAAGGTGAGCTGGGGTCTACACCCCGAGGTTATCCGCAGCATATACATGGCGGCGGTGGAGCCGGTGATCCTCTACGCGGCCAGCGCCTGGGCGCCAGCAGCCAGGAAAGTCGGTGTGCAAAAGCACCTAAACTCGGTCCAGCGAGGGTTCGCCCAGAAGCTGTGTGGAGCCTACCGCACCGTCTCACTGCATTCGGCACTTGTGCTGGCGGGGTTACTCCCGCTCGACCTTAGAATACAGGAAGCAGCCGCGCTGTACGAAATGAAAAAGGGAGTGACCTCGCTGGCTGGTCGTGAGGTGGAACGGGTGGTAGCGTTCGCAGATACGCCGCACCCGGCGAAACATACGGCCATGGGGTTCGTGAGTTTGGTAGACCAGTCACTTGTGGAAACCCACAACAGCCAGGACATACGGTTCTTCACAGACGGCAGCAAGATCGAGGGCAAGGTCGGCGCAGCACTCTCCCTTTGGGATAGAGAGGCCGAGATCAAGTCCTCGAAACTCAGTCTGCCGTCTTGCTGTACTGTCTGCCAGGCAGAACTCCTGGCCATATGCGTAGCCACCAGGCAAATACTGCGGCGCCAGGAGGGCACTTTTGGCATATATAGCGACTCGAAAGCAGCCCTGCAAACGGTCACCAACCAGAGTGCCCTCCACGCCCTGGCAGTGGAAGCAAGGGCGAACCTCAGCGTGGCTTTATCCCAGGGCAAAGTTACATCCTTGTTCTGGATAAAGGCACACGCTGGACTGGAGGGAAATGAGCGCGCCGACCACCTGGCCAAGGAAGCGGCTTTAAAGAACAAAACCAGGCCAGATTACGACCTCTGCCCGGTTTCATTCGTCAAGCGGCAGATCCGATTGGAGTCGCAGGGCGAATGGAATCGGAGATACGGAAACGGAGCGACAGCGGGGGTCACAAAGATCTTTTTGCCCGACGCTGCGGACGCGTACAGGATCGTCAGAAAAATTCTACCACGTGGGGTAATAACACAAGTGCTGACGGGGCACGGCGGGTTCTCCGAATACTTGCACCGCTTCAAGTGTAAGGAGAACCCATCGTGCATCTGCGACCCCAGTGCGATCGAGTCTGTCCCCCATATCATCCTGGAATGCCCTATCTTCGCACGAGAAAGGTGGACACTGGAGCAGGAGCTAGAGATAGAGCTGAGCTTGCAAAACATCAGACACATAATGCTCAAAGGAAAAGCACGTGAAAAATTACTGGAGTATGCCGAAGCAATAGCAAACAAAACCATACGTAGGAATAAGGAAACCTGACCCATGCTTCCACCTTATTAGAAGTAATATGGCCTGGTAAGCATGGGGTATACAAAAAGATCGTCAATTTATTACATATACATATATACACAAATATTCAACATTTATTTTATACATTTATACACAAATATTTATCATTTAAATTATACAACTATATACAAAAATTTATAATCCTTACTAATATTATAAATCGGAAAGTGAGTTTGTTTGTTTGTTTGTTTGTTTGTTCCGCTTTCACGCCGTAACTACTGAACCGATTGCTTTGAAATTTTGCAGACGTAAAGTTAGAAGTCCGGATTAAATAATAGGGTACTTTTTATCCCGAAAAAAATAGATATTCCCGAGGGAAAACAAAAATATTGTTTGCTTGATGGATGGATTGTAGATGGCGCTGTGTGTCGTTTAAAACAAGGTAATATATTGCAAACGAATATAAACATGTAAATTTAGAAGCTAAATGATACGATAATGAATCCCCGAAAATGAGGAATTCCCGAGGGATGATGTACAATTTGTTTAATCGTCTAAACTGTTTTTTTTTACATCTACTTATATATTGCAAACGAATATGAACATATAAATTTAGAAGCTAAATGATACGATAATGAATCCTCGAAAATGAGGAATTCCCGAGGGATGACGTACGATTTGTTTTATCGTCTTAACTGTTTTTTTTACATCTACTTATCCTGAATTAACTATAATTCAACGAATTACTAATTGGTATAAGTATTAGTTAAGTTATTTCGTTCTTGAGGTATGCGATAGATGGCGCTGGGTGTTTTTAAAACGTGGTAACGATGTGTTTTTAAAATACATAAGAAGTGGAATGATAGCTTTTTAAAACGTGGTGACGTTGTTTTTTTTAAGATACGTAAGAAGTGCAATGATATCTCGCGCTTTAACCTGTAGCTCATTGTTCAATCGCGAGCTTCCCGATAGCTCGATAGATGGCGTTGTGCTTTTCTGTATCGTGGTGTTAAGGTTCGCCGCGAATTAGTCTGTTTTGAAATCAGTGGGGCCCAGTAGCGCCAGGGCCAGCCGCGGCTGCGGGTTGTTCGAAAGAGGTACCGCGGCCCTGGTATATAAAAGGCCTAGGACGGAACACGACGATTTTAGTCAGTAAGAGTCTGACACTCCCTCACCGCTGCTAACCCACAGCGGGAGGGGTGAACCGAATTCCACGCGGGCGAAGCCGCGGGCGGAAAGCTAGTCTAATATATACAAAACTGAGATTTTATTATGTATAAATACTGATACTATATGATGTAGAATACACATGAACTACTTAATATAAATATATACAACAATTTAAATATATATGAATATTTATTATATACAAATATATATTTAATACGATCTAAGATTCCACGTATCATCAAAAATTAAACTAAGTAATAATATTATTACTATTAGTTTTAAGTTGTATATATAAGTTTATTTTTAATTTATAAAATTAATGTAAATATTTTGTAAATATTATGTAAATATTATAATATAATAATAGTAATAATATATAAAATATAGACTTAACAGGTCCCTGATCACGTCAGGGGAACACGGGACGGCAGGAGTGGGTTTTAGCCGGTAAGAGTCCGGCACTACCCCTCGGGGTGTCCATGAGGATTTCCCACTCCTGCCACAAAAAAAAAAAAAAAAAAAAAAAACCTAACCTAACCTAACCTAACCAAAACCTATACAATCATCACAAAACATTATTAGATCTTTTGATCCGTTCTGATTTTACTTTTGAAACTGTTGACAGCACCTTCCAGCCCTATACACTGGACGGTGCATTGCACAAGGACGAGCACGCGACGGCAATTAGCTTCGTGAAGTATCCACAGGCTAACCAGGGCCCTTTGAACCCTTCTTCCTAGCAAGAAGAGTAGCCCTGCTAAGGTGCCCACACAGCTAGCTGCTCGGACGCCGCCATCCATCACAAAAAATTGTCTTTTTGTCCTTCGCCAGCAAACAAAATTTGAATAATGTTTGGGATCCGAACGCCCGTTAACAGGAAGACTGCTCCTCCAGCCCAAGATGCTTTTCCTGGCATTTCTTCAAATGTGAGCCCGGCTCAGCCGACAAACACAAACGTCAGGAGGAGCATCGAGGTGTTGGAGTCCAGCCAAACCCCCTTGTCCAGCTCGGCACCTGCCGCCCCAGTGAAACCTAAAAAGATCACAACACTAAAGAGCGTGTCACCAGCTCCAGAGAGGCCCGCTGGGGCGGCAGAGGCCCCAAAACCCCCAGCCTCCGTCAGCAGGGTGCAAGAAGCCAGAAACTTGGTGACTAAGGCCAAGATTGCCCTTGGCCAAAGCCGGAACCTCCGGACCGACATCAAGGAGGATGTCACCATGGCTATTGACACCCTCTATCGCATGGTGAGGGATGGGGAAGCGGATAAGGGGAGGGGCCTTATATCCTCAAAAAAGGAGCAGCCAGCCACTGTCGATGCGGTGCCACCGGAACGTTGCAGTCAAGAGTACTCCCAGCTGCTCTCCTCACTGGCAGACCACAGTAGGCTTGAAATGAAATGAAATGAAATGAAATGAAATGAAATGAAATGAAATGAAATGAAATGAAATGAAATTGTTTATTTTGCAAGTTGGACATTACATCACTTTTACACGTCATTTTAAGAACGCTGAGGCCGGCATTTCCTAACTGACTGATCCCTGAGAAGAAACGCCGAAACAAACTCAAGGGTCATAGTCTCTTTTAAAGTCCAAACATGTTATAAATGAAATAATTATGTGTGAGTGTCACCATGTACGCGGTCTGGAATGGCCTTTTGAGGAAAGAGCCACATCAGGCTGGAGCTGACCAGTCCCAACAGACGGCACGCATGCATCAGTCGTCGTGTAGCTCAACCATATCTTAGGGAGCTCAACGACCTGTCACACGACGATACCAGATCTGCAGAACATTTGCGTAGGCCATTCAAAAATACTCAAACCCGCCAGACAGTATTTATGTTATAAGGATATATAATGTTGCTCGCATACACGATACTCACATTCACAATAATAATAATAAATTAAAAAAAAAAAAAAAATACAATTATAACATATAAATGTCAATAAGAAGAATGTCATTAATAAAATGTTATCTGATGATAATAATATTTAAATGTCAAAAGTAACAATACACAGGCATTTAAAAAGATATCACTCACTAAGCGAGCAGCTCATTCCCAAGCTTCTTTATCATTTAAATAATCAGATATTTTGTAATATCCTTTTTTCAAAAGTTTGGATTTTATATGATTTTTAAATTTCCTGATAGGTAAATCACGAACCGCTTTGGGAAGTTTATTGTAAAAGCGTATACATTGACCCATGAACGAGTTGCTTACTCTGTGGAGGCGAGTAGCATGTACAGCAAGATTATGTTTATTCCTAGTATTTATGCAATGAACATCAGACATTTGAACAAAGTTAGAAATGTTTTTACGAACGTACATTAAATTTTCAAAAATATATTGAGAGGCAACAGTCAGAATGTTTATTTCTTTGAATTTCTCTCTGAGAGAAACTTTTGGACCCAGATTATAAATGGCTCGAACAGCTCTTTTCTGTAAAATAAATATAGTTTCAACATCCGCACAGTTTCCCCAAAGGAGAATCCCATACGTCATTGAACTATGAAAGTAACTAAAATAAACTATTCTGGCTGTGTCCACATCGGTGATAAGTCGGATCTTTTTAATAGCATAGGCGGCTGAACTAAGCCTTCCTGACAATTTAACTATATGTGGGCCCCATTGGAGTTTGGAATCAACGGTCAAACCAAGAAATACCGTTGACTCAACAGGCTTCAACTCTACTCCATTAAGTTGTACATTGGTGTGTAACTGCCTTACGTTAGGCGTTGAGAATTTAATTAACTTCGTTTTAGATTCATTTAAAAGAAGATTATTGACATTAAACCAATGAACAACCTTAGAGAGTGCATTGTTAACTTCGTCAAAATTGTCGAGTTGGCGCTTGATTTTAAAAACGAGTGAAGTATCATCGGCAAACAACACAATCTTGTGATTATCCCTTACGTGATAAGGGAGGTCATTAATATAAATAAGGAACAAAAAAGGGCCTAGAATTGAACCCTGTGGAACCCCCATGGTGACCGTAGATCCAGAAGACCTCTTACCATTGACATCCACCCTCTGAATTCTATTATGCAAATAAGAAGTCAGAAGGTCAAGAGCCTTGTTTTTGATACCATAGTGGTGAAGTTTCCTGATGAGTATATCATGGTGCACGCAATCAAAAGCCTTGGACAAGTCGCAGAAAATACCGAGCGCATCCTGCGAATTCTCCCAGGCCTCGAATATATTTTTAAGCAATTCCACGCCCGCATCCGTAGTAGAACGACCCTTGGTAAATCCGAATTGTTTAGTGTGCAACAAGTTGTTTCTATTAAAATGGCTCAACAATTGACGTAATATTAACTTCTCAAAAATTTTACTCAAAGTGGGTAAAATTGAAATTGGCCGAAAATTTGATGGATCGGTTGTACTACCAGATTTAAACAATGGAATTACTTTACTAAGTTTCATCAAGTCAGGAAAAACACCTGATGCAACACAAGAGTTGAACACAGTTGCTAAATAAGGTGAAATTATTTCAATTATCGATGAGATTATCTGAACTGACAATCCCCAAAGGTCAGCAGTCTTTTTTTCATCGAGATCTTTATACGCTTGAATAATATCCTTAGAGCTGACAACCGTGAATTCAAAACCTTTGTCACATTCCGCAACACAATTTTTTAATATTGTAAGAGCCGAACTGGGAGATGCCATCAGAGTTCTGGTTGTTAAAATGGGGATATTGGTGAAAAAATTTTCAAACTCAGATGCTACCTCCGAGTCTGACTTAATGTCTACATTGTTTATTTTTAAGTGAAAGTCTCGATTCCGTACAGTGGATCGGCCTATTTCTGAATTAATTATATTCCAGGTGGTTTTTATTTTATTTCCAGAAGCTTTTATTTTCTGTTTTATGTGTACTGATTTTGCAGAGGTACAGGCTCGTTTAAATATTTTTGAATAGTTTTTAACGTACTGTTTAAATGTTTCATCTTGATTGAATGATCTTTCATAGTATAATTCAAACAACTTCTGTCTACTTTTGTAAATACCCGGCGTTGCCCAATCACTAAATGTTGCCTGATCACAAACAGATATGGACTTAGTAGTAAAAACTTTTTTAAATTCACAATTAATTAAGTTGAATAAAAGGCTGTAAGCTTGATCAGGATTATCATGATAGGGCCTTGTGAAGGAGAACGCCGAAAAAATGGAGGAACTCCAACAAAGTCTGTCCAAACACACGACAGCGTTGGACGCGACCACATACGCGGGAGTGTTGGCGGCACCAAAGCCGCTCGCAGCATCACCGCGACCAACACTACACTCGGTTGTGGTCGCCTCCAACGATAAACAAGAAACTGGCGAGCAGGTGCTGGATAAAATCCGCACTGCTATTAACGCCAAAGAAGGGGGTTACCGCATTGACAGGGTCAGAAAGGCCAAGGACAGCAAGGTCGTCATCAGCTGCAGGGACGAGGAGGAGCGGAGCAGGGTCCGGGAAAAGCTTAGGTCGGCCGGTCAACAACTGACCGTCCAGGACGCAGCAAACCTAGACCCGCTCATTATCCTCAGGGACGTCCTCAGCTACAACACCGACGAGGACGTCACGAAAGCCCTGAGGACGCAGAACACCAAGCTCTTCGCCGACCTTGCGGCTGAGGATGACCGCGTCATAATAAAATATAGGAAAAGGGCCCGGAACCAGCTGATGTGCCACATTGTTGCGAGAGTCTCCCCCACCCTCTGGAGCAGATTGACGGGGACGTCTGCCGTGTATATAGACATGCAGCGGATCAGGGTGGAAGACCAATCTCCCCTGGTCCAATGCTCCCTATGCTTAGGATATGGGCACGGCAGACGCCTTTGCACAGAAAAAGAGGAAACCTGCAGCCACTGCGGTGGCCCTCACTTACGCAATTCTTGCCCAGAAGCGAAAGCCAATGCGCCCCCATCCTGTTGTAACTGCACTAGAGCCGGGCTGGAGGGAACGACGCATAATGCGTTCAGCCCGGACTGCCCGGTGTGACGCAGATGGGACGCATTGGCCAGGTCAAAAATCGGATACTGCTGAGGGCGCCGCAGTGGACACCAGGTCATACAAAGTTCTGCAAGCCAACCTTCAAAGAAAGCAGCTGGCGACCGCCGAGCTGCTTGAGGCCGCTTCACGGTCGAAGTCATCTTTCGCTCTCATCCAAGAGCCTTACGTGGGCTCTGTCCGGAGAATGCGGAGCTACCGGGGGGCGCGGATCTATCAGGCTTCGGAGGAGGGAGAGGGCACTGTAAAAGCTGCCATTGTAGTGTTCGACCACGACCTCGACGTCATACAGTGCCCAGAACTCACCACCCATAACATCGTCGTGGTGAGGATCCGGACCCAAGCCTGGGAAATCGCAGCAGCATCGGTGTACTTCGAACCGGACAAGCCCATGGACTCGTACCTGGAGCACCTCAGAGCGGTCAGGCGGAAGCTGGGAAGTCGCCACCTACGTACACCTACTACGTACACTACTAGGACGTTCAACACCAAAAAAGCAAACTGGGTCCAGTTTCGTGAGAAACTGGCCCAGTTTAAAATAGAAGAAAACATAAATCAGTCAAAATTTGAAGAAATTGAAAATAGTCAAAATTTAGAAACAACCATAAACAAATATTTAGAAATAATACAAAAGTCATGTCAGGAAACTATACCGAAAAAGAAAAACTCGGAAAAAATTACCTTGCCGTGCTGGTCCCAGGAGCTCGCAAGCCTGAAGAAGGAGGTCGCCACCAGGAAGAGAAGAGTCCGCTGTGCCGCTCCAATCCGAAGGCAGTCCGTCGTCGAAGAGTACCTGCAACACAAAACAAACTATGAAATTAAAGCCATGATAGCCCAAACGAGGAGCTGGACGGAGTTCTGCACAAAGCAGGACAGGGAGGGGATGTGGGAGGGTATTTACAGGGTGATAGGGCGTACCGCAACACGGCACGAGGACGCAACCCTAATTAAAAGTGGTGTATATTTGACTCCGGCAGAATCCGCATCGCACCTGGCTGAGACCTTTTATCCGCACGACCTGGGAGAAGAGGACACTGAAGAACAAAAGGACATCCGGTGGTTGGCCATGCGGGTAAACGACCGGGATCATGATGAAGAACATGACCCGCCTTTTACTCCGCATGAGCTCATAACGGCAGTGTCCTCTTTTTACCCTAAAAAGGCGCCAGGCGCGGACGGTCTCACCGCGGACATCTGTCGCCAGGCAATTCTCCAGGACCCCGAGGCGTTCCTTGCCCTGGCCAACAAATGCCTCAGTCTGGGCCACTTCCCCAAGAAGTGGAAGGAAGCCACAGTTGTGGTACTGAGGAAGCCGGGCAAGGACAACTATACAAACGCCAAGTCATATAGGCCGATCGGGCTCCTGCCCGTGTTAGGAAAGGTCCTGGAGAAGATGGTTGTCACGAGGCTCCAGTGGCACCTAGTACCGAGGCTGAGTACCCGCCAGTACGGCTTCATGTCCCAGAGGAGCACCGAAGACGCCCTCTATAATCTAGTGAACCAAATAAAGGTTGAAATAAAAAACAAAAAGTTGGTCACCATCGTCTCGCTGGATATAGAGGGTGCCTTCGACAGCGCCTGGTGGCCAGCCATAAAGGTCAGACTGGCGGAGGAAAAGTGTCCGGTCAACATTAGGCGGCTACTCGACAGCTACCTTGGCGACAGATGTGTGCGACTAAGGTATGCCGGAGTCGAACATTGTAGAAACACGCAAAAGGGTTGCGTCCAAGGCTCGATCAGCGGGCCGATACTGTGGAACGTCCTCCTAGATCCCCTCCTCAAGAACTTACATGACCGCGGGGTTGTGTGCCAGGCGTTCGCCGATGACGTGGTTCTGCTGTTTGCCGGACATACTGCGCTGGAGGTGCAGCGACATGCCAATGCCGCCCTCGAATTTGTTCGGGAGTGGGGCGTCAGGAACAAACTCAAGTTCGCGCCACACAAGACTTGCGCAATGCTGCTGACGAACAAGCTGAAGCATGACGCCCCACTTCTGCGCATGGGTGGGGTCGACATTGGCATGTCTCGCGAAATAAATATCTTGGGCCTGACTATAGACGATAAGCTGACCTTTAACACCCACGTCGCCAACGTCTGTAGGAAGGCCCTAAATATAGCGAAGCAACTCCAACGAGCTGCAAAAATAAGCTGGGGACTGCACCCAGACGTCATCCGCGCAATTTACACGGCAGCAGTGGAACCCGTCATCCTCTATGCTGCGGCCGCATGGTCGCCCGCCGCTCAAAAAATTTGTGTCCGCAAGCTCCTCAACACCGTCCAGCGGGGCTTCGCACAGAAGATCTGCAAATCCTACCGCACCGTCTCCCTAAACTCGGCCCTACTACTCGCCGGGTTACTACCTTTGGACCTACGCGTCAAGGAAGCAGCCGGATTATACGAGGCTCGCAAGGGGTCAACCCGGCTAGTACTGGGAGACCGGGAGGTTGAGAGGGTGGTTGGATTTGCAGAGCTACCACACCCCGCCTTGCGTATGGACCTGAACTTCAGGTGTCTAGATGACCGAAGCCTGGTAGACCAACACAACGTGCAGTCGCTCAGAATCTTCACAGACGGCAGCAAGTTCCAGGGCAAAGTCGGTGCTGCGTTGTCCATATGGGACAACCAGACCGAACTGCGGAGCCGAAAACTCAGCTTGCCAGCGTACTGCACAGTCTACCAGGCTGAACTCCTGGCCATATGCAGGGCCACTAGCGAAGCCCTGAACAGCGGAGCGGAGAGCTGCGGCATATACAGCGACTCACGGGCGGCCTTGCAGGCCGTGACCAACCCCGGGTCTATGCACTCCCTCGCAATCGAGGCGCGCCGAAACCTCAGCGTGGCCTTGACCCGTGGCAAAGCTGTGACCTTGTTCTGGATCAAGGCCCACGCCGGCATCGATGGCAACGAGCGCGCCGACGAGCTAGCAAAAGAAGCAGCACTCTCGAGCCGGAGGAAGCCTGACTATGACCGGTGCCCGGTCTCATTCGTCAGGAGTGAACTTCGTGGAGACTCTCTTGACGAATGGAACCGAAGGTATACAACGGGCGAGACGGCCTCCGTCACGAGAGTGTTCTTCCCGGACGCGAGGGAGGCATATCGTCTGGTGCGAAAAATACAACCGCAGGGAATCTTAACAAACATCTTTACAGGCCATGGGGGGTTCTCCCAATATCTGCACCGCTTCAAGTGTCGGGAGAGCCCGTCATGCGTCTGCGACCCTGCGGTTGAGGAATCCGTCCAGCACATATTGTTCCAGTGTCCAATGTTTGAAACTAAACATTTCAACCTCGCTCAAATGATTGAGAAAAATGTGACACTCGGCGAAGCCTATGGGCTCGTCGCAGACAAAAAGACCAGAGAGCATTTTATAGCCTATGCAGAACAAATCTGCAAAATTGTAGTGGCGAGAAACGCGTCAGATTAAGTCGAGGCGTTTCTCTTCATAACAAGATGCCACGAAGCACAGAATCAGACAAGAAAAACAAAGACTCTGATTACGTCAGAGGTACACGGCAGTGCCCAAGATGGCGGGTGCATTATAAAAAAAAAAAAAAAAAAAAAAAAGCTAACCTAACCTAACCTTTTTTTTTTTTATGGGAGGGGGAAATCCTCATGGACTTCCTACGCCTGGGGAAAGGCGGAGAGGTATGCCGGACTCCTACCGGCTAAAACCCCCTTGTGTGCGCGTGGCCGCGGGAATCCAGATTCTTCCGCAGCCCCACACTAGTGCTGGCCCTCGCACGGGCCTCGTCTCTTGCACGGGGTAGTGAGGTGTTCGCCTACCCCGTGCATCATCTCAGGGGCACGCGCCGACACACGCGCGTGCCACCGCCTCGGGACCACTGAGTAGGGGCGGGAACTTCCCCAAGTCCCTCGCCCTTGAACCCATTCATGGGGGGCGGAAGAGGGCGTTGTCCGCCCTTCTCCTGCGCCCGGTGCGCCTTCTGCGACCGGGGAAGGGAGTCAAAATCTCCCTCTCCCGTTCCGCAGATTCCTTCTGCGACATCACGTCCTCGCAAAAGGAAACCACCGCGTCCCACGACTCTGCACTACCGACCATCCTCCGCACCACAGCCGGCAGCGACAGATCGTCTCTGATTTCGTTTGTGAGGACACGGCGCTGCTCCTCCCAAGCTACACACTCAGCGAGCGTGTGTTGCGCCGTGTCCTCCCCGCAATGGACGCAGTGATGACACCGAGCGTCCGGCTCCCTGTCTAAGCGATACAGAAACTTGCCGAAGCACCCATGCCCCGACAGTACCTGCGTCACCCTGAATGACAGGGAGCCGTGCCCTCTCCCGAGCCAGTCGTCGAGTACTGGCCGGATCGCCTCGACGGTAGCAAGGCCGGCGGTAGGGCGCATCAGCCTTTGCCGCCATTCCGCCACTAGGACTTGACGGAGCTCCTCTCGGCGCAGCTCGATCTCCCGCTGCACCGGCATCGAGCCCCGTACCCGCTCTTCCTCGCGCCATCGGTATAATGACGCGAGTACTTTCGCCTCTAGGTCCCAGGGCGGGGATCCGGCCAGGACACAAGCCGCCTCGTAGAACCTAACCTAACCTAACCTAACCGATAACTTTTTCAAAAGGAGACCGATTTTGATGCGGTTTTTTGCGTATAATAGCTACAACAGGCTTGTAAGCACGCGATAACCCTTCAAACGAGATCGAAGCGGTGTGACCCGATTTTTTGACACCCCCACCCTTCTCGACCTGTAAAAACACAAAATTAATTATTTATCAAAATTCTGACTAGATTTTTTCATTGTAAAAATTTTATTAAATACTTACCACTCCGACCTGTCTTCCTGACTGCATTTTGCACGATTTAGGGTAGGTTTGGACGTCGAAATTAAATATTTTCTATTAAAAAACACTAAATTTTACAGTTTTTCGCCAAAATTTTTCATATTTCTAGGAAAGCCTATTCCAGTTTCTGGACAACTGGCTAGGGCTCGCCGAGACGCGTCTTTTGACGTATCGCACGTCCCTCTACGCCGCACCAAACGTCTAAAAATGCTCCACCCACCCGCCCTTTAGTCGCAAATCTTTGAAAATTATTTTTTGATGGATTTGGCATCCCAGTAGTCTCCTGACTCGGATAACATAAAATTCGCTTGCTTGAGCTTGCCAGCGTACTGCACAGTCTACCAGGCTGAACTTCTGGCCATATGCAGGGCCACTAGCGAAGCCCTGAACAGCGGAGCGGAGAGCTGCGGCATTTACAGCGACTCACGGGCGGCCTTGCAGACTGTGACCAATCCCGGGTCTATGCACTCCCTCGCAATCGAGGCACGCCGAAACCTCAGCGTGGCCTTGACCCGTGGCAAAGCTGTGACCTTGTTCTGGATCAAGGCCCACGCCGGCATCGATGGCAACGAGCGCGCCAACGAGCTAGCAAAAGAAGCAGCACTCTCGAGCCGGAGGAAGCCTGACTATGACCGGTGCCCGGTCTCATTCGTCAGGAGTGAACTTCGTGGAGACTCTCTTGACGAATGGAACCGGAGATACAAAACTGGCGAGACGGCCTCTGTCACGAAAGTGTTCTTCCCGGATGCGAGGGAGGCATATCGCTTGGTGCGCAAAATACAACCGCAGGGAACTCTCACCAGCATCTTTACGGGCCATGGGGGGTTCTCCCAATATTTGCACCGCTTCAAGTGTCGGGAGAGCCCGTCATGTGTCTGCGACCTTGCGGTTGAAGAATCTGTCCAGCATCTGCTGTTCCAGTGCCCGATGTTCGAAGCAAAACGCTTCGACCTCGCTCAAAGACTCGAAACAGACGTGGCAGTTAGTGGAGCCTACGAGGTCATCGCAAATAAAAAATTGAGAAATGATTTCCTTTTGTATGCTGAACAAATTTGTAAAATTGTCGTGGAGAGAAACGCTTTGGATTAATCCGGAGCGTCTTTCTCCACAACAAAGAAAACAAAAAACATAAAAAGACATACAAAGTCTCTGATTACGTCAGAGGTACACGGCAGTACCCAAGATGGCGGGTACAATTAAAAAAAAAAAAAAAAAACCCAAACCTAACCTAACCTAACCTAACCTAGGTCTTTTGATATTTGCGAGTCGCCCATTTGCAGGCCTCCAGGATGGCGAAGAGCTCAGCCTAGAAGACCGTGCAAGAGTCGTGTAATTTGAGTTTTTTGGTTATGGTCTGTTGTTCTGAGCCACCTGGGTCAAAGCACACAAAAGCAGCTCCCACAGCGCCACTGTCCAGCTTGCTGCCGTCGGTGTATATTTGGTGCGTTTCGTCCGTTTCTTCGTGGTCTAGATGAGATTTAGTGATTCTCAGAGCTGGGTGCAGTAGTTCGCGTACAGGTGTGGGTCGCTCTTCTGGCAAAAAGGGAGTGGTGTTGGTAAGGCGAGTTTGCTCGATTTGATTCGTTGGAGGCTGGCCAGATCCTTGCGTGCGCTCTTTTGCCTTGCCTCTTGACCCCATATTCCCGCAGCGTAGGTGATGAAATGAAATGAAATGAAATGAAATGAAATGAAATCGTTTATTTTGCAAGTTGGACATTACATCACTTTTACACGTCATTTTAAGAACGCTGAGGTCGGCATTTCCTAACTGACTGATCCCTGAGAAGAAACGCCGAAACAAACTCAAGGGTCATAGTCTCTTTTAAAGTCCAAACATGTTATAAATCAAGTAATATCATGTGTGAGTGTCACCATGTACGCGGTCTGGAATGGCCTTTTGAGGAAAGAGCCACATCAGGCTGGAGCTGACCAGTCCCAACAGACGGCACGCATGCATCAGTCGTCGTGTAGCTCAAACCATATCTTAGGGAGCTCAACGACCTGTCACACGACGATACCAGATCTGCAGAACATTTGCGTAGGCCATTCAAAAATACTCAAACCCGCCAGACAGTATTTATGTTATAAGAATATATAATGTTTCTCGCATACACGATACTCACATTCACAATAATAAAAAAAAAAATAAAAAATAAAAAAATACAATTATCTATACATATAATAAATCTGTAGAAAAGTAATTTTTGTACATTGAAGAAATTGACAAAAAAAATAGCCAGCATGTTAAAGGATAACTAACAGAACCCATTTCCATCATTTTTGTCATTTTTGTCTGTTTGTCTGTTTATCTGTTTGTTTGTTCGGGATTCACGTAAAATCTACGAATTAAATGCAGACAATGCTTATATACAAAAATTCTACGTAACTTGGGGTATTACTTAGTTTTTGTTTCATCGAAATCGATTCACTCTATCAAAAGATATGATTAATTTTGTGAATTCAAGATGTAAAATATTACGACACGCAATCTATTTGTCAAAACTGTACATTTGAATGTTGTACTTATATTAGTTGATCGGCCTATTATTAATCTTTACACAGAAAATCACACCTTTATAAGTAACTTCGTAAGAAAAAAAAAATATGAAAATTTTGTTTAGCCAAGGTTAAAGTAGCTCCATCTGTCTGTGGTAAATAAAATACATCAAATTTGTCAAAGGAAGGAGCGAGGTGGTAAATGACAATATTAACATACATTCTTTATAGAGGATTATTATTTCAACAGATGGAGTTGTGTATTTTCCGTAATTCACCATATTTTAACACGTAGTGTAATTTTTCGATAGACATTTCAATAGTGTTTGTCAGTTTGCCGTGCCACTTCAAAATCCAACTATAATTATTACCTTGATGAAAAGAAAATTAATAGTTCTCAGCCAAATTTAAAACGGTGCCATCTAAATTATTTTTTGAACATTATGTCAAAAATGACGACTTTAGTGGAACAATTAATTATCATTTAAAGTTACAGATGGAGTTTATATCAGGATTTTTTCATAAACATAGTTTAGCTTATCTTCCACTAATGTGGTGGCCTTAAAACAAATTACTTTGAGTGAGTAGTATTAAGTAGACCTTAATTATTTTTTCTGATGCAAAATATGTAAACTTAATCCTAGAAGAAATGAGGATCTATCTCTCGCAAGCGCTGCTAAGCGTGAGGTTGGTAATGTAGGATTCTGTAGCTTTAAAAACAAGCCCAGATACAAAGTGCAGATAAGAAATGGGAGCTCTCTCTATTTAATACCATACACACGTAAAATGCTTTATGCGTCTGAAAACGTACAAATTACGCGCCGCATACCAGAGACATGCTTACGATGCATGCACGATTACGAACAGTCTCAGTAAGACCCGAGCCAAGTCAAAAAACCCTAAAAAACACCTTTTATATAAAACTACGTTTGATGTCATTTAATCACAAAGACAGAATTGTTCTCTGTTGCAAATCCTATCCACCTATATCCTATCCTAATTCAGAATGCATTGCAGGTGTGCATTGCACAAAAACTAATGGTATCCTATTCGAGAAGTCAAAAGAGTTGACCTGCCAATGTCAGCTTCTGCGCTAAGCAAGTGTTCTTAATAGTACCATCAGAATTACATTCATCGTTGAATGAGGTGAATAAATTTTCAGAAACCACAATAACAGTAGGAGCCAAAGCGTATTATCGCTTCATAGCTCTGATTGGCCCCAGGTGACCAAGTCAGGTCTGATTTGACGTTCATCAGATCTTTGAAAGTGTTTCGGTGGATACTTACTGTCAGGACGACAGTAAGTATCCACCGAAACACTTTACACGTCTACGTGTGACACAAAATATGGTATATAAACGTCCTCCGCAAGAGCGAAATTTTCCCGGTGTGCGGTAGTGACGCACAGTATACAACACTTATGTTTCTTTTGATTTACTGGCTCCACCAAGAAATGACAAATTGCGAGCGTACATTCTGAAAATCTTGGCAACACTACAGGTTTCAAGTACGAACACATGAAGTGGACTCTCACAGATACGTACATTTTGCCTATTCGTGAACTAATGCAAACATTTCGGTGGAGTCCCGGCTTAGGCCTCCCCCACATTAGGCGTGCGCGATCCTCGGGCGTGTGAGTGGCGCGGGCGCCGCGCGTGCGTCGCGAGCGCGTAGCGTGAGCGTCGCGTTTTGCTGCCCTGCGGCATTTGCAGCGCGCTCGCGGCGCGCACGCGCCGCTCTCCTTGACGTTTAACTGCTAAGGCGTTTAGCGGGCGGCGGGGATAGCAGGCGAAGGGGTAAGAACGCAACTCGAGCGCCGCGTGCTCGCCGCGAGCGCGTCGCTTGCACTCCTCACACATGCCGCAGGGCAGCAAAACGCGACGTTCACGTAGCGCGCTCGCGACGCCCGCGCTACTCACATGCCCGAGGATCGCGCACGCCTAATGTGGGGTCAGCTTTACCATGAGTAAGTGAAACTATCCTACCCTATGCGCCTGCTGATGATGATGACTCATTTTATCATCCATCCAGCTATTCCCCAACTATGCTGGTGTTGGCTTCCAGTCACCGAATCTGTTTGAGTACCAATATTTTGCTTGGAGCGACTACCTATCTACAATCCAGTCAACTACACAAGACGATATCCATATTATGGTAAGACTGACAGACTTTCTGGCTTCTGATTAGTCGCAGCAGCTGCAGAAAATGTACAAATGACAGCTTTGTCAGACTCAAAGCATGTAGACATAGATTATAGCTGTTTCCTGTGAAAATTACTTACGCACCATACGTAATAATTTTCCAAATTGGCAGAACAACGACACAAGCTTTACTTCTTTTGTTTAGATAAATGGTCACATCCACAACACAACCTTGATCAATGAATCTATGCGACTGCTAAGTGCTAATCCTAATTATACTGTCACGTGAAAGAATGCACCTACGGGATAAGTAGTATTTTGACGATTCTATATTGCCCACGCAGACGAAGTTGCGGGCAACAGCTAGTATAGTTCGGCCATTCAGAGAATGCGTTCCTGACACGTCGCGATTGAACTGACGACGTAACTACATTCATTGATTATTGATATAATAATGTTGTTTTAATGCTCCTCAATTGTTAAAACGGTAAACAACCAGCAAAAATATTTTTATCGTAACTGCAACGCCATTGCAAAGTTACGTCGTCAGTTCAATCGCGACGTGTCAGGAACGCATTCTCTGAATGGCCGAACTTTAGTATATAAATGTCAATAAACAATGTCATTAATAAAATGTTATCTGATGATAATATATATTTAAATGTCAAAAGTAACAATACACAGGCATTTGAAAAGATATCACTCATTAAGCGAGCAGCTCATTCCCAAGCTTTTTTATCATTTAAATAATCAGATATTTTGTAATATCCTTTTTTCAAAAGTTTGGATTTTATATGATTTTTAAATTTCTTGATAGGCAAATCACGAACCGCTTTGGGAAGTTTATTGTAAAAGCGTATACATTGACCCATGAACGAGTTGCTTACTCTGTGGAGGCGAGTAGCATGTACAGCAAGATTATGTTTATTCCTAGTATTTATGCTATGAACATCTGACATTTGAACAAAGTCAGTTATGTTTTTACGAACGTACATTAAATTTTCAAAAATGTATTGAGAGGCAACAGTCAGAATATTTATTTCTTTGAATTTCTCTCTGAGAGAAACTTTTGGACCCAGATTATAAATGGCTCGAACAGCTCTTTTCTGTAAAATAAATATAGTCTCAACATCCGCACAGTTTCCCCAAAGGAGGATCCCATACGTCATTGAACTATGAAAGTAACTAAAATAAACTATTCTGGCTGTGTCCACATCGGTGATTAGACGGATCTTTTTAATAGCATAGGCGGCGGAACTAAGTTTTCCTGACAGTTTAACAATATGTGGGCCCCATTGGAGTTTGGAATCAACGGTCAAACCAAGAAATACCGTTGACTCAACAGGCTTCAACTCTACTCCATTTAGTTGTACATTAGTTTGTAACTGCCTTACGTTGGGCGTTGAGAATTTAATTAACTTCGTTTTAGACTCATTTAAAAGAAGATTATTGACATTAAACCAATGAACAACCTTAGAGAGTGCATTGTTAACTTCGTCAAAATTGATGATCGGCTCGATGACATGCAGGTATATGGTGCGTGTGTTTTCGGGATGTGTACCCCAGGTTGGCCTCGCATAGATGCATAGTTTGTTGTAAATGCGCGGGGCCTTACCTAGCACGTATTTTAGGTGTCTTTTGAATAAGAGCTTTTCATCAATGATGATGCCCAGCAATTTGATTTCAGGCACGAATGTCAAGTCCGTGCCGTCCATGTGGAGCTGCGCAGACCTGGCCTTCGGCGTGAAAGCAATGACTTGTGTCTTTGCTGGGCCAAAATTGAGTTTCACTTTAGTTCCCCAGTTACTAATTTCGGACAGGACGGTATTTGACATGCTCTGAAGTTCTTCATTGTTGTCCGCGGTGACTATGTGGAGGACATCATCCGCAAAGGCCTGCATGTGGCATCCCGCTGGCAGCTGCATGTCTAGGAGGTCGTCCAAGATCATGTTCCACAAAACAGGGCCACACGCAGACCCCTGTATGCACCCCTTAGTGAGTATCTTGCGCGCTCGCACTCCGGCGTGATCCAACGTGACCACTCGGTCCCTGACGTAGTCCTTGATGAGCCCGTAGATGTTGTTGGGCACATCAAGGTTGGCCAGACGTTGAAAGAGTGCGGGCCACCAAGCGTTGTCAAATGCCGCCCTGATGTCTAAAGAGACAGCGATAACCAGTTTCTTCTATTGTTCATCAAATTCAACGCGGTGTGAACGGCTAAAGTCGTGTTTTTCTGTTGCCGAAAGCCAAACTGGTTGTTGTTTAGTTTGTTCTCCGACTCCGCTTTATGGACAAATCTTTTGATGAACAATTTCTCCAGTAGCTTCCCGAAGACTGGCAGCAGGCCTATGGGTCGAAAAGATTTGAGGTCTGTATGGTCGTCTTTGCCCGGTTTGGGAATGATTTTTACATAGGCCTCCTTCCACGCTCCGGGAAAGTACCGGAGATTAAAGACACCTATTAAGAATATCCGTCATGAGACGGGGGTATATTTTTGTAAAGTGTAAGCAAATATCTGATGTTAGGTTGTCCAATCCGGGAGCTTTTCTCGGGTTTATGGAGTTTAGTTGCTCAAGCACCTCTTCCTCCGTGAAGGGAAGATCATCCGGGGTGTTCATAGAATAATTGTTGTAGTGTGTGCGCAGCTGTCTTTGCTCCGGGCAGTCAAAAACAAAATTATTAACCGTACTGATTATGGACAATAAACGCATTAAAATATTACAGTGTAACATTGATCGATCTAAAAATAGTCTCCACGAATTTTTTACATATTTTTATAATGGCCAATACGACATCGCCTTGCTGTCCGAGCCCTATATAGGCTCTGGCAAAGAGGTGAAGCCGATTTCTGGAATAGACATCTACCAGTACTCGAACGTCAAAGCGTGCATTCTTGTGAAGCAGGGGCGGGCTGTAGTTTTGGAAGAGTCCAGTCTATCGACTGCCAATCTATGTGTCATTCAAGTCAAGACCGGTCATCAGAAATTGTACCTGGGGTCCGCTTATGTGGAACCAAGCGACGATACATCATCCACGCTAGCAGCCATCGACTTCTTCCTCAAAACTACATCGCGCTACAAGTGCATACTCGGAGGTGACTTCAACGGCTGGCACCCAGCATGGGGAAGCACGAGATCAAATCCGAGAGGCAACGACTTAATGGAATTAGCACTCACTAATGACATGTACATCTGCAACACTGGCGACACTCCGACATTCGAGACAGTGACGCACGGGCGCGATCGATCGTCTATCATAGACGTGACATTAGCGTCCGGCCAAGCCTTCGATATGGTCGGAGAGTGAAGGGTTAACCTTGAATGCTGCACCACGTCACAGCATAATGCCATAGAGTTTCACATAAACACAGAGAAACCAACATCATCCGGTACAGGCAACGTCTCAACTTTCATGTTTAACACCGAAAAAGCGGACTGGGCAGCATTCAGGGATGCCGTGCTGCAAGAGGTGGCACTTTCCGACATACTCGACAGCGACGTCAGTAACCTAGATAAGGAACAACTCGAGGCTCTCATCAGTCGTATAACATCCTTGATATGAGATTGCAGCAAGGAAACAATGCCCATCAGAAGTGGAAAAGCCAAACAGAAGCCTCCTTGGTGGAGCGATACGCTGCAGCGGCTCAAGGGGGAAGTCATAAGCCTTCACCGGCAAATTCACTCGGCAAAACTATCTGGCCAACCCCTTGATGCCCTGCTTGAGGAACAGGTCATCAAAAAGAAGCAGTATAGTGATGAAATGAAACGCGCATCCACCGAAAGCTTTCGTAAGTTTTGCGAGCTACAAACCAGAGAGAACGTCTGGTCCCTCACCAATCGCCTCCTTAAGGAAACAGCACCAAGAAGACCTCCCACTACATTAAAAATAGGAGATAGGTATACGGCTGATGCAGAAGAAACTGCAAACGCCTTGCTCAAGCACTTCTACCCCAATGATTCCCCGGAACAAACCCCGGAGCAAAGACAGCTGCGCACACACTACAAAAATTATTCTATGAACACCCCGGATGATCTTCCCTTCACGGAGGAAGAGGTGCTTGAGCAACTAAACTCCATAAACCCGAGAAAAGCTCCCGGATTGGACAACCTAATATCAGATATTTGCTTACACTTCACAAAAATATACCCCCGTCTCATGACGGATATTCTTAATAGGTGTCTTTAATCTCCGGTACTTTCCCGGAGCGTGGAAGGAGGCCTATGTAAAAATCATTCCCAAACCGGGCAAAGACGACCATACAGACCTCAAATCTTTTCGACCCATAGGCCTGCTGCCAGTCTTCGGGAAGCTACTGGAGAAATTGTTCATCAAAAGATTTGTCCATAAAGCGGAGTCGGAGAACAAACTAAACAACAACCAATTTGGCTTTCGGCAACAGAAAAACACGACTTTAACCGTTCACACCGCGTTGAATTTGATGAACAATAGAAAAAACTAGTTATCGCTGTCTCTTTAGACATCAGGGCGGCATTTGACAACGCTTGGTGGCCTGCACTCTTTCAACGTCTGGCCAACCTTGATGTGCCCAACAACATCTACGGGCTCATCAAGGACTACGTCAGGGACCGAGTGGTCACGTTGGATCACGCCGGAGTGCGAGCGCGCAAGATACTCACTAAGGGGTGCATACAGGGGTCTGCGTGTGGCCCTGTTTTATGGAACATGATCTTGGACGACCTCCTAGACATGCAGCTGCCAGCGGGATGCCACATGCAGGCCTTTGCGGATGATGTCCTCCTCATAGTCACCGCGGACAACAATGAAGAACTTCAGAGCATGTCAAATACCGTCCTGTCCGAAATTAGTAACTGGGGAACTAAAGTGAAACTCAATTTTGGCCCAGCAAAGACACAAGTCATTGCTTTCACGCCGAAGGCCAGGTCTGCGCAGCTCCACATGGACGGCACGGACTTGACATTCGTGCCTGAAATCAAATTGCTGGGCATCATCATTGATGAAAAGCTCTTATTCAAAAGACACCTAAAATACGTGCTAGATAAGGCCTCGCGCATTTACAACAAACTATGCATCTATGCGAGGCCAACCTGGGGTACACATCCCGAAAACACACGCACCATATACCTGCATGTCATCGAGCCGATCATCACCTACGCTGCGGGAATATGGGGTCAAGTGGCAAGGCAAAAGAGCGCACGCAAGGATCTGGCCAGCCTCCAACGAATCAAATCGAGCAAACTCGCCTTACCAACACCACTCCCTTTTTGCCAGAAGAGCGACCCACACCTGTACGCGAACTACTGCACCCAGCTCTGAGAATCACTAAATCTCATCTAGACCACGAAGAAACGGACGAAACGCACCAAATATACACCGACGGCAGCAAGCTGGACAGTGGCGCTGTGGGAGCTGCTTTTGTGTGCTTTGACCCAGGTGGCTCAGAACAACCGACCATAACCAAAAAACTCAAATTACACGACTCTTGCACGGTCTTCCAGGCTGAGCTCTTCGCCATCCTGGAGGCCTGCAAATGGGCGACTCGCAAATATCAAAAGACCGTCATCTACACAGACTCCCAATCTTCACTACTAGCAATAGCAGACAGAAGCAACACACATCCACTCGTCACACAGATACACAAAATTATACACACGCATCGCGAAAAAAAACAGATCACATTAAAATGGGTCAAGGCACACAGGGGCAATGTCGGCAACGAGGCTGCCGATGCCGCGGCAAAACTGGCGACTCAGCTTCACAAAACACCTGACTACAGCTCGTTCCCAATCTCGTATGTAAAACATAAGCTCCGCATGCATAGCCTGGACCTCTGGCAGGCACGTTATTCATCCAGTGAACAAGGACAGTACACCAAAAATATTTTTCCAAATCTTACCGACATCAAACAATTCCGAAAACACACAGACATTCACTTCCACACAACACAAATACTCACCAACCACGGCTTCCATAAAACGTACCTACGTCGATTCCACATCACGCCGGACGACTGCTGTCCCTGCAACACCAGTACACCCCAGACAGTGACGCACCTGCTGACAGATTGTCCGAGGTTCGCTGCGGGCCGAGTGCGCCATGAGTCACTGTGCGCGTACTATGACATTGACCCGTCGGGTATAGCTTGCCAGAACTACTTAAGAAAGAGGAAGCGCTGGCAAGTTATACGGAGTTTGTGCGTCACATATATTCGGGTCTAAAAGCCTACAATGGAACATAAATAATATATTTAATTATTTGTATATTTATTTTCTTTATCTATTTATATCCTATTAATATCAAATATTACTCCTTTTTTGCATAAACAAATTGCGACATCTTATGTTACTACGGCAGCAAACGTATCAAATCGCGCAAGCTGCCGTCACCAACCACAATGCGAAAAACATATCTAAATTAACTGAAAACAAAGTTCATTTTTTTTTTAACCTAACCTAACCTAACTTTATTCTACTGATTATCTACTCATGTATCCTTGCGGACTTGACCGTTTTTTTACTATTTGTGCATCACTACATAGTATAAGACAAAGTCGCTTTTTCAGTCCTTATATCCCTACGTCCCTTTGAAAGCTTAACTCTTCCAAACTACGCAACGGATTTTGATTCGGTTTTCTAATATATTATTATATTCAAAGATAGAGTGATTGAAGAGGAAGGTTTGTATGTGTAATAACATCCGTTAAGTAGTGAGGAAATACTGTTTTCCCGTGCGAAGCTGGGGTGGGTCGCTACTTTTCTAATAATTCGACAACCCAGTGCCGACTATCCTGGTGCCGCAGAACGAGGAAATGCTATCTCCAATAATGGAAATAATATACGGTGGTAGAAGTAAAAGTTTTTATGTTTTGGTTTGCTATTCAAACAATTATGCCTAGTTAAGACCGATTTTAATTGATAATCTACCCTAGGCTTATTTAAATAAGTGATTCGTTGACGAAAATACCTCATACAATGAATTTTTCTACTATGGATTTTATTTTAACAAAAAAAATGGTGCATAAAGTATAACTCTTTTGTGCCCGACTGTACTTATTTCCGGTCGATTCTTGACATGAACTGTTTTATTTCAGTAACTAATTCACATTAGAACTTTATTGGTTATCAGGTCAGGGTTCATACAAAATTGCCCATCATCCTTTATCTATATTTATATAATATATCTTCGAATGGTCGTACCGATCTGAAATTCGTTACAAAGGTTTGTATTTAGTCAAAGTAAAGTAAAAATCTGAAAACGGCCAAGTGTGAGTCAGTTTCGAAAAGAACGAATGTGTAACTTTGATCCACGAACATAATAATATATGATAACATGTCAATGTCAGTCAGTTGGTAAATCTAGTCCATTTAGTTAATCTAGTTCATTTCTTTGTAAGAAGCATAGTGCATATTCAAAAATCTGCAAGATAGTATAAATGAGACATTTCCTTAACTAACTTAATCATAAGAAAAAAAATAAATAAACAACCTTACAAAAATAAATGAAATAGGTACCACCCCTCAGTTAAAAATAGTTACTTTTTAATGATGTACTTGGCAAGTTTTAATAGAAAATTATGTACTTGATTCATTGCGTTTAGTAGATTTATAACAAGGTGTGTGAAAACTTGCCAAGTAACATCATTAAAAATTAACTATTTTTAACTGAGGTATGTGTATGGAACTTGGTACTTATTCAGATCTCACTTCTTTAATAGGCGAAGCATTCCCATATTATCGAACTTGGCAGTCTTTCACATTTTTGTTTTGGGTGGGATTGGTAACACTAAAAAGCAGTACTACTAAAATGACGCAAACGCTGCCATTTTGGATTCGATTACACAAATTAAGAGTAAATTGTAAGTAGTAAACAAAAAGAAAATTGCGGCGTTCTTGTATTATTTTATGGGTGTACCTAAGGATGTGTGGGTACATAAGGATTTCTTGTAGCAACGGTAAGTACACTGACACTATTATGTATGTTTTTGGAAAGTAGGCATATTAGTGACATTTTATGAGACTATTGTTTTATGTTTAGCATTTCGAGGTTATAATGCCGGCTCACACAGAAATTAAAGTTAGTGCTGCCTAATTTGTACCAAATGTGGTCAATTTGTACCTACGTGATTTACGTGGTTTTTTTGTTCCACGCGGAATAGCTGCCAGTTGGTCCCATAGTCACCAGGTTAGGATCTGATGACTGAAACCCTATGGGATGTAATGTTTTCCACTTATATACTCTCCTTGTGTACTCCCCTTGTATAGGCACTTCCTTTTTTAATCCCATTATATATTTCCTTATGTACTCTCCTTATATACCCCCTTATGTACGGGGAGTACACAAGGATTTATGAACTTCTTTAATGTACTCCTATAATGGAATCCCTTATATTCTCTAATCTGTAAACTTCTTTATGTATTCCTTTTGTACTCCCTTTATATACTCCCCTTATGTATTGATAATTAATGCTCAATCCTTCTCCGTGTGAGAGGAGGTCTGTGCCCAGCAGTGGGACGATAAAAGGCTGTAACATTCACTAACTCAATGGGGATTGGTCGAACAAGCATATCGGGCATAATTGGGGTAAAAAATAAAAATAAAATAAGGTTGTTTTTTTTTTTATTTTACAACATCAGCTTATTACCTAAGAAAAAAATAAAATATTAATCAACTAGTTTCTACTTCATACCCAGACATACTTTAATAAATAACAACATCAACTTCAAAAAAACATCCATACACGGCACGAAGAGTCAAAGAGTGCATATAGATCACAGGGACGAGGCCGCCGGCGCGGCGTCAGCGCGCGCGCTTGTCGCAGCGCGGCGCCGCGCGGCCGCACAGCCGGCGCCGCGCCGCGTACAGCGCCGCCGCCAGCGCCGCCAGCAGCAGCGCGGCCGCCGCGCAGCCCGCCGCCACGCCGCGCAGCCGCGCGTACTCCGGCACGCGCAGCGCCGCCCCGCCGCGCGCGCCGCTCGCGCACTGCACGCGCGCCCAGTACTGCGCGCCCTCCTCCGCGCCGCTCACTGCGGACAGACAGCGTCAGTGGCGCCCGCGGCCCGCGCGCCGCCGCAGTCGCCGCACCTACCGAGCATGTAGTCGTGCAGCGTGTGGCCGGTGGCCAGCAGGCGCTCGCCCGGCGCGGCGCCCTCGTACCAGCGCACGGTGCAGCGCGACTGGTCGAGCGGCTCGCGGCGCCAGCGCACCAGCGCGCCGTCGTCGATGAGCCGCACCGTCACCTCCAGCTCGGCGCCGTCGCCCGAGCCGGCGCTCTCCTCGGTGGTGGGAGCGGCATAAGCGATCTGCTCTCCTTCTATTGCTTCCATCGTCTCCTCGACCTCTGCAGCGTTTTCGGTTTCGCCTACGTCTCCGTCGGTTGAACCTGAGTAATACGATGCGATGTTTAATTCAGTAGATTGGTTTTCAGACGGAGACATGCCGGTCGCAAGGTTACCCAGCGTTCTTGCGAATACGGGTTTGCTGAAGAGGCCGTCGCCGATGAGGTCTTGCGAGAGCACTCGCAGCTCGTACTCGGTGCCGGGGCGCAGGCCGACGAGCGTGGCCTCGGTGACGCCTCTCGTCAAGATCTTCATGGTGCGCCACTCGCTGACGGTGCGCTCGCGATACCAAACGTTGTAGTCCACTTCCAGACCATTATGACCTGAAATCAAAGTAATTTTTGGGCGTCGGTGCGGTTAAAGGCCCGGGACGCCGCCGACGGTCATCGATTTAATATCGTGTCTGAGCCAGTATATCTGTAGTGACCTGGCACCCAGGCGAGGTGCAGCGAGTCGGTGTGCGCGCGCACGGTGAGGTTGTAGGGCGCGCGCGGCGGCACGTTCTCCACCAGCAGCTCGGTCTCCACGTCGACGGTGGCGGCCTCGTTGCTGACCGTGCACACGTACACGCCGCGGTCCTCCTCCGCCACGTCCACCACGGTCAGGTTGCCGTCGTCCAGGTGGTGGCGGCCCGGCGGCAGCTCGGCGCCGTCCTTGCGCGCCCAGCGCACCAGCGGGCGGTCGTGGTGGTTGCGCGCGGCGGCGGCGCAGGGCAGCGTGAGCGTGGCGCCGAGCCGCGCCACGTACAGCGGCTGCGGGCGCGCGCCCAGCGCCGGCGGCCGCTGCACGCGCACGCGCACGCCGGGCGACGCGCCCTCCGACCCCAGCGCGTTGTACGGCGTGCACGAGTACTCGCCCTCGTGCGACTCGTCCACCTGCAAGCGGGGCACTTTACATCAATACATTGTCAAAGTTAAGCTCTCCCAAATGCCTGAACTGACTCTAACTAGAGTCGTTTTCTTAACTAGTGAGAGTCCTCCGTGCCGTGGAAATCAACGATAACGGTCCTGCCCCTATTGGACGAAAACACTTCACCGTGCAGGTTCTGACATAATGCCATTTCAACGACAGTGCACTATCGGACAAATCTCTGCACTATAGTAAAAACGCCTTCAGGCGTCGTCCTAATTGGCAGCGATCGCGCGATGGCGCGATGCGTTTTTCATCTAAGACGTCGTCCTAATTGACAGCGATTGTACGATGACACGATGCGTTCTCGTCGTTCGATGAGTTCAAACATACAAAGAAGACGGATCATAATCCATACAAAATTGCCCCACGTCCTATAACAATGTGACGTATCTCAAAAAAAAGATGAAAATGTTTAAAAAAATATGGCATACTCTCTAATTCATTTTTTTTACACCTTCATACGAAAAAAATGCTTTAAAAATTGTTCAGGCGCTGTTATGAAAACATCGTTCATAGGACTATTTATGGACTATTTTATTAAAATATTTTTTTGTTTGATAGGGTATACCTCACAGGTGGTCCCATAATCATCAGGCCAGGATCTCATGATGGAAACCCTGAGAAATCCAGGGCAACTTTTGAAAGTTGTAGGCATGCGCAGGAAAAAACTTGACTATAAGGTGTATGTCTTACAACAATATGCAACAGTAAAGGTTTGGAGCTGACCTGATGATGGAGACGAAAGAAGGTCGAGGGAACTCGACAACCGAATATGTAAACTACCTCGTGTTTGGGCTCATATTATTTGTATTGAATAGACCTTTGCAACAGTGAAGGTTAGAAGCTGACTTGATGATGGAGACCAGAGAAGGGCGAGGGAACTCGACAAGAAAATATTTAAACTACCTCAGAAGTCGGTGTCTAAAGGATGTACCTAAGTTTATTTCCCCACCGACTTCTAGGCCGATGCTCCTAAGACTATTTTTTTTTTGCTTTTCAGTGTTTTTGGAAGTTTTTTTATTGTAAAAAGTTTTTATTTTTATTTTTGGCTTTTCAGTGACAAGCACAGTTGTCACTATCCGCATAAATGGAAAGTTCTTATCAATACGAATAATATAAGCCCAAACACGAGGCAGTTCACATATTCAGTTGTCGAGTTCCCTCGCCCTTCTCTGGTCTCCATCATCAAGTCAGCTTCAAACCTTCACTGTTGCAAAGGTCTATTCAATACAAATAATATGAGCCCAAACACGAGGTAGTTTACATATTCGGTTGTCGAGTTCCCTCGACCTTCTTTCGTCTCCATCATCAGGTCAGCTCCAAACTTTCACTGTTGCATATTGTTGTAAGACATACACCTTATAGTCAAGTTTTTATCCTGCGCATGCCTACAACTTTCAAAAGTTGCCCTGGATTTCTCAGGGTTTCCATCATCAGATCCTGACCTGATGATTATGGGACCACCTGTGAGGTATACCCTATCAAACAAAAAAATAATGTAATAAAATAGTCCATAAATAGTCCTATGAACGATGTTTTCATAACAGCGCCTGAACAATTTTTAAAGCATTTTTTTCGTATGAAGGTGTAAAAAAAATGAATTAGAGAGTATGTCATATTTTTTTAAACATTTTTATCTTTTTTTTGAGATACGTCACATTGTTATAGGACGTGGGGCAATTTTGATCCATCTTCTTTCATCAGAGTGTCCTATTTGAACCTCGCAAGTGAGATAGTGAGATCGTGAGATGAAAAACGCATCGCGCCATCGTGCGATCGCTGCCAATTAGGATGTAGCGACATGAAACGCATACAACCTTTTCGACTCGCAACCTTCAATAGTCATGAAGAAAAATACAATGAAGTTCAAATGTCAAATTCAAAATTTTAAATTTTCAAAAGCTGATTTTCGCTGTCGCAGGCGTACACATATAAATAGGGCGCCGCCCGTTCAAATAAATCAGTCGACATAAATTTCTTGTTTATAATTCATCTCCTAAATTGGTGACCCCGACGTGATTGATCGTGAAGTCGCTCCGTGAGTAGAGCCATCGACACCATGACGTCGAGACCAAATGAAGAATTCGTCGACGCTCAGGGCGGTATCACGGCCAGCAATGACGTGGCCACGATATCCCTGCCGGCAAGACTTCCACCGTTCTGGCGACAGAATCCTCGGCTGTGGTTCGCGCAATTTGAAGCAGCTGTCGCCGCCAGCAAACTAGGAGATGAACAGAAATTTAATCTTGTCGTTCCACTACTGGGTTGCAACAACCTGGAATTAATTACGGACCTAATACTGGAGCCTCCGGCTACCGGCAAGTACCAGACTTTGAAGGAAAGACTGATAGCGACTTTTCAAGAGTCTGACGATCGCCAACTGCAGAAGCTGTTGAGTGGCCTCGAACTCGGCGATCAAAAACCAAGCCACCTTCTTCGGACAATGCGTGATCTCGGCGGAAAATTATTGTCCCAAGAAGCACTTAAGGTTATGTGGCTGAAGCAGTTACCCGCATATGTGCGCTCCGTACTTTCCATCAACACGGAATCATCGCTTGAAACCATAGCTGCGATGGCCGACAAGATGCTCGAACAATATGAACCTGCTTCAATCGCCGCCGTCGCTACAAATGATCCATCCACTTCAGCCGACCGTGCTCAACAAAACGTCATAACCAACCTACAGATAAACATACTTTCGAAGCAAATCGAGAAGTTAACACTTGAAGTCGCCGAGCTACGTTCAAGCCATCGGCGCGCGACATACCGCCGCCACCCTCCCTCCCGTTCTCGCTATCGCTCATCGTCGCGTCAACGCAGCGTTTCCCGCCAAAAGCGAGCATCTGGCAAGCCGAGCGACGATAATGGGTTATGCTACTATTACTTCAGATTCGGCAACGATGCGCGCAAATGTGAATCACCCTGTTCCAGATCTAAGCCGGAAAACTAAATAATACATCGACCGCGGCGGAGGTCGATGTAAACCAAACTAGCCGCCGCTTATGTGTGACCGACATCGTCAGCAGAGAGAAATTCCTCATCGACACAGGAGCGGACATATCAATATTGGCCGCTCGCAATGCAAAAAACTCAAAGCCCGCAAAAACGGCCTACAAATTATTCGCTGCCAACGGCACAGAAATTCGTACCTATGGAGAGCGCACTCTAGAGCTCAACCTAGGCTTACGAAGAAGCTTCAGGTGGACTTTCGTCGTCGCCAAGGTGAAGACTTCAATACTAGGCGCAGATTTCTTAGTTCACCACAAATTACTAGTCGATCTTCACCAAAGAAAACTCATAGACCGAGTGACCGATCTCAGTATAAGTACAATAAGAATAAACAACTGCGAGGAAACCGTTTTCACGATCAATCACGACCACGCCTACCACGACCTTCTAAAAAAATATCCTGATGTACTGCGACCTATGTCACTAAAGACGCCAGCCAAACATAACGTCACACACCATATAGAGACAACCGGCCCTCCAATATTCTCTCGGCCGCGCCCTCTTCCTCCCGACAAGTACAAAGCTGCGAAACTCGAGTTCGAACGCATGATAGAGATGGGAATATGCAAACCATCATGCAGTCCGTGGGCGAGTCCACTCCATGTTGTCAAGAAAAAAGATGGTTCACTACGAGTATGCGGAGATTATAGAAGACTCAACGCAGTCACCGTTCCCGACCGATACCCCATACCGAGAATTCAAGATTTTACATACCAACTTCACGGCAAGAAGATATTCTCAAAACTCGATCTGAAAATGGCATATTATTGGATTCCTATCGCAAAAGAAGATGCACAGAAAACGGCAATAATAACACCATTTGGCCTTTTCGAATTCAACTGCATGACTTTCGGCTTAAGAAATTCCGGTCAAACCTTCCAACGCTTCATGCATGAAGTCCTTCGAGGACTAGACGACATCGTATTTTGTTTCGTTGATGACATGCTGGTATTCTCGAGAAACAAGGAAGAACATCGCCAGCACTTACAAATGGTACTCGAACGCCTAGATTCCTTCGGCGTCAGTCTAAACATTGGAAAATGTGAATTCGACAGGGAAACCATCGAATTTCTCGGATACGAAGTCTCGTCAGAAGGAATTAAACCTACTCAGAATCGAATACAAGCAATCGTTAACTATCCGAAACCTCAAACAGTTCAAGAACTGCGAAGATTTCTTGGAATGATGAACTTCTATCGCAGTTGTTTACCTCATCAAGCTGAAAGTCAACACGAATTGAACAAATATCTACATAACAGCAAGAAAAACGACAAAACTCCGATTAAATGGTCACAAGAGGCAGAACAAGCTTTTGAGAAATGCCGACAAAGCATACTCGAAGCAACAACGCTAACGCACCCGATTCCCAACGCGCCGCTAAGTTTATACACTGACGCATCGAATACTAGCATCGGCGCCGTCCTTCAACAAAAGGTCGACAACGTTTGGAAACCACTGGCATTTTTCTCAAAATCCATGAGCGAAACTCAACGAAGATACAGCGTGTACGATCGCGAATTATTAGCCATGTACACCGCTGTTCAACATCTTAGAAGATTGATAGAGGGCAATCACCTCACAATATTCACCGACCACAAACCATTAACTTTCGCGCTAACAAGAACGCCTAGCAGCAGTGATACTCCAAGACGAGAACGCCAACTCCACTTCATTAGCCAGTTTTGCACAAAAATTCAATACGTGCACGGTGATAACAACGAAGCTGCCGACGCTTTATCACGCATAGAAGAGATAGATTTCTCACACGCTACCATTGATTACAATCAACTCGCCCAAGACCAGGAAAAGGACGACCAACTGAAATCCTACATGGCCAACCCAAAACTCAAATTTTCACGCATCCGATGGCCAGGAGGTCAACGACCCGTCGTATGCGAGACATCTACCGGCAACATTCGTCCCTACCTACCAGTGGCTTATCGTTTTGCAGCCTTCAAAGCACAACACGAACTAAGTCATCCGGGAGTACGAACATCTCGAAAAACAATGTCTGCAAAGTTTTTCTGGCCGGGTATGAACAAAGAAGTTGGCCTATGGGCAAAAGCCTGCATCGGTTGCCAGCGCAGCAAGATTCAACGTCACGTTGTCAGTCCGCTAGGCAATTTTCAAAAATCCTCTCGCTTCGAACACGTTCACGTAGACATCGTGGGACCGCTGCCTCCTTCAAACGACTACAGATACCTTCTTACGATGATCGACCGCTGCACAAGATGGCCCGAAGCAATTCCTATGCGTGACATCACTGCCGACACCGTTGCTAAAGCGATGTACGAAGGATGGATATCACGATTTGGCTGCCCACTACGTGTAACAACGGACCAAGGAAGACAATTCGAATCTGCATTATTCAAGGCACTTATGAAGAAGTTCGGCATCACTAGAATTCGAACCACCGCTTTCCACCCACAAGCAAATGGGAAAGTCGAACGCTAGCATCGAACTTTAAAAGCCGCACTCATGGCGAGAAGTGCAGGCACTCGCTGGAGCGAGGAACTTGCAACCGTTTTGCTTGGACTGCGTTCCGCCTTACGTGAGGACTCCCAAGTCAGTCCAGCTCTGATGACTTACGGATCAACACTCAGAATACCGTCGGATTTTTTCGAGCCTTCACCGCCGGAAATTGAAGACGCAGAGTTTGTTCGCTGTCTGAGCGAATCAATGGCAAATCTTTCACCGAGTAACAAGTCACATAGCAACAACAGAAACACATTCGTGTATAAAGATTTAGCGACGTGTACTCATGTTTTCGTGCGCAACGACATGGTGAAGAGTCCATTGACCCCGCCATACGACGGTCCATTCGAAGTCATACATCGAGGAGAAAAACAATTTACCATCCAGATGCCTTTGCGTACAGCAGTCGTCTCTATCGACAGATTGAAACCGGCATACTTACTTAACGAAGAGGAAATCACTCCCACTTCCTCAAGCATGCAGAATAAGCAACAAGCGTCGCCATCACGCTTCCCGAGCATAGTGCCACAACCAGCAGCAGCGGCAAAACCACAGCGTGACACAATCGTCACTCGTTCCGGCCGCACAGTTAAACCAAACGTTCGCTTCGCTTAGGGGGGAGTGATGTAGCGACATGAAACGCATACAACCTTTTCGACTCGCAACCTTCAATAGTCATGAAGAAAAATACAATGAAGTTCAAATGTCAAATTCAAAATTTTAAATTTTCAAAAGCTGATTTTCGCTGTCGCAGGCGTACACATATAAATAGGGCGCCGCCCGTTCAAATAAATCAGTCGACATAAATTTCTTGTTTATAATTCATCTCCTAAAAGGACGACGCCTCATACTAGCGGATCTTTCACTTGGTTTTCCAAAGGTGTCAAATTCGAGCAACAGTAAACTGATTGCCGACTACCACGACAAGAGCCGGTGCCTGGAACCGCGCATAGATTATCTCCGCTCGAAATGTTTCGCGAATATACATTTGATTTTGATTGAGCGCTCTTATCTCAGGACCTGTAAATTAGCTAGTTCGATTTAAAATATAGTTTCCGTTCTGATAGCCCATTTATCGTGTAGGCTATTACCAGAGTCAGTATCAAAGAATGTGATATTTTACTTCCTGACTACTGGATCCTGAGATTAACCAATAAATACGGGCTCTTACAGTAACATACAGATTATATGTCTAGAGACTTGTATTAGTTTTAAGGTAAATTAATATGATGTAGGTACCGAGTAAACTGTTTACTTACCTGATTGAACAGCAAACTTCCATTCCTACTATAGAACACTCCAGGGACATTGTAGGGGTCAAAGAGGAAGCCGTCCTTTTCCCAGCGCAAATTAGTCAACGGTGGGTTAGCACTGAAGTGGCAGTCCAGACTTGCGGGCTTGCCGTACGGTAGGTAGCGTTCCTTCGGAGCATACACTACTTTGGCTTTATCTAGAACAGAAACGACATAACATTAGAGAGGAGGGCGGCGGCGGCTGCGAGCGCGCGGCGTGACACTCACACTGCACGTCGAGGAAGGCACTGGCGCTCTGCATGGCGCCGGCAGGGTCCTGCACGCGGCACTCGTACTCGCCGGGGTCCCCCGACGCGGCGCGCCGCAGCACCAGGGACCCGTTGGCGGGCCGCTCCGCGCGCAGCGCCAGCTCGGGCAGCTCGCCTAGCGGCGTGCCCTCCCGGAACCACTCCACCGCCGCCTCGGGACTCTTCGGCAGGCACTCCAGCTCGGCGCGCTCGCCCTCCAGCACGGTCACGTTCATTGGCGGCGTCACTATCAGATTACCTCCTGAAGAGTAGGGAGCACTCGAGTCAGTTCAGAAGCCACTCATATAAAATAAATAAAAAAATAACATTAAACAACAAAAACAAAAAATAACAAAAAATAGCTAAGCATTGCGATGGGTCATGCTAACCGTCCACGTCGAGGTAGTAGAAGGTGCCGTTGTTGCGCGCGGGCGGCGTGCGGTTGGGGAAGGTGACGCGGCAGCGGTACAGGCCGGCGTCGGTCTCGCGCACGGCGCTCACGTTGATGGAGCCGCGACCGAGCCCCAGCCGCCCGTCCAGCACGCGGCGCACGCGCCCGCCCCAGCGGTCCGCCACGCGCGCCGTGCCCGCGCCGCTGTACCACGAGAATATCGTGTCTCCCTGCAATACCACGCCATTACTGCAACACTATTTCAATATTTAAATGACCTTAGGAGTACCCTTAGTAGGATGAGGTTTTCAATTCGGATGTTTGTACTTTTGGCGGACAATCCAAGATGGCGGAGTAGTTCTTTTTAATGCAGTTCTACAATATGAGTATCATTTCATTTAAGACCTAGTCAGCGATAACAAAAAATTTATTAAAAACAAAAAAAAAACTTTTTTTAAGTTTTTAATGTTTAATCGCGCATACACCTGCGCATAAATGAAATGCTTTGATCGGAGATGCGATGGCAGCAGCGCGTGGCGTGACGCGAGCCGGGGCCGGGCGGGTGCTGCGCGTGGGATGTGCGCATGCGCCAGCAGCCCCGCGATACCTACCACGGCCGAGTGCGCGTGGGACCCGTAATTGTCTACTTGGTGAGACAGTCGCACATTAGCGCAGGAGCGGCACTCGACGCGTCCCCCGCCCCGCGCCCCGTGCCCCGCGACCCACGCCCGCCTCGCGCGGCTCGTGACCCTGCTCTATCGGACAGTCGTTGTCTATCTAAAGCCGCGTACGCACGTACGAACAAATTTGTTGCGTTACATGATATGCAACAACTTGGTTCGCACGTGCGTACCACTATCGAACATCGAACACTCTGTTCGTCAAACATGTTCGCGGCGATCCTTGTAGTGTGTTCTGTATGGACGGCGTTCGAAGCGCTTTAATAACTTCACAATCGACCACTTCCAACGGCACCGTCATGGCTACTAAGATAGAGTTCACGACTGTTGTTCGCGAACTCGACTCGAACTATGTTTGCGTTCGTGTTCGAATATGCAGGCGCGTACGCACGTACGAACACGAACATAAACACCAGACCCGAACATTTGGTTCGTATGTATGGACGGCATATTCGAACACGTACGCAAACATAGTTCGAGTCGAGTTCGCGAACAACAGTCGTGAACTCTATCTTAGTAGCCATGACGGTGCCGTTGGAAGTGGTCGATTGTGAAGTTATTAAAGCGCTTCGAACGCCGTCCATACAGAACACACTACAAGGATCGCCGCGAACATGTTTGACGAACAGAGTGTTCGATGTTCGATAGTGGTACGCACGTGCGAACCAAGTTGTTGCATATCATGTAACGCAACAAATTTGTTCGTACGTGCGTACGCGGCTTGCCGTCCATACGTACGAACCAAATGTTCGGGTCTGGTGTTTGTGTTCGCTATGTTCGTGTTCGTACGTGCGTACGCGCCTTAAGGTTAACTGCTGTGTTCATTTTCAAAAAATTATGACTCTAGGTGGCACTGATATTTTCTACTATCTTCCGCCCGCGTCAAGTTCGCTTATATCCAAGAGAACTCTTCAAAAGTCTGAGATAAAAACTATTCTATGTTCTTTTTCAAGGTCAACTCTATCTCTGTACCAAATTTTATTAAACTTAGTTCAGTGTTTAAGACGTGAAAGACAGACAGACAGACGGAGTTACTTGCACATTTATATGTAATATTAGTAGGGATGAAAAAAACAAATTTTTCGACAGCGAAGAAGGGTTCGCGAGGCGACTCCAGGCCACGTGGCGTAGGCGTGGGTCTGTGGAGGGTGGATTCGGGTAGCTCATCGCTCATGTCTGGATAGACAACAGACGCCTGTCGGCGGCGCGTTGTTCCACGCGACTCTTAAAGAGATGTCAGCAACCCCAGCGGGGCCCAGTAGGGCCAAGGCCTGCCGGGGCTGCGGGATTGTTCAAAAGAGTAACCGCGGCACTGGTACATAAAAGGCCAACGATGGAACATGACGGTTTTAGACAGTAAGAGTCTGACACTCCCTCGCTATTGCTAACCTACAGCGGGAGGGGTCATTTGATGATTTTTGACGTCGTTAAAAAAAAGGGGCGTATGTAATTCTCACAGGAAACAAAGTTCTGACAAAGCTGTCATTTGTACATTTTTGACTGCTTGCTGCGACTAATCAGAAGCCAAAAAGTCTGTCAAACAGTCTTACTATGGATAACGTGATGTCCAGTTCACTGGGTTGAGGAGGTCAGATAGGCACTCCAAGTAATATATTGGTACTCAAACAGATTCGGCTTGACTGGAAGCCAACACCCACATAATTGGGGAATAGCTGGGTTCATGATGACAGAGTCATGGGGCAGGCGTATAGTTTCACTACAGTAGGTACACTACACTTAGGGCTGCCATCTCGAATTTCACCAAACCCGGACAAACATTAAAAAAACCCGGACATTTGGCGTAAATCGCATTTTTTCCCCGAAGGAGTACGATTTTTTTAAACAAAATAATACCTAATTTGTAATCCATTTACTATTAACACATACTTAAATCCAATGAGGTGCTTCCTTACATGAAAACTGTCCGGGTTTTCCCCGGACACTTCTTGAAACCCCGCCCGGACGGCCCCCGGACGGCCTCCAAACGAGGACAAATCCGGGGAAACCCGGACGGATGGCAGCCCTAACTACACTAAACACTTGTATTACGGGGATTTTATAATAAAATAAATAAAAATAAAAAATCTTTATTTTTCTCTTCAATTACAGTGTTAAAAGTACATTAAATACAAGTTGCATTTCTAAGAGAATGGTGACTGCTTAAGGTTACCCCTGTGTTACAGATCACCATTAATCCTATTGAATTTTATACAGTACATTTTGTAAGGAGAGAGGCAAAGAGAAATCTAAGATACATCTATGCTTATTATCGTAATGCTTATACCATAGATAAATTAAAATAACAGAAAATAGGAATACGTTAACAAACATAAGTCACTGCACTTATTATTGCAAATAAACATTTAAATATATAACACATAACATATAATTATAGCTTTTTCCACTTATGAATACGCGTTATTAATAATCTATACATATAATAAATCTGTAGAAAAGTAATTTTTGTACATTGAAGAAATTGACAAAAAAAATAGCCAGCATGTTAAAGGATAACTAACAGAACCCATTTCCATCATTTTTGTCTGTTTGTCTGTTTATCTGTTTGTTTGTTCGCGATTCACGTAAAATCTACGAATTAAATGCAGACAATGCTTATATACAAAAATTCTACGTAACTTGGGGTATTACTTAGTTTTTGTTTCATCGAAATCGATTCACTCTATCAAAAGATATGATTAATTTTGTGAATTCAAGATGTAAAATATTACGACACGCAATCTATTTGTCAAAACTGTACATTTGAATGTTGTACTTATATTAGTTGATCGGCCTATTATTATTATTAATCTTTACACAGAAAATCACACCTTTATAAGTAACTTCGGAAGAAAAAAAAATATGAAAATTTTGTTTAGCCAAGGTTAAAGTAGCTCCATCTGTGGTAAATAAAATACAACAAATTTGTCAAAGAAGCGAGGTGGTAAATGACAATATTACCATACATTCTTTATAGAGGATTATTATTTCAACAGATGGAGTTGTGTATTTTCCGTAATTCACCATATTTTAACACGTAGTGTAATTTTTCGATAGACATTTCAATAGTGTTTGTCAGTTTGCCGTGCCACATCAAAATCCAACTATAATTATTACCTTGATGAAAAGAAAATTAATAGTTCTCAGCCAAATTTAAAACGGTGCCATCTAAATTATTTTTTGAACATTATGTCAAAAATGATGACTTTAGTGGAACAATTAATTATCATTTAAAGTTACAGATGGAGTTCATATCAGGATTTTTTCATAAACATAGTTTAGCTTATCTTCCACTAATGTGGTGGCCTTAAAACAAATTACTTTGAGTGAGTAGTATTAAGTAGACCTTAATTATTTTTTCTGATGTAAAATATGTAAACTTAATCCTAGAAGAAATGAGGATCTATCTCTCGCAATCGCTGCTAAGCGTGAGGTAGGTAATGTAGGATTCTGTAGCTTTAAAAACAAGCCCAGATACAAAGTGCAGATAAGAAATGGGTGCTTTCTCTATTTAATACCATACACACGTAAAATGCTTTATGCGTCTGAAAACGTACAAATTACGCGCCGCATACCAGAGACATGCTTACTTTCAACTTCTGATCGCAAATACACTGTTCACGATTACGAACAGTCTCAGTAAGACCCGAGCCAAGTCTAAAAACCCTAAAAAACACCTTTTATATAAAACTACGTTTGATGTCATTTAATCACAAAGACAGAATTGTTCTCTGATGCAAATCCTATCCACCTATATCCTATCCTAATCCAGAATGCATTGCAGATGTGCATTGCACAAAAACCAATGGTATCCTATTCGAGAAGTCAAAAGAGTTGACCTGTCAACGTCAGCTTCTGCGCTAAGCAAGTGTTCTTAATAGTACCATCAGAATTATATTCATCGTTGAATGAGGTGAATGAATTTTCAGAAACCACAATAACAGTAGGAGCCAAAGCGTATGATCGCTTCATAGAGCTCTGATTGGCCCCAGGTGACCAAGTCAGGTCTGATTTGTTCGTTCATCAGATCTTTGAAAGTGTTTCGGTGGATACTTACTGTCGTCCTGTTTACGTGTGACACATAATCCTTCCTACTTATATTATAAATGTGAAAGTTTGTGAGAATGTATGGATGTATGTTTGTTATTCAATCACGCAAAAACGGCTGGACCGATTTGATTGAAATTTGGTATGTAGAGAGGTGATACCCAGGATTAACACATAGGCTACTTTTTATCAACACACCACGCGGGCGAAGCCGCTGGCGGAAGCTAGTATGGTATATAAACGTCCTCCACAAGAGCGAAATTTTCCCGGTGTGCAGTAGTGACGCACAGTATACAACACTTATGTTTCTTTTGATTTGCTGGCTCCACCAAGAAATGACAAATTGCGAGCGTACATTCTGAAAATCTTGGCAAAACTGCAGGTTTCAAGTACGAAGACATGAAGTGGACTCTCACAGATACGTATATTTTGCCTATTCGTGAACTAATGCAAACATTTCGGTGGAGTCCCGGCTTAGGCCTCCCCCACATTAGGCGTGCGCGATCCTCGGGCGTGTGAGAAGCGCGGGCGCAGCGCGTGCGTTGCGAGCGCGCTGCGTGAGCGTCGCGTTTTGCTGCCCTGCGGCATTTGCAGCGCGCTCGCGGCGCGCACGCGCCGCTCTCCTTGACGTTTAAGTGCTAAGGCGTTTAGCGGGCGGCGGGGATAGCGGGCGAAGGGGTAAAAACGCAACTTGAGCGCCGCGTGCTCGCCGCGAGCGCGTCGCTTGCACTCTTCACACATGCCGCAGGGCAGCAAAACGCGACGTTCACGCAGCGCGCTCGCGACGCCCGCGCTACTCACACGCCCGAGGATCGCGCACGCCTAATGTGGGGTCAGACTTACCATAGTGAGTAAGTGAAACTATCCTACCCTATGCGCCTGCTGATGATGATGACTCATTTTATCATCCATCCAGCTATTCCCCAACTATGTTGGTGTTGGCTTCCAGTCACCGAATCTGTTTGAGTACCAATATTTTGCTTGGAGCGACTACCTATCTACCTATCTTCAATCCAGTCAACTACACAAGACGATATCCATGGCAAGTCTGACAGACTTTCTGGCTTCTGATTAGTCGCAGCAGCTGCAGAAAATGTACAAATGACAGCTTTGTCAGACTCAAAGCATGTAGACATAGATTATAGCTGTTTCCTGTGAAAATTACTTACGCACCATACGTAATAATTTTCCAAATTGGCTGAACAACGTCACAAACTTTACTTCTTTTGTTTAGATAAATGGTCACATCCACAACACAACCTTGATCAATGAATCTATGCGACTGCTAAGTGCTAATCCTAATTATACTGTCACGTGAAAGAATGCACCTACGGGATAAGTAGTATTTTGACGATTCTATATTGCCCACGCAGACGAAGTTGCGGGCAACAGCTAGTAAATAATAATAACACAAAATTAACTTAATATTAAGAGCCACTTTTCCGTGGGTACAATTACATTCACAATACATACGATTGCGAACTTCTAATTAATAGTAACTTAAAAGTGTAGTCATTTTGAGATCAAATGTAGTTTAATTACTAATCAAGACTTAAAAAAAAAAATACAGGCCTAAAAGAGTAGATTAGTTTAGGATATAAAATTTGTGGTAGGGCAGATGAATTAATCCTAGAAAGTTTTTTAGTTAGCAAAGTACTTTTATTTTTTATAAATTTATTTTAGTAGGTAGTTAGTAGTGGTGTATTTAATAATTCTAATTTTTGTTTCATATTTTAGTTTCATATTATTAGTTATTTTTGTTTCATATTTTAGGTAATATCATCAATTTCTTTAGTTTTTTTTTTTTTTTTTTAATATCTAATTTATGTTTTGCATTTAGTTATCAATATATATGTTGGAGAGAGTCAATAGTACGGACACTAAACGAGACGCAAGCGCGCCCTCTGGTGGCATTTCCGGTGAAACAACATTTTGGCGCGCTTGGCAGAGTCGTGGCGGTCAGCGTGGCGTCCGCGGAGCTCAGTCTTGATCGAGTCTTGGTTCAGTCTTGGTCGAGGCTTCGTCGAGTCTTTGTCGAGTCGTCGTGCTGCGCACATCTCGAAACTACCCTACTGACGTAGGGTCTAGTGTACCTAGTGTTATTGCCTAGCGTTGTAGTACCGTTGTAGATCCAAAGTGTAAAGGTTATTGTAATGGTTCTTCTAACCTAACAGACAGACATGTGTTGCTGGGAGTTTATTCCGCCACTTCTTCTCCCCAGCCAAAACACATAGGAAGTGGCGAAGGCCGGGCGTTTTGGGGGCTGTCTTTTGTTCTGACTAATTTGAATAAACGTTTGAGTTTTGAGTTTGTTTGAGTTTGTTTGAGTTTTGAGTTTCTTTGAGTTATCTCTTTGCTTGATTACCCTAACTGATGTCGGACGATAGTGCCATCCTGATGACGCCTCCGACATATTATATAAATAGCATAGGTATCAATAGTGTTTGACGTGTAGTCCTACAATGAAGGTTTTTTGTTTTTACTATAAATAATTACTAATTTAGCTTAGTTTATAGGTTTTAATAATTTTTCTGTTGAGTCATAATCTAAGTTTTGAAGCCATGTAGTCAGTTTCTTCTTACATTGTAATTTAGTATTGGTAACAATATGTAATTTTTGGTATATTTTATGGTAAAGGAATGTCCCAAGAAAACCAAAAAAATTATGTGAGAAACTGGTGTTGTACCTGTTTATTGTGCATACAGTGGGGATCCTTTTATTCTGGGAATTACTAATTGAATTGTGTGTTAAAGAATGTTTTTTGAGAACTGTCATTAGAATGAAGAGCTGTCTAACAGTCAAAACTTTGCAATGTTGATACAGTTCAAAGGTAGGGTAGGTTTATGTGCACTCACTCTCACTAAGTACTCACTACGTTAACTTGGGAGTCTACCGAAATGTTTGTGCATTAGTTCACGAACAGGCAATGTAGTATCAGTGATGAAGTCCAATTCATGTGTACTTGAAGCCTGCAGTTTTGCCAATATTTTCAGAATGTGCGCTCGCAATTTGTCACTTCTTGGAGGAGCCAGCTAATCAGAAGAATCATAAGTGCTGTTTATACTGTGAGTCACTACTGCACATCGGTATTTATAAATAGCACAAACGTTCGCTCTCTTGCGGAGGACCAAAATTAAGTTAAATACCATTATTTTGTGTCACACGTAAACAGGGCGACAGTAGCTATCCACCGAACCGCTTTCAAAGATCTGATGAGCGAACAGACCAGACCTGACTTGATCACCTCGGGTCAATCAGATCTTTATGAAAAGATCATTCGCTTTGGTTCCTACTGTTATTGTGGTTTCTGAAAATGTGTTCAATTATTCAACATGGATGAATATAATTCTGGTTACTTTTACACTTGCTTAGTTTAAAAGCTGCCGTTAGCAGGCCGACTCTTTGGTTTTTGTGCTATGCACAAACGGAAATTCGATATATAAAGTTAGAGAAGCACTATGAGTTGGTAAATACGTGATGAAGATGACCATATCCACTTTACTGAAGATGACTGGTCTGGCTGTAGGTGCAGCGTGAATGAGTGTCAGACACATACTGACTAAAACCCACCATGTAGTATACCAGATCACCGGTAACTCTTTCAAGCAATGTCGCAGCCCCGGTAGGCTTTGGCCCTGGTGGGCCCCATTGGGGTTCGCTGACTCTCCTTAAGGGGTGCGTGGAACTACGCGCGCCGCTGACATGGATCTGTTGTCTCCTAGGAGACGGAAGGACGACGAACCATCCAAACTCACCACCCACAAACCCACGTCAACGGTGGCCGGGAGTCGTCTCTCGACTCCCGGCTCCCGAGGAGTCTTTTACGTACACCGCAGCGGTTGCGATGAGAAATGCAAATTTTCAGTTGTTCTGCTGCCGAATGCCTGCTACGCAGAAGGAGGCAACGGCATCCCATTACTCGCGCCAGACCATGGCTTGAACCAGGGGCGGGTGCAAGAGGTCACCGCGCCAATTGACGCCACGGGGACACGGCGGCGCTCTTCCAGGCGGGGCACATTTGGCCAAAACACGTTTGACGGCAATTCTGTCTTTGTAACTGAATGACATCCAACATAGTTATTTAAAAGGCTTTTTTTAGACTCAGCTCGGATCTGACAAATCAGAAGTTTAATGAAAATATATTTCTCTGGCAGGCGACGCATTATTTGTACGTTTCCGGAGGCGATAAAGTATTTAACGTGCGTATGGTATTAAAGCGAGAAGGTCCCATTTCTTTAATCTGCACTTTGTGTTTGGGCTTGTTTCTCAAGCTACAGGAGCCTTGCCTCACGCCAAGCAGCCCTGGCGAGAGATCAATCTTCCTCCTTTCTTCTACGATCCTTAAGCGTTACATGCTTTTCACCACAATAAAATTTATTGAAGGTCTACTCAAAAGTAGGTACTCATTCAAAGTTAAAGTTGCTTTTATGCCACCACATTCCTGGAAGATTAGCTAACTAAACTAACAAAACCCCAGCTTAATTTATTTATGGCATGAAAAGCAAAAAAAAAAACTATTCTTAGGTGCATCGGCCTAGAAGTCAGTGGAAACGAATAATATAAGCCCAAACACGAGGTAGTTTACATATTCAGTTGTCGAGTGCCCTCGACCTTCTCTGGTCTCCATCATCTGGTCAGCTCCAAACCTTCACCATTGCATAGTGTTATCAGACATACGCCTTAGTGTCAAGTTTTTACCCTGCGTATGCCTATAATTTTCGAAAGTTGCCCTCGATTTCTCAGGGTTTCCATCATCAGATCCTGACCTGGTGATTATGGGACCACCTGGGAGGTAAACCCTATCAAACAAAAAAAAATTGCAAATCGGTCCAGGCGTCTCCGAGTTATCGGTGAACATACAAAACAAAAAAAAAAGTTGCCGACGAATTGAGAACCTCCTCCTTTTTGGGAAGTCGGTTAAAAATACACAACTCCATCTATGACCTTAAAAGATAGTTAATGGTTCTGTGAAATTTTTGACGTTAATATTTAAAAAGCCATTTAGATGGCATTGTTTTAGATTTAGCTTAGGTGATTCTCACACTGCCCCGCATGATGCAGCGTAGCGCGTGGATGCGTGTTCTTCCGTTGTTTGAAAGTATCTCCGTTTGTATGGAAAACACGCACAGTCCAACACACTGAAAATACGCGCGTTCGTGCGGATCACGCGCATACACGCAGAGAAACATGCACCCCGCGCGTAGGTGCGGGGCGAGATGCAAGGCATGGCACACTGAATCCCGCAGAGCCGCGCGTGATTTTGAATGGGCGTGATGTGTGTGTTTGAAAATGGAACTCGATGAGAACCACCATGCGTGAATCTACAAAACACACCTACGCAAATGAGTGCGCAAAAAACCCACACGATGATGCAGATCTACACTCTCGCAGGAACGCGCGTAGGTGCGTCGACACGCAATACGCAGCATGATGCGGGGCAGTGTGAAGATCGCCTTAGTACCTACTATCAATTTTCCTTGCACGGCAAACTGACAATCACTATTAAAATATCATATCTATGGAAAAATGACACCCAGATTAACAATAAGGTGAATTACGGAAAATGTACAACTCCATCTATGAATGTAAATGGTAATTAATACAAGTTATTTTCCACCTCGCTGCTTTGTCAGATTTGATGTATTTTATATGGGTGCTAATTAAACAGGCTTCTTTTTAATAAAATAAAAAGCCGAAACTGCGGTGGTGAGCGTGAAAACCATCTGCGATGATAAGCTCGCATGGAAACGCCGGAGCCCCGTAGCGCCGGAGCCGTGACAGAAGCCATGCTTGCTGCATGTTGCATGTATGTTTCCATGCTGCATGCCTTCTTGCATGGTTCGCTTCAATCAGGTAACATTGCGCCCGATCGGATAATGCAATACCCTCGCTTCGGTACCTCCCTCCCACTTACCCCTTGATATCTTAAATATACATTTCCGATTACTATTTAGGAAATGTATAGATTTCCTAGGAAATGTGTCTAATGTAATTTATTTTACACATTTCCGGGCGGTTTTAGGAAATTCACAGATTTCCTAGAAATTGTATACAATGACGGATTACATACATTTCCGTTAACATGTACAAAAAATCTACGTAGACATCATGACCACGCAGGGTCTCTTTTATTCTTATTTCCCCTTCGCAGGAATGCAGAAAGATATTTTTTTTAAATACCTTACCTTATTAAATTCTTTCTTTCCTGTCGTCTTGCTTTATATGCGTGTGTACAAAAATTCGTAAATAAATAAAATTAATAAGTATATATCGGGTGTGTCGTTCACAATCACATTAAATCATATCGCATATACTTTATGATATTCTATGGCGAATTGTAAAAAAATAACCTAATCCATTCAGTGGTTTAACCACAGGAGTCATTTTTCGTTTTTATAATTTACAACATCATGTGTAAAGCAGAGATAAAGTTAGAAGTATCGTATGTTTTGATCAGTCGACAGCTGTCAGTTTTCAAGGGAGAATTTCAGTTGTTTGTAATGACTGACTTTTATATGGTGTTCTAATTTTTGCACATTTTTATTCCATTTACTTTGTTTGAAAAAATCATTTTTTTATTTTTACGTATTTTTCTTTTATCTTTTTGTTAATTGACATATATTAACCAGTATATTAACGCATTTCATTTAATGTGATTATGAACGACACACCCGATATAGGTACCTACCTTGTCATCTGTGGCATGACACCTAGTCGCAAGTGTGGTAAACAGCATAGCACACAATTGGTAACGCGACCAAGTAGGTTGCTTCATTAAGCTAGTTAACGACTGAAGTAGGTAGTCGTCGGATGATCGCTGCGACGAGGATGACTAAATAAGCATCACAACGAGGTAATTTGTGAGTCGGCGCTAGTTACGAACATAAGATGAGGTGTGAGCTGATTTCGTCCACGCGTCCGAGCCGCGAGCGCGGTGACGCGCACGCGAGAGGCGCGCCGCTCTTCGCTTTGTGACGGAACATTGTGCATTGTCGCGGAGCAAGCGCAGGGCGCGGCGCGCTGCCGCCCACCCGTCCGTGCCGAGCTCGCACATCTCATTAGCCAACACACTAATCACCCCATCATCGTTAAAACAGCAATGGGGACTAATCTATATGTATTAACAAACGGGCTCTTAGGTACACCCGTCGCGAGATTAAGTACCAAGCCAATTTTAAACGTCACAAAAATGGGATTCCAAAAATATCGGGATTCTAATGCTCCATACTTACCTAAGTTGGAGCTGTAATTATTGTGCAGAGTGAGAGTAGCGTAAAGCACACAAAGTCACTACAGAGGTAGTACCATCTTGAGCTACTACCGTGGCTACCTAGTATCATATACCTAGGTACTTAATTAGTATCAGCCGCACGGGTCGATCGATGCTGATGATGATGGATGGCTCAACATCTTCCAAGCCTTTTCCCAACTATGTTGGAGTCGGCTTCCAGTCAAACCGGACGCAGCTCAGTACGAGTAAGAGATAGGGAGCGACTGTCTATCTGACCTCCTCAACCCAGTTACCCGTAACGACTGTCAAGGATGTTCAATGACAGCCGGGACCTACAGTTTAACTTAAAAAAAGTCGAATCGAACCCAGACACTCGTATTTGAGAGGTTGGTTCTTGACCCATAAGGGGCCGGATTCTGCTAAGTTAATAATGTCAAAATTTAATCGCAATAGTAGTTTTAACCTTAGCGGGCATTCTGCTACTAATTTAGGACCAATCGTATTCCAATGATATATTATTGGTTTGCGATATTGGTCTGCCATTTGGTCTATACTATAGTGTAGTTTGCTCTACAATCAAATTGTGGACAATATGATTCATTATTGAATCACAGAAAAGGATAAAAACGTTTATTTAAAAAAGAAAAAATAGCGGATTGCCACATACGCTTCGATCCTAATCGAGTCGTGATTGAATCTCAGTCGGATGTGCCCCAGGCCACCACGACTAACGTCCTGCGCCTTCCTTGGTCGTAGGATAGATGACCATCTATAATAATTATATATATGTGTATTTCTTCAGACCGGAAGGCACGGTAAATTGGTGAGTCCCGTCGGACATTAGAAAATCTTTGGCAAAAGCTTTAGCAGTCGAATACGGGTAAGTAATCAAAAGCCAAAAAGACAGGCAATTGTCTTATGCCCGCTTTCTGGGGCCCGATTCTCCTAATTCTAGTTAAGCGGCATACGATTCGATTCGACTGAGATCCAATCACGACTCGATTACGGTTGAAACGTATGTGGCATTCCGCTATTATTTGTTGGAAATAAACGTTTTTATCCTTTTCTGTCATCCAATAATAAATCATTTTGTCTGCAAATGATTTATGATTGCAATATGATTGTAGAACAAAATACCGTATAGACCAAAATCACCAAAATAGCATAGCAGAATGCCCGATATGGTTAAGACTGTTATTGCGATCATATTGCGATTCGATTTCTATTCGATTTTGACATTATTAACTTAGGAGAATCGGGCCCCTGAGGTCCAGTTAACGAGAGTTTATCTCTCCGTTAGAGTTACTGGTTCGATAACTCCTTCAAATGCGTTTCCGATCAACGCATCTTAAGTTAAACTCAGTCTAAACGGAGAATAACTTAACTGCCCATATTTGGCCGTTTATCAGACCCATAACTTTGTTTGACGTTTAGCTTTCACAAACATTTCAACGTTTTAGGTTACTCTCGTCGCGTCGAGTCAGTTTTAGAAGCCAGTGAACAAAATTATTATTAAAATGCCTACTTATAAAAATACACACAATGATATAGCATCTGGGGCACGATTCTGCTAATTTTACTTATGGGTCCGCGAGACGATCAAGTGCACTGGACCAGCCTACGTGCTTGAAGTGAATATTACAGCGTTGACTTGACAAGTCCCGTCAAGTATCTACGGGCTGGACCATACTTGACAAAAATTTTGATTGACGGCACTTGAACTACCTTGCGCTTGATGCGACTTGACAAGTTTTATTCATTTGCGGCCGGAACATCGAACCGAACCGAGACGATATGCTTTGGCGGCAAGCGCCGACCAAATTACCGAGCGTGATTTTGTTTTTCTATTAATATCTCTCTATAGAGATTATCCTGCATTGTGGAAAATTAAAAGTAAGGAGTATGCGGATAAAAACAAAAGGTCGCTCGCTTTATCAAGCATAGTCAAAGCACTTCGAGTACCTATATCGGGTGTGTCGTTCATAATCACATTAAATTCTATCACATGTACTTCATGATATTCTATAGCGAATTATAAAAAAAATAACATAATCCATTCAGTGGTTTAGCCACAGGACTCATTTTTCGTTTTCATAATTTACAACATCATGTGTAAAGCAGAGATAAAGTTAGGAGTATCGAACCCACCCAAAACAAAAATGTGAAAGACTGCCAAGTTCGATAATATGGGAATGCTTCGCCTATAAAAGAAGTGAGATCTGAATAAGTACCAAGTTCCATACACATACCTCAGTTAAAAATAGTTACTTTTTAATGATGTTACTTGGCAAGTTTTCATACACCTTGTTATAAACCTACTAAACGCAATGAATCAAGTATTTAATTTTCTATTAAAACTTGCCAAGTAATCATCATTAAAAAGTAACTATTTTTAACTGAGGTATGTGTATGGAACTTGGTACTTATTCAGATCTCACTTCTTTTATAGGCGAAGCATTCCCATATTATCGAACTTGGCAGTCTTTCACATTTTTGTTTTGGGTGGGATTTCATTTATTTTTGTAAGGTTGTTTATTTTATTTTTTTCTTATGATGAAGTTAGTTAAAGAAATGTCTCATTTATACTATTTTTTAGATTTTTTAATATGCACTATGTTTCTTACAAAGAAATGAACTAGATTAACTATGACTAGATTTACCAACTGACTGACATGACATGTTATCATATATTATGTTCGTGGATCAAAGTTACACATTTGTTATTTTCGAAAGTGATTCACACTTGGCCGTTTTCAGATTTTTACGTTACTTTGACTAAATACAAACCTTTGTACCATTCGAAGATATATTATATAAATATAGATAAATTTAGTTCGTTTTAGTTCCTTAGGGGTATAAATTTACACCGGGTATAAAACACCTTCATTATTTTGAAACCGACTCACACTTGGCCATTTTCAGATTTTTCCCTTTACCTTGACATAAAGACCTACCTCCATGCCAAATTTCAAGTCAATACGACCATTGGAAGTGGTCTAGGTTTTTGATGAGTGAGTCAGTGAATAAGTGAATCAGTGTATAGTAAAAATAGCGATTTTCTGACGTCAATATCTCAAGACCTACAATAGGTATATTAATGAAATTTTGTATTTTAGATAAGTGAGGGGGTCTCAACAGATACTAGAAATTTGATATGCGTAAATAAAATAGATTTTGAGTTACAGGGGGGTCGAATTTGGCCCGAAATGGTTCGTGTAATATAACCCACGGCCGGTGTGTCGCCTTTTTTGCTCGAACTTGGCGGACACACTGCCGTGTGTCTAGATGTTTTGATCAGTTGACAGCTGTCAGTTTTCAAGGGAGAATTTCAGCTGTTTGTAATGACTGACTTCTATATGGTGTTCTAATTTTCGCACATTTTTATTCTATTAACTTTGTTTGAAAAATGCATTTTTTTATTTTTACGTATTTTTCTTTTTTCTTTGTGTTAATCGACATATATCCAGTGGCGGCCCTAGGGGTGTGCGAACTGTGCCATCGCACAGGGCCTCGCGCTTGAGGGGGCCTCGCGCTGCAACCCACACTAATATAAAAAAAATTTAATTAAAAAATATATATCTGATCCAAGAAAAAAAATGAGATTTTTTTCTGTATTTCTAATTCATTCTGCGTTTACTTTTTGAGTCCTCAATTAAACAAAAAGTTGGAACACCAAAGTAACAAAAACAACTGGCTCTCGATCCAGTCACGGATTCTTATTATTTGTGCTTAATTCCGAGTTTAATTTGAGAGTCCTTAAATAAACAATTTTAAAAAATTCGCGCTCGCTACGCTCGCGGCTGTTCACATATCAGTACCTTTCCTCCTAACTTATTAGATTACTGATTAGAGTACTTTTATGTTCCAAAACTCAAAAATTTTCGCGCTGGCTACGCTAACGACTTCACCTTGCTCTGTTGTTTATTATACAAGTTTAGGTGCTTTAGTGACCCAAAGCTCAAAATTTTTGCGCTCGCTACGCTCGCGGGTGCTTTACTTTCCACTGGTTTTATTTTTTTCATCCTTTTTTAGCCGAACCTAGAAGGTAGCGCCGACTGGATTAATTAAGTCCTTTTATTAACAAGAAAATAACTCCTAGTTTTCGTATGAACTTTCTTATTTACGACGTTCGAACTACTCAAGTCACAAATCACAATCTTTCAATACATAGGGGGCGCTTGGGTGGGTCATGATTGCACCCGGGCGCTACATGAGCTGGAGACGGCCCTGAATCAGTTATACGAAGAGCTGAATATTATCTCGGTGCTGAAATATATATTAAAAAATAATTTAACTGAAATTTATCCCACTACCGAAATAGTCTTGAGAATTCGAATAATAAAATAATAATGTCGAAAAAGCAGTTTTTTCGAGGCTTAACATTATTAAAACATGTTTAAGGAATTCGATGACACAAGATCGACTTTCAGCCCTTGCTATTCTTTCGATCGAAAATGATGTTGCTCATTCATGCGATTATTGAGAAAGAGTCGCAAGCATCAGATCATTTTAATATTTGTTAATTTTGTGATTCTTTAAATATTAACTGTAGTAAAAATAAAATCTTATCAATTTGTTTAACTTGAGCATTTCTTCTCAAACATGACGATTAGTTAAATCAAAACACCAGCTTACTCTCGCAACACATACTTTTCACGTAGGACAAAGGGCCTCGCATAAACCTGCCGCACATAGCCTATGGCGAGGCGCCATAGCTAGGGCCGCCGCTGGGGGGTACTAGGTACGACACACCCGATTTACGTCCATACGAAAACCCCCTCGCTCGCATAGATAAGTCGATAAAATAAAGTTAGATGCCTAACGTATAGCAACGTCGCGCAGCTAAGCTTCGCGGACCACTCGAAATGCCTCCAGGGACCACCAGTGGTCCGCGGACGACCGGTTAAGAACCACTGTGCTAAACGATCGTTCTATTGTACAGGTCGTACATGGCTGGGCAAGCAAAATAGCAAGCGCGGTTTTTACACTAGGATAAAATTGCATTTCCGAAATTTTGATCACTTCTACCAGTTCCATCTCCTTCAATGCAATATTTTTTGCATTAGATGGACGGCTCGGCTCGCTACGCCACATAGCAACTATTCTTTTAGGGAATACGGCTCGCTTTCAAATGTGTGTGTATTTTGTTTTGATCGCGCTCTTTTCAAAGTTGACAATTTTTTTGTGCAATAACTTACGGATAGTAAATATGATTGTTAAAGTTGTTAGTTAGAGTTAGTAAAAAAAACATTGTTTAATCAGACACCTTATAGGTCAGAGCCAGGGCCCAGGGTGGGGCAAGTGCCCTAGCTTGCCCCAGTATGGCTACGCCCATGGGTGTGCGATTGGTCTGCTATTTTGGTGATTTTAGTCTATACGGTAGTTTGCTGTACAATCATTTTGCAATCGTAAATCATTTGCAGAAAAAATGATTCATTATTATTCATATTCATATTCATATCATTTATTGCGTTCCACGAGTTTCACATGGTGTTACAAAAGCTTACAGCTACGTACATTTGTGGACCCTGTTAGGGCACAGCAACATTTGGCATTTAATGCCAGAACATTTAAAATACTTAAAACTAATTCTAAATTATTATGGCGGTAGTTTTAAACATTAGGTATAATAGGAATAGTTAATTTACAATTAAAATTATATGTTATATTTCTTTATATTTGTATAAATATATATTAGGAAATTATTTAGATATTAGCTATTTTAGTGTATTGTAGTGTGTATATTGTTTATGTATGACTAATATTTATTTTGTCGTTCATGTATTCTTGAATTGTATAGTATGCCTTTTTAGTTAGGATTTCCTTAATTTTATTTACATATACATTATAATTTGGTTCGTTTTTTATAGCATTTGGTAATTTATTATATATTTTTATTGCCATTACATATGGACTATTTGAATGTAATGTCATACGGGAAGTAGGTAGCATGAGCATGTTCTTATGTCTAAGTGATCTGGTTTTGTGTTTGTCTCCTCGGGTTGTGAAGAAGTTACTGTATTTCCTAACAAACTTGCATATTTCTAGAATATAAATAGATGGTAATGTGAGTATTTTGAGTTTAATGAAGAAGGGTTTGCAGCTGTCGGTTTGGTCTATGTTTACAATAATGCGAATTAATTTCTTTTGCAGACAGATATTATTGAATGACAGAAAAGGATAAAAACGTTTATTTCAAAGAAAAAATAGCGGAATGCCACATATGCTTCAATCGTAATCGAGTCGGGATTGGATCACGGTGTCGCAGTCGAATGTGAATCGTATGCCGCTTAAGTAAAATTAGGAGAATCGGGCCCCGGGCCGCGAGCTGCATGCGCCAATACGTTATACCCACTTAAACTTGGGGGCGGCAAAAGTGGCTCCTGCCCCAGACGGCGGATAGCCACGCTACGCCATTGATAAGCACTCGTATTATATGGGCTATGAAATAGGTATGACAGCTGTGTGCAGCTGGCTATTTGTTAACACCACCGGAGAACTACAACCACATATTACTATAATAGTTACTACAACCATGATTCACTTTGTTTGTTTGTGACCTACGACGTGAGCTCGCTAAGATGGATGCGAGGACGGGTGGCAGCGCATATTATATGTAGGTATACCTACCTATTTACCTAGGTAGGTACTACAGCCCAGACAATTTCGTTCGACATAAATAGTGATCAAATAACATAAATTCGCACAGAACTGATTTTTCTTTTAATAAGAATAATCGTTCCAAAGATACAGGTATCGGCACGGATATTGAGCCCTGGCCTTCACCTGCGCAGAAGCGATTTATTGGTTTATTTCTTACTAGCTTCTGCCAGCGGTTTCACCCGCATCCCGTGGGAACTACTTCCCCTACCGAGATAAAAAGTAGCCTATAGCCTTCCTCGATAAATGGGCTATCTAACACTGAAAGAAATTTTCAAATCGGACCAGTAGTTCCTGAGATTAGCGCGTTCAAACAAATAAACACTTCAGCTTTATAATATTAGTATAGATGTGTACAGTGCACAAAGCATAGCGCAAAGCGATCCCCACTCTTCCGCCGAGAGCTCAATATCCGTGCCGGTAACTATATAGTGATAGTGATTCTAAAGCTGGGTACTCACTTGATACCGTATCTGATACGTAGGCACGAGCTCGCTGCGAGCCGCTCGCGCGTGGAGCGCTGTAAGCTCGCAGTGACCCGCCGAGTGGCGGTTTCACTGCGAACACAAAGGCGGCTCGCAGTGTGCTCGTGAGGACCGTGGACGAGCCGTACCCACTTGCAGGTTGATACCGTATCTGATACGTTACGTGCTACACTTCTATCTAAGTGAGTACCCAGCTTTACAGACAGAGCGGTCAGTTTTGCGTTCGACTACTACTACGACTAGGTACTTCTACTTGACCAACGCGGTCAGAATGCCTCCTGTGTGAGCATATCTATGTAACGTATAACACAAAGAACGCAAAACTGACCGCTTGAGGCGTCGTCCTAATTGGCAGCGATCGCACGATGACACGATGCGTTCTCGTCGTGCGATGAGTTCAAACATACAGGGGCCCGATTCTCCTAATTTTACTTAAGCAACATACGATTCACGTTCGACTCGATTCGACTGAGATCCAATCCCGACTCGATTACGATTGAAGCGTATGTGGCATTCCGCTATTTTTTCTTTGAAATAAACGTTTTTATCCTTTTCTGTCATTCAATAATGAATCATTTTGTCTGCAAATGATTTACGATTGCAAAATGATTGAACAGCAAACTACCGTAAAGACCAAAATCTCCAAAATAGCAGACCAATCGCACACCAATCAAATGTCAATCGAATACGATTGGTCTTTTATTAGTAGCAGAATGCCCGGTATGGTTAAAACTGCAATTGCGATCATATTGCGATTCGATTTCTATTCGATTTTGACATTATTAACTTAGGAGAATCGGGCCCCAGATTTCATCAGAGTGTCCTATTTGAACCTCGGAACCTCGCAAGTGAGATGAAAAACGCATCGCGCCATCGCGCGATCGCTGCCAATTAGGACCGCTCCCTCTCTGATAGATCCCTTAGATATTAAAAAATTTGGTGCTACTCCAGATCAAAGAAATAGGGTCCCACATTTTATTATATGCTTTGTTTATTTAAATAACAATATGTACACTAGGTATATATATGTCGTAGCCATATCACGGTTCATGAGATACAGCCTGGAGCCCGATTCTCCTATGTTAATAATGTCAAAATTGAATAGAAATCGAATCGCAATATGATCGCAATAGTAGTTTTAACCAAATCGGGCATTCTGCTGCTAATATAAGATCAATCGTATTCCAACGACATTAGATTGGTTTGCGATTGGTCTGCTATTTTGGTGATTTTGGTATATACGGTAGTTTGTTCTACAATCATATTGCAATCGTAAATCATTTGCAGACAAAATGATTCGTTCGTTTCATTATTGAACGACATAAAAGGATAAAAACGTTTATTTCAAAGAAAAAGAAAAATTAGCGGAATGCCACATACGCTTCAATCGTAATCGAGTCGGAATTGGATCACAGTCGAATGTGAATCGTATGTTGCTTAAGTAAAATTAGGAGAATCGGGCCCCTGGTGACAGACGGACGGACGGACGGACGGACGGACAGAGGAGCGAAACAATAGGGTCCCGTTTTACCCTTTGGGTACGGAACCCTAAAAAGTAGATGTGTGACGGTTGCCGACATTGTGGGTACCTTACCCGCTATAGCTATAGCTCCAACTACAAGAGCCCGCAATAACATGCCTGTTGTTGTTGACTACGTAGCTAGACTGAGCAAAGAGCACCACAAGCTATAAGTACAATCTATCGTTTCAAACCAACAGTTTTGTGAGTGGAGAGGCAAGACGCGACAAATGGATCGTTACGATTAATCGTAATATACTTAATAACGGATCGTACCTACTGTAGCTATTTGGGGTCATTTAGAATACAGCATGTCACTTACTTACATCTTTATCCCATTGCAAGTGATAAGGAATCTCGTTGCCGAAGGGAAAGTCAAGGTGACAATTCATGACAGCGAAGCCCCCGACGCTGGCGTGCAGACGCTCGGCGTCCAGAGGCAGCAGCGAGGCGGCGGCAGCGGCCGCGGCCAGCGCGCACAGCGCGGGCGCCCACGCGCGCGCGCACATGTCAGCGGGACAGGAGTGGCCGCGAGCGGAGCGCGGGATCGATTGACCGCTCCCACACGGAGTCTGCGCAAGGAAGGTCCGCGCGACCTCGCGCCGCACCTGCGCACACAGCGCGTCGCAAGCGCCGCCGCCTGCACACAAAGGCGAGCGCTCGCAACTACTCGCAAGCAGGAAACGACGCTAATTCCCGCTCGGCTACGTTTAACTTCTTCGACTTGCTAGTCTAACTAGGTACTTACCCACTCACAATACATTTTTAAACTGAGTTTCTGAGGGAATCAAAAGAGCAAAAGGTGAAAAATCTTTGCACTCGAGTGCAACACGTAACTTTTCATCCCACCTAATCGAGGAAATTTCTAAACTCAAAAAAACAAAATGGCGCGCATTATACCTATTAAAGTTCATTTATTTGAAAACTCAGTTCAAAAATGGAACGAGGTTAAAAATCTACTTATGTAAAAACAATAATAAAAATTACTTAATTAATTATTTTCAATTGAAAAAAGTCGTGGTGGCCTAGTGGGTAAAGGACCAACCTCTCAAGTATGAGGGCGCGGGTTCGATCCCAGGTCAGGCAAGTACCAATGCAACTTTTCTAAGTTTGTATGTACTTTCTAAGTATATCTTAGACACCATTGACTGTGTTTCGGATGGCACGTTAAACTGTAGGTCCCGGCTGTCATTGAACATCCTTGGCAGTCGTTACGGGTAGTCAGAAGCCAGTAAGTCTGACACCAGTCTAACCAAGGGGTATCGGGTTGCCCGGGTAACTGGGTTGAGGAGGTCAGATAGGCAGTCGCTTCTTGTAAAGCACTGGTACTCAGCTGAATCCGGATAGACTGGAAGCCGACCCCAACATGATTGGGAAAAAGGCTCGGAGGATGGAATTATTTTAAGCAGTATTTTATTTGTCTAATATGTATTAGTTTGAAAAGTCTTATCAAGATTGTCAAAGGGTAAAACTACTCTTTCCGAGATGGTGGGATGAAAACTTACGTGTTGCACTTGAGTGCAAAGATTTTTCACCTTGTGCTCTTCTGATTCCCTCGCTATCGCTCAGGATTCTAAAATTGAAACACGAGCGTAGCGAGTGTTTCAATAATAAGGATTCTAATTTTAGAATCCTTCGCATGCTCGGTCATCAAAATTGAGCACGCGGATAAAAAGCAACTTTGCACTCTTGTATAACAAATAATTATTTCCGAGATGGTGGGATGAAAAAAATATTGAATTTAATACTTTAGATTGTTTAGATATAACGCTCTATGGGAGCTGACCACTAACTTTTGTAGCGGATACTTGGCTGGTCAGCTAATTAAAAACAATAAAAGCCGAGTTAAGAATAAAAACGAAAGATAGAAATAGTTGCCATATCTACTTTTTTTTCAAGTGACCAAAATATCTATGAGAACTAAAATTAGGTAATAATTAAACACATATTTTTATTCGGGTTTAACAATTAACAAATAACTTTTAACAATATCTTAATAATAAAAATATATACAACATACAACTAACTTATTACCTAATATATACACTTACTATTTTAAAAAAATTGCATCAAAAAACTCCTCCTCATCGCTGCCCACCGGGAGTGTACCCAAGAGGCTGGCAGCATTGCCACGTTGGATGGCAATGCTTACTGTAAAGATTTCGGGGTTATTTGAGTGATACGATTGTTTACCGATATAAAATAGATTTAATCACCGGACCAAAGGTTGTCAAACAAAGGAGCGAGGGAGCACACGCGATGGCCGCTAATTGTGTACTGATCGTTCATGCAAATTAAATTTGTAAAGTAAATTGATGACTGCACAATATTAATTCAAAGTGTTCGGTTTCACCGTACATGCTCCCGGGCCAAAAAGATACAAAGATTCATTTCATTCATCTTCTAGTTGGAACCGACATTTTTTAACGATTGGCGACGTAGCTATATCCCGTTTACTATCACTGTTGACACTAGTTAATTCCACTTCACTCGGCTGACGGTCAGCCGTACTCTGCTTTCGCGATAACACAACACTATTATCTGCACTTTGAGTTAACTCCACTGAAGAGACTGCCCGTCGTCTTCTCCATAGGAAGTATGCAGCCAACAAGACTGCTGCACCCAGTAGGCCGTAGCTAACGGTATACTGATGTATGTCGTGGGTGGTCAGAGGGTCATCTGATAGATTGGAATTGGCGGATTTCAGTTGTTCTATCCGTTCTCCCAGATTAACTAATGTATCGTTCAACGGATCTACGTAATCAGGGTAGTGAGATATTGAGATGTTTACGATATGATTTAGCTCAGCTATCTGTGGGGTTGGAATTTCGGAGTTTGATTTAATAGAATTTCCTAATTGAGCATGAGAATATAGAGTAAAATCTTTTTTGGCCAAAATAAAAACCAGCCCTTGGGTCAAAAGTGCAGCAGCAAGTCGCTTAGCGATATCCTTATATAGGAGATGAGCACTTGGACCCCACGGCCCGAGGGTTTCAACCCCAAACGGCTCAAACGTATAGTTACCCACCAGGGTACTATATTTGCGCCGTTTGAGGTCCTCTGCAGCCGCAGCAGCGGAACCAGCACATCGCGCCGAGCTAGGAAGGTGAGATGGTGCAAGAGTATCGACACAGGTCGCGTCCCATACTAAAGACCTACCCATCTTCCACGGGAACAACGACATACCGTCTGGTCTCTTGCCATCGTCGCGTGCCAGACCACTGGGTTCTAATATGGCTGGAACTCCGACGGCAACAAGAGCGCGACGGATTATGTCATTGATATTCGCATAATTATTAATAATTTAGGTTTCCTTCGTTAAAATTTTCCATTTTAGTCCAATCAATACGACTAAAACAAACATTCTGGTAAGTTTTTAGGGGTTTTTAAATAAAGTTTTGTCATGCGGATTCATTCATACCACTTGAACTGTACCTAATTAGGACATGGCAATTTATTAATAAAAATGAATTCTTAATGGCACTAAAAAGTCAAGGTTTGAGAACAACTGAAAACCGGCGCCAAGGAAAACTTGTCCGCAAACAGACTTTACAGTGGTTTTATAAGGAAATAGAGAACCATTCAAATTATTCGTAGGTACTGTTTTTTTCGGAGTCATCTGATGCTACAAGGACGAAAATTTTGTCTGCAGAACTTTAAGATGACAGCCGGGTCGGGAAAACCTCTAGCGCATGGGTATCGGAAGATGTTACTTTTGTTGGTTGGCGTTTTCTATCAAAGAAAAGTTGCTCTGAACAAGTATTGAAAAATGATTTTTTATCCGATAAAACGATGGGATTTGATGAATAATAAAAAAAAATAATTGATTTTAGTCACCTCCAAAATATGTGATGGAACCAAAGTACACCAAGAAAGTTCTCAAATGTAGGAGGCGAAAATGTTACAGTGGGGGGCTGCTCGCCACTGTTTAGTGTAAGACCCTTCAGAAAGGTATTATCAAAATAGGCGAATTTAAGTAAAATAATATTTCAGAAACAAGCTTATTTTTATAAGCTAAGCATAATTTACCGGTCATTAGGACGTTCTAAATAAGAAAAGTTCTGAAAAACACTGCAAGAATAGTAACAATAAACTCTTTGATCGGGCAACTTATGACGGTTTTGGTTTGGCCTATTACAAATCCAATGAAACAAAAACTGGTCCGTCCTCCGAGCCTTTTTCCCAATTATGTTGGGGTCGGCTTTCAGTCTGACCGGATTCAGCTGAGTACCAATGCATTACAAGAAGCGACTGCCTATCTGACCTCCTCAACCCAGTTACCCGGGTAACCCGATACCCCTTGGTTAGACTGGTGTCAGACTTAGGTACTGGTTCCTGACTACCCGTACGTAACGACTGCCAATGATGTTCAATGACAGCCGGAACCTAACGTGCATCCGAAACACAGTCATTGGTGTCTAAGATATACTTAGAAAGTACTTAGAAAAGTTGCATTGGTACTTGCCTGATCTGGGGCCCGATTCTCCTAATTTTACTTAAGCGTCGTTCGATTCACGTTCGACTGCGATCCAATTCCGACTCGATTACGATTGAAGCGTAGTGGCAAATTTTTGAATGAAACAAAAACTGGTAATAGGCGAAAAATACCATGCAATAAGTCGTACATGGAACATCGATAAATTTTACACAGATTTTAATTAAGCATGGAAGAAACTTACCTTAGCGACTTCTACAAAACTGATCGCATGCTCGTTTAGGGATGTTGTACCTACTGTTATTGAGGTTAAAGGAAATAAACCAAATATTAATACTTATTGGAATATTTTATTCTAGTGTAGGGAATGTTGTTGTAGAAAGGTAACTCCAATAATATTAATAATTTGTATTTCTTCCTCTGAGCAGATGGAGTGTCTTTAATTAGATGGCCAGCTCTCGTTATCATGCGTTGTTTTGAAACTCTAGGCACGCCACTGCGGAATGGGGAATTTAGCTGACCGACCCCGCAGCGGTCGCCCAACTGTTTCGACAGCTGCCCAAAAGCGCTATATTAGATTGCTGGCAGCCAGTGTTCCAACAATCAATGCCACTAAAATAAAAGCAGAAGTCAGGGCCGCCTCTGGGCTTGAAGTTAGCACGCAGACCGTTCGCAATTGCTTGCCAGGCTGGATTACGAGCACGGAGGTCTTGGCGAGCTCTGCTCAATTCCCGGCAACGTCAACAACGAAGATTGCAGTGGGCTAGACTTCGTCAAAATGATTGAGGTTATTTGGCAAAACTGTCTGTGCGTTGACGAATCCCGAATCAGCACTCATCCAGATAGGGCCGGTGCCCACTGCCGGCGTGGGACGGCATGGCACGGCAAAGGATTTTAATGCTTATTAAGTTATTTTATTTCAATAAGTTTAGAATCTATGTTACTTTATTTGTATACCACGATGCCACGACGTACCGCAGGATGCCACGGCATGACGCGACGTGCCGCAGGATGCGGTGGCATGACGTGGCTTACTTATTCATTCCACGGGATGCCGCGGTGCGCCACTGCATCCCGCGAGACACTATGGGTTGAGGAATATGATTGCTAGCTAGTTGAAATAAGGTTGAAATTTGTACAGCATTTCGGTGGGGCGCAGGGCGCAAAACTGATGAATGCCAGAGTGGCTAGGCTTTCAGCTGGATGCCTCGGCATGCCACTACACCCCGCGGGATACCACTGCATGCCGCGGAATGCCACTGCACAACCTGCCATGCCGTGCCGTGCCACGCCGGCAGTGGGCGCCGGCCCATAACCGACGTGTCCGTGTCTGGAGAAGACCAGGCGACCGTGAAAGACAAAGAACTGCCACTGGAACAGTTCAGCAAGGCGGAAAATCGGTGTCCTTTTGGGGTGGCATTATGATTGGAGCTAGAACGCCTTTGATCCTGTATCGGGGACTGCCTCGTTGGTCTAGTGGTCGCAAGCGCGGCTGCTGTTCTCGAGGTCTCGGGTTCGATTTCCGGGGCGGGTCGAAATCGCTTTGTGGGTTTTCTTAAACTTTCACAAAGCTGTCCGTAGTCTGGGAGTTAGTGATTGAATCGCCCGTGCATCGGAAAGCACGTCAATGTCGGACCTGCGCCTGATCTCTTTCCGGTCGTGTCGGATTGCCGTCCCATCGGGTTATGAGAGTGAAGGAATAGGGAGTGCACCTGTGTCTGCGCAAATACTCGTGCACTATAATATGTCCTGCGCAGCTGGCTGATCTCCTTAAATGAGAACAGCCGCCGCGCCGTGGCCGAAATCGGCCGAGGACGCCATTAATTAAAAACCTAATAAAAAAACAAACGGCGAGTACCTAACTGGCCACGAAATAAAAATAATAAATATTGTAACGCGCGCAGTGCGAGTGACTGTTGTGCACCCTGAGCCGCGCCTGAGTCACGTGGGGCCGGCGAGGGACCACCGCGCGGTAGGCATTTATCGGGCGCAAGTACGTCGAGTGACAGATGCCTGGCAGAGGTTCCAATAGCTTTATGCAAGCAGCATGATTTTGGTTCATTTTGCCTGCGCGCACTCTGCATCCTATTTAATCAGGATTTTTTTTAGAAAATCGTGAATTCAATCACAGTTTTTAGTCGGTCTGGATACCGAACAAATACCCAATCGTTGTTATTTGTACTTTCATTTATCTTCATAATGATTTAAGAGCAAAAATCAACTATCGGAATACTAAATCTTTGGAGTGTGCGCACGCTCTTTCAATCAGCGTTTTATCGGCAAGAGGGTGTTTAAGCCTTGGGTTTCTTTAAATTTCAGTCACTGTTTTTGTTTAAACGAAACGAGCCCGCGTTTAAAAGCAACTTTGCACTCTTGTATATTCAAAATTTAACAAATAAAATAACTATTTACCTACTATTTTGTCGGCTTAATTAACTTGGCTGGGGCACTGCCGTGCCCCCAGATACACATTGGACGGACGGACAGGCAGACATGGCGAAACTAAAAGGGTTCCTAGTTGACAACGGATCCCTAAAAAAACTTTTGAAATATTATTAATATTTATATATTTTAACTTCTGTACAAACATTATTTAAAATTATTTTAATTTTGGAATACATTAAAAAAGGGAATACAAATACGGAATCTTAAGTTTCGTTAAACAGTCTACATGCAATAAGCGGCGCGCGGCCGCAGTGCTCGCGGCGCTCAGCCCTGCATGATGAGGTGCACGAAGTTCTCGTAGTTGATGTTGCCCTGCGAGTCCTCCTGGCCCTGCAGCAGCTGCTCCACCTGCGACGCGACAACTGTTACCGACACTACACCGACCAGGGGCGCGATTCTCCTAATTTTACTTAAGCGGCATACGATTCACATTCGACTGCGACACCGTGATCCAATCCCGACTCGATTACGATTGAAGCATATGTGGCATTCCGCTATTTTTTCTTTGAAATAAACGTTTTTATCCTTTTCTGTCATTCAATAATGAATCATTTTGTCTGCAAATGATTTACTATTGCAATATGATTGTAGAGCAAACTACCATATAGACCAAAATCACCAAAATAGCAGGCCAATCGCAAACCAATCGAATGTCGTTGGAATACGATTGGTCTTATATTAGTAGCAGAATGCCCGATATGGTTAAAACTGGTATTGCGATTCGATTTCTATTAAATTTTTACATTATTAACTTAGGTGAATCGGGCCCCAGTATTCTTCAATTGACGATATAACGGAAAGCTTTCCTGGAGCTGAAAACGATCGTTTTCAAACTTCTTATGCGAAACATGATTTCCTATTATACCTATGTATTAACAACAGGGCTTAGGGATGTGTAAGTAAAAATAAATGAGAATTTACGAAACAACGAATTGAGAACCTCCTCCTTTTTGGCAGTCGGTTGAAAATAGATAATTATATAGATCCCTCTAACCTCGCTTAAGAGTAATCGTGACAATTAATTTAGTCACAAATATTTGTCTGACAGCATGTTATGTATTAAGTTTGTAAAAAAATGTTCTGTTTTGTTTTTTTCACTGTCTCATTTTCTTTGCTTTTTCTTGCACAGTTAAGTTTATGTGCAAATTATAGTGCATGCAGTGCTCTTCTTTAAGTGATGAGGCACTTGGATATAAGTTTAAATGTATAGTTATAGATGTACCTAACCGTGGACTCATTGTTTAAGAGTGTTGAAGGATACTCCTTGTGGCCCTTACTGGCCACATACAATAATAATCTGCCACATGTATTGGCTTATTCGAATTACTGTCTTTGATGTCAAATGTCTGTGACATTGTGTTTGTGCTATATTTTAATATATACGTTATTATCGGCACCCTGCAACTCTGTTTAATTTTCCAATTGGTTATGGGCCCAGAAAGCAAGTAAGCCCTGAAATGCCTTGCCGATAAGCAGAAAAATATATATACGTATATTGTGAATTGAGTTTTTGTTTTCCGATTATGATGACGGATGCCAATAACTGTCCGTCAGGTTCCATTTTTGGAATAAAAAAGCTCAACGGAGCAGAAGGATTCCAGGTTTGGAAATTCCATGTCAAAAACTACTTGGAGTGCAAAAACTGGTGGGTGGCTGTAGAAGCCGACGAAATTACTCCTGCTCTGAAAGATGCCGATCGACAAGCACGAACAACGATATGTCTGCTGTTAGAGCCTGAGTGTTTTGCCTACGTATATGAAGTGAAGACCGCGCGTGAGGCATGGCACAATCTGTGTGCCGCATATGAAGACAAAGGCTGGGGCAGACGAATCGCGTTGCAGCGTCAATTATGGTCCTGTAAGCTAGAAAATTGTTCAAGCATGGAACATTACATATCCAAAGTGATATCCTTAGCGCAACAATAAGCTGCTATTGGCGCGAAAGTCGCAGATGATTGGATTATTTCCATTCTACTTGCCGGGTTAACTTCGGACTACAACCCGATGGTCATGGCAGTAGACAACAGCGGAAAAGAAATCAGCTTAGAGCAAATAAAATCCAAACTGCTGCAAGAAGCGAATAGACAGACTGAAAACAAATCTGGAGCTGGTGAGCATGCGCTTCTTTCTACACAGAAACAGGCACCAAAACAAATTGCTCGGAAGCCAGTGCGCAAATGCTTTAAATGCCATAAGCCGGGACACAAGGCATCTGAGTGCAAGCAGATCCATGCCGGTGTGTGTCTGAGTACGGCGGATACGAATACCACGAAGAAGAGTGGCTGGTATGTGGACAGTGGTTGCTCAAACCATATGACTTGGGATGCCGAAAAGTTACGTAACTTGCAGAAGGTCAATAGTAACTTTAAAATCAAAGTGGCCAACGGAGAAGATATATCAGTTGAAGGAAGAGGAAATGCTATACCAAGTATTAGCGCAAGTTCAAATTTAACATTGGAAAATGTTCTTCATGTTCCTCAACTATCCATGAATTTAATATCAGTGAGCGATCTTGTAAAGAAAGATTTCTCGGTTAATTTTGATAAAAGAGGTTGCACTATTATGAATAAAACCGACCAAATAGTTGCGACTTGCAATGAGGTTGACGGAATTTTCAAATTAAATGAAAAAGAAAAATATGTCAACTCGACATTGTCAGAAAAACCTCTGTCAAACCTATGGCATAGAAGATTAGCACATTTAGGTAAAAATTATATGTTGATATTAAAAGATATGGTGACTGGTATGAGTTTCGACAATAAACAACAAATTGAGCCATGTATTCCATGCATCCAAGGTAAGTCAAGTAAAAGCCCGTTCAAAAACAAAGGCACACGAGCAGAACAGATTCTTGAATTAGTACACACGGATATCTGCGGTCCAATGGAAGAGCCATCATTTGCTGGTTCTTTATATATGTTGCTATTTATCGACGATTATACGCGCAAGACGCATGTTTATTTTTTAAGAAATAAAAGTCAAACCTTTGATAAATTCCGTGAGTATAAGGTGGAAGTAGAGAAGGAGACTGGAAAGTCGATAAAGTGTCTTCGATCTGATAATGGTACTGAATATTGTAATCATGCCTTCGACAGGTTCTTCAAGTCTGCTGGTATAAAGCACCAAACGACGGTTCCATATACGCCTGAGCAGAATGGCGTAGCTGAGAGGGCGAACAGATCGATTATGGAGAAAGCAAGAACGTTGCTTTGTGAGGCGAATCTAAGCAAGAAGTTTTGGGCTGAGGCAGTACGTACCGTAGTTTACTTAAAGAATCGAAGCCCCACAAAGGCTGTCACAAATAAAGTACCTGAAGAACTTTGGTCCGGTAAGAAAGTAAATTTGAGTCATTTGAAAATCTTTAGATGTTTGGCGTTTGCATTAAAACCGAAGCAGAAAAGACAAAAGCTAGACATGAAGACTGAAGCGTTGACTTTTATTGGTTATTCTGAACTTACTAAAGGTTACCGACTTATGCACCCACAGACTGGCAAGATAACAGTTGCGAGGGATGTGAAGTTCTTGGAAAATGTTTTTCCTGGTGATGGTACGAAGGTGACGAAGAACGCAGTTGTTCCTTTGTCCCTTGAGGAGGAACGAACTGAACCTGCGGTTTTGGATGTATCTCCTGACGATCATTCAAACGTTGAAGAAGATTTTCAGGATGCAGATACAGGAAGTACCGAATCCGCTACGAATGAAGAAGCGAGTACAGAGACGAGTATAGAACCGAGATACAACCTGCGTACGAGGAAGCCGGTTGATTATACAAACGCGTGCATCAACGCTCTCGCAGCAATTGACGGCGATCCGATGACCGTGGAGAAAGATGAAAGTGTTACTTAAGTTTTTATTAATATGTACTTTGTTTAGATTTATAATTTTGTTGGTTTGTTGTAATGGTTTAATCTCTTGTTTTTATGTTATTTTTATACATTGTATATGTATGTTTTGCTATGTGAAGACAATGTGTGAAAGTTACACACATGTGGCAGATTAAGGGGGCATGTTGAAGGATACTCCTTGTGGCCCTTACTGGCCACATACAATAATATAATCTGCCACATGTATTGGCTTGTTCGAATTACTGTCTTTGATGTCAAATGTCTGTGACATTGTGTTTGTGCTATATTTTAATATATACGTTATTATCGGCACCCTGCAACTCTGTTTAATTTTCCAATTAAGAGCCAAACTAAATAAATAAATAGATAGAAGGTTGAGGTTGATGGGAGACCGACCTCGTCGTCGCTGAGCTTCTCGCCGAGCGTGGACAGCAGATGGCGCAGCTCGGCGGACGAGATGAAGCCGTTGCCGTCCTTGTCGAAGTGGCGCAGCCCCTCGATGAAGTCGTTGGCGGTGTCGCCGCTGCGCGCCTTCGAGATGGCCTGCACCGGGCGCATGCACGTACATATTCATTATTTATTTTTATAAACATTTCAAAAGTCGTTTATAATTGAAACAAAAAAAAAGAAAAAACAACACTTTTCTTGAAACTGATTTTGCACATATCCATACAATAGCGTCGGATACTTAGTGTGTTGCTAAATTGCGAAGTGAATACATTGGAAATCTATGGACAACGGAACTATGAAGGCATATTTATAAATGGTTATTACACTCTTTTGCAAAATCGGTAAACTGTAGGACCTGGCTGTCCTTGAACATCTTCGGCAGTCGTTACGGGTCAGTCAGAAGCCAGTAAGTCTGACACCAATCTTATCGAGGGTGTTGGTTTGCCGGGGTAACTGGATTGAGGAGGTCAGATAGGCAGTCGCTCCTTGTAACTCAGCTGCATCCGATAGGACTGGAAGCCGACCCCGATATAGTTGGGAAAAGGCTGAAGATCAAGAAGAAGTCAAAGTCAAACATTTTTATTTCATATAGACTTATTACAGGTGTTTAAGAAACGTCAATAGCTAGGTGCACGGTTCCAAAGTGTGGGTCTCTATTGTCGGTATATACCTGTTGTTACTGTTACAGCCTTTGTATCGTCCCACTGCTGGGCACAGGCCTCCTCTCACACGGAGAAGGATTGAGCATTTATCATCGCGCTTGCTCAATGCGGGTTGATGATTTCAGACTATATAGTCCAGGTTTCCTCAAGATGTTTTCCTTCACCTTTTTATCAGCCATTGGTATCCAAGATATACTTAGAAAGTACATACAATCTTAGAAAAGTTGCATTGGTACTTGCCTGACCTGGAATCGAACCCACACCCTCATACTTGAGGTTGGCTCTTTACCTACTAGGCCACGACTTTTTATACCGAGTGGATGCAACTATATTCATTTCACCACAGACTTCTAGACTGATGCATCTAACTAAAAGGATGTGTGTGTATACGTGGTTTTAGAAGTATTTTTTTTATATTTTTAGGTTTTCAGTGACTATTTTATACAAGAGATTGGGCGTCCCTGGGCTATCAGTGGCCAGCCAAGAAATTTGTATCAAACGATAGCTCTAGTGCAAAACTTTTGTATCCAAAATGTATGAGCTAACATTCAATTATTCACAGTTTTTGAGTTTTACTCAATTCTAAGCTTTTAAACCCCTGTTCAGATATTGGATTGATGGTTCTAATCAATCCTGATCATGTGATATGTGTTTTTGAAAATGTTTTTTTATTATTTTGTACTTGTAGCTTGTAGTTGATCTCAGCTTGTTACACTGTGTTACACTGGCTGCCAGAAAAGTCCAAAAGTTCAGATTCAAAAATATATTTTGTTTCCGTTTTTAAGTACAGTACAACAATAGAACTTTAAACAGTAAGTATAGGACCAAACTACACCCGTTAGTACCAAAATAATCGCTGGCCACCGATAGCCCAGGGTCCATAGAAATTTATGGAGAATACGCCCGAACACAAGATAGTTACTACATACCATTGCGCAGTACGTTTTTACCCTAATGCATAGAGTAAACCCTAATCTACAACTTTCAAATGTTACCCTTAATTTCTCAATGTTTCCACCCCTAGATTTTGACCTGATGAGTATGTGATCAAAAAGGTAAAGGATTTTGCAAATCTATACAGGCATCTATGGATCATCAGTGAATATAAATAAAAGATTCTGAAGGAATGAGAACCTCCACCTTTTAGTGAAGTCTGTTAAAAAGTAAAGATTATATCAAATTCTAAATGACCTGTGTGATTTGTACATTCATTATTTTGTTATTTTGAGCATTGACACTTAAAAACATTATATTATAATCTGTTACTTATGTTGTGTAAATAAAAATAAATATTCTACTTAAAATAATCATGAGCTTATTACTGTTTTATGCAAAATAATCATAGACACTGCATAGCATAGAATGCATAGAAATAAAGAAATCATAATCATTTATTTCTAAATAATACTCCTTTATTCTAGATTAGATCTGTTATTTAAACAATTTTACAAAAGGAGGAGGTTTCTCAGCTAGAACAATTTATAGTATTTACTATTATGTTGTACATGCCAGCATTACAATGTATCATATAACTTTCCTGTTGTGCACACAACTGACAGAATGCATAGGTGGCAACTGATCTTACCTGGTAAATGGGTAGAAACACTTCAAATGAAATTCTTTCATCTGGCTTCAGATGGAGTGTGCATTTCTTGACATCAGATTCAGTGGGGTTCTGCCCCAGAGCTCGCAGTGCATCCCCAATCTGTGCTACATGGATCTTGCCATCACCCCGAGAGTCGAACAGCTGGAATGCTTCCTGGAACTCTACAACAGTAGAAAGTTAAAGTATAACTATTTGACAGTAAGTTTGAGCACAACAGTAGGAGAGGGCGTGGCTGAGAATGCGAGAGCTACCTTCGACAGACGTGAGCTTTAGCTTAGTGGGCGGCTCGTACATGAACATGTTGCGAGGGCGTGTGGCAACGTACTAACCGCGAGCCACAGCGCAAGCGAGGCCGTCGGCTCAGGCGACACACCTGGATCACTTTAAAATACAAACCATATAAGGAAACTAGGGCGCTTGTAACAGCCACCGCTTTCGGTAAAGACGTTGATTGACATGACATGAGTCACGGAATGTGCGTGAGCGCCACAACGCTGCCCTCTCACATAACGAGTTCGAGTGCAACACTATCTTGCTGTTCGTTGCAAGTTCACGGCACCAACAAATTGTGCGTCGCAACCGTTACACTTATTGGATGAATTAGTAACTAACCTGCCAGTTGATCTTCGGAATAGCCAGCCTGTAACAGAATTATTCACTTTTAATACTCAACGATAGGGTTACAATATTTTACTTCATATATATAAATGTCTTCTATATTACCATATTTGTAATCAAATTTGACAATAGAACCCTTTTCAGATAAGTGTTGTACTCTGCAATGTCTGCAATATTGATTGCCTCTTTATGTATGTATGAGTCATAAACAAGTTGCCTATGTATAAGTATATGTATGTACTCAACAAACAAAATTCTGCTGAATAGTAGAAATATTAGAAGACTGACAAATGACAGTACTAAAATTGTCATTTGTGACAGAAGTTTCTTAGGCGACCGCCAGACCTACAATAAAATTGTACTATACGTTGATTTCACTGACCTCTATATTTACCACTGGACAGGCTGTTGTCAACGTGCTTTTGTGCCCGTTTGATAATCGCCATTTTGGCGCTGTTAGACGTAGCGAGTGTTCGTGGTACTAAAATTATTTTACAGTAAACCAATGAACAAACACGTCTCATGCACGTCTCTCACAGCCATTTGAAATTATACGTCAAAATTAGTTCTGTGGACACTCGCTTAGACGATATTGGCGCTTCGAATGGGCACAAAAAAATTGCTGTCAAACGTACGGAACAGCCGGTCCAGTGTGTAAATATAGAGGTCAGTGGTTGATTTACGTACTAGCATCGATATACAGAGTGTGTCGTACCAATCAAATCATTTTAAATTAAATTAATTAATCTTCTTTCTCCTGCCCTGTTCCCAAATTTACTTGGGGTCGGCGCAATATGTCATTTTCTTCCATTTTCCCCTGTCACTCGTCATACTTCACTCCCTTCCTATTCATATCATCTTTCAGGCAATCCATCCATCTTTTCTTAGGTTTTCCTCTTCCTCTCCATCCGTCTACATTCATACTTAGCACACACTTTGTTGCATACGTATCATCCCTCCTCATTACATGTCCATACCACGACAATCTTCTACTTCTCATCTTTTCTGTAACTGGCGCTACTTTCAGACTTCCTCTAATGTAATCATTCCTCACTTTATATTTAAATTAAATTAATTAATATACTGGTTAATATTATGTCGATTAGCACAAATAAAAAAAATACGTAAATTTTAAAAAACCCCCGACTCAAAAAAAGTACGCAATTAAACCCTATAAAAAGCAAAAAATAACTTTAAACACTACGTAAGTACCCACTAAAGCATGTCAGACTAAACAAAATTTTGTAACTTTGTATATAATAATTTAAAAGTTATATAATTCTAATTTGTTTTGTACCATATTTACAACTAGATAAAATACTTTTTTTCGATATAATGCACTGTTGTTGAATAAATCTAAATTGTCATGGTTATTTCGCAGATAATGAAGGAACGACGACTTTGACGAGGTGAATAGGAGAATTCAGTTGGGTTGGGCTGCATTTGGGAAACTACGTCGAGTCCTAACATCGTCAATCCCACAGTGCCTAAAGACAAAAGTCTGCAATCAGTGCGTCCTACCTGTCATGACTTACGGAGCCGAAACGTGGACACTGACGGTACGGCTGGTTCACAAGTTTAAAGTCGCTCAGCGGACTATGGAAAGAGCTATGCTCGGCATTTCTCTGAGGGATCGCATCAGAAATGAGGTAATCCGTCAGAGAACCAAGGTCATCGACATAGCCCACCGAATCAGCAAGCTGAAGTGGCAGTGGGCTGGCCATATTAGCCGAAGAACCGATAACCGTTGGGGTAAACGAGTCCTAGAGTGGAGACCACGCCTCGGCAAACGTAGTGTAGGACGTCTCAGGCACGGTGGAGTGATGACTTGCGCAAGACGGCTGGCAAGAGCTGGATGCGAGAAGCCAAAAATCGATCTCAGTGGCGTGCACTTGGAGAGGCCTATGTCCAGCAGTGGACTGCGATAGGCTGATGATGAGATAATGAAGGGCCGATGTCTTTTGTTAGTGAAGAAGGCAATGGAAGTAACTACAGAAGAAACCACATCTTCTATTCAACAAGGCAGCGGGGAAAAAGAAACCGAAAATAAATCGTGTGCAGCATCGACCGCTGGTACGTCAGCGGTGGAGGCATCAGTCGATGAAGTACACGATAGGGAGGTACCTGCTTCTTTTTTATCTGAACATAGCAAATGAAGAAGATTTTATAGACCTTGCGGTGACAAATGCAAGTTGAAATCATCATCATCATCATCATCATCTCAGCCATAGGACGTCCACTGCTGAACAGAGGCCTCCCCTTAGATCTCCACAGATACCTGTTGGAGGCGACCTGCATCCAGCGTCTTCCGGCGACCTTTATAAAGTCGTCTGTCCACCTTGCTGGTGGACGTCCTACGCTGCGCTTGCTAGTCCGTGGTCTCCACTCCAGCACTTTTCGACCCCATCGGCCATCCGCTGTGCGAGCAATATGGCCTGCCCATTGCCACTTCAACTTGCTAATCCGGTGGGCTATATTGGTGACTTTAGTTCGTGTACGGATCTCCTCATTTCGGATTCGATCACGTAGAGAAACACCGAGCATAGTAGAAATGCAAGACTAAAATAGACGAGTTGATACGACAAGACATTTTTAAACAGTTTTGGCAGTTGGGTAATTTAGAGAGGCAAAGAGTTTTTTGATAATTACTGTCTTGTTTTAATATTTTATATGATTATTTCAGCGAAATTTGCCTTTTTTGTTTAATGATTAAGAGAAGATTGTTCTGTTGTTTTTTATTTGAGTATTACATGTAACAAGTAATTGTTTATGTTTAAAATATATACCTACTGATTTTGTTAAAATTTCGTGTTTTATTTCATTGTTAATAGATCTTTTCCTGAAAAAAAAAAACAAATAAGCCTTTATTGTTCATTGAATCTTTACACAAAAACTGTAGAATAATAGTGCATTATTTCATAATTAATCAGTAAAAAAGACATAACTCGAAATAATACTTTTTCATTTCATTCTGTCAGTCCAAAACAGTGAAGTAAGTAAAAAAAGGCATTATTTTGGTTAATTAACGCATTTATATAGAATTTATTGCACTGTATAATCCTGACACCCATAGGATTCTTCACAGATAATGTGCAAGACATTCACAAAAACTGCGACGTAAAGTGAGATAACACTTTTTCGTCAATTCTGAAAAATAAGCTATTTTGACTTATAAAAAAAAAAATATAGTGCAGTGTTGTTCTGGGCGTGCGACATGTCTGGACCCGGCTTTACATCAAGATCGGCATGATCGACCCAGCCGTTGGAGGCGCGTCCTTTGTTGTTATACCACTTGATAAAGGTTGTTAAAGACAAATACTTCAAATTATTATTATTAAACAAATATATATATAAAAAAAATTAAATTTCCCGCTCTGGACGGAATTTCAACCAAAATGCGAAAAATTTTGCTATGAAGTGGTGCTGGCAATACCTCGGACCGCCATCGGCGAATCAGCAAGGATCAGCGCGCGAATGGCGATTGGAGAACGGACGGGCGTCGAAGAAAAGAAAATGGCAAAATGGTGTGATCCATTGATCTTACGTAGAAGGTTAGTGTTCAGTAATTTTAATAATTTGGGTATAAAATAGTTATCGGTTTTGAAGTAATTATTCGTGATAACTTTATTTCTGAGATTTTACGAGTACCTTGAATTACCGTTATCGCATTGTGTGGCATGGCAAGTCGACAGACTGGCGGGCGACGGCGCTGTTCGGCTTTCGCTTTGTTCACTCATCTCCACGTGCCTTCCGCCATTTAGGGCACATTTATCGTCAGATTGCTGTTAATCTAAAGATTTTTTGTTTTGTAATCATTTAAATCCTTACAATATGTTGATAGGACTACGTATTTTTTAGTAATTGAATCAATCGATTAAAAAAAAAATAATAAAGCCGCAACCCGGCGGCGTGGTCCTGTTCGGCGGCAAGGTCTGTTGAACAAAAAGCATTATACCGAGGGGATGGGTAGTGTAGTACAATATGTTGGTAGACAGCAGGCTTGGGCGCGCCGGGTGCTGATAGTGCGTCGTGTTGCAGGTGACAGCGAGGCGGGGCGATGGCTGCCGGCGGCGCTGAGTTCGTCGAGGGCTGGCTGGTCGCGCAAGTTCTGGGGGAAGGTGCTTATGGCGAGTAAGTACGAAACCGTTTACAATGTTTCTAGGCTTACAGGAGGAATATTATCAATAATTTCATGAAAACAATTGTATGAATGTGTATTGATTAGTAGGTACGTAATTGAGTAATGATTTGATCATTTACGAACTTACCATTAAAGATAGCTGTAATAGAGCTGTAAGCTCGTTTATTCCCGAATAATAACCCCAGTTGGGTTGTATTTATACTGAATCAGTTAGCAGCAAAAAAATAATTGTCCTCAATCCTTATCCTAAAGTTTTAAGACATGTTCTATGAAATTGTATATGTTGTATGCAGACATTTTGTCATATGTGTAGTATGAATATTGTGAACACAACTAAGAACAGATTGTGAAGTGTATTGTTGAGACCCGAGCTTTCAGCTGCAGTGATGTATGTACTGCTCAACAAGTGTTCATCAGAATTATTAAATACCTAGTTCTTTATGTTGATCATATTCCTCTGTTGTTTTTTAAGCCATCTTTACTACAGAGTTGTAACTAAATAGGCAAGGGGTGCCTATGTGCTTAGCCTTGTGACAAGTTAGAGCTGCGTAGCTCGAACCTCATGAGCATTATATTGCTAATAGGTCTGTAGCTGCAGTAATAATAATCAAATCTTTTATTTCTGTTAATCGGTTAAACAGAACTTTTTTCTATCTCAAAACTGGAGGAATAATGGTGACATCTGTAGTCAGTAGATGCTCTTAAAACAGATTTTTACTATGACTAATTTTACAAGTTGTTTCTTGCGGTGTCACATGCTAGAGAAACTTCTTCCCGTCCCCAAAATAAAATACGGACTGTCACCCAAAAGTGTGTACCATCAGTGAAGTGAGTTTGAAATGATTCAAATCAGGTCCAATCTCTGATTCTATTTATTGCAAACAAATAATCATTACTGATAATATTATAACACTAGCAGTTTCCCGCGGTTTCACCCGCGTCCCGAGGTAACTACTGCCCGTACCGGGATAAAATATAGCCTATGTTACTCGTGGATAATGTAGCTTTCGAATGATGAAAGAATTTTTTAAAACGGCCCAGTAGTTTTTGAGCCTATTCATTACAACCAAACAAACAAACAAAGTTTTCCTCTTTATAATATTAGTATAGACAAACAAAGTTTTCCTCTTTATAGATTAAAGAAATTCGCAGGTGCACTACAGTGCTGTAGAAGTGACAAAAAAAAAACAAATTTTATTTCCACTTACAGCACCAATTGTGACAATCTCTTCTGGTGATAGGAGCTGAATATCAAGAAAATGTCTAATTTTATTTTTATGGTTATTGTTTATGCTTATTTGACAAATTACTTACGAAAGCATTCTAAGTTTAGTTGTAAAATCGCTCTTCCAATGGCACTTAAGTCTTGTCTTAAGTCGTGAATCGACACTTCATAATTTATTTTTCTGTAGGCATTGCGCATGAATGTCGTTTATTGGTTGGTGGACGTGCCCAATAATGATAGAAGCACAACTAGCCGATGTCTAGTGTTCTTCAGTTTTAGATTGGGGGGGGGGGGGGAAGGGATGACAGAAGTACCAAGAGATCATAAATAGCAAAAAGGTGTAATGATGTCAAACAAACTACACAACAAACAATTTAAATAAATCGACACAGAGTTCACTTCTTTAGCAACATTACTTACAAGTTATGGCCTCCTGGCACTTCAGCTGAAACAATTTTTTTTTTGTGTGGAAACCTTTAAGAACAACAAGTTTAACAAGTTTTATCGGTAGCTTTTACTTAAAAACGTTACGGAATCTACAATTCTACATCATATCCCTAGAAACTAGCCTAAGAGGATTTTTTTTTGTACTTTTACATCAGCAATCAAACGTTAAATACTGATCAGTGCAGAAACTATAACAGTATTGGTGCTTATAATGTTGGTGTCGTAAGTGGAATACTCCAATTTACGAGTGAGCTCTTACGACGTTTTATCGTTATTTTTCTTATTTTTTACATTGTTACATTTAATTTTTACAGAGTTGTTGACTCTAACAGAATTGTCCGACGTACACTTACGCTTGACGTTAGCCATTTATCTGGAACTGAAGGAATCTATTCATTTTCTTATGGAAACAATGCTGTTCTTAAATTAGTTATCAAAGTAGTTTTTTTTTTCAAACCGGCCTATGAGGCCGCTGCCTCGAATTTTGCGGGCAGCGGGGCGGCAGCGGCGGCGGCGCGGGAGCGGCAGGATCTTACACGTATAATCAAATGGACCGGCCCTCGAATACAGCGGCGCGGGGAGCGGGCAACGAGCGGTGAGCTCCAGTCAAACGGTGACCGCCTGCGCCGCCGCCGCTGCCGCCCCGCTGCCCGCAAAATTCGAGGCAGCGGCCTGACAGCCCTTTCGAAACATCAGACAGGTTGCACGGTTCCAGAGTTGTTCTCATGGAGAAGAACCGGTAGGAAACTCCATAGACATTCTTATCAAAAGAAAAAACTAGATAGTATTTCCAATAGTATAATAATTTTGTAATTCAAAGCCGACTTATTAATGTACCATACCACCAATAACAAAACCTTTGCTGAGGATTGTGTTCTAACATTTCTGTTCCCAGCAATAACACAGGAAGTGGTGAAAGTAGGCGTTTTGGGGGCTGTTTTGTAATCTTGATTTTCCAAAAGGGCTGATTGTCTGCCTACTACTTAGACCAAATTACATCCCTACTAGTCCCTACCAATATTATAAATGCGAAAATAACTCTGTCTGTCTGTTACGCTTTCACGTCTAAACCACTGAACTGATTTTAATAAAATTTAGTACAGAGATAGAATTGACCTTGAGAAAGATCATAGGATAGTTTTTATCCCGGACTTTTGAAGAATTCTCTTGGAAACGCGATATAACCGAACTCTACTCGGGCTAAGCCGCGGGCGGAAGCTAGTTCTTTATATTTTTACTACAATATATCAAAACTATTAGCGATGTTTCGAAGCTAAATTATGTAGTATAATCTATATCAATGACTATACATGTAAAACTTATACACCAATAGAATTGCTGAAGGTTATTCGTATTCGCAGTACTAATGTTTTTTCCTTAATGGAATCTTATAAAAGGCGGTAAAACGTCAAAAGTCAAATTTTTCACGCATTTTGAACAGTTACAGCCTTTTTTTTTTGAGCCCACTGCTGGGCACAGGCCTCCTCCCACACGGAGAAGGATTGAGCATTAATCACCACGCTTGCTCAATGCGGGTTGGTGATTTCAGACAGTCTAGGTTTCCTCAAGATGTTTTCCTTCACCTTTTTTTTATCATCATTTTGAACACACAAAACATAACATAAAAGTTACATAAAAGAACATTACATAAAAGTATTCATAACTAACTTTGGGCAGCTTCTCCACTCGCTTCCTGACTCACTACCTGGATCTTATCCTGGACGGACTATACTTAGAAAGTACATACAATGACCTGAAAACGAACACAACACGAGACGTTACCATACCTGAGTGGTTGGTTCTTTACCCAATAGGCCACCATCTCATTATTTGTTATTCTGGTGTTTTTATACCCGTGCAATGTTTTTACAGCCAAGTTTTAAAAATCCGTGTTTAGGAGTAAAAACACACACACACATTTTCGCTTTATTAGTGTGATAGATAAGCTTTTTCCCTCGTCCCGGGAAAATTACTTATTGTTACAAGATAATCAGTAGCCCTTACAACGTCAATCTTTTCTTCTGCAATAACATAATTATAATAGCAGCATAGATTCGGTTAATGCGCATAAAAGCGCGGTGCTGTGGCGGTCGGCGCCTTACTCCGTAGCAGCTCGAGAGGCCGACTTTCCATTCAATTTGTGAAACACACGCTTTACGAACTAATCATGGTGTAGCTTCCGCGAATACACCAAATTAGTAAATCGTTTTTTAGCTGTCTAGCACATCTCACATATTTACATTTAGATGTGAAAGTTATTACCTACTTTTAACCACGTGTTGTACCTAACGTTGAATGCGCTCAACTTCAGACGCCCCAAAACTATTTATATTTAAGTGACTAAATTTCTGAAAGAAAAGTTACTTTCTTCTCGTACGTTACACGTATAAGCATCCGTATTGATAAACCTCTTTTTTGGGGAGCCCTTTAATAATAATATATTAACTGTCAAAGGGACAAAACAGCACAAGGACCCAAAGGGACGAAATAAGATTTGAAATAATTCAAAAATAAAGAACCACACTAAGTTAGTTACATTCTTAGCTTATGTTTATTCTAGGAATTCAAATCATAATAGTATGTTGCGACCTGCCTGATGTAGATGTATGTACAAACCTGTGTTTCAGGCCATCACTTCATTAAAGTTACCAGGGGTAGTTATTTATGATATGTCCTATAAATTTAAAACTTAATCGATTAAAAACCAAGCAAACTTGCGATTAATTAAGATTATAAATACCTAATTAAATAAACGAGTTACTAAAAACAAACGAAAATGAACTAATCAAAACAAAAGCATTGAAAAATTAAGATGTAAAATGAATATTCTGCGTCGGAGTAACTAGTTGTAACAACGCGGAACTAGATCGAGACTGCAATTTAGGGAGAAAAAAACGATATAAGCGAGTCACGGCGGTTCGGCGCATCCTTGAAAGTTTATCCACCTCGCGCGGTCACTGCCGCCGACGCCTTCTGCGGTCGTCTTTGAGAAGCCTGTCATTTCGGCGCACAATTAGCACGATACGTTTGCAGTGTACGTGTAGCCAAGTGAATCGGCACTGAGTGGTGCGCTTCGCAGGGTGCGGCTGCTGGTGCACGCGCGCTCAGGCGCCGCCGTGGCGCTGAAGGTGGCGCGGCCCGGCGAGGCGGCGGGCGAGCCGGCGCGCGAGGCGGCGCTGCACCGCGCGCTGCGCCACCCGCACGTGCTGCGCTGTCTGGGCGAGCGCACGCACCAAGGCCTGCACTACCTGTTCCTGGAGTACGCGCCGGGCGGCGAGCTGTTCGACCGCATCGAGCCCGACGTGGGCATGCGCGAGGAGGACGCGCGCCGCTACTGGCGGCAGCTGCTCAGCGGGCTCGGCTACCTGCACGGCCGCGGCGTGGCGCACCGCGACATCAAGCCCGAGAACCTGCTGCTAGACAACCGCGATCAACTCAAGATTTCAGATTTTGGCATGGCGACCCTCTTCAGGTAACTTACAGTTTCATCTATACTCCATAACTCCATACTAAATATAGGTATGTAAAAAGAGAAAATATTTGGTTGTTAATTTGAATTCAATAAGTTGCGGATTTACTGAACCGCTTTGAATAATATTTTCACTGTTGGGAAGCTACACTATCTGTGCTAGTTTTCAAACGATGAGGCATCGTATAATACAGGGTGTTTGGCGCATGGACCGACACAATTTTTTGGGGGATTCGTGAGGCCATGTACTAGTTTTCACTCATAGACCCAATGTCCTATATGTCACTGTATTCGAGATACGATTTTTTTTGTTTGTTTTTAAAAATTACCGGAACTATCACCTTTAAAACGCTATAACTTTTCAGTCTGTTGTCGAATTTACACCAAATCACTTTCATTGCGTTCTCTGATGTATTATTATTCCAAATAAAACATAAATTCATAGCACTAGATGGAAAAAAAATACTTGTTGAGCTTCCAAAGTCTTAAAAATGAAAAAACGTATGAAAAATGTCAAATTCAAAATTAATTATAAAAAAAAGTAAAAGCTTTTATGAACTTCATTTAATAAAAAAAAAATGCCTACTTAATACCCTTTCCAACGATATGCCACATGGGTGTGAAATCATTAATAATGTCGTCACAAACCTAAAGGTACACATTAACCAGTGCCAGGGTAATGAAAACACAAAAATGTTTTAAAATGTTTTAATTAAATTTAAGTTATAAATTATGTTCAAAATGACTGCCTCTGTTGCGAATGCATGCACGGCATCTTTTTCTAATTTCTACAGTCGTCGTCCTCAGTCGCATTTCTGCTTTCATAATTTCAAAGGCGCAATTTATTCTTTCGATTAAAATTTCTCTTGTGGGTACTTCAGTCGCATACACAATTTCTTTTGCACGGCCCCAGACATAAAAATCCAAGGGCGTCAGGTCTGGTGAACGTGCAGGCCAAGGAATTGGGCCGCCTCTTCCGATCCATGAATTTGGAAAACAGTTGTCCAAATGTTCTCGCACGTCTCGCTGGTAATGTGCTGGACAGCCATCATTTTGGAAAATAATTGGTTCTCCATCTAATACTGGTAATACCAATTCAGGTAAATCTTCGAGTAAAAAATTCAAATAATTTTCTCCGGTCAGGCGCTCTGGTAAGAAATGTGGACCGATCAGGTGTCTTCCAATAACCCCCGCCCAAACGTTTACACTAAACTTAGTTTGAAAGGAACTTTGTCTTTTCTTGCGGGGATTTTGTCTTTTTTGCGCCCAATGGTGAAGGTTGTGGAGATTCACAATTCCCTCGTGATTAAAATTGGATTCATCAGTCCACAAAATTCTTTTTAAAAAATTTGTATCATCTACGTCCGTATGCATCATAAATCGGCAAAAATCGAGCCGTCTCCTGTGATCATCATCTATGAGACCTAGAACAATCCATTAAAGACTGGTAAAAATTCACTTTTTGAATGGCAAAAACTAACATAAATTTAAAAGATAAAATTAGAAAAAATAAAAGTTACTAGGTATTTATTTGAAAAACGAACCAGTAAAGCTACAAGGATATTTGTAAACGTTTAAAATAAGTGTATGGTTAAAACCATTTTAAAATACAAGTTTTTTGGGTGCAAAATTTCAGCACAATAAGGTCGAAGATAACTGGTTCAAAATTTAGTTTTACGATTTCGCCTGATAAAATAAATAAAGTACTTAACGTACCTTGAACAGAAGTGTAGTGATACGCATGCTTTCCATTTTCCCGAAGAACTGACCAAACTTTCCAAACCGACAAGTGAAGTCTTTCAGCTACAACTCGAATACTTGTCGTTGGATCCTCATCAAAAGCTTGCAAAATGCTTTCATCAATTACAACATTATGTTGCCTCACATTAACGCGAGGCTCTTGGAAATTTATGTTTCCAGTCTCCCTCAGACGTCGATAGGTTGTAGCAAACGTCTCGTGGTGTGGTATACGCCGGTTAGGATAACGCTGCTGGTAAATTCTACGCGCTTCACGAGCGTTACAATTAGCGCTGCCATATGCCAACAACATGTCAGCATACTCTTCGTTGCTGAAGTTAGGCATTGTAACAAGCACGGTGAATACACCAACAGTTTAACAGAAAAGTTCAACAAACAAAACTTAACAAAAACAAACTTTAACAAAAAACAACGAAATAGGAAAACGTGAAATACACGGACACTTCCGATAGCAGAGATAGTCAAATCTCGACTAAACAAGGATCACATAACAAACTCCAACCCAATGATAGACAAAGACAAGAGATATTTTTCATGCGTAAGAAAGAGACAGGCAGTTTACCTGCCAATTACCTGCTTACCATTGTTCTATCAAACGGGTTCGTTGTTAGAGACGTTAGAGTGCGTGTTCGTTCCTGCTCTGATTTTGACGACATTATTAATGATTTCACACCCATGTGGCATATCGTTGGAAAGGGTATTAAGTAGGCAATTTTTTTTTATTAAACGAAGTTCATAAAAGCTTTTACTTTTTTTTATAATTAATTTTGAATTTGACATTTTTCATACGTTTTTTCATTTTTAAGACTTTGGAAGCTCAACAAGTATTTTTTTTCCATCTAGTGCTATGAATTTATGTTTTATTTGGAATAATAATACATCAGAGAACGCAATGAAAGTGATTTGGTGTAAATTCGACAACAGACTGAAAAGTTATAGCGTTTTAAAGGTGATAGTTCCGGTAATTTTTAAAAACAAACAAAAAAAATCGTATCTCGAATACAGTGACATATAGGACATTGGGTCTATGAGTGAAAACTAGTACATGGCCTCACGAATCCCCCAAAAATTTTTGTCGGTCCATGCGCCAAACACCCTGTATAATACTAGATATTTTTTTAACACGCTTATATAAGCTTCACTTGTAACTATGTATATGTAACTGTAAAACCTCGAACAACGGTAAATCTTAAGATTTGAGTACAAGTCTTAGGATTTACCGACATGATTTGATAAATGTGAGTATTTCTAAAAATACGTCGATTTTTTCGAGTTCAGTATATGCTAGGTTTAACCACTCTCAGCTGGTAGATGTTGATTTTAGGAATAAAAAAAAGAGTAATTCTTAATCATTTACTTTTATGAACTACTAGCTTTTGCCCGCGGCTTCGCTCCAGTCAACTGACTTCTCTACTTTACCCTATTTTTTTTTTCATAAGAACCTCCTGACTATAACAAACACAACAAAAAAAGAATTAGCCAAATTGGTCCAGGCGTTGTTGACTTATGCGCTTACCAACAAATTTTGCGATTCATTTTTATATTATATAAGATTAGACAAAACAGGTACATAGTATTATAAAGGTATCATATGATAGTAATAAATACAGACTAAAACCAACTTATTTAAATTATTTTGTTAAAACACAACTTGTATTCTCTGAATATCTCAATCTCTATCACAGCGGTTCCCAAATGGGGTTCCGCGGAACCCTGAGGTTCCGTGACAGGCCCTCAGGGGTTCCGTGGAAAATTCAAGATTTCCATACGGTATGTCTCGTACTTTCGCGACGAGTGGCGGAGGAAGGCCACGGCAGCAGATAATTTAATTCCGTTTTTTACAAATTGTAGATTAACTTAATACCTCCAGGCCTTCGGCAATCGGCAAAAGTAGGTAGCAAGTCGGCCAAAAATCACCGCATTTTTTGGGCTTATTTCATCGCCGGGATTATACGTTTTCATACATTTGACAGGACGTGAAATGACACGGCATACGAGTATTTCCATTGGCTATTTTTACCATGAATCAAAGTGTGACATTATTTCCAATTTTTGCACCTTCGCGAATCCGAAAATTTTGCGCTCGCTTCGCTCGCGACTCCATGTTACGTGTGATGCTTTTATGTTCGTTTAATTGCTCAAGTATCCAACACCGAAAAAATTTCGCGCTCTTCCGTCGAGGTTTCCTTTGATGTTTATTTTTTATTCCTCTGGTTCAGAAAAAGCAATAGCGCTTTCTTCGCTAGCTACTTATTCATTTGCATTTGCTTTTTTGTGTGGATATTGTACTTTTTGAGACCTTATTAATTTACAGTGGTTTTGTTTATTTTGTGTGGGTACTTAAACTAAAAAAAATTCGCGCTCGCTTCGCTCGCGATACCGGCTACTACTGAATGTCTTTCAATGCTAGCGGGTGCTTGGAACTTCTTCTTTTAGTTAAAAAAAACATCGCGCTCGGTCACCTCGCACCTGTACAAACCCAATCTATTTCTTTTTGCGTTTACTTTGTCAGTCCTCAAACTGAAAACTATTCACATAATACACAAAGTAAAGGGCGACTAAATAGTTTTCTGGCCCGTGTGGCAGATAGCCATGCTACGCCTGAGTATAATGAATATGTCTCTAATCATATAACCATTTGGTACGCTACCACGCGCCACGAGCCATACCTAAGTGTATTTACGTCTTTAGTTTACTTCTTACTTAAGCTATGGTTCCGCCGAAAAATGGTGAAACGAAAAGGGTTCCGAAGCCAAAAGAATTCGGGAACCGCTGCTCTATCATATCTATCTAACTGTATCAGTAGTTCTCTATTTGGTATTTAACAACGAAATGCGCTGAGCACGTTATGACATGTTTTGTTGTTTAACATTTACTAGTCCACATTGGTAAAACCCAGCAGCAATACATGAATTGAAATGGTAGAAGTCCGATTAAATCGTATCTATAAAATCTAGACACACGGCAGTGTCCGCCAAGTTCGAGCAAAAAAAGCGACACACCGGCCGTGGGTTATATTACACGAACCATTTCGGACCAAATTCGACCCCCCTATAACTCAAAATCTATTTTATTTACGCATATCAAATTTCTAGTATCTATTGAGACCCCCTCACTTATCTAAAATACAAAATTTCATTAATATACCTATTGTAGGTCTTGAGATATTGACGTCAGAAAATCGCTATTTTTACTATACACTCACTGAGTGACTGATTCACTGACTCACTCATCAAAAACCTAGACCACTTCCAATGGTCGTATTGACTTGAAATTTGGCATGGAGGTAGGTCTTTATGTCAAGGTAAAGGGAAAAATCTGAAAATGGCCAAGTGTGAGTCGGTTTCAAAATAATGAAGGTGTTTTATACCCGGTGTAAATTTATACCCCTAAGGAACTAAAACGAACTAAATTTATCTATATTTATATAATATATCTTCGAATGGTACAAAGGTTTGTATTTAGTCAAAGTAACGTAAAAATCTGAAAACGGCCAAGTGTGAATCACTTTCGAAAATAACAAATGTGTAACTTTGATCCACGAACATAATATATGATAACATGTCATGTCAGTCAGTTGGTAAATCTAGTCCATTTAGTTAATCTAGTTTATTTCTTTGTAAGAAGCATAGTGCATATTCAAAAATCTGAAAGATAGTATAAATGAGACATTTCCTTAACTAACTTAATCATAAGAAAAAAATAAAATAAACAACCTTACAAAAATAAATGAAATCCCACCCGAAACAAAAATGTGAAAGGCTGCCAAGTTCGATAATATGGAAATCCTTCGCCTATAAAAGAAGTGAGATCTGAATAAGTACCAAGTTCCATACACATACCTCAGTTAAAAATGGTTACTTTTTAATAATGTTACTTGGCAGGAGCAAGGAGTAGGTATAGGAAGTTGTTACTTTTGGAAAAGCACCGCGTGTCCATACTATAGTTGGCGTGTTCTATCAAAGGTGAAAGTTGCTCTGAAAAAGTATCGAAAAATGTTTTTTTTTTTCTGATAAAACTAAGGCCTCTGCCTCGAATTTTGCGGGCAGCGGGGCGGCGGCGGCGGCGGCGCGGGAGCGGCAGGATCTTACGCGTATAATCAAATGGACCGGCCCTCGAATACAGCGGCGCGGGAGCGGCGCGGCGGCGGGCAACGAGCGGTGCGCTCCAGTCAAGCGGTGACCGCCCGCGTCGGGCGTCTGCATTGTAGGCATAGTGTTATACATTTTTTTTGTGACGTATCAAAATGTCTTCGGACGTGCAAGAGCTAATTATTTCGGCCATCTTTGAGAGGACACCCATATGGAACAGCAAACACAACAGAACACAACACTACACTGCTATATTGCCGCGCGATCTGCCCGCTAGTTTCGAGAACAGGTATGCGTTGCCCGCCCCGCTCCCGCGCCGCCGCCGCTGCCGCCCCGCTGCCCGCAAAATTCGAGGCAGAGGCCAAAGGGATTTGATGAATTCTAAAAAAAAAAAAAAAATTTAGTCACCTCCAAATCATGTGATGGAACCAAAGTACACAAAGAAAGTTCTCAAACGTAGGAGGCGAAAATGTTATATTGTGGGGCTGCTTGCCACTGTTTAGTGTAAGACCTTTCAGAAAGGTATTATTAAAAATAGGCGACTTCAAGAACTGCATAATTTACCGATCATTAGGACTTTCCAAATTAGAAACGTTCTGAAAAACACTGCAAGAGTATATTAAAAATTACTCTTTGATCGGGCAACTTATGACGGTTTTGGTTTGGCCTATTACAAATCCAATGAAACAAAAACTAGTAATGGGCGAAAAATACCATGGCAATAAGTCGTACATGGATCATAGATCAATTTTACACAGATTTTTATTAAGCGTGGAAGAAAATTTCCTTAGCGACTTCTACAAAACTGACCGCTTGCTCGTTTAGGGATGTCGTACTGTTATTGAGGTAAAAGGAAACAAACCAAATATGAATACTTATTGGAATGTTTAATTATGGTGTAGGGAATGTTGTTGTAGGAAGGTAACTTCAATATTAATAATCTCTGAAAAATGTGGAGTGTCTTTAATTAGATGGCCAGCTCTCATTATGGATTATTATACCGCCCGCGATTCGGATAAAGCGAAAAAAATCCAGGTGCGGGGCATTATTGAATATAGTCATTAGTTTTAACATTTCACAAAGCCCTCTTAGATATTTTAAAATAGAGAAGAAAGTTCCAATGGCAATCTGAAAAAATAAATACAGATGAAATGCCCCGGTAAGTTAAGATTCCAACAGTGTCTTTAATTAGTTGACCATGACTGTATATAAGAAAAATAAAGAAACTTAATTTGACCCACTTCCCGGTCTTCGTTCAGGTTGGAATTTTGCACATGCTGAGAGTTTTGATGACAATACACGAATTTAGTGCGCGACGGTGGTGAGGGGAGGGTTGCTTACTGCACGCAATGCACATGAGATTAGACGACAGTGATGACCAATCTCGAGATATCGCGTTCACTAAATGAAAATAATAGATAAAGAACAATAGAAGTTTTTACTATACCTATCTAATTATAGTGTAATTAATAGTAATATAAGCCAAAAACAAATTAAGGATGTATATGACATTTTTTTCACATATTTTAATGACCTATGAATAATTTTTGTGTTCTAAATTCTAAAGTCTAAAGCATTCACAGCAAAGCTAAATAAATATTGCTAAACAACATGTTCTCTCTCTGTGACTCTGATAACTTGCTTCTCAACATGACGCTAGAATTCACTTCACATTATGAATCTAAATAATAGTTCAATAGTAGCAAGTTTAAATTCAAAATTGTTCAAATTTGAATTTATACTTTTCTGTCTTATTTATAATGCAACGTCACTGACTCAAATATTAAACTAAATTAAGTTTAGGTACTATTAGGGTCAATTCCCACTGAAAGAGCAGCGCACTAACGTAGATTTGAGCAATTTAGCTGGCCAAAAGTCTTTTTTTTTTAAATAAAGGTTATCATCAAATTGTGGGTAAAATGGAAAGAGGAATACCCCAGCAATAAGAATTTACCACATCTACCTACCAAACATGCGATATGCGCTTGCACCAGGAGTTGGAACTTGACCTTAGTGCAAATTTTACGTTATACGTTTTTAGAGATCTCGGTAGACGGTATTAAAGAAAAATTATTTTTGTGCTATCTAATTGATATTAAGCAACTATTATGATGGATTCGAGTTGTGTAGGTAACAGTTATTATATTTTAATATATTTTAAGTGTGATCACTTAATTTTTTATAGTATTATTTCAATTTTAAAAGAGGGTGTGTAAGCAAAATATTTTTTTAGTAATTTTCTTGTTTAAACACAATTTTGTTATATTATCGCGTTCGACCGCGTAACATTTTTTTTAGTTTTAGATATTTGACATATTAAACTAGCTTACGACATATTTTTTGGCTGCGGATAGCTGCGGATGTCCGACTTACAGGCTTTTTAAGATTTGAAGCTCATACAAAAATAAAATACTTTTTTCTTTAAAATGTCACAAAGTGCATTTTTTTTTGTTTTGAGTACCTCTGGCGTAAAAATAGTGACCCTACGTTATATTTACAATAAAATACAATAGCAAGATCTGACTAATTTGGAAGAAAAACTAAATTACCTAGGAAACTAACTTTTGACCTATTAGGGTGACACACCTGATAATATAAGCAGTTTTAAACAAAGATTTGCATATTTTAAAATAGCTACGAAAGTAAAAAACTGAAACTGTAAAAAAAATCCTTAAAACTAATGAGAATTGGTTAAGCAGAACATTTGAACGCCCGACAAGTGTTGGAAATCGACCGGGGCGGCCATCTAAATCACTTAAAGATTGTAGTGAGAGGACTAAACGAAGGAAAACTAAAGAAATACGAAACTGAAGAAATGTGACCAACAAAAAAAAAAAACATCAAAACAAGATTATTTTGCCCTGAAACAATAAAATATGCTACTACCAGCTGAATCAAACACAGAGTCTGATATATCAGAGGCAGAAAGTGAGGAATAAAAAAATATTAATTTTTTTTTTACTACATTACATATTATTTTGAAATAGATATAATAAAAAATATCATAACTACTTTTAAAATGAAAATATATGATACTCTACATTAAAAAAAAAATATTTACGGTTTTTTTTCAATAAAACATGCTTATTATCAAAATACAATGCTTAAATAAAATAAATAATAAAATAATGATAAAATCATCATCCTCCGAGCCTTTTCCCAATCATGTTGGGGTTGGCTTCCAGTCTAACCGGATTCAGCTGAGTACCAGTGCTTTACAAGAAGCGACTGCCTATCTGACCTCCTCAACCCAGATACCCGGGCAACCCGATACCCCTTGGTTAGACTGGTGTCAGACTTACTGGCTTCTGACTACCCGTAACGACTGACAAGGATGTTCAATGGCAGCCGGGACCTACAGTTTAACGTGCCATCCGAAACACAGCCAATGGTGTCTAAGATATACTTAGAAAGTACATACAAACTTAGAAAAGTTGCATTGGTACTTGCCTGACCTGGGATCGAACCCGCGAAAATAATGATAAAATAAAGATAGAAAAAACGAAATACATTGTAAAATATTTTTGGCCGCCTAAATTGGTTAAATCTACGTATGTGCAGCGGCCGTAAGAGCACGGACAATGTAAGAGCGCGGCGCGGCCCGCCGCGCTCGCGCTCAATCACTTGCATTTACGGCCGCTGCCGGCCGCTGCTCTGCAGTGGGGATTGACCCTTAGGCCTCTGCCTCGAATTTTGCGGGCAGTGGGGCGGCAGCGGCGGCGGCGCGGGAGCGGGGCGGGCAACGCATACCTGTTCTCGAAACTAGCGGGCAGATCGCGCGGCACTATAGCAGTGTAGTGTTGTGTTCTGTTGTGTTTGCTGTTCCATATGGGTGTCCTCTCAAAGATGGCCGAAATAATTAGCTCTTGCACGTCCTAAGACATTTTGATAAGTCACAAAAAAAATGTATAACACTATGCCTACAATGCAGACGCCCGACGCGGGCGGTCACCGCTTGACTGGAGCGCACCGCTCGTTGCCCGCCGCCGCGCCGCTCCCGCGCCGCTGTATTCGAGGGCCGGTCCATTTGATTATACGCGTAAGATCCTGCCGCTCCCGCGCCGCCGCCGCCGCCGCCCCGCTGCCCGCAAAATTCGAGGCAGAGGCCTTAGGGTTTCGTAGTCAATAACAAGTCTGCCATCCGCCTGTCCGCGGTTAATCTCAGTGACCATTGCACTAGAAAGCTGAAATTTGGTACTAAAATGTGGAGATAAATGTTGTACTGTTGCATCCCCCCTACACGGAAAGTAGGGAGTGATTTTCTTTTTCATTCCAACCCTAAGAAGCGGTGTATGATTTGATAGGCATTTAAAAAATGAATAAGGGTTTACTAAAATCAATAAATTTTAATGTAATTTTGTGCGAGACGAAGTGAAGAATGTAGGTTTGGATGTTGTCGCAGGCACGGCGCCCGCGAGCGCCTGCTGTCGCGCGTGTGCGGCACCGCGCCCTACGCCGCGCCCGAGGTCCTCACCGCCGCCCGCCGCCCCTACCGCGCGCCGCCCGCCGACCTGTGGGCCGCCGCGCTCGTGCTGCTCGCCATGCTGGCCGGCGGTGAGTACCGCCCGCAGCTCAGCCCGCCCTGTCGCGGCTCGTCTCTTTGGTATCCTAGCTGTAGGCGTGTTCGCAAACCCTAAAGTTATGGTACCGAAGTTACGAGTCGCGGCGCACGCAGCGGGACCGTCGCCGGCGAGCGGCGCGCTGACGACGTGCTGTCTGTCCGAAGAGTTGCCGTGGGAGCGCGCGCAGGCGGACGACGCGCGCTTCGCGGCCTGGTGCGCCGGCGGCCGCGGCGCCTGGGACAAGGCGGGCGCGGCGCGGGCGCTGCTGCGCCGGGCGCTGCAGCCCGACCCCGCGCGACGCGCCACGCTGGACGCGCTGCTGGCGCTGCCGTGGCTGCGCGAGCCGGGTGAGTGTCCGCGCTGCGCCGTCTCAGGTACTAGGTGACTCTGAGTGGTCGGTCTCGGAGCCGCCTGGTGCCTCAGCACGGCGGGTGCCGCTGCTGCTGCTGCGGGGGACTGCGCCGGCGCGACGAGCGCGGTGCGGCTCTTTGGCGATTTAGCTCCGTGACGTGCTAAAAGCTCATAAAGCTAGATTACCAAAGCACTGCACCGTCGCATTATCTACGCACCTGAGCGGCGCTGGATGCTACGTCTTCGATCGATGCAACATCATCAATATTTATATTAAAAATGTATTCTGAACCAAAATTATTAAAGCTCGGTTTGGAACACGTCCACAAAATAAGTACGCACAGAAGTCAAGCTATATACAGAGTGTGCCCACACAAAATCACACACAGTAACGTAATCTCAAACTATGAAAAAATACTACATACATACTCAGTTGAAAACTGATTTTATTGGGCATGCGTTATTTTGAAACCCTAGGCACGCCACTGCATTGACTATTGGCTGTTACAGCCATCGTATAGTCCCACACTGCTGGGCACAGGCCTCCTCTCACACGGAGAAGGATTGAGCATTAATCACCACGCCTGCTCAATGCGGGTTGGTGGTTTCAGACTATATAGTCCTGGTTTCTTCAAGATGTTTTCCTTCATCTTTTTTTATCAGCCATTGGTGTCTAAGATAAACTTAGAATGTACATACAAACTTAGAAAAGTTGCATTGGTACTTGCATGACCTGGAATCGAACCCACGCCCTCATACTCGATACGTTTTCTCTTTACCCACTAGGCCACCACGACTTTGACTTTACCACTGACTATTGCTAATTGTCATTTTTTTTAAACTGAATAATGGCATGTCAAAACATCAAAGTCAAAAACGCTTTTCACTTCAAAGTTACTAAAGGACAGCACCCACTGCTGTCTATTACAATTAAATTACAACTAAACAATACAAAATAGTTTAAAATTATAATCACATGTATGTATTTAAAAAACCGAAAACAAAAAATAAACAGTGTGTCCACTTCATTGCTGCCATCTGCGTGTATATGTGAAATAATCATTATCATTATAGCCTTTTTAATAAGACTGATCTAGAACTGTCCTTTAGTTGTGATAGATGAACTGGGATTCCATTATAAATGCGTACACAAAGGCCAACAAATGAAATAATATGATAGTTGGATGCGGTTAATTTACGTTTGTTTCTGGTGCTGAAATTTGAACTGAATTTTGAAATTGTGCATCTCTCTCATTAATCTATAAATTCTTGTTGAAAGATAACAACATTACAGGATCAATTATACATTATTTCCCTTAAGTTCTGTGTCGTTTCAAAAGGTAATACACATGTGCTTACCACAGATTCCTTAATATTTACTACGGCAATACGTTGTACGAATCAATTTGAAATACGACGAACCATTTCTTTCCGGCCCCGTGAACTTGATTTCTATGCGTATTTATTTTGTACTATGTCTGTCTCACTGTCCAGTATTGCATAACTTACTTGAAATTCAGAACAATAATAGCGCAGACAATCCATATTGTTACGAAAATATTGGATAGTGAGGGTTTTGAATTTATTCTGTCCCTACATTGTATTGTTTATATTTAAAGTGGAAGTTTTTGAAGAATATAATTTGGTTTGGTTGATACCTTTATTTAATCTACAGAAATACACAGCAAATTATCAATAGCGACACTTTATTAATAATAAAATTTATGAATAAGTAATCCACTTTTGATTTCACTGCTCGATTATTGATTTCCTTTTATATGCTGCGGCTAAGTTTGCTGCCATATCCCGTATGTCGTGGATAAAATAAAAATGACAATTCACAAAAAAATCAAATATCGCCGGCGACTCGAGACGAATTTCCCGACCGTTCCCGTCGACAGAGGCCGCGGCGCGCGCGTGGCGGTCCCAGCCGACCGCGGCCGACGCGGCCGACCCGACCGACCCGTCCGACCTGTCCGCCGCCGACATGGACGCGCTCATCAGCTACTCGCAGCCCGCGCACGCCGACGACCTGCTGCTCGCCTCGCCGGCCGACGGCGCCGCCGCGCTGTCGCTCGGGCGCCGCATGACGCGCGTGTGGCTGCGCGCCGGCGCCGCGGCCGCGCTGGACGCGCTGGCGGCCGCCGGGCGCGAGCGCGGCTACACGTGCCGCCGCCTGCACGCGCGCCTGCTGGCGCTGGAGTGCGGCGCGGAGCTGCGCATGCGCGCGGCGGCGCTGCGCTGCGGCGACGCGCTGACGCTGCTGGAGTTCCGACGCTCGCGCGGCTGCGGGCTGGAGTTCAAGCGCCGCTTCGTGGAGCTGCGCGACGCGCTGCGCCCGCTCCACGCGCCCGAGCCGCCGCCCGCAGACGCCTGACCCTTTACTGTTGTTTCTTATTCTTTAGTTAAGTTGAGACGTGCTGCGGACCTCCGTTGACTACCTCTATGAAGAATCCTGAGGAAAGTGTTGTTCAAACTCCAGAAGACGAAGTGTGATAGGAATTGCCTTATGAGAACTTAAGCATCGCGATCTATCCTACCTCTATTATTTTATATTTTCCACGTAATGTACATTATGGAATGCAATAAATGATATGATATCGCAGCCGCGCGCGGCCTACGACGGCACCGCTGCCGAGCCCCGCGACGGACGCGCGCGGCCGTACGCATCTTAACATGGTCTAGCGCTTAATAACATAGTTATAGAATCTTAGTAAAACCAGAATTGAATTGTTTTTATTTAGTCGGAAAAACTTCCCTTTGTTTTCATTACAATACAAATGTAGTATCCTTCTTAATTTCTACTCTTAAAGATGGGGTCGATTGGTAATATATAAACAAATAAAATACTGCTTAAAATAATCTTCCAATTGATTAATTAATTGTTATTATTGTATTTACATTTATTTTTAGCTGTTCTTTATTTTTAAACTGAGTTTTCAAAGGAGATTGGGCAAGAATGTATGAAGTTTGGTCCAAATGTCCACCACGAACGAGACCTATATAATTAAATAGTCTACTTAATTTAGAGTAACTTTTACTAAGAAAGTAAAAAAAAACAATGCCAATAAAAAGTTATAGCCAAAAATGTATTCTTAATTTTCGGTACTTTTTGTATGTTATCATTATTATTTTTTATTTTATTCCACTTTCATTTCCGCACTTTATCTAAAACTAAGATGAGTAAGACACATTTGCATAAAAACAACCCCGTTTTTGCCCGATGGATGTACGAATCACTAACCAATTGAGGCGCCAGAAGTGCTTGAATATACTCAGCGGTGCCTGGATATAAGAAAGAAAGTTCGATGTAACTGGTGGTGTCTTCTCTCTAATAATGAACAATTTATTCTATTTTGTCAGCAGTTACAGAAAATACGAAAATCGAACATCACGAAAAGTAATTGAAAAAATGAAATTGAATAAATCTATAAAATGTTTTATTTGATTTTGCTATAACTTTTTTCTGGCATTATATTTTTTTTTACTCATAACAAAAAATGATCTATATTTAACGGGCTATCTAGCCATGTAGGTCTCGTTCGTGGTGGACATTTGGACCGGAATCGCCCTTTAGTCTACTTAACTACCAAAACAGCTGGAGTAGGTATAGTAATTAAAAACCCATTACATAAAAAATGCCTATTGTTCATTAATATCTACAAATTATTAACAGAAAAAAATTTAGTCTGCTACGACACGATGACACGAAAATAAAATTAAACGCGACCAAAAATCTTGATGTGACACGCGTTACTGAGAGCGAGAGCACTGCGAGCCGCCCTTACATAGAGTATAGTAAATAGATTGGGAATAGAGAACCCACTTCGATTTTTTTCTGCAACCTTCAAACGATTTTTGAAGCGCCATCTGGTATCGTCTGCCGAAACAAATTGTTTATGTGTGCGTACATCCCATTTCACACACATGTATACATCAGTATTGTCTACAGGTTATTCGTCATCTCGACAGACTAAACTCACCATTAAAGTGTCGAGTTGGTGAAACTCGAAATTTGTACATTTATCATGTCGTCAACTCGCCACTCAAGATTTTCATTCGTGTCCAGTTAGTGAAACTTAGATTTTATCACTTTTATGTTTTCGCCAACTGGATACATTGTGTCACAAACATCATCGGCCACTGAACGTCCATTTTGCAAACGTTTGAAACGCGAAAAGTTGATTCCCAAACTTGGCGAAAACATAAAAGTGATAAAATCTAAGTTTCACTAACTGGACACGAATTAAAATCTTGACGTGGCGAGTTGACGACATGATAAATGTACAAATTTTGAGTTTCACCAACTCGACACATTCGTGGTGAGTTTAGTGTGTCGAGATGACGAATAACCGTCTATAGATATTCTAGGGGAATTTGTTCATACGTACGTACTTACAAAATATAGCCACAGAATGTAGAAAATAGTTATTTATTGAAATATGGAAATACAACACAGATTACTACAACTCAACAGAACAACGTTATGTAGGAACATTTAGAAAGTACTTAGTAGGCGACCTGGAATTAAATAAAAATCATATTTACTTATGTTTATGTTTATTGTAATAAATTTGTGCTGAAAGTTTAGTTTCATCATCCTCATCACGATATTGGATTTTACCTGATAAAATTCGATTAATTGAGCGGCACCAACTATATACCAAAATATTTATTGTAATGTTTTCAAAAACATTTCTTAATTCTATCTTGTGGATATCGCAGGTGAAAGGATAATCCACAAATATGTCTAAAAACATTTTTATCTTTTCTTTTAATTTAGTTTTTGGCACATTCTTTTTCAAAATTTCTACTACAATATTTTGTATGTCTTTAAAAACTTTTTCCGCCACTATATTGGGATACAACAGACAATGTTTTCCTTTTGTATATTCTTTTGCCCTTATATAACTATTTGATTTTAATTGACTGTCGCCAGTTAGTTCAGTTTTGCAGTGCCTGCATGATTTAGCAACTTTTTTAAAACATTTAGCCAGCACCCACCCACATACATAATTGGCCTGACCAGCATCAGCAGGCTCAGATTTTAAATTTATAAAAGGCACCTCAATTTCGTCATTTTCTTCTTGCTGAAATGGTAGAACCTCATTACTGGGAACATTAGAAGTGTTTTCTAAAAGTTTGTCTTCCAAAAAGAAACTCAATGTCTGAAGACAATCATTGTCATCATTTTCACAGTTAGCGTTAAGTGAATGGGGTGAGTTATAATTATTTAAAAGAAGTGATTTATAGGCACCTTCAAAGCTAATTGTGTTGGGTGCCGTATTCCTCACCCCAAAACTTCTAATGTTCCCAAAAAAATTTTCCAGTGGGTCCTGGTTAAAGTTTCTGGTCATCATTGTATCAAATAAATATTTTTGGGATAATATTTTCCACAACTGTTGCATGCCCTCAATAGTACGTATAAAATTTTTTATTGAAGGTACCGAACTCGTTTCAATTAATCTTATTTTATTTTCCTTTTCTTTTTTAACTTTAATAAATTTTATTGATTTTAATACCTTTTTGGCATTTTCCCATAATTCATGATGAGGAGAATTGTTTCTAACACCACATTTATACATTTTTCCATGTATCATATTAAATGAGCTTGAATTTAAGGAATCAAATAAATTGTCCATCATTTTGGTAAATGTAATTACTTGGCGGCACTCATTAGATAAATCGCCCCTAGCAGATAAATGTTCTGCAGCTGTAGCAACACTGCGGCTAAAAATTTGGGTTGCGTGTTTGACCTTCATTTTTTTTATTTTCTCCACATAAATATGTTCATCAGTTAGTTTCTGACATATTTTTAATTCACCATGTAATTTGTCCGCTTCATAAATTTTCTGGTAATATTCCCATTTTATCGTCTTTTCAACCTTTTCTTCGAAGTCGAAATATTTTAAGTCCTTCGTAAGTAAATTGTTTCTTACCCCTTTCAATAAATGAGGGACATCAAATAATGGGATAATTTTAGATTTCCCTACTTCCATTACATCATGTCTCCATTCCTTATTTTCTTTTATGAATTTTATTCTACTATCTTCAATAATTTCATTCACTACACTGACATTTACTGTGCTTTGGTCGCACACTGTGCACAAAATATTAAGCCCTGTACCCTGAACATATTTAATGACTTTTATAGTCAAGGCTTTTAATTCTGCTTTGTTAACAGAATTTGTAAAAAAGTATGCAACAGGCTGTTTAAATTTTTTCTTTAATCCTTTGACCATGTAAACTAAAACATGGTCAGCAATTTTTTTACTACGCCAAGCGAATCCCTTTAATTTATCCTTAGATCCGTCGTAATGGATCTGCGGCGATATTGACATCTCGTCAAAAATAAGACAGCAGAGGCGATCTTCTGGACTTAATTCCTTCACAGTCTTTCTCATTTTTATGAATAAAAACTTATTTAGCCCCGACTCTATTTCAATTTTCGCAAGAAGCCTTTTTAATGATTTTATAGAGGGCAATGTAAAGTATTTATATAAAAGAGTATAACTCTTGGGACTCTTTTTGTACATGGAGAGAGACAAAACTTTTTCCTTTAAAGTAAACCTCCGCCCACGAGCTCTCTTGTGAGTTTGGGTGTACTGCATGTTTGTGAATATTTTTGCTGCAGTTGTCATATTTCTCGTTATTTTTTTTAAACAATTTGTATTGCTAATTTTATCAACGCTGGCTAATCTTTCTTTCAAACTACTACTCCGTTTACGTAACCGAATAATTTCGGTTTTTAAATTCTTCATTTGGAATCTTGAAATCTTTAATTCATTCTCCAGCGATGAAGTTGATTTCAGTTTTTCTGCAAAAAAAAAAAAAACTTTTACTTTACTACTTTCCACACCCAGATAAAAAGTAGCCTATGTATAAACATTTTTTTTGGATATCTTATGGTATAAACTACATTGGCACTTACTTTTGTCTCCTTTAAGTTTCCGTCTTTGTTGTATACCATGTTTACTGCAATAATTATGTTCTGCTGCTATAACACACGCATTGGGAGGTGCAGCTGAAAATAAAATAATAATAATTCACCATTGTCATTGTAAACATCAAAATTACTAGTGTGAGTTACATGAGGATTATTAACCTAAATTGTCATTACAATAAATCAAGTTGAAGTGTGTTTGTAATGACTACACAACAGTTACATATTACTTAATGCAGTAATTAATTATGGTAGCTAGTTAAACATAATTTGAGAATGTAGGTAGCCAAGCGTTTACATACCAGTGATTATTTGCTTTGATGTAGAAGGCAGATCCCATATATTATGTTCAGGCATAGGAAGTTCAGTTGGTATATGTGGAGTTGCAGGAGGCATATGAGCATCTTGTGATGGAGCACCTGGAAATAGTAAAAACAAGTCTAAGATCCCACTAAACAACAACCTTCACCGAGTTGGTTAAGGGGTGAATGAACAGTATTTTATATCCAATTAAATATTACTATACTGCAAACAGGTGGCCTTAAAGGTATCTATGAAAAAAATGAAATTTAAAAAGCGTCGCCCCCACCCAGAATACAAAGGGGGCGGGATTCTCCATCGCGATTAGCTCCGGTACCCGCCTGGGGTATTATTACTCTATTTCGTAGTCGCATTAAATTATATTAGGAGCAATGTTTTAAAACTTAAGAAAAAGAAAAGTTAAGAGGTGAAAGAGAGAAGGTGACTGCAGAGTACATATTTTAAAGTAATAAGATATATATTTTATCAGACACTGAAGAGAAGGTAAAGGGAAAGGGAAGGTTAGTTGGGAAGTTGGGACCGTTAGTTGGAAAGGGTTAGCCGAGGTGTTATGACTATATTTTCTGATGGTACCTCATGTTTACCAATTGGCACAGGGTCGTCTAGTTCTTACTGACTTCTTTAAGCGTTCATGCCTTCCCCCATCACGTCAAGGTGGCCCCATGGGGGGGGGGATTATTATTATAAAAAAAATGCAGTATTTAATTATGGCAGCTAGTTAAACATAATTTGAGAATGTAGGTAGCCAAGCATTTACGTACCAGTGACTATTTGCTTTGATGTAGAAGGCAGATTCCATATATTATGTTCAGGCATAGGAAGTTCAGTTGGTATATGTGGAGTTGCAGGAGGCATATGAGCATCTTGTGATGGAGCACCTGGAAATAGTAAAAACAAGTCTAAGATCCCACTAAACAACAACCTTCACCGAGTTGGTTAAGGGGTGAATGAACTGCATTTTATATCCAATTAAATATTAATATACTGCAAACAGGTGGCCTAAAAGATTTCAGTTCAGTTTAATTGTGAATAATTAAGAATTTTGTTTTCTTAATGGCAATTTTAACTCAGTAGGTGGCATTGCGATCTAGTTCAAGAATAAAGATCTAAATCTTACCCTGAAGATGGAGAGTAGGAACAGCTATGTTATTTAAACGGTTGTTGCGATTCTTAAACTTGTCTGCAAAATGTATGTCACAGATGACTCGCTTTCTGTAAAATTTGATATCATCTGCAGTCTCCAGTTTTCCACCAACTATATTAACCCAGGCTTTGAATAACTCAGGATTCTTTTCTGGGTGTGGAAATTGATGTTGTGTCACACCTGAAAAATAAATTACAAAAATATGAAGTTTGTATGCTGATATTGTATAGTGTATGTATGAATGAATACCTATTACCTATGTATGTGTGCGCGTGTCTATCTATGTATGTCTATCTTATTAAATCATGTATCATTTCATATGGGATTCAGTAATAAATGGTTACTCGTAAGGAACTGTGTTTCTCTAAACGCCCAACCTTATAATTGACTGAGTTGGTATCTCCCGTGATGACAAGTTTATCCGGATGACTAGGAGCTTTCAGGAGCACGATTCTGGGGCCCGATTCTGTTAAGTTAATAATGTCAAAATTGAATAGAAATTGCATCGCAACAGCTTTTTTAACCATATCGGGCATTCTGTTACTAATATAAGACCAATCGTATTCCAACGACATTCGATTGGTTTGCGATTGGTCTGCCATTTTGGTCTATATTACCATAATATTCTTAGTCTATATTGCCATATTGCAATCGTAAATCATTTGCAGACAAAATGATTCATTATTGAATGACAGAAAAGGATAAAAACGTTTATTTCAAAGAAAAAATTGCGCAGAATCCTGCCCCTGCTAATTTTACTTTAGCGACATGCGATTCACATCCGACTGAGATCCAATCACGACTCAATTATGATTGAAGCGTATGTGGCATTCCACTATTTTTTCTTTTAAATAAACGTGTTTATCCTTTTCTGTGATTCAATAATGAATCATATTGTCTGCAAACGATTTACGATTGCAATATGGCAATATCATCATCCTCCGAGCCTTTTCCCAACTATGTTGGGGTCGGCTTCCAGTCTAACCGGATTCGAATTATTCCCAACTAGCGACCCGCCCCGGCTTCGCACGGGTAACAGTATTTCTCCATTATTTAATAGATGTTATTATACATAAAAACCTTCTCATGAGTTACTCTATCTATTAAAAAAAACCGCATCAAAATCCGTTGCGTAGTTTTAAAGATTTGAGCGTTCATAGGGACATACAACATGACACATGACAGAAAAAGCGACTTTGTTTTATACTATGTAGTAATAGTCCCCTCTAGCGCTGTCCTCCGGGGTGATAGCCGGGAATTGTCTTCCCAGTTATCACCGGGGTGACAATTTGTGCCGACTGTTCCCTTTGAAAACTGACTAGAGGGGACAAATGGGAAGTCTATTTCTCAGTTGTCACCGGGGGGGTGACATTTGCTACGGTTCCTTCTTCCTTCCAAAGAAAAAAAAATGTAATTACCATAGATTTCAGGTTTTTTATTTATTATGCTACATAGAATCTTCCAAAGAAAAAAAAATGTAATTATCATAGATTTCAGGTTTTTATTTCTTATAACAAACAACATTGTGTTTCCTTTAATAGGTACATCACATATTATTAATTTCTATTAACACCAATCGTTTTCTTAATTTTATTTAATTTAACAAGATTACAAACTGTGTTACAAATAAGCATGCGACTAATAAGCACTTTTAACTTAACCATTAGTGATTATCTGTGATTAGTATTAATTAAAGTTATCTGTGATTGTGCCTATTATAGGAAACATAATGTTGTTTTTGTTTTTTATAGTAGTATTAACTACTATAAAAAAATCGATTTTTGTAAGCCTGTTGACATTGTGTTAGTTAAAATAATAATATATATATTTTTTTATGTGATTCTATGTAACATAATAAATAAAAAACCTGAAATCTATGGTAATTACATTTTTTTTTCTTAGGAAGGAAGAAGGAACCGTAGCAAATGTCACCCCCCCGGTGACAACTGAGAAATAGACTTCCCATTTGTCCCCTCTAGTCAGTTTTCAAAGGGAACAGTCGGCACAAATTGTCACCCCGGTGATAACTGGGAAGACAATTCCCGGCTGTCACCCCGGAGGACAGCGCTAGAGGGGACTATTGGGAATAATTCCCGGATTCAGCTGAGTACCAGTGCTGTACAAGGAGCGACTGCCTATCTGACCTCCTCAACCCAGCTACCCGGGCAACCCGATACCCCTTGGTTAGACTGGTGTCAGACTTACTGGCTTCTGACTACCCGTAACGACTGCCAAGGATGTTAAATGATAGCCGGGACCTACAGTTTAACGTGCCATCCGAAACACAGTCATTGGTTTCTAAGATATACTTAGAAAGTACATACAAACTTAGAAAAGTTGCATGGGTACTTGCCTGACCTGGAATCGAACCCACGCCCTCATACTTGTGAGGTTGGCTCTTTACCCACTAGGCCACCACGACTTTGAGGCAATATGGCAATATAGACTAAGAATAATATGGTAATATGTACCTATAAACCAAAACGGCAGACCAATAGCAACCAATCGAATGTCGTTGGAATACGATTGGTCTTATAAATATTAGTAGCAGAATGCCCGAAATGGTTAAAACTGATATTGCGATTTAATTTCTATTCAATTTTGATATTAATAACTTAATGATACTATTAACAGAATCGGGCCCTAGGTACTATGAACTTGATAAAGAAAGCACTTACCCGGGTTGTGTGAACATCCCAATTCGCACCGCCTCGGCATGATTATATGCACTCAAACAAGCGTCTCTAATCGCTAATAACACAATAACAGTGTCTATTTCACAAATATCACAAAAAAGGCGTCTTTATCGCAAATAATACTAAACACTAATGGCGTCTTTTCGCAAGTTATGTGAAACAATGAAACAGAGGAGCACAGCTCAACTCACTCACTAATTCACCGAAAACACAGCGGATGAGTAAAACTCAAATCAACGCAAGTCAACAGCAGAAAACACTTAAATGGACGAAAACTTAACACACAAATTGTATGTACTGTACTCGCCATTAAAATTCAAATTCTAACTTCAGCATTGGCAGTTGGCACGGTTTATTGCCAACCAAAAAAATAATTATAGAAAAATAATTTATGTATATAAAATAGTGTACAGATTTAATAAAAATAATTGATAGATTTCCTACGTAATACTAATATATAAAATAATTTTTAGATTTCAATAATTTTAGTGATATTTTATGGAAGTTAATTTTTGATTAAAGAGCCATCTATTATCACTTGAAGATATTAAATACTTTAGGAAGAGGATTGCAGATGGCGCTTTTCTAAATTTTTTACCGAAATCTAGTCAAGTACGGCAGTGACCAGCCCCTGCGCCCTTAGGAGCCTCGTCGGTGTGCATTTGTCATTATGATGCACATGATAAGGCAATATTTTTTATTTTCTAGTTAATTGTGTTTAAAAAGTTCTAACATAATCCATTAAAACATTTTAAAAATCCGTTACAGGTTATATTTTGATTTCCATATTTAAAAAAAAATAAAAACCATCATTCATTGACACTGCGAACGAATGAAACTTTTCCCGATCGTCAACAGTGTTGACGAAACAGGAGCCATCCTGTTTGTTTAAACATGTTTGTGCAAAAGTTAAACAAGATGGAATATCTTTTCACAGATAACTCTTGTTATTAGTTTTGTTTTAATATTTATTTTCCATAAAATGTTTTCGGCTCACTTAAAACACAAAACCATAACAGTAAATCGTCTGTGTTGCTAGTATATATGACGGGAAAATTACCTATTGTGCATAAAAAAACATCGATGGTGCATTTAAATTCATGACGAATATTTTAACCTCCTGCCATCAACTAACGATACTAACTGTACCACGCAACTCAAAACTCTTGCAGACTTTAAAAAATCACACAAATACACCTCGCAGTCGTAATTTATAGTGTATGGTAAAGACATACTTAAAGACTTCAGGTTTAACAATTTAACTGAATAAAAATATGGGAGTATTTCTCAATATCTGGCAACCGTAAACGCACACAGATGCACGTGTCCGTACACGGCGCCACTTACCTGCCGCGCACATATAAATAAAAGCTTCACTTTGTTCGCGCGCGTTCTATCTGTTTATTTCCTTGATCTGAGCAAAATCTACTAATTTCAAGACACTGCCGCGCGCGGCTCACGCCATTCGTCGGCCGCGCGCCTGTCGCGGGCTTCGGCAGCGGTGGCCGGTTCCATACTTGATCATAGGTTGACAGTTATCGCGAGCGATCGACGACAGTCGTAGGCCGCGCCTGGCTACGATCGATCGCGATGTACAGATCTCTACCTTAAGCGTTGTATTTTGAAAATAATAGTAATCGAACATGTTATTACCCTACCTACCTTAATTACACCACACAGCAATGACAGATTGTTTCTGAACGAAATTCGCTGACCTCACTCACGTATTATTATTATGCAAAACCATGATAATTATAAGATAGGAACAAGACTGACCCTCTTAATAGGCTTAGGGCTTATCGATCAAATATGTACTATTTTTGTACTTAGTAATAGTAAAACAAAAAATTGAAAACTTCAAAAAAGATTCAATCAATACATTTGTAATAAAAGTAAAATTAATAATGATTTTGTTTTATTTATTTTGTACCTATAGATGAGTAACTGAATGCGTGGGCGCAACCTTCTGTTAGTAAGCAAATAAATGCTAAAACAAAGGGATATGAATGGAGTAACCATGGAGTTACTTGCCCGTTCTTCTCTCTCCATAGGAAGCTACTTTTGGAATGGGTGTACTATGCCCAATCGAATGACAAATAAACGTGTGCGTTCGCGCAGCGGAATGTTGTTGAATTTAAAGATTTTAATTATGCAGATAATTAGTGAATGACGTCCTATAAGGCTCAATTCACACCAAAAGAGCGGCGAAGGGCAGCGAAGCGAAGCGCGGTTTGAGTGTGCGTTCGCGCAGCGGAATGTTGTTGAATTTAAAGATTTTAATTATGCAGATAATTAGTGTAAGACGTCCTATAATTGTGTATGGTAAATAAAAATTTGTGTATGCAGCCATTGTGGAGAAATTCACCAAAAACAGATTCCGCTGGGCGAACGTTGGCGAACGTTGTCCTGGCGGAACTTTTTTTAATCCATAGACTTTAGAAGAAAAGAGACGTGTCCGAAAATTAGTGTGTATTTGTGTATAATTGATTATGTATGAATGAAATCAGGGGCCCGATTCTCCTAATTTTACTTAAGCGACCTTCGATTGACGTTCGACTCAATTCGACTGAGATCCAATCCCGACTCGATTACTATTGAAGCGTATGTGGCATTCCGCTATTTTTTCTTTGAAATAAACGTTTTTATCCTTTTCTGTCATTCAATAATGAATCATTTTGTCTGCAAATGATTTACGATTGCAAAATGATTGTACAGCAAACTACCGTATAGACCAAAATCATCAAAATAGCAGACCAATCGCACACCAATCAAATGTCAATCGAATACGATTGGTCTTTTATTAGTAGCAGAATGCCCGATATGGTTAAAACTGCTATTACGATCATATTGCGATTCGATTTCTATTCGATTTTGACATTATTAACTTAGGAGAATCGGGGCCCAGTACATGCATAAACTTCGGAGAAATTCAAGTTTCCGCTACGCGAGCGTTTGGCCATTAGCTAGTTTTCATATAAAGCGCTTACATAGAGAGCTGTAGATTTTTACATACGTTGTTTTGAATTTGTTTATATTTGTTTAAAAAACAGATTTAGAAAAAGTCGTAGGGTTTAAAAGATAAAAATATAAACGTAAAATACACTTATTAGGTCTTAGTTCTTAAAGTATGCAGTTTGGGGTCTAGATTTTCACGTTTACACAAACCTTGTAAGTGTCTCCAACATGTTGCCAAGTATCAATGATGTTCCGTTAGTAATTAAAAAGTTATAGGATATTTTACCATGAACAGATCACTGTTTACAAAGCAGTCGAATATCACGACGTTCTAAAGGAATTGCATGGTAAAATGTATGCCAATAATTAGTTTAATCATTCAACTATTCACTTGCAAAATTTCATGTCATTAAATTCAGTAATTAAAGAAAGACAATTATAATACTGACGGAGTATCGAAACCCTACATAATCCGACCAAGTTCGGATAGCTACAAAAAAGCGGCCGTGCCATATGTCTAAGCAACGTTCTTAACTTGGTAGGTTAGTATTTATTAATATGGTACAGTTGCGTACACAAGCGTTAGGAAAAAATAAAACAATTGTATTTCTTGATTGAAAAATATTTTTTTAATAATAATGCCACTATCTACGATAAAAATAAATCTTCAATTAACAAGTACTTCTCTATTTAAATCAAATCAAATCAAATCAAAACGTTTATTCGCGTTCGTGACGCACACACAAAAACGAATACATATAAAAGCTCACAAAAATAAAACAAAACAGGAATGAAAACGAAAAAAAAAGAGAATGGGAAAAGGAAAATATGCGTCACGATCACGCGAAATGGCCCTCGCTCAGCATATGCAGCGACCCTATGCGAGACAGAGTTGCGGCGCTGGTTTTCAGCGATGGCCAACACTAACATGTGACGTCAATCGGTGTGTAACCTTAACTAAGTATATACATACTAAGTGTGTAATATATATTTATAAAATATAATATACTGCTATAAAAACATACTAAATATAAATAGAAAAAACTAACTAACATAACAACATTCTGAACGAATGTGAATGGAAGTGACACTTGACGTGCTTCACAAAATTCTATAATTAGCTATGGTCAAAGCCGTTCACCAATGACCATACACACACAATGCAAACTATTTACGAATTACGTAATGGCGACGAGTGCTTATCAACAATTATTATGCAAGGCATCATTGTGTTCAAATTGTGGAAATGAGTGTCTGAAATGGTGTTATGAAAGAAAAATAAAATAAAATAACGTATTAAGTGTGAACGAGTATGCAGGTCGATCGTAATCCTGCTACCAGGATGGCGTAGGTAAGTGACAATTATTGTATATTTTTCTTTTTTATGCCTAGGCACGCCACTTCCTTGAATTATAAATGAATATTTGTACATATAAAGTTATAAAATAGGACTGACACAAATACTAATCTAGAAATTGACATACTTACCATTGAATTGAATATAAATTGTGATTACAAAATTAAAGAATTGAAATAAACTTTGAATTAAAATTGCAGACAAAAATAGAGGAAATGACAGAGAGATGAGGAAAAAAAGTTTGACCAGAGCAGATGCTCCTCCATACCGAAGAGAATGATTCAAAAGCAGCCCACACATATCTAATCGGTGACCAAAAATATATATTATTATTACTTACATAAATTACTTAACTACGTGATTAAAAATAACGTTAATAAACGTTACGTATTTTAACTAAAATACTTATTATACTAAGGGCTGATTTTTCAATCATCAGTTAACTTCTATCTGAGGAATAAATATGGCGGTTTGACATATTTTCCATACAAAAGCTGTCAAAACGTTAAAAATATTCCTCAGATAGAAGTTATCTGGCGAATGAAAAATCAGCCCTAATACTAATATTTATCTTTATCGTAGATAGTGGCATTATTATTAAAAAAATATTTTTCATTCAAGAAATGCAATTGTTTTATTTTTTCCTAACGCTTGTGTACGCAACTGTACCATATTAATAAATATACTAACCTTCCAAGTTAAGAACGTTGCTTAGACATATGGCACGGCCGCTTTTTTGTAGCTATCCGAACTTGGTCGGATTATGTAGGGTTTCGATGCTCCGTCAGTATTATAATTGTCTTTCTTTAATTACTGAATTTAATGACATGAAATTTTGCAAGTGAATAGTTGAATGATTAAACTAATTATTGGCATACATTTTACCATGCAATTCCTTTAGAACGTCGTGATATTCGACTGCTTTGTAAACAGTGATCTGTTCATGGTAAAATATCCTATAACTTTTTAATTACTAACGGAACATCATTGATACTTGGCAACATGTTGGAGACACTTACAAGGTTTGTGTAAACGTGAAAATCTAGACCCCAAACTGCATACTTTAAGAACTAAGACCTAATAAGTGTATTTTACGTTTATATTTTTATCTTTTAAACCCTACGACTTTTTCTAAATCTGTTTTTTAAACAAATATAAACAAATTCAAAACAACGTATGTAAAAATCTACAGCTCTCTATGTAAGCGCTTTATATGAAAACTAGCTAATGGCCAAACGTTCGCGTAGCGGAAACTTGAATTTCTCCGAAGTTTATGCATGCACTGATTTCATTCATACATAATCAATTATACACAAATACACACTAATTTTCGGACACGTCTCTTTTCTTCTAAAGTCTATGGATTAAAAAAAGTTCCGCCAGGACAACGTTCGCCAACGTTCGCCTAGCGGAATCTGTTTTTGGTGAATTTCTCGTGTCCCTTCGTCCAGCATACTCACCATGGAATCCTGATATTTCATGAATGTCAAAAAACTGTTCTGAAATAGTGCTAAATAGTGCCCAAAGGAAAAAAATAGTGCTCTTGTACTTGCGAAGTTATAGCCATAGTTCGATGAGTATGCTGGACGAAGGTTTCGCCCAGCATACTCACCTCCGTCCGGAGAATCTGTATACGCTTCAAACATAATTCATACTTCAAAAAATAGTTCCCAAATAGTGCCAAACGGTGCCCAAAAAGAAAAAACAGTGCTCGAATAACTTCGGAGTTATAGGCTTCGTTCAGTGAGTATGCTGGGCGTAGGTTCTACGCCCAGCATACTCACCTCAGTGCGCGAATATCGAACGAGCTATAGGTACAATTTACGTCTCAAAAAATTGTGCTTGAAATAGTGCCCAATATCAGTCCAATTTTTGCTTGACTTTTGACCTAGAAAACCATTAAATTTGATTGTAAACTTCTACATACTAACGTAAAATGGGGTACAGTCGTCGACACATGTTTTTGGACAAAAATATTAAACTTTCTAATTGTAGACTTCATGTTATTGGAAATAATTATGGTATTTTCTCACATGTCAAAAACTTTCGATTAAATGCATTATTATATATTTTATAAATAATAATAAATGAATGAAACTTTAAGCGTAAATGAAGTCTATTACTTCATTGCATTGTGTGTTTGTCTGAATAAAAACAGTCATTTGCAGCCAATAAAATTAATATCTTGAAAAATTGTAAAAAGGAAATTATACAGTTTCTTTTTGTATATATGTTGCAGGCAAAACTTATAACCAGTCAAAACTAGTACTGTGACATAGTTATACAAATTTTTAAAACTCTTTCCAATAGTTTCATCAATGAAAGGTTGTAATGTAAGCATTAATAACAGCAACTTTATTTTTCATGCATGATTTACTTCATTTGATATCTTAATCCTTCAAGCGCCGTGATCTAGACAAAATATATAAAATCATTGTTCCTAGCTACCGGGGTCCCATGCGACGCGCGAAGGCTTAACCATATTATTATAAAGTATTATTAAAATAATGTGTAATTAATAATATTGCGATTCTAAAGTAAATACTCCCTTACATAGACAATTAATAATTTACACAAGACAAAAATTGTTAGAAAGAAAGTTAATAATATTGTATTCGACTGTACTCAATGTATTGTATGTAGAAGTTTACAATCAAATTTAATGGTTTTCTAGGTCAAAAGTCAAGCAAAAATTGGACTGATATTGGGCACTATTTCAAGCACAATTTTTTGAGACGTAAATTGTACCTATAGCTCGTTCGATATTCGCGCACTGAGGTGAGTATGCTGGGCGTAGAACCTACGCCCAGCATACTCACTGAACGAAGCCTATAACTCCGAAGTTATTCGAGCACTGTTTTTTCTTTTTGGGCACCGTTTGGCACTATTTGGGAACTATTTTTTGAAGTATGAATTATGTTTGAAGCGTATACAGATTCTCCGGACGGAGGTGAGTATGCTGGGCGAAACCTTCGTCCAGCATACTCATCGAACTATGGCTATAACTTCGCAAGTACAAGAGCGCTATTTTTTTCCTTTGGGCACTATTTAGCACTATTTCAGAACAGTTTTTTGACATTCATGAAATATCAGGATTCCATGGTGAGTATGCTGGACGAAGGGACACAATTTCTCCACAATGGCTGCATACACAAATTTTTATTTACCATACACAATTATAGGACGTCTTACACTAATTATCTGCATAATTAAAATCTTTAAATTCAACAACATTCCGCTGCGCGAACGCACACGCGGTTTGAGTGTCATTTGAATTTTTACTTTATTCCCATTAGTATAATGTATATTTTCGCATGACAAACTCGAACGAGTCGCGCCGCGGGAAGTCCCGCGGCGCCGCGGGCATGTACGAAAGTAAAAAAAACTAAGTACATGATTTTTTAAGAACTGAATATCATCATAACTTGTTAAATACTTACAGGATACTAATGAAACTTCAGATACTTTTGAAGGCAGTTACAAGCTTTAAAATAACGTTTAAAGTAAGTCTTTAGACTTCTTATTGAGAGTGCTGGGACCAATTGAAATGTTTTTTCATGTAATGAAATAACTTTTAAGATATGCATTATTTTGGTTTTATTATTGCCGAACAAATTTAAACTAAGTCCTAGGAAGTCATGTACAAAATATGATAAGAATCCGCTTAACCATTTCAGAGATCTAGCAAAACCAAAAACGTTACCCCAGCAAAATCTCGAATAACTTCGCAACCGAAGAAAGAACAAATACAAAATATGGCACAACATTTACTTTATCTAGACAACTAATTTTATAGGTAATATTTATTTAAATATTCCCATTAGAAAGAAAAAGGTCTGGCTGGCGTAACGTTACGCCAGCAGGAAATGTTTTTGTGAAATAATTAAAAAACTATAAGCGCAACTAATTTAAAAATGTGCGCAACAATTACAGAAGCCGCACAACTAATTATCTATAAGATTAAAATGACCATTTTCGACAACAACTGGCCTGGGTAACGCACACGACTTTGTCTTATACTATGTAGTGATGCACAAATAGTAATAAACCGACTTCCAAAATCACTAAAAAGAAAAAAAAACACATTTTAGGTGCATCGGCCTAGAAGTCGGTGGCAAAATTAACTTAGTAACATCCATTGGACACCGACTTCTAGGCCGATGTTGGCCAGTTGTTGTCGAAAATGGTCATTTTAATCTTATAGATAATTAGTTGTGCGGCTTCTGTAATTGTTGCGCACATTTTTAAATTAGTTGCGCTTATAGTTTTTTAATTATTTCACAAAAACATTTCCTGCTGGCGTAACGTTACGCCAGCCAGACCTTTTTCTTTCTAATGGGAATATTTAAATAAATATTACCTATAAAATTAGTTGTCTAGATAAAGTAAATGTTGTGCCATATTTTGTATTTGTTCTTTCTTCGGTTGCGAAGTTATTCGAGATTTTGCTGGGGTAACGTTTTTGGTTTTGCTAGATCTCTGAAATGGTTAAGCGGATTCTTATCATATTTTGTACATGACTTCCTAGGACTTAGTTTAAATTTGTTCGGCAATAATAAAACCAAAATAATGCATATCTTAAAAGTTATTTCATTACATGAAAAAACATTTCAATTGGTCCCAGCACTCTCAATAAGAAGTCTAAAGACTTACTTTAAACGTTATTTTAAAGCTTGTAACTGCCTTCAAAAGTATCTGAAGTTTCATTAGTATCCTGTAAGTATTTAACAAGTTATGATGATATTCAGTTCTTAAAAAATCATGTACTTAGTTTTTTTTACTTTCGTACATGCCCGCGGCGCCGCGGGACTTCCCGCGGCGCGACTCGTTCGAGTTTGTCATGCGAAAATATACATTATACTAATGGGAATAAAGTAAAAATTCAAATGACACTCAAACCGCGTGTGCGTTCGCGCAGCGGAATGTTGTTGAATTTAAAGATTTTAATTATGCAGATAATTAGTGTAAGACGTCCTATAATTGTGTATGGTAAATAAAAATTTGTGTATGCAGCCATTGTGGAGAAATTCACCAAAAACAGATTCCGCTAGGCGAACGTTGGCGAACGTTGTCCTGGCGGAACTTTTTTTAATCCATAGACTTTAGAAGAAAAGAGACGTGTCCGAAAATTAGTGTGTATTTGTGTATAATTGATTATGTATGAATGAAATCAGTGCATGCATAAACTTCGGAGAAATTCAAGTTTCCGCTACGCGAACGTTTGGCCATTAGCTAGTTTTCATATAAAGCGCTTACATAGAGAGCTGTAGATTTTTACATACGTTGTTTTGAATTTGTTTATATTTGTTTAAAAAACAGATTTAGAAAAAGTCGTAGGGTTTAAAAGATAAAAATATAAACGTAAAATACACTTATTAGGTCTTAGTTCTTAAAGTATGCAGTTTGGGGTCTAGATTTTCACGTTTACACAAACCTTGTAAGTGTCTCCAACATGTTGCCAAGTATCAATGATGTTCCGTTAGTAATTAAAAAGTTATAGGATATTTTACCATGAACAGATCACTGTTTACAAAGCAGTCGAATATCACGACGTTCTAAAGGAATTGCATGGTAAAATGTATGCCAATAATTAGTTTAATCATTCAACTATTCACTTGCAAAATTTCATGTCATTAAATTCAGTAATTAAAGAAAGACAATTATAATACTGACGGAGCATCGAAACCCTACATAATCCGACCAAGTTCGGATAGCTACAAAAAAGCGGCCGTGCCATATGTCTAAGCAACGTTCTTAACTTGGAAGGTTAGTATATTTATTAATATGGTACAGTTGCGTACACAAGCGTTAGGAAAAAATAAAACAATTGCATTTCTTGAATGAAAAATATTTTTTTAATAATAATGCCACTATGTACGATAAAGATAAATATTAGTATTAGTATAATAAGTATTTTAGTTAAAATACGTAACGTTTATTAACGTTATTTTTAATCACGTAGTTAAGTAATTTATGTAAGTAATAATAATATATATTTTTGGTCACCGATATTTAAATAGAGAAGTACTTGTTAATTGAAGATTTATTTTTATCGTAGATAGTGGCATTATTATTAAAAAATATTTTCGGTGTCCAATGGATGTTACTAAGTTAATTTTGCCACCGACTTCTAGGCCGATGCACCTAAAATGAGTTTTTTTGCTTTTTAGTGTTTTTGGAAGTCGGTTTAATTTTTTTGTAAAAAAGTTTTTTATTTACAGCTTTTCAGTGATACGAATAGTTGTCACTATCCATATAAGTGGAAAGTTCTCATCAATACAAAGAATATAAGCCCAAATACGAGGTATTTTACATATTCAACTGTCGAGTTCCCTCGACCTTCTCTGGTCTCCATCATCATGTCAGCTCCAAACCTTCACTGTTGCAAAGCTCTAGTCAATACAAATAATATAAGCCCAAACACGAGGTAGTTTACATATTCAGTTATCGAGTTCCCTCGACCCTCTCTGGTCTCCATCATCAGGTCAGCTCCGAACCTTCACTGTTGCAAAGGTCTAGTCAATTCAAATAATATAAGCCCAAACACGAGGTACCTAGTTTATACAGGGTGTCCCAGAAGTCGACGTCAAGCCGCAACTGGGTGATTCTGCTGTTTATTGTGGTCATCAGAAAAATAAAATAAAAAAATTATCGTATTTATTTTTAAAGTTATTTCAATATTACTTTTTTTTGAAAAATGTACACCCTGTGATGATTTTTGGACTCCTGTTGCCACAAATCTTAACTTATTCCAATTATTTTTTTTTGGTTTGCAATTCTGAATAGTGTTTCTGTAATGTGTAACCCGACATCCCACCCTAACTGCTCCGGTTTGGAAGAAAATGTGGGTTTTAATTCCAAACTGTATTCCAGATTATTAATTCTCTCAACTTCAACTGACTGTACTGAAAAAAAAATGTACTACGTCAGTTTGGCAAGTAACTCAAAAAGTTGGCGCATTTTATAGGGATTCTAAAATGGTATAACATTTACCACTTTATTTCCTTTAGTTCAGTTAGGGAATATTTAAATCAAGAATTTCCAAACAGATGGATAGGACGGTCTGGTACAATATCGTGGCCAGCCCGCTCACCAGATTTAAATCCAATAGATTTTTTTTTACTGGGGAGCACTAAAAGAAAAAGTTTATTCCAAGCCGATTGAAAATGTAGAAGAGCTTCGGCAGAGAATAGCGGAGGCAGCCGAATTCATAAATAATAGGAGATACGCCCGACAAATATGTAGATCTTTTTTAAGACGATGTGCATGTATTGCTGCTGAAGGACGACAGTTCGAACATCATCTATACATATAATAAATCTGTAAAAAAACTGTGTCTGTACATTGAATATATTAAAAAAATAATAATTGGGTGGGGTTTAGAAACAGTAATGGAGCACAAATCCAAAAAAAAAATTCTGTCTGTATGTCTGTTTGTTTGTACACGCTAATCTTCGGAACTACTGGACGGATTTCAATGATTTTTTCTTTGTTGTATCAGTATTAAGCCTGGTCAACATATAGGCTATAATGTATCTTCGAAACTTGAAGACCTGATGCAGAACACCAACAGACCAACAAAACTATAAGAGATACAAAAATGATGCCATGGCAAAAATTGTTTCATGTGATGAGCATTTTCAGCTGAGATAATAAATTTTAAGATCTGGAACACCTGATGTGGAACCCCAAGAGCCCAGCTTCTCTGTACCATATACAGGTATGGCGTTTTAGCAAAAGTTGTTCAATTTGATAAGCACTTTCTATTGACTTATACAAATTGAAGATCTAAAACACCTGATGTGGAACTCCAGGGGCCCAGCTAGACTATAGCATATAGAACTATGACGTTTTAGCAAAAGTTATTCAATCTGATAAGCACTCTCTAAAACACCTGATGTGGAACTCCAGGAGCCCAGCTAGACTATAGCATATGAAGACATGACGTTTTAGCAAAAGTGGTTCAATCTGATAAGCACTTGGCGTCACGAGCCCCCACTCGCCGACTTTGTTGCGTTATATCTCATTATTATTTTGTATGTCTCTTCCATACCTCGGGACTACAGGAAACTACTTGGGCTATTGTGATGGGATGTTAGTGGATGACAATGTATTAGGTACATGTAAAAATGGCAGGTGGAGACTCGCCACCTCACTTACTGGGCCCCCGGGAACCAGTCACTGAATAGCAACAAGAGGGCAACAGGGACATGAGCGGCTGAAGGGTGAGGATACCTCGGCGGACTTTAAACGCAGATTACGCGCTCCCTGTGCTTACCATGAGGCACCCACCCTCCGAGCAGGGCTACTAATAGTGCTCTAGCGACTCCACTCTGGACGGCCAAGCCAAACCAGAGGCGTGAGACCTACCCCCGTCATGGTTCACTCCGACCGGCCGGAGATGGGGGCAGTATACTCTCCCTGGAGAACTCAGTATATATAGCCCCGCGGGGTCGCTACTCCCCGTCATCAGCCTCAGATGTCCTGCGGTGCCTATATCTCATTATTATTGTCGTTATTATCTCAAGAGCCTTTGTCCCAATTATGTTAGGGTCGACTTCCAGTGACGATGCAACTGAGTACCAGTGTTTTACAAGGAGCGACTGCCTATCTGACCTCCACAACCCGGTTACCCGCTCAACCCAACACCCCTTGGTAAGACTTACTGGCTTCTGACTATCCATAACGACTGCCAAGAATGTTCAATGACAGCCGGAACCTACAGATTAACATCCCCTCCAAATAACGGTCATTGGTATCCAAAATATACGTAGAAAGTACATACGAACTTAGAAAACTTGCATTGGCAGGCACTTGCCAGACCTGGAATCAAAGACGCACGCTCATATTTGAGAGATTGGTTCTCTACCCACTAAACCACCACGACTTCCACTAAGTCACCACGACTTTGTCATCTATTTAATGTTTTTTTGCGTAATAATACGTGTAATATTTTTGCCACACACCACTTAAATGCGGACTAATTAGAATCACTACTTTTATCCCTATGGTCACGTCTATTGCGGTTCAGTTCTCAGGGTTTTGTTTAGTCTGCTGTGCTTTTGCCGTTAAAGTACAAAAATGAAATATATGGAACGTTTCTAATGGTTATGTGTATTCCGTTGTTTTCAAGTCAACGGGCCCTTAAAATTCAATATCAGACAATTCAGATCTTTGATTTTGCTGACCCCGTAGTCGCTGGCATAAGGGACAGGATCCGCGTACGAAGTCGCGGGCAGAAGCTAGTAAATAATAATAAATCTTACCTTCAATTTAAACTGAGTTTCATTTTTGTCGCCTACTAATTACTAACTTTAAATAACGTAGGTAACTTATCTCTATCTAAGATATTAGTCGTTAAAGGCCCTAATCTAGGATAGAGTCTTGTCGTGCAAGCGACCGAGCGCGGACGCGAGACGAGCGGACGGTGCCGTTGTTTTTTTTCGATGACTCATTTGTAGTGAAAAATGTCGCTAATTACTGTGAAGTGCAATAGTTGCAATGTAGTTATAAATGAACTGTTGGCGTTTCTGCGAAATGTCCTTGACGTGATGGATGAAGAGAGTGTGCATCAGCTGTGTACCTCCTCCTTTACGGCGGAAGAGATAGTGAAAGCCAAGACTCTGCTGTTCGAGTCTATTCCTAGCGGGAAGAAGATGCCTGTACGTAGAAAGAATGGCAAGAAGAAAGTGTCGCGGGACCTAGACGACATGATATGTTTATTAAAGGGATCAGATCCTGAGTTGTTCCCGATTTTTGTGGCCAAGGAGTTGCACAAGCTCCCTCCAGTGTCATTCGATCATGTGGATGTCACTAAGCTGTTAAAGGACTTGCTGCAGCTGCAAAATAAGGTTAGTGCTTTAGAACAAAAAGTTATCACAACAGAACAATTTGATCTATTTAAGGCAGAAGTAGAAAACATGAAGTACTCTTCGATACATGACTATCCGGTAGAAAGGAATGTAAACATACGAAGAGGAGCATGTTTACAAAACAGTATCAATTTAGATAGTGGCCCTATAGGTTTACAATATATGCCCATAAAAGTTTCGCAAATAACAGCTGATTCAAATGATAACGGGTCGGCGAGAAAAAATACGTCATCAACACCTGATCAATGCGATAATAACTGCATCTCTGTTTCGCAAGAACAAAACAGGGCGACAGAGAATCGTAGGCATGTGGGCGAGCGAGAAGGGACAGCGGATCCAGTGAGTGCGAGCGAGAACGAGTGCGTGACGACGCATGCGACGTCCCCTACGAGTGGTCAGCGAGCGAATGTGGTCACAGCGGCATCACATGCGTCAGTATCGAGTGAGATATGTGGTCCGCCAGCGCCTTGCGATGCGGTGGTGGAGGCGACACAGAGTGCGAGTTGGCGTGATGTTGTTGTGAGTAGTGTGCAAACGGTAGGTGATGTGGACGTAAACACTGAGTGGAAATTAGTGCATAATAAACGGTACAACCAAAATCGAATATCTAGCCAAAAAGGAAGGGCTTTAACTGCGCCCGAGGGTAAATTTCGTGCCGCGGATATCAAAGTGCCGTTGTTAATTTCTAATGTTAGTACTGAAGCAAGTGAAGATGACATTATTAGTTACATAAAAGACAAAACTAGTGAAATCGTTACATTGAAAAAGATAAATATGAAATCTTTTAGAAAGTATAATGCGTTCAAACTGTATGTTTCTAAACACAAAGTTGACTTGTTTTTAAACGATGAATTGTGGCCTGATGGAATTGTGTTTAGACGTTTTGTACACTTTATGTATCGAACGAAACCTCAGGAACTTAAAGTTAAAGTCAGTTAGTCTTTTAATTAATGGATAATAAAACCAATAATAACGTCAAGTTTACTAGCTTTAATTGTAAGTCGGTCAAGCGATCCATAGATAATATTAGAGATATATGTATGTGGTCAGATTTGGTGGCCCTACAGGAGACTTGGCTTCTTCCCCATGATATTCCCATTTTAGGAACAATTTGTCCGGACTTTGAGTGGACGGGTAAGTCGGCTGTGGACACTTCCGAGGGCCTATTGAGAGGAAGACCTCATGGGGGGGTAGCCATTCTCTGGAGAAAGGGGATTTTTGAGTCTGTCTCGGTAGTTGAATGTATCAGTCCTAGATTAGTGGCTATAACGGCTACATCAATGGGGCGTACGATTCTTGTGTTCTCCATTTATATGCCTGTAAACTGTCCAGACAACTTACCAATCTTTACAGACGTACTAAGTGAAATCAGTGCTACCATAGCAAGTAGTGATATAGAAAACGTGTTTATGTTGGGGGATTTCAATGCTCACCCTCACAGCTTGTTCTATAAAGAATTAATGAGTTTTTGCAGTGACCAGTCTTGGATTTGTGCTGACATAGAGAAGCTGGGGGTGGACAGTGATACCTACACTTTTATAAGTGATGTTTATGGAAGTAGGACATGGTTGGATCACCTTCTGGTGTCAGTGTCAGCTTGGCATACTGTAAAAGGTGTTGATGTTTCCGAAGATCTTTATGTTTCGGATCATCTACCCATTTGTGTTGAATGTAATTTAGAAGTAGTTAGGCCAAAGTTTCAGAGTCGAGGTTACTGTCGGAACTCTGTATTATGGGGAGAAAGAACTAAGTCAGAATCGCAAGATTACCATAACTTTTGTAATAGTAAGCTGCGAGACGTTAATTTTCCCCATGAGTTTGAGAGTTGCGGTAGGGGCTCATGCGGCTTGGCCGAGCATAAAGTTGTTCTGGACAGATTGTATGATCAAATTGTTGGAATACTATGTGCGGCGGCTAGGCAGTCCAAACCGGCACGGGAGGGGGCACCGAGGCGGGGTAGGCGCGTTTGTGGGTGGAACAAATATGTTAAAGACGCTCACAGAGAGGCTAGGTTTAGCTTTCAAACCTGGACACAAAACAATCGTCCCTCTTCAGGTCCTATCTATGATGAAATGTGTGAGAAGCGAAAATCTTTTAAAGTAAGACTGAAATATTGTCAGAATAACGAGGAACAGCTTATTATGGATAGGTTAGCTGAACAGCGAGTTACGAAAAACTTTGGTAAATTTTGGAAGTCCACTAAAAAGTTGGATGCGAAGACGGGTCTCCCTGTGACTGTGGGAGGGGTGTCTGAACCCGGAGATATAGCAAATATGTTTAAAGAACATTTTAAAGTTCAATCCCCACTCGGTCCCTCATCCCTGGTGAGCGATTCTGGGCCCGGCAGTCATGAAGGGAGATCTCCGATAATTTTCTCAGCTAAACAAGTTAGCAAAGTTATCAATAGTATGAGCCGAGGGAAATCTCCAGGACATGACGGGCTCAGCATCGAACACCTGAAGCACGCAGGTATCCATCTGCCGAGAGTTCTGTCTATGTTCTTCACAATGTGTATTAGTCATGCATACTTGCCTGCTGATCTAATGAAGACCATTGTGGTTCCCATTGTGAAGAACAAAACAGGTGACATCTCGGACAAATGTAACTACCGTCCTATTTCTCTCGCTACAATAATAGCAAAGGTGTTGGACGGTGTGCTTGATTCTTATTTAAGTGATTATATACATCTTCAAGACGCACAGTTCGGGTTTCGACCCGGACTATCAACCGAAAGTGCAATCTTAAGTCTCAAGCATACGGTTCAATATTACGTAGATCGCAAGACGCCGGTATACGCTTGTTTCCTTGATCTCTCCAGGGCATTCGATCTTGTCTCGTATGATGTGCTCTGGGGGAAGATGAGAGACAGAGGTATACCGGTAGATATATGTCGAATTTTCCAGTATTGGTATGGTAACCAAACCAATCAGGTGAAATGGGACGGTACACTCTCTGAGCCGTATGGGTTGGAGTGTGGGGTGAGACAGGGAGGTCTGACATCCCCCCTGCTCTTCAACCTATATGTAGATGACCTCATAGCGGAACTCAGCAGCATGCGTGTCGGATGCAGCGTTGGTGGAGTTAGAATTAACAACATTAGCTATGCAGATGATATGGTGCTGCTGGGTCCGTCAGCAGGGGCAATCAGAGAGTTACTTAACGTGTGTGAAACCTACGCTGCTGCACATGGTTTAATTTATAATGTTAAAAAATGTGAATGCATGGTCTTTAAGGTCGGTGGCAGGAGCCGTGAGGATGGACCTGATCTATATATTAACGGATCAAAAATAAAAAGGGTATCAACTTTTAAATACCTTGGTCATTTTCTTGCTGACGACCTTAAAGACGATGCAGATATTGAGAGGGAGCGGAGGGCTCTAGCGGTCCGAAGTAATATGCTGGCCCGTAGATTTGCTCGGTGTACTGACTTAGTGAAAATCACACTTTTCAAGGCGTATTGCCAGAGTATGTACACGGGCAATCTATGGGTCAGTTACACTAAAAGATCGCTGGATGTGCTGCGCATCCAGTATAATAATGCTTTCAGGATGCTCTTGAGACTGCCTCGGTACTGTAGTGCCTCAGAGATGTTTGTGCGAGCTCGCACTGATGGCTTCCACGCTATCTTGCGCAAAAAAACGGCATCGCTTCTGAGGAGAGTGAGAGACAGTTGCAATAGCATCCTGAGAACAGTAGGTGAGAGCTATAGCTCTCCAATCATGAGACAGTTTGTGCAAAGGGTGATGGGTACTAACACTAGATAATAAGTTTTCTAATAAGTTTTCTGTTATAGGTATGTTTTACTAACACTCTATGGATTATTTTTTATCCGAAATAAAAGTATTATTATTATCTCTTTCTGACCTCGGGACTACAGAGTCCCGGATTTTTGGAAGGCGAACGTGGGGCCGAAGCCAACACGCTGAAGCCCTTTTGAGACAACTTTAATGAAATGGTAACACAAAACCGACGATTATCCCTGTATACACTATAGAAATGTACCCAAGGACAATCCCCGGTTCTGTGCTAAACTATTGCTAACTATGGATGAAAACTACTTAGGCTATTGTGATGGGATGCTAATGGACTAGGAATGGGGAAACTACGGGAACTATGGCACCTGCCGATGACAATGTATTAAATACATATTAAAATGGCAGGTGGAGACTCGCCAACTCACTTACTGGGCCCCCGGGAATCAGTCACTGAAAAGCAACAAGAGGGCAACAGGGACACGAGCGGCTGAGAAGGGTGAGGATACCTCGGCGGACTTTAAACGCAGATCACGCGCTCCCTGTGGGTCCAGCATCACCGGCCCACTCGCCACTTACCACGAGGCACCTACCCTCCGAGCAGGACTAACCTTGCTCTAGCGACTCCACTCTGACCGGCCGATGAAGGCAAGCCAAGAGGCGGGAGACCTATCCCCCGTCATGCTTCACTCCGGCAAGCCAGAGGTGGGGGACAGTATACTCTCCCTGGAGCACTCGGATATATAGCCCCGCGGGGTCGCTACTCCCCTTCATCCGCCTCAGATGCCCTGCGGGGCTTATTATTATTATTTTATTGGTATTCTCTTTTTGTCTCCCTTTGAAGGGGTAATGAAAATCTAACCACACGGGCCGTGGCCAAGCGTGATTAGGGGATTAAGTTATTGAATATGTAGATGAAACGGAAGATGTAGTTAAAAATTTTCTTGTTATTCGGCAGGTGTTTAGTAGGACAGCTTTCTGTATGGTTTGGGATACGTGTTGTGGGATCTGTAAAATGTCAAGACTGCGTTTTAGGCTTTTTGGCACAACCCCCGTTGATGAAATGACTATTGGGACAATGTGGATGGTTAGCGCTTGCCATTGGCGTTTTAATTCTATTGCTAGATCTTGGTATTTGGTCAGTTTATCAGATATTGTGGATTGTACGTTATGTGTATTTGGGATGGCTATGTCGATAAGGTAGGCAATTCTATTGATTTTATCATATAATGTGATGTCAGGTCTATTAAAATGTATGGTTTTGTCAGTGATGATGGTTCTGTCCCAATAAAGTCTGTGGTTATTGTTCTCGAATATTGTGTTTGGTTTGTACTTGTAATAGGCTATTTTTTTGTCAATGAATTTAAGTTTATGAGCGAGATGCTGGTGGACTATTGATGCTACTTGATCATGACGGTGTTTATAATCTGTTTGCGCCAGAGATCTGCAGGCAGACGTAATGTGTTGAATGGTTTCAGGGGATGAGTGGCAGTGTCGGCATGCATCTGTGGGGAGGTTACGGACTCGCATTATGTGTTTTTGGTAATTGCGGGTATCGATGACCTGGTCTTGAATTGCCATCATGAAGGCTTCCGTCTCAGGGAACAGCTCACCACGCTGCAGCCAGGCGTTCGACGCATTCTTGTCGACATGGGGTTGCTGCAGGTCGTGGTAGTGCCGCCCGTGTAGAGACTTCTGCCTCCATGTGGCGATCTTCTCCTTTGCATCGGTAATTTTCTCATTCTTCTGCGGGTTTCGATCGGCTAGATTCAAGGGAGTTAGGTGGGTATCAGCGAGGGTTACAGTTTCGTGTAGTGTTGAGTGTTCTGAATGATGGTAGAAATATTGTCTAAGATTGGTGATCTGTCTATTGTGTAGATTAACAACGTCTATGATTCCCCTTCCGCCTTCACGTCTTGGGAGAGTCATCCTTTGCACACAAGATCTTGGATGGTGCTTCCGGTGAGCTGTGAGAGTGGTGTTTATGACTCTTTGCAGGTTAAGTAGGTCGCCTTGGGACCAGTTGATTATCCCAAACGAGTAGGTGAGGACGGGGATAGCGAAGCTATTAATGGCTTTAGATGAGTTGCGTGAATTTAATTGAGATCTGCTTATGGTATTTAGGCGGTGCTTAAATTTCTTTTTCAGGTTGTCTTTTGTTTCTTTTTGGTTGATCTGTCTAGCTTGTTGGAAGCCTAAATATTTGTATGTTGTGTGTGGTTCTAACGGTTCGATTATGTTGCCTGAATCTAGAGTGTAACTGTTTTCGGTTATTTTGCCGCTGCTGACAGAGAAGGTCTTGCATTTATCGATTCCGAATTCCATGTGTATATCGTTGGAGAAAGATTGAGTGATGTCTGCAAGGCGATGTAGCGAGTGTGTTGAGTCACTGTATAGTTTTATGTCGTCCATGTACATGAGGTGAGTAAGATTGGTGTGTTTTTGTGGTGTCTTAATGGTGTAACCGATTTGAGATTTATTCAGCATATGGGAGAGCGGATTTAGTGCAAGGCAAAACCACAGAGGGCTCAGGGCATCCCCTTGGAAAATGCCCCTACGTATCGGGATGTCGTTTGTAGCCGTAGTGTTAGGTCCTAATGTTTTTAAGGTCGTGGTCCAATGTTTCATGGAGTTCTCAAGGAAGTTGGTTATTTGTGGGTGTATTTTATAGCGATGAAGGATGTTTAAAAGCCAGCTATGCGGAACGGAATCAAAAGCTTTCTTGTAATCAATATACATTGTGTTTATATTCTTCTTCTTGCTGAAGGCAGTTTTCATGGCAACGGAATCTATTATTAACTGTTCTTTACAACCCTGGCTACTCTTGCGGCATATTATTGGGTCTGGTTTCCCTTCGGGCTTGCGGAGGTCTGATGGCAGTCGCTCTGTGTAAAAACCAGTATCCTCGCCGAATCCCCTAGGTTAGGTAGCCGACCCCGTGAGATATGGGAAAAGGCTAGGAAGATGATGATGAACTTATCTCTATCTACAGGCATCCCGATCTGTCCCACAGAGTATGGCTGACTCACTAAGAATTTATGAACTTATTATGATGTGAGTTTCCTTAGAAACATTTTTTTTTTCTTAGTTGGGAAATAAAGTGGTAAATTTTATACCATTTTAGAATCCCTATAAAATGCGCCAACTTTTTGAGTTACTTGCCAAGCCAAACTGACGTAGTACATTTTTTTTTCAGTACAGTCAGTTGAAGTTGAGAGAATTAATAATCTGGAATACAGTTTGGAATTAAAACCCACATTTTCTTCCAAACCGGAGCAGTTAGGGTGGGATGTCGGGTTACACATTACAGAAACACTATTCAGAATTGTAAACCAAAAAAAAATAATTGGAATAAGTTAAGATTTGTGGCCACAGGAGTCCAAAAATCATCACAGGATGTACATTTTTCAAAAAAAAGTAATATTGAAATAACTTTAAAAATAAATACGATAATTTTTTTATTTTATTTTTCTGATGACCACAATAAGCAGCAGAATCACCCAGTTGCGGCTTGACGTCGACTTCTGGGACACCCTGTATATTCAGTTGTCGAGTTCCCTCGACCCTCTCTGGTCTCCATCATTAGGTCAGCTCCAAACCTTCACTGTTGAATAGTGCTTTCAGGCATACGCCTGAGTGTCAAGTTTTTACCTTATGCCTACAACTTTCAAAGGTTGCCCTCGATTTCTCAGGGTTTCCATCATCAGATCCTGACCTGATGACTATGGGACCAACTGGCAGCTATTCCGCGTCGAACGAAAAAAGAATCACGTAAATCGGTCCATAAACCTCGGAGTAATCGATGTACATACATAGAAAAAAAAAACCGGCCAAGTGCGAGTCGGACTCGTGCACGAAGGGTTCCGTAAATTACAGTTAAATCAACCTATCTCAAAAACTATAAGAGATACTTTGATCAAACCAAAAATCGTTGAAAGAGTTAATTAGCATGCATCACCTCTATTTTTTTTAGAATTTTATACCCCGTAGTTATAAAAATAGAGGGGGGGGGGGACATACTTTTTACGACTTTGAGAGCTGATATCTCAAAAACCGTTCACTTTAAGAAAAATGTTTTTTAGAAAACTTTATATCATTTTAAAAGACCTTTCCATTGATACCCCACACGGGTATGTACATCGAAAAAAAAAATTTCATCCCTCAGTTACATGTATGGGGGGCCCCACCCCAATTCTTTTTTTTACTATTTAGTGTCATATTTTTGTAGCGGTTCATACAACACATATTCCCATCAAATTTCATCACTGTAGTACTTATAGTTTCCGAGTAAATCGGCTGTGACAGACGGACAGACGGACATGACGAAACTATAAGGGTTCCGTTTTTGCCATTTTGGCTACGGAACCCTAAAAAAACACCGGCCGAATTGAGAACCTCCTCTTTTTTGGGAAGTCGGTTAAAAAAACGAGTGGTCAAGTCCGCAAGGATACATGAGGGGTTTAATCAGTAGAATAATAGTTATTTGTTATACAAGAGTGCAAAGTTGCTTTTTAACCGCGTGCTCAATTTTGATGACCGAGCAAGCGAAGGATTTTAAAATTGAAACACGAGCGTAGCGAGTGTTTCAATAATTAGAATCCTGAGCGATAGCGAGGGAATCAAAAGAGCACAAGGTGAAAAATCTTTGCACTCGAGTGCAACACGTAACTTTTCATCCCACCTCATCGAGGAAATTCGTCATAGAAGTACCTATTAAAGTTCATTTATTTGAAAACGCAGTTTAAAAATGAAACGAGGTTAAAAATCAATGTAAAAACAATAACAAAAATTACTTAATTAATTGAATAATTATTTTAAGCAGTATTTTATTTGTTTAATATATATTTGTTTGAAATATCTGAGCGTAATAGCCGTTTTTATCCTCTAGAGCGGCAAAGTGATTTGAATTTAGAACATCGTGTGCAACACTCCATTTGTGACAATCTTGATAAGACTTTTCAAACAAATACATATTAAATGAATAAAATACTGCTTAAAATAATTATTCAATTAATTAAGTAATTTTTACTAGCTTCTGCCCGCGACTTCGTACGCGGATCCTGTCCCTTATGCCAGCGACTACGGGGTCAGCAAAATCAAAGATCTGAACCGTCTGATATTGAATTTTAAGGGCCCGTTGACTTGAAAACAACGGAATACGGATAAACATTAGAAACGTTCCATATATTTAATTAAATTGGACTAAACAAAACGCTGAGAACTGAACCGCAATAGGCGTGATCATAGGGATAAAAGTAGTGATTCTAATAAGTCTGCATTTAAGTTATGTGGCAAAAATGTTACACGTATTATTACGTAAAAAAACATTAAATAGATGACAAAGTCGTGGTGACTTAGTGGAAGTCGTGGTGGTTTAGTGGGTAGAGAACCAATCTCTCAAGTATGAGCGTGCGTCTTTGATTCCAGGTCTGGCAAGTGCCTGCCAATGCAACTTTTCTAAGTTCGTATGTACTTTCTACGTATATTTTGGATACCAATAACCGTTATTTGGAGGGGATGTTAAACTGTAGGTTCCGGCTGTCATTGAACATTCTTGGCAGTCGTTATGGGTAGTCAGAAGCCAGTAAGTCTTACCAAGGTATGTTGGGTTGAGCGGGTAACCAGGTTGTGGAGGTCAGATAGGCAGTCGCTCCTTGTAAAACACTGGTACTCAGTTGCATCGTGACTGGAAGTCGACCATAACATAATTGGGACAAAGGCTCTTGAGATAATAACGACAATAATAATGAGATATAGGCACCGCAGGACATCTGAGGCTGATGACGGGGAGTAGCAACCCCGCGGGGCTATACTATATGCTGAGTTCTCCAGGGAGAGTATCCCCCATCTCCGGCCGGTCGGAGTGAACCATGACGGGGGTAGGTCTCACGCCTCTGGCTTGGCTTGGCCGTCCAGAGTGGAGTCGCTAGAGCAGGATTAGTAGCCCTGCTCGGAGGGTAGGTGCCTCATGGTAAGCACAGGGAGCGCGTAATCTGTGTTTAAAGTCCGCCGAGGTATCCTCACGCTTCAGGTTCCCGGGGGCCCAGTAAGTGAGGTGGCGAGTCTCCACCTGCCATTTTTACATGTACCATTGACATCCACTAACATCCCATCACAAATAGCCCAAGTAGTTTCCCTCAATAGTTAGCAATAGTTTAGCACAGAACCGGGGATTGTCTTTTTTTTAACGACGTCCACCGGTGAATGTCCTTGGGTTCATTTCTATAGTGTATAAAGGGATAATCGACGGTATTGTGTCACCATTTCATTAAAGTTGTCTCAAAAGGGCTTCAGCGTGTTGGCTTCGGCCCCACGTTTGCCTCCCAAAAATTCGGAACTCTGTAGTCCCGAGGTCTGGAAGAGACATACAAAATAATAATGAGATATAACGCAACAAAGTCGGAGAGTGAGGGCTCGTGACGCCACGTCTAAGTATGTAAAATTTGTACTAAGCAGTGACTTAACGAAGCGTTGTTGTATCTTCGTTATTATTTGTTTGTGAGAGAGAGAGAAAAGAAAAATACGTGTCCATTATTTTAGGATAGGATTCATCATACCTATTTCATAACATTCATTTCTATACATTTCAAGTGTAGTATTTCTCTTGAAGTTTCATATCAGGTGTTCCAGATCTTCGATGTTTATACATCAATAGAGAGTGCTTATCAGATTGAACCACTTTTGCTAAAACGTCATATCTTCATATGCTATAGTCTAGCTGGACTCCTGGAGTTCCACATCAGGTGTTTTACACCTTCAATTTGTATAAGTCAACAGAGAGTGCTTATCAGATTGAACAACTTTTGCTAAAACGTCATACCTCTATATGCTATAGTCTAGCTGGGCACCTGGAGTTCCACATCAGGTGTTTTAGATCTTCAATTTGTATAAGTCAATAGAAAGTGCTTATCAAATTGAACAACTTTTGCTAAAACGCCATACCTGTATATGGTACAGAGAAGCTGGGCTCTTGGGGTTCCACATCAGGTGTTCCAGATCTTCAAATTTATTATCTCAACTAAAAATGCTCATCACATGAAACAATTTTTGCCATGGCACCATTTTTATATCTCTTATAGTTTTGTTGGTCTGTTGGAGTTCTGCATCAGGTCTTCAAGTTTCGAAGATATATTATAGCCTATATGTTGACCAGGCTTAATACTGATACAACAAAGAAAAAATCATTGAAATCCGTTCAGTAGTTCCGAAGATTAGCGTGTACAAACAAACAGACATACAGACATACAGACAAACAGACAGAATTTTTTTTTTGGATTTGTGCTCCATTACTGTTTCTAAACCCCACCCAATTATTATTTTTTAAATATATTCAATGTACAGACACAGTTTTTTTACAGATTTATTATATGTATAGATTATTGTTTTTACATAGATTTTTAACCTCGTTTCATTTTTAAATTGCGTTTTCAAATAAATGAACTTTTACGTACTTCTATTTAATTTGATACTCATATGTGCGCGCCATTGTGTTTTTTTGCATTTCCTCGATGAGGTGGGATGAAAAGTTACGTGTTGCACTCGACTGGAAAGATTTTTCACCTTGTGCTCTTTTGATTCCCTCGCTATCGCTCAGGATTCTAATTATTGAAACACTCGCTACGCTCGTGTTTCAATTTAGAATCCTTCGCTTGCTCGGTCATCAAAATTGAGCACGCGGTTAAAAAGCAACTTTGCACTCTTGTATAACAAATAACTATTAATTTATAAAATAGGTAAGTATTCGTGATTTTGGTAAGAAGTGTTTAAATATTCGTTCAAATTACAAGTTATTAATAGTTTATAATAGGTCCTTTTTTTAACTAACAGTTTACCTATGAAATTTTGTATAAAAAAATTTAAACGTTTTTTTTAATGTATTTATCAAAGTAAGTACATAATTACCCATGCAATCAATGCTTCTTTGCCAACTCAGTGGCAGTGAATTGATGTCCTTCTTAAAGAAATTAGCTGGACGGGAGGCAATCATTTGTTCGGGTACTGAATTTTTTACCCGACAAAAACTTATCCAAATTCTGGAAAAGTTGTACCTATAGTTCGGCCATTCAGAGAATGCGTTCCTGACACGTCGCGATTGAACTGACGACGTAACTTTGCAATGGCGTTGCAGTTACGATAAAAATATTTTTGCTGGTTGTTTACCGTTTTAACAATTGAGGAGCATTAAAACAACATTATTATATCAATAATCAATGAATGTTATAATTTTGTGCCAAACTGAGTGTCAAATAACTTGGTAAACAATATTTTTCTAAATCTATACTGCGCTATTACAAGGTTATGTCAGCGGTTTATATTTTGTAGTGCTGTGCTAAAAATAACAGGCAAGTATCGTAATCTGTTCTTATACAGTTATAATATAAAATAATACCTTTTGATTTTCTTTTTAAGAATTGGAAAATAATGGACTATAAGACTTAATTATAACGTTTATGAAATATAAAAATAAAACTATGACCAAACCGCATTTTTATACTTAGATTAAAAATGGTAACCCCAAATGGCGTTATGGGCCGCCATTTTGTGACGCTAAAACAGTCGTCCGTTGTCGTTTCGTGCGCATAGACCACGTTTTTCAAGTGTTTTCGATCTGTTTTTATTTGATTACCCGGCTTTTGTTAGACCGAGATATCAGGATTGATTCTGTTATTGATAATAATATAATTATACATGTAGGCGAAGATGATGATGAAGACACCACCTCCTCAAGCAAATCGGAGTCTGATTAATATTCTGTTCGCACATTCAATTCAATGTACTTGTAACAAAGAATAAATAAAACAATTTTATTATATGAATATTACCTTTTTAGGGTTCCGTAGCCAAAATGGCAAAAACGGAACCCTTATAGTTTCGTCATGTCCGTCTGTCCGTCTGTCCGTCTGTCACAGCCGATTTACTCGGAAACTATAAGTACTACAGTGATGAAATTTGATGGGAATATGTGTTGTATGAACCGCTACAAAAATATGACACTAAATAGTAAAAAAAAGAATTGGGGGTGGGGCCCCCCATACATGTAACTGAGGGATGAAATTTTTTTTTTCGATGTACATACCCGTGTGGGGTATCAATGGAAAGGTCTTTTAAAATGATATAAAGTTTTCTAAAAAACATTTTTCTTAAAGTGAACGGTTTTTGAGATATCAGCTCTCAAAGTCGTAAAAAGTATGTCCCCCCCCCTCTATTTTTATAACTACGGGGTATAAAATTCTAAAAAAAATAGAGGTGATGCATGCTAATTAACTCTTTCAACGATTTTTGGTTTGATCAAAGTATCTCTTATAGTTTTTGAGATAGGTTGATTTAACTGTAATTTACGGAACCCTTCGTGCACGAGTCCGACTCGCACTTGGCCGGTTTTTTTGGTTTCCACTTAAATAACTAAAATATAAAACAAATGATTCCGCCAATTTAAAACGAAAATAATCTTAAAATAATGCGGCGGTTCATTTTGAAGGAACGGTAACGAACTCAGTGTTATGTTGTGCCCATCACTAGTCGTGACTAACTGATAGGTGTCAGGAACGCATTCTCTGAACGGCCGAAGGCGCAAGGTCTGGTGACTGGTGGACGACGGAAAAAATCATTCATTTGTGTGTCTGTTGAGCAATGCAAGGCCCGTCTCGACGCGTACTTCGCGCTAGCGTTCATTGAGTTCGTGGGACGTCCATTTGTTAAGCTTTTTTACCTTGCCAATTTGACGTAAATGGATCAATCTTGTTTGGACGCTAACGTCGAAAGCTTTAGTCGTAGATTGTGTATCATCAGCTTCCACAATCGCCTTTAATTCATCGTTGTCGACCAAAGTCTTCGGTTCAACTTTCAGGTCGAAATTTCCAAAACGGAAGCGAGGACACCAATAACAGGTGGTGCGTTAGTTAGCAGTGTTAGCTCCGTAAACGTCGTTGATGTTACGTGCCGCTTGTGCCGCGTTGCTACACCACGGTAATCATATTCCTTGATTTTTTAACGTATCCATTAGGGTGTCCCTTAAATGGCAAAAAAAGTTTTTTTTTAGAATTTCGGAACACATACCCTCCAATTTTTTTATAAATGCTAAAATGTAGTTAAATATGAAATTTCATATCTGTAGCATGATTGCAACCCGTGCCGACCGAGCTCTAAAGTTTAATAAAAACCGGCCAAGTGCGAGTCGGACTCGTGCACGAAGGGTTCCGTAAATTACAGTTAAATCAACCTATCTCAAAAACTATAAGAGATACTTTGATCAAACCAAAAATCGTTGAAAGAGTTAATTAGCATGCATCACCTCTATTTTTTTTAGAATTTTATACCCCGTAGTTATAAAAATAGAGGGGGGGGACATACTTTTTACGACTTTGAGAGCTGATATCTCAAAAACCGTTCACTTTAAGAAAAATGTTTTTTAGAAAACTTTATATCATTTTAAAAGACCTTTCCATTGATACCCCACACGGGTATGTACATCGAAAAAAAAAATTTCATCCCTCAGTTACATGTATGGGGGGCCCCACCCCCAATTCTTTTTTTTACTATTTAGTGTCATATTTTTGTAGCGGTTCATACAACACATATTCCCATCAAATTTCATCACTGTAGTACTTATAGTTTCCGAGTAAATCGGCTGTGACAGACGGACAGACGGACAGACGGACAGACGGACATGACGAAACTATAAGGGTTCCGTTTTTGCCATTTTGGCTACGGAACCCTAAAAATGGTGTTTTGGTCTGACATTTTGGTTTGATCCAAAACTAATTAAAATGCAACAAATCTATACATATAATAAATCTGTAGAAAAGTAATTTTTGTACATTGAAGAAATTGACAAAAAAAATAGCCAGCATGTTAAAGGATAACTAACAGAACCCATTTCCATCATTTTTGTCATTTTTGTCTGTTTGTCTGTTTATCTGTTTGTTTGTTCGGGATTCACGTAAAATCTACGAATTAAATGCAGACAATGCTTATATACAAAAATTCTACGTAACTTGGGGTATTACTTAGTTTTTGTTTCATCGAAATCGATTCACTCTATCAAAAGATATGATTAATTTTGTGAATTCAAGATGTAAAATATTACGACACGCAATCTATTTGTCAAAACTGTACATTTGAATGTTGTACTTATATTAGTTGATCGGCCTATTATTAATCTTTACACAGAAAATCACACCTTTATAAGTAACTTCGTAAGAAAAAAAAAATATGAAAATTTTGTTTAGCCAAGGTTAAAGTAGCTCCATCTGTCTGTGGTAAATAAAATACATCAAATTTGTCAAAGGAAGGAGCGAGGTGGTAAATGACAATATTAACATACATTCTTTATAGAGGATTATTATTTCAACAGATGGAGTTGTGTATTTTCCGTAATTCACCATATTTTAACACGTAGTGTAATTTTTCGATAGACATTTCAATAGTGTTTGTCAGTTTGCCGTGCCACTTCAAAATCCAACTATAATTATTACCTTGATGAAAAGAAAATTAATAGTTCTCAGCCAAATTTAAAACGGTGCCATCTAAATTATTTTTTGAACATTATGTCAAAAATGACGACTTTAGTGGAACAATTAATTATCATTTAAAGTTACAGATGGAGTTTATATCAGGATTTTTTCATAAACATAGTTTAGCTTATCTTCCACTAATGTGGTGGCCTTAAAACAAATTACTTTGAGTGAGTAGTATTAAGTAGACCTTAATTATTTTTTCTGATGCAAAATATGTAAACTTAATCCTAGAAGAAATGAGGATCTATCTCTCGCAAGCGCTGCTAAGCGTGAGGTTGGTAATGTAGGATTCTGTAGCTTTAAAAACAAGCCCAGATACAAAGTGCAGATAAGAAATGGGAGCTCTCTCTATTTAATACCATACACACGTAAAATGCTTTATGCGTCTGAAAACGTACAAATTACGCGCCGCATACCAGAGACATGCTTACGATGCATGCACGATTACGAACAGTCTCAGTAAGACCCGAGCCAAGTCAAAAAACCCTAAAAAACACCTTTTATATAAAACTACGTTTGATGTCATTTAATCACAAAGACAGAATTGTTCTCTGTTGCAAATCCTATCCACCTATATCCTATCCTAATTCAGAATGCATTGCAGGTGTGCATTGCACAAAAACTAATGGTATCCTATTCGAGAAGTCAAAAGAGTTGACCTGCCAATGTCAGCTTCTGCGCTAAGCAAGTGTTCTTAATAGTACCATCAGAATTACATTCATCGTTGAATGAGGTGAATAAATTTTCAGAAACCACAATAACAGTAGGAGCCAAAGCGTATTATCGCTTCATAGCTCTGATTGGCCCCAGGTGACCAAGTCAGGTCTGATTTGACGTTCATCAGATCTTTGAAAGTGTTTCGGTGGATACTTACTGTCAGGACGACAGTAAGTATCCACCGAAACACTTTACACGTCTACGTGTGACACAAAATATGGTATATAAACGTCCTCCGCAAGAGCGAAATTTTCCCGGTGTGCGGTAGTGACGCACAGTATACAACACTTATGTTTCTTTTGATTTACTGGCTCCACCAAGAAATGACAAATTGCGAGCGTACATTCTGAAAATCTTGGCAACACTACAGGTTTCAAGTACGAACACATGAAGTGGACTCTCACAGATACGTACATTTTGCCTATTCGTGAACTAATGCAAACATTTCGGTGGAGTCCCGGCTTAGGCCTCCCCCACATTAGGCGTGCGCGATCCTCGGGCGTGTGAGTGGCGCGGGCGCCGCGCGTGCGTCGCGAGCGCGTAGCGTGAGCGTCGCGTTTTGCTGCCCTGCGGCATTTGCAGCGCGCTCGCGGCGCGCACGCGCCGCTCTCCTTGACGTTTAACTGCTAAGGCGTTTAGCGGGCGGCGGGGATAGCAGGCGAAGGGGTAAGAACGCAACTCGAGCGCCGCGTGCTCGCCGCGAGCGCGTCGCTTGCACTCCTCACACATGCCGCAGGGCAGCAAAACGCGACGTTCACGTAGCGCGCTCGCGACGCCCGCGCTACTCACATGCCCGAGGATCGCGCACGCCTAATGTGGGGTCAGCTTTACCATGAGTAAGTGAAACTATCCTACCCTATGCGCCTGCTGATGATGATGACTCATTTTATCATCCATCCAGCTATTCCCCAACTATGCTGGTGTTGGCTTCCAGTCACCGAATCTGTTTGAGTACCAATATTTTGCTTGGAGCGACTACCTATCTACAATCCAGTCAACTACACAAGACGATATCCATATTATGGTAAGACTGACAGACTTTCTGGCTTCTGATTAGTCGCAGCAGCTGCAGAAAATGTACAAATGACAGCTTTGTCAGACTCAAAGCATGTAGACATAGATTATAGCTGTTTCCTGTGAAAATTACTTACGCACCATACGTAATAATTTTCCAAATTGGCAGAACAACGACACAAGCTTTACTTCTTTTGTTTAGATAAATGGTCACATCCACAACACAACCTTGATCAATGAATCTATGCGACTGCTAAGTGCTAATCCTAATTATACTGTCACGTGAAAGAATGCACCTACGGGATAAGTAGTATTTTGACGATTCTATATTGCCCACGCAGACGAAGTTGCGGGCAACAGCTAGTCTATACATATAATAAATCTGTAAAAAAACTGTGTCTGTACATTGAATATATTTAAAAAATAATAATTGGGTGGGGTTTAGAAACAGTAATGGAGCACAAATCCAAAAAAAAAAATTCTGTCTGTTTGTCTGTATGTCTGTTTGTTTGTACACGCTAATCTTCGGAACTACTGAACGGATTTCAATGATTTTTTCTTTGTTGTATCAGTATTAAGCCTGGTCAACATATAGGCTATAATATATCTTCGAAACTTGAAGACCTGATGCAGAACTCCAACAGACCAACAAAACTATAAGAGATATAAAAATGGTGCCATGGCAAAAATTGTTTCATGTGATGAGCATTTTTAGTTGAGATAATAAATTTGAAGATCTGGAACACCTGATGTGGAACCCCAAGAGCCCAGCTTCTCTGTACCATATACAGGTATGGCGTTTTAGCAAAAGTTGTTCTATTGACTTATACAAATTGAAGATCTAAAACACCTGATGTGGAACTCCAGGTGCCCAGCTAGACTATAGCATATAGAGGTATGACGTTTTAGCAAAAGTTGTTCAATCTGATAAGCACTCTCTGTTGACTTATACAAATTGAAGGTGTAAAACACCTGATGTGGAACTCCAGGAGTCCAGCTAGACTATAGCATATGAAGATATGACGTTTTAGCAAAAGTGGTTCAATCTGATAAGCACTCTCTATTGATGTATAAACATCGAAGATCTGGAACACCTGATATGAAACTTCAAGAGAAATACTACACTTGAAATGTATAGAAATGAATGTTATGAAATAGGTATGGTGAATCCTATCCTAAAATAATGGACACGTATTTTTCTTTTCTCTCTCTCTCACAAACAAATAATAACGAAGATACAACAACGCTTCGTTAAGTCACTGCTTAGTACAAATTTTACATACTTAGACGTGGCGTCACGAGCCCTCACTCTCCGACTTTGTTGCGTTATATCTCATTATTATTTTGTATGTCTCTTCCAGACCTCGGGACTACAGAGTTCCGAATTTTTGGGAGGCAAACGTGGGGCCGAAGCCAACACGCTGAAGCCCTTTTGAGACAACTTTAATGAAATGGTGACACAATACCGTCGATTATCCCTTTATACACTATAGAAATGAACCCAAGGACATTCACCGGTGGACGTCGTTAAAAAAAAGACAATCCCCGGTTCTGTGCTAAACTATTGCTAACTATTGAGGGAAACTACTTGGGCTATTTGTGATGGGATGTTAGTGGATGTCAATGGTACATGTAAAAATGGCAGGTGGAGACTCGCCACCTCACTTACTGGGCCCCCGGGAACCTGAAGCGTGAGGATACCTCGGCGGACTTTAAACACAGATTACGCGCTCCCTGTGCTTACCATGAGGCACCTACCCTCCGAGCAGGGCTACTAATCCTGCTCTAGCGACTCCACTCTGGACGGCCAAGCCAAGCCAGAGGCGTGAGACCTACCCCCGTCATGGTTCACTCCGACCGGCCGGAGATGGGGGATACTCTCCCTGGAGAACTCAGCATATAGTATAGCCCCGCGGGGTTGCTACTCCCCGTCATCAGCCTCAGATGTCCTGCGGTGCCTATATCTCATTATTATTGTCGTTATTATCTCAAGAGCCTTTGTCCCAATTATGTTATGGTCGACTTCCAGTCACGATGCAACTGAGTACCAGTGTTTTACAAGGAGCGACTGCCTATCTGACCTCCACAACCTGGTTACCCGCTCAACCCAACATACCTTGGTAAGACTTACTGGCTTCTGACTACCCATAACGACTGCCAAGAATGTTCAATGACAGCCGGAACCTACAGTTTAACATCCCCTCCAAATAACGGTTATTGGTATCCAAAATATACGTAGAAAGTACATACGAACTTAGAAAAGTTGCATTGGCAGGCACTTGCCAGACCTGGAATCAAAGACGCACGCTCATACTTGAGAGATTGGTTCTCTACCCACTAAACCACCACGACTTCCACTAAGTCACCACGACTTTGTCATCTATTTAATGTTTTTTTACGTAATAATACGTGTAACATTTTTGCCACATAACTTAAATGCAGACTTATTAGAATCACTACTTTTATCCCTATGATCACGCCTATTGCGGTTCAGTTCTCAGCGTTTTGTTTAGTCCAATTTAATTAAATATATGGAACGTTTCTAATGTTTATCCGTATTCCGTTGTTTTCAAGTCAACGGGCCCTTAAAATTCAATATCAGACGGTTCAGATCTTTGATTTTGCTGACCCCGTAGTCGCTGGCATAAGGGACAGGATCCGCGTACGAAGTCGCGGGCAGAAGCTAGTAAAGTAAATATGAGTAAAATTAAAAAAATATCAATACAAACTTTTATTTAAATACAAATAATAATGAGTTAGGGTAACTTCTCTTTAGTGTAGTTTTTTTACAGTCTGGATACAGATTTCTATGTTCCTGAACACAACGCAACAAAAACTGTTTTTGCTCTTCTTCAGCCGTGATAAGACCATTAAAATCTTGCATTAATTTAACAGCTCTTTCAGCAGTGTCATTTACGACCTTCAAACGACTTAATCGTCTTTTAGCTTCCAAAAAAGCAGGATTGTCACCCCACGAAGATACGTCTTCCCGAAGAAAACTGTCGTCGATCTGTAGGCGAGATAGAAATCGTTTGCTTCTTTGAGTCACAAAATCATCCAGCGTCATATATAAAGAAAAAACGTATGCGTAAAAATATATTGAAGTTGAATTTTAAGGGACACCCTAGTATCCATGATAAAGAAGAAGATTGAAATGCGATGACAATGTAGCACTAATCAATTAAGTAATGACTACTTTTGGAAGAAGAATTCTATGTTTTTTTAATAAAATTAATTTGAAATTAGGTACAATTCTTAGCCAAACAAAAAATATTATGATTCGAAATTGCCATTACCGCAGAACGACAATTTCATAGGTAAAGACCTAATATTATATTTTATTTATTTTTAGTTGAAGTAGTAGTAGGTACGCATATATTTCGATATCTAATTTGGATAGGCTGGTCAGTGGCGGAGTAGTATCGGGTGGCACTTTGCAATTATAAAACTATACAAAAAATAAATATTCTTCAATAAAACCTGGTTTAAACCAGGAGTTACTTTCTTGTTAAATAAAGGACTAAAAAACGGAGTAAACTTTTTGCTAGGTTTTACTTAAAAACTGGAAACCGAACACTCCAAATTTATTATATAGCGCAAGCGAAAAGAGCCCAAAAATTTTTAGATTTTGGGACACAAGTTCTAAAACCTAAAAGCAAAGACAAAAAAAAAAACGGTGGTCTGTAAAGTCGGTTTACTGACGATAGTCGAACGTAACAACGTCATAAGAAATTGATCGTCAGATGTCGAACGCTGCCGAAAGCGGAGGCCGATCGTGCCTCTTTGTCGCTCATTGCGTGCTCTCGCTTGCACTTCAAGCCTTAAACGGAACGCCTCAGAGTGAGGTAACGCCGCATGAGTCATGTTTTTTCGTGCGTGGTGCCGGCTCCATCGATTTATAAGACGTTGTCACGTCAAAAACGGTGGTCTGTAAATTCGGTTTACTGACGATAGTTGAACGTGACAACGTGAGTAGCTGCCGAACGCGGAGGCCGATTGTGCCTCTTTGTCGCTCGTTGCGTGCTCGCTTGCACTTCAAGCCTTAAACGGAACGCCTCAGAGCGAGGTAACGCCGCATGAGTCATGTTTTTTCATGCGTGCAGCCGGCTCCATCGATTTATAAGACGTTGTCACGTCAAAAAGAAAACAACAGTAAAGTGTAGACGACGTGGCCGTAGTGTAAATCAACCGCAACCGGCATTACAAGACAATTCATTAATTTCATTGAAATTTCCTGATCCAGGGGCGTTTCGCGGCTTCCGGGTTATTCCCATATTCTCCATAGGTTTAGACGGCCCTGACAACTACAACTTAGGTTTTTTACGACAAGGAGTTAAATAAAAGATGTTTATTTTATTAAAATTATTTATTACAAAGTGCTTCGACCTGGCGATCGCGAACACTACCGAGACTAGGTCCAGTGCACCACCACTGGTGCAACGATGTGTAACGCATCGACGCTGCGCACCAACACGAGCCGTCTGGGCGAGGTCACAGGCGCCCAATGTGGAAACTACTTCCAGAAATACAGTATAAAAAATAAACAATGCTCACTTATAGTGTAAGGATACAGTAGTGTGTACCTACACACCTACACTTGTTCTGGCCACTGGTTGAGCAGTAGCGCGAGCTCGGAGCGCAGCTGCTGGTGCAGCAACGCCGACACGTGCGCAAACCTCTAAGCTCACTTCTCACAGTTTTGCTACTCGTATATTCTATTATAAATTACATTGTCATTCACAGATACGGAACAGACATGGCGTAGATATGCCGCTTTGCTTTTTCGACAGCTAAGTTATAATTACGTTTTTTATTTACAATTAGCAAATGATTGCTTTTGTTAATACACATACGTTACATTCCACACGCAGTACACTCAGTGCCGGATTAGCCACGTAGCATAGCGTAGCAAAAGTAGCAAATGCCCCCGCACATTAGGGGGCCCCGCGCACCATCGTTTATCTCAGGGGTCGGCAACCCGCGGCCGATCGATGTCTTGCGGCCCGTGAACGTTTTGTAGATACATAAATATGCAGAAAATATAAACGAAAAGGTTGTGTGTTTGTACTTTTTGCAGTGCACTACGTACAAGTTCTAGACCAATTTGATGTTTTTTTCTCTGTTTTCATGCTATCCTATCGCCAGGTAACATACTGGGCTATATTTTATTCGGTTACGGGAAGGGAGTAGTTTTCACGGACAAACGAAACACCTGGAAACGTATAGTTAGTTAACTAAATGATTGCTCTATGTTTTCATCTAACAAAAAATTTGCTTCGCTCGCGCCTTACACTTAGGTCATTTCTGTTCTTTTTCTTTATTCAGGCCTTGACCTACTTAACTAAAAATTTCGCTTACTTAACTACATTTAATTATTCATTTGGTTGAATGGACATGTAGGAGATTTTACTGTTTGGGTACGGCACCCTAAAAATCGTTTATCAGTAAAATTGATGAAGAAATTGCGCTCGCTTCGCTCGCGTATTTTCAAAATTTTTTCTCGTGCATTTCTTGCCTTTCAAAAGGTTGCCGACCGCCGGTTTATCTGACCCAAAAAAATAAGTTTAGGTAAACGTAAAATATCTTCTTTGACCAGTCTTTCAATTTCCATTTGAATAGTGACAGATTGGCGGAAAGACGGACAGTGAAATCTCAATAATAACCCTGTTCATACTCAAAACGGGGACCTATTGGTCGAATTTGCTCCGGGCCCCGCGCAAGCTTAATACGGCACTGAGTATGCTTACAAATAAAAACAATGTTCCGAGTTTAAGTAAGTAGCAGGTTCCTACGGCACATGTAATACAGCAATATGCATGTCACCGGAAAATAATAAGATCTGCAAGTTTATAAATTTCCTTGGATCCGTTAGTCAATAAAATTTCCACGCAAATTGATAACAGGTAAGATTCAGGATCCCACTATGTCCACTACCAATGTAGTGCGTGTACAGTATCAATACACACATGTCTGATTATTTAGGTCTATATTATATCTATATAATAACAATAATATATTGTATAATAACATATTGTAGTGCAGGGGATAGTAAAGGCATATATACTTAATTTACATAATGAACATACATTTTGAAATTTGAAACGCTATTCCGGGACTGGGTACTGAGCATAACCATTTGTGCCAGGCTTAATCTTAATATCTAGGTACCTACTTACTTACGTAACATGGGCACAATTTAAAGTACACATGTTATGTGCTGTTACATTGATAACAAATGGTCATATCGATAGTTTTTATTTGTATGTATGGTTTATTTTTAATTAAGATTAAAATTTTAATTAAGGCGGCCCCTAGACCTACAATATGCAATGTGCAATATTTTATATTACCTACAATACAAATATTGTGCAATGGGAGGTTTTCATTTCTTTCTTCTAGAATCAAATAGTTCTCAACAAAATTATAGATGACGCTGTACCTATTTTACTAGGAAATGAAATGATTTATTTGCTAAGAATGTACGTGCAAAAATATGGTGTTAAGTGAAAGTAGAGTCCAGTACATTCTATCATTAGGCATGCAAACATTTACAAAATATAATAATAAAGTAATAGATTTCTGCACAAATTGATTTCAAAACCTTTCGAACATTCGGATAAGAATCTGGGCGACTTACTTTCACCTTTTGTTATATTTTTATTGCCATTTTCTATTTTTGAATTGTTGAAATTTTGTTATAAATAAATAAAATACATTTATTTCAGGTAATCATAACCCATATTGTTACAATTATAGACCTTAATTATTGTTTTTTTAATAGTTAAGAAAAATTAATTAAAATTGACACATGTTACAATTTTGCCATTTATATTATAATAAAAACAATAAAATTTACCAATAAAATAAAATATAGAAATGTAGGATTCATTAAGTAAAATTAAATTAAATTAAAATCAAAATTAAATACATTAATTAATAAAGATGGACAATTAATTCATTAAATACCTAGTTATACCTACGACTTGAAAATTACATAGGTAACGTTGATATGATGTGAAGCTCCGTTCCTTACAGTTAGGGCTGCCATCCGTCCGGGTTTCCCCGGATTTGTCCTCGTTTGGAGGCCGTCCGGGGCCCGTCCGGGCGGGGTTTCAAGAAGTGTCCGGGGAAAACCTGGACACTTTTCATGTAAGGAAGCACCTCATTGAATTTAAGTATATGTTAATAGTAAAGGGATTACAAATTAGGTTCGGGGGAAAAATGCAATTTACGCCAAATGTCCGGGTTTTTTAAATGTTTGTCCGGGTTTGGCGAAATTCGATATGGCAGCCCTACTTACAGTAAAGTACCAAGATCAGCGCCATCTAGGCATCAGCTAGGAAAATAATTAAAAAGGTAGTAATGGTGGTAACCATTGCGACAAAAACCATTGCGCAATCTTCAATATCGTACCTAATACTGCGCAATTCAGTTGACCGTCTAGGGAGCGCCTTACACTAATATTGACAAGTACATACAAGACCTTCTAGCCAGCCAGAATCAGTTGAACATGATCATACCACTTATTGCACGGTAGCCAGCCATAAGAGAATTTACCTACCTATTTATTTTGGAGAGGTCTATTGGTCGACAATCAATCACTGATATTTTCCAAGAACATTACTCTGATGACTAAGTAGTGATATTATGTTGTTTAAAGAGAAAGCCATTCACAGGGCTGCGCCCAGGTCCTAGGCTGTGCAGGTCCGGTCGCCAAAATCAACCGGAGCGGCGCTTGTACCTCTCTATCGGTCTCGACCTACACCTATTTCTAGGATTGTAGAATTACCAACAACCCTGTGGGGCCCAGTAGGTATCGGATCATCATACTTCCAATGGGTATTTAATTAATTGAATGACAAGCCTCACAATCTAGAGACAAATATCAATAAATCGAACAGATTGGAGGAAGCAGCTTAACGCGCTTTGATTTGAAAGGCTTCAACCAGCCAGAGTAGTTTCTTGTAAACTCACGCGCTATACCTTCATTTTTCTTAATATTTCGGCGTGCTGCTCGAAGCGTTAATGATGAAATCTGAATATTACGATTTCTGTGATTAAAGACGATGGGTCGGCTCAGCCTATACGATCAATTATAATTGCGTAATATTCCAAATAGAGAAAAATTGACCGCATAAAGTTAATATTGAAGATTGCGCAATGATTTTAGCTACATTTTTAGTGCACAATATTTTTATTGCAATATTGCGAAATAATTTAATTGATCATCTAGGCAACGCCTTAAAGATGCTCACACTGTAACAAACTTATTTATTTAAACGTAGCAACGCTAGTACAAGTTTCGCATTTGGTTGCAAGCGCGATTCCAAAAACGTGCTCATACGCGCAGACAATAAATATAATGATCCGAATATCTTATGCTTAAGACCAACACCTAGCTACATTTTGGTCGTTTACGTCATTATGAAATGGTTCGTCAGTAATACATATGCCGGTGATATGTATGCCCGGAGCGGCGCGCTCCTGCCTACTCACAACACGTATTCTAAGCTAAGGACATAATGATTAGTACCTACTATTCTTTAATTATACCTAAAGGAAGACGGGGCTCACCTGCGGACCCGCTCCTCACGTTCGATCCTTGAGATTTGCTTCCATAACCTACAGGGTTTTCGCTTTTTCTAGCAAGTCGTTTATGAATTTCTGAAAAGTAAATAATATTGTAAGTTATTTGGATTGATAGGAAAAAGTCATTGTGGCCTAGTGAGTAAAGAACAAACAGATATCGAAGAGCAAAACTACTCCTTCCGAGATGGTATGACACTTCGTATATATTTAATTCTTATTTCGTAAAATTTTATGTGGAATAGAGATTTTGCCCATTTTCACCAACAATCTCTTAATCTAAGTGCCACTTAGAATAAGGGCTCTCCCAATTTTGACATAAATAACTATGGATAAGGGATACCTAAACTTTGATGAAAACGAAATTCTTATTAAGTGTTCCGTAAATGCTCTTAGGGGATCCCTTAATTTAGGTATTTGTTGGTGAAAATGGGCATTAGACAGAAGGTCCAACAAATTGATTGATGTATTTATTGTAACAAGATGAAATCCACAGTGGGCCGATTTAATCACCTGCAGAATTAATAAATCATTTTGATTTGTTTTAAAATCGCAGAGTATGAAAAGCAGTTATAGACCTGCCGGACTGCTGACCTTTGGCCCGATTCTCCTAATTTTACTTAAGCGACATACAATTCACATTCGACTGAGATCCAATCACGACACAATTACGATTGAAGCGTATGTGGCATTCCGCTATTTTTTCTTTGAAATAAACGTTTTATTTATTTAATACTTCTTGCACATATAGTACAATGGCGGACATAACGCCTAAGGCGTCGTCCTAATTGGCAGCGATCGCACGATGGCGCGATGCGTTTTTCATCTCACGATCTCACTATCTCACTTGCGAGGTTCAAATAGGACACTCTGATGAAATCCGTATGTTTGAACTCATCGAACGACGAGAACGCATCGTGTCATCGTACAATCGCTGTCAATTAGGACGATGTCTTAGATGAAAAACGCATCGCGCCATCGTGCGATCGCTGCCAATTAGGACGACGCCTAAGGCGTTCTCTACCAGTCTACCTTCGGGTGGCGGAGAGAAAGTGTTGGTAGGTGCAAACAAATCCGAAAAACTAGTAAGAAACATAAACCTACATATATTGAAATACACAAATAAGTTAATAATAATATATATGTATATATATAACTATATAAATATGTACACTACATACAATACTAATAACATATCAAGAAAATTAATTTGAAACTGACTGTTTATGTTTCTGCCAATTTCCCAAGATAGTGGTCACGAACTTTGAGTTTGAAGGTGTGACGGCTATTTACCATCCTGATCTCCAGAGGTAACTCATTCCAGAGAAGAATAGATTTTACAAAGAAGGAAGAGTGTATGATATCAGAACGATGTGTAGGAAGAAGGCGATTTTCGAAGGAGCGTAAATTTTTGTCATGATGTGAGCCAAAATATTTAAAATGAGAAGTTAAATAAGAAGGTGCAGTAGGAGTTTGAAGAATAGAGAAAAGAGTAGTCAATGCCCTCACCTCACGACGCTGCCTAATAGGTAGCCATCTGAGCTGCGTTCGATACACTGACACATGATCGTACTTGCGAAGATTAAACACGAATCGAATGCAATTATTGAGAAGCCGGTCAAGTTTATTGAGCAGATCTGCATTCAGGTCATAGTAGCAAACATCACCATAGTCGATTATGGGGAAGATTAAGGTTCACATAAGCATCGCTTTCACACTGGGTGGAAGCAAATTTTTCAGGCGGTAGAGGAACCGTAGTATGTTTGTGACTTTTTGGCTGACAGCTGCGACCTGTGCTTGCCAATTAAGTGTGGAGTCCATTTGTAAGCCAAGGTTCTTGACATTGCCACTATACGGTACTATCATGCCATTGAATACTACTGGCGGCAAGCTGGAAGTATCTACCCTGCAAATAGTTCAAGAGCCACCAATGATGGCTTGGCATTTCCCAGGGTTGACGGCCACTCCAAACCTGTCCGCCCAATTTTTACACAACCGCCAAGTCTGTATTGATCTTATCGAGCGTGTCAGCCAAATCATCAACTGTCGTATGTCGATATAACTGCAAGTCATCGGCGTAGAGGTGATACGAAGACTGAATTTCAGGAGTAAGTAAATTTATGAATACTGCAAATAAAAGAGGTGAGAGTATGCCGCCTTGAGGAACGCCAGCATCCAAATTACACCAGGTCGACGAGACCTCATGTACCCGAACCGACTGCTGGCGCTCCCGAATATAGGAAGAAAACCAGTTCAATGCCTTAGAAGAGACCATGAGATATGACAGGATGAATAAAAGGATATCGTGACGCATTTGTGAAATCCACTAAAACCAACACTGTCAGGTTAGCGTCTTGAATGGCGTGTCTAATATCACTATTCACTTTGAGGAGGGCAGAGGAAGTGCTATGGCCTGGCCTAAACCCAGATTGAAATGGGCTCAAAAGTTTGTTTTCGTAAACAAAACGAGTGAGTTGTTTATGGGCACAAGCCTCTAGCACTTTGGATAAGAAAGGCAGGATCGAGATCGGACGAAAATGATTCGGGAGAGTCGGATTAGAAATTGCTATACGGTATGGAAAAAAGTCGTGGTGGCCTAGTGGGCAAAGAACCAACCTCTCAAATATGAGGGCGCGGGTTCGTTTCCAGGTCAGGCAAGTACCAATGTAACTTTTCTAAGTTTGTATGTACTTTCTAAGTATATCTTAGACGCCAATGGCTGATAAAAAGGTGAAGGAAAACATCTTGAGGAAACCTGGACTATAAAGTCTGAAATCGCCAACCCGCATTGAGCAAGCGTGGTGATTAATGCTCAATCCCTCTCCTGGAGGCCTGTGCCCAGCAGTGGGGCGATAAAAAGGCTGTAACAGGTAACAGGATTAGAAATTTTAGGAAGAGGACAAACGTACGCTTTCCTCCAAAGTGAAGGAAAATCTCCGGAGAATAGTGAAAAGTTAATAATGTGGGTGATAGCAGGAAGAATTGGGACTAGGATAGAAATAATCATTTGACGACTGATATTGTCACAGCCCACCGCTTTATCCTTTTCTGTCATTTAATAATGAATCATTTTGTCTGCAAATGATTTACAATTGCAATATAATTCTAGAGCAAACTACCGTATAGACCAAAATCACCAAAATGGCAGACCAATCGCAAACCAATCGAATGTCGTTGGAATACGATTGGTCTTATATAAGTAGCAGAATGCCCGATATGGTTAAAACTGCTATTGCGATTCAATTTTGACATTAGGGTAAATACGCCAAATGTCGGCCTCCCCCCAAACTTCGGCCGTCTGTACATTTTCAGCTTGCATTCATTCAAAAGGTAATTAAGTGTTAGTTTTGCTCCTCGAATTGCAACCTTGGTTTATACTCTATACGTACAAATCGTTACTATCCGATTCTGTCACTTACTCTTCTCATACTGAGCGTCAGTAGCGATTGCACCGTTGAAACATCAAATTCGCACGTAAAGTAGCTTACTCGAAGTGAATACTCACATTTTGGGGATTGATATTAGAACGATAAAACATTTATTTATTTTTGTTTTAAGCTTGATTGTCACTAATGGGTTATTTTTACTATATTTTAAGATAGTTTTTTCAGCGTTTTGCGTATATTTTTCAAGGAAAAATAGGAGGCCGCCATTAGGACAACAGTTTTGACTTAAAACCGGAGTCTCGGCCGTGGCCGACTTAAAGCAAATGCAGTCTATTTTATAAATTCCTATTGTACTAATTCCGTTGGCTTAACAAGAGAATTTGCAAAGCTTATAGGCAAATAGATCTATTTTACGTTTAATAGCCAAATAACGGCCGGGGTGATATTAGTTGAATCTCGAGAAATAAGGTACAAGAAATAGGGGCCGACATTAGAATCGTAAATAATCGTAATGTCGACCAGCCTCGAACTCAAGCGCCACTATACAGGCTGATGAAAAAATACTTTTATATTTTTTCATTTTCTCAAAATGAAATAATTTATTTATTATGTTATTATTGACGTCATATTATATAGTAATAATCATTATTACCTTTTATAGTATAATGTCGGGACACTTTTCACACACGGTCGGCTAGCCCCATGGTAAGTTATTAATTAACTTGTGTTATGGGTGCTAACACAACTGATAAACTACATATAGCTACATATATACTTATTTATGAATACAAATTATAACACCCAGACCACGGCCAACAAGCATGCTCATCACACAAATGTCGACCGAACCGGGAATCGAACCCGGGACCTCAGGTTCGGCAGTCCGGCATGATGACCATTGCGCCGTCGAGGTCGTCACATTATAATTCATTATATCGTATAGGAGTTAAGTTTAAATGTAGGAGTTGACAGTATTGTAGGCATGTTAATGGTAGCTTTATAGTTTGATACTTGCTATCTATTAAACCGTTCTTATTAGCTTAAAAAATATAAATGGTTGGTCGTGAATACGACTTTTTTGGTTTAGGGGAAACAAAAAAAATATTTTACTATAAATTAAACAAATACAATTACAAATGTATACTTAGTATTATATTATAATTCTGCTAAAAATAAATCATGTTAATAATATTTGTCACTGCCTTAATTTAAAACAGCCTATACCTGGCCGACATTTGGAAAAAACGCAACCGACCTTGGGCCGTGAATGGCCGACTTTAGGGTTTTTCTGTTCTCGACGCATCTAAGCCTTATTACTTTTTTCTTTTCGTAGAAATATCAATCTTATGCCTATAAACATGACATAGATTAATCAAACTATCCAAAACCGCATCAGAAACTATCTTTCGTTGGAAACTGACGGTGCTATAGCGAACCGCAATCAGAAAATCGCTAAGGGGGCCGACATTTGGCGTATTTACCCTATTAACTTAGGAGAATCGGGCCCCTGATGGTCCAGAGTTCAACGTTATTGTAAACATTTCTACTTACGTGTACATCTTTTTGTGGTTTTTTGGCATCCGCTAGTAAAATCTGAAATATAAAAAATAACTTGTTTTAGGGTTCCGTAAAGGAGGATAAACTGGATGGTATGTTGGGTTTTCAGTGGTAATTTTTTTTCGTGGTTTATTTTTTTATTTGAAAGGAGCCGTTCAAATATTACGTAAGCAGATTTATTACAATTATTTACCCCCCCATCCCCCTTGTCAGCAAAAGTAAGTAAAGCTTTTACCCCCTCCCCCATGCTTACGTAAACATTTTTCAATTAATAAAAAACTTTTTTACAAAAAAGAATTAAACCGACTTCCAAAAACACTAAAAAGCAAAAAGAACTAATTTTAGGTGCATCGGCCTTGAAGTCGGTTTCTAATGAATGTTCCTAAGTTAATTTTGCCACTGACTTCTAGGCCGATGCACTTAAAATTATATTTTTTTTGCTTTTTAGGGTTTTTGGAAGTCGGTTTAATTTTTTTGTTAAAAAAGATTTTTTAATTACAACTTTTCAGTGATACGAATAGCTGTCACTATCAGTATAAGTGGAAAGTTCTCATCGATACAAATAATTTAAGCCCAAATACGAGGTATTTTACATATTCAGTTGTCGTGTTCCCTCGACCTTCTCTGGTCTTCATCATCAGGTCAGCTCCAAACCTTCACTGTTGCAAAGGTCTCGTCAATACAAATAATATAAGCCCAAACACGAGGTAGTTCACATATTCAGTTGTCGAGTTCCCTCGACCCTCTCTGGTCTCCATCATCAGTTCAGCTTCAAACCTTCACTGTTGAATAGTACTTTCAGGCATACACTTGAGTGTCAAGTTTTTACCCTATGTATGCCTACAACTTTCGAAGGATGCCTTCGATTTCTCAGGGTTTCCATCATCAGATCCTGGCCTGATGACTATGGGACCAACAGGCAGCTATTCTGCGTGGAACAAAAAAAGAATCACGTAAATCGGTCTATAAACCTCGGCGTAATCGATGTACATACATAGAAAAAAAAAAAACATACCAGCCGAATTGAGAACCTCCTCCTTTTTGGGAAGTCGGTTAAAAATGTTTTTTTTTTTGTATGTTAGGTATAATTATAATGTTATAGTATCCGAACAAAACAATACACTGACAGAAGAAATTTAGACCAGTGAACAGCGCGCTGTAATTCCCCGAATCGATTCTAAAGCGAGTGCCTAAACGTATGCGTGTATATTTGCGGGAATCCCCGAAAATGCGTTTCATTTTCAAGCATAGACAATGTGAGGGTTGCCATTCGTGTAAAAAAGTAAATAACTATCGATGACGTAATCATCATCTAGACTCCCCTACTCCCATGTCATCCAAAATAAGCAAAACAAAGACCTCCCCGCCCCCCTATAGTGCTTACGTAATACTTGAACGGCCCCAAAGCTTATAAGTAGGAACGTAAAAATAGTACCTATAAAGTATTTAAGCTAAGTTAAAAAATGTTTGGAAATACGATTAAATTACAAATTCGGGAAAAAAATATTTTGTTAAATTTTTAAAAAAATGTTCAATGAATGGACTTGAAAAAAAAGTCATAGAAAGAATATACCTATAAAGTTTTACATTTGAGATTTTTTTCACATTTTCAAAAACTATGGTTCAAAAGTTGAATTATTTCCGAAAATATTATCGTTTTGTATGTCTCTACCAGACCTCGGAACTATAGAGTCCCGGATTTTTGGGAGGCGAACGTGGGGCCGAAGCCAACACGCTGAAGCCTTTTGAGACAACTTTAATGAAATGGTGACACAAAACCGACGATTATCCCTGTATACACTATAGAAACGTACCCAAGGACAATCCCCGGTTCTGTGCTAAACTATTGCTAAATATGGAATAAAACTACTAGGGCTATTGGGATGGGATGCTAATGGACTGGGAATTGGGATAACTATGGGAACTATGGCACCTGCCGATAACAATGTTTGCACACGTAAAAATGGCAGGTGGAGACTCGCCAACTCACTTACTGGGTCCGCGGGAATCAGTCGCTAAATCGCAACAAGAGGGCAACAGGTAATATTATCATTCCTATTATCTTGTATGTCTCTACCAGACCTCGGGACTATAGAGTCCCGGATTTTTGGGAGGCGAACGTGGGGCCGAAGCCAACACGCTGAAACCCTTTTGAGACAACTTTAATGAAATGGTGACACAAAACCGACGACTATCCCTGTATACACTATAGAAATGTACCCAAGGACAATCCCCGGTTCTGTGCTAAACTATTGCTAACTATGGATGAAAACTACTTGGGCTATTCTGATGGGATGCTAGTGGACTAGGAATGGGGAAACTACGGGAACTATGGCACCTGCCGATAGCAATGTAATAAATACACGTAAAAATGGCAGGTGGAGACTCGCCAACTCACTTACTGGGCCCCCGGGAATCAGTCGCTAAATCGCAACAAGGGGGCAACAGGTACATGAGCGGCTGAAGGGTGAGGATACCTCGGCGGACTTTAAACGCAGATCACGCGCTCCCTGTGGGTCCAGCATCACCGGCCCACTCGCCACTTACCACGAGGCACCTACCCTCCGAGCGGGCTGCTAACCCTACTCTAGCGACTCCACTCTGACCGGCCGGTGAAGGCAAGCCAAGAGGCGGGAGACCTCTCCTCCGTCATGCTTCACTCCGGCAAGCCGGAGATGGGGGACAGTATACTCTCCCTGGAGCACTCGGATATATAGCCCCGCGGGGTCGCTACTCCCCGTCATCCGCCTCAGATGCCCTGCGGGGCATTATTATTATCAAGTAAACCCCTATTCATTTTTAAATACCTATTCAACAATATATCACACAAAAGGGTTGGAATTAAAAAAATCACGTCCCACTGCATACACGCGGAGAAACATGCATTCCCGCGCGTAGGTGCGGGGCGAGACGCAAGGTATGGCACACCGAATCCCGCACTGCCGCGCGTGATTTTGAATGGGCGTGACGTGTGTGTTTGAAAATGGATCTCGATGAGAGCCGCCGTGCGTGAATCTACAAAACGCACCAACGCGCGTGAGTGCGCAAAAAACCCGCACGATGATGCAGATCTGGACTCCCGCAGGAACGTGCGTAGGTGCGTCGACACGCAATATGCAGCATGTTGTGGGGCAGTGTGAAGATCGACTAATTTAACCGTAGATGCAATATTTTTTTTGGTACAGATATAGTCTATAGAGTTGACCTTGAGGAAGAACACAGGATATTTTTCATCGCGGACTTTTGAAGAGTTCTCTTGGAGACGCGATATAACCGAAACTCGACGCGGGCGGAAATCTAGTTTCAAATATAAAAAGAAGTTTTAAATTCAGTTCACGTAATCCAAAATTACAACTGAGAACCCAACAAACATAACCCATCTAGTTTTTGCAGAGTGGTAACCTAATTTCCAGAGAGATGTCGCTGTACACTTTGCTATTTCGAGCTATGTATTAAGTTTTTTCTGAGTTAGTGGGTTCGGGATAGGTACGGGCTAATGTCGGGAAACTGCGGTATTTCCCTTTGGTACACGCGCGAGTCGCTAGACCCGCACGTTTTTAAAATGCTTGTAACTTACACATGTGCCTCAACATGCGTAAGTTACAAGCATTGCATTACATGCTACTTGCACCGTGTAGAGGCACCCTAAAGTTGTCCATTTCGTGAACTACCTATTTAAAATTTTGATTTGAACTAAAATTGGGTCACTCAAAAAATGCGCAAGCCACAGATACACTAGGGAACCGGGCTTAATGAAGGAAGTGTCTGGAGTAGCAGCGGGCACGCACCGTGAGGTGTCTGCGGCGGAGCTCGTCGCTGTCCATGTCCAGCAGCTCGTCGATGTCCACCTCCACCTCCTGCGAGCTCGCCGCGCCCGTCGCGCCGCCCCCTCCGCTCCCTCCGCCGCTATCTTTCTGCAATTTGTAATGCGTTACAAAAATTAGGATTGGGCTGCAATGATGTTATTGCCTGCATGCCAGAAGCTAAACATGTTAAATGGTTAGAAATCTAAACAGCTGACAGATTTGTGATTGATTGATTTTTGAGTTTGTTCTAAATTACAGACATCTTGCATGGAATATTGTGTCAAACGTTATAATAATATACCAACTGCCTCGTTGGTCTAGCTGTCGCAAGTGCGGCTACTACGAGGTCTCGGGTTCGATTCCTTAGTTGGGCCGAAATCGCTATGTGGGTTTTAAAAGACTTTCACAAAGTAGCCCGGAGCCTGGAAGTTGGTGATTGGTACACCCGTGCATCGGAGAGCACGTAAATGTCGGTGCTGCGCCTGATCTCTCTCCAGTCGTGTCGGATTGGGGTATGAAAGTGAATAGTGAGTGCACCTGTGTTTGCGCAAATGCTTGTGCACTATAACAGTGGCCTGCGCAGTTGGCTAATCTCCTTATCTGAGAACAGCCAACAATCGGCTAGGAGGACATCATACCAACTAACATTTTGAAACTGAATGACAACAGGTTCAAAACTCACATAAAAGTCTGACTTTGTAAGCAAGCATATAGTAAACTATGTACAAGATTACATCTATACTAATATTATAAAGATGAAGAGTTTGTTTGTTTGTTTGTTTGAACGCGCTAATCTCAGGAATTACTGGTCCGATTTGAATAATTTTTTCGGTGTTAGATAGCCCATTTATCGAGGAAGGCTATAGGCTACTTTTTATCCGGGTTCGTTCAAAGGTTCCCACGGGATGCGGGTAAAACCGCTGGCAGAAGCTAGTTCAAGATAAAAATGTTTTTAAATGGTTTTCATTTTAGTCTAATATGACCGGGACCACCTACGTAGGTTTATAGGTAAGTAACTGTTTTTTTATTTTTTATTTTTCAGTGCACGTAAGATATAAAACCGTTTAACTTAAAAGTTTTTTTACCGATTTTTATTTTTATTTTGTGAGATTCTACGTGATCTTCGCATTTAGTATGCACACTCATCATGGATACAATTAACTATCCACCTGGTTTTCCCTTGATTTTTCAAAAGTTGCTAAATTAGAATCACATTTGATGAGAGGGTTAAATGAGAGTTACCCTGTAAAAGACACAATATTATAAATAAACTTGTTTATGATCCTTTCATAAATCTTAAAAAAAAAAACGATTTTGTAAGAAAACGTCCTGATGTATGAGAGGAAGTGGACGACCAAGGAAACGAAGGAACGACATAGGTTAGCGACAGAGTAGCAAGTATCGGGGACTCACCGGCGTGTCGTAGAGCTTCTGCAGCTCGTCGTACAGCCACATCTCGACAGCGAGTCGCTTGCGGATCAACGCCATCTGGTGGCTGCCGTATTTAGCCGTGAGGAACTTCTCGCGCCGCTCCTTCACCTGCGACAATGACCACTTCTATCAGGGTTGGTATCTAACACCTTTATAAACAGTCCAGGTACCGTTATACTTATAATTTACTTTTCGCGATTGAAGAAGAGAAAGTCTCTTTAACAAAAGGAGTGGGAGAATGTTGTTGGCACTTCCCACGTTTGAAGACAGACATGCAAGTGATGCCGAACATTACCATCAAAGGCGAGTTTTTTAGGACAATAAGTATCTTTCAAGTGACACGTCCCGCAAAATGTGTTGGATGGTCGCGGTCACCTACCTCGCCCTTGTCGCTGAAGTTCACGTGCAGCCCCGACTTGGCGGGCGAGCGCTCGGTGGGCGAGAGCGCGGGGTGCGCGGGGGGCGCGGAGTAGCCGCCCGCCGCCACGCCGCACTCCATGCCGCACGCAGCCGCGCTCGCACTGCTGCGGTTCTGCAATCGCAAGCATCAAGCACCTGTACATCTTGTTGTATTCACACTAATACAAAATCGACTTTCAAAACCGAGCAACCGGACTACTTCTCTTTATAATATTAATTAATATAGTCCAAATACAGACTAGTCTGATTTTGATATTTTTTTATATGAAAAAGGGCTATGGGCAGACCGGATGATAAAGATATCAGGGAGTCAAGGGAAGTCGTCAACGGCATGCAGCCTATGCAGCCGTCTCTATTCGTTTGTTATTAAGATTAGAGTTATTTACGAAGAGTTTGCGCCGTGAAGTTTTTATAACATAGCGGGACCGACTGTGTAGGATGTCTATATGGAGACACCAAGTAGCATAGCACATAGCAGTCTCTTGTTTTGCTTTAGTTGTTTGTAATTGAAGAAATCTATCAGCCTACGGTACTTTGATTTTAGGTATGGTATGAGTAGGTACATGATGCTATTCGAATGTATGTCAAGACCTCAGATCAAAGAAATACAATATAAAGCAAAAGTAAGTTTTTGCAATGCTCTAGAAATCATTTGATGACATAAAATCTTGAAGAACCGACTTTGAAGTCGGTTTTTATTTTCACATTCACGGAAGGACTTTGGGTGCTTCCAATGTTCTATATCATTACATATTGCTTGTCAATGTGTTGCTGGGGAATTGGTTGCGCCACTTCTTCTTCCCAGCAAAAACAAACGATGATGATGTCCTCCTAGCCGATTATCGGCTACGGCGGCTGTTCTCATGTAAGGAGATTAGCCAACTACGCAGGACATATTATAGTGCACGAGCATTTGCGCAGACACAGGAAAAACACATAGGAAGTGGTGAAGGGTGGGCGTTTTGGGGGCTGTCTTTTGTAAATTTCTGTCATTCGAAAAGTGCAGTTTTGTAGTCAAGTTTAATTTTGAAATTGATTTTTTCAATAATAAGTTGTGAGTTAGCAGTGACTTCGTAATTAGTAGGCGACGTCTCACGCGCCCTAGCGCGAGCGTTTGCCAGCTGATGCACAAGTGCTGCTTGCCTCGATGTGCTCGTACATGTGTGACATGACACTCGATGGTCGAGCGAGGCTGTGCTGTATCCCATTACCAAGCGAGTAGGCCTACCTCCGGCACAATATCTTGTGAACGTCTCAATGGCTGGCCCACTGCGATGCCGTGTTTGCCTCCACGATCCGGTGGTACGCGAGGTCTCGGTGCTCGCATTACCTTCTGCATTTTATTTTTTAACCGAGTTTATAAATACATACAAAATCCTGTCACGATTGTGTTGACTCAAATAGAATACCTACGGCAGTGCCCCAGCTAAGAGTAAAGCGGACACGGCCTTAATCTAGACACACGGCAGTGTGTCCGCCAAGTTCAAGCAAAAAAACGCGACACACCGGCCGTGGGTTATATTACACGAACCATTTCGGGCCAAATCCGACCCCCCTATAACTCAAAATCTATTTTATTTACGCATATCAAATTTCTAGTATCTGTTGAGACCCCCTCACTTATCTAAAATACAAAATTTCATTAATATACCTATTGTAGGTCTTGAGATATTGACGTCAGAAAATCGCTATTTTTACTATACACTCACTGACTGACTGACTCACTCATCAAAAACCTAGACCACTTCCAATGGTCGTATTGACTTGAAATTTGGCATGGAGGTAGGTCTTTATGTCAAGGTAAAGGGAAAAATCTGAAAATGGCCAAGTGTGAGTCAGTTTCAAAATAATGGTGTAAATTTATACCCCTAAGGAACTAAAACGAACTAAATTTATCTATATTTATATAATATATCTTCGAATGGTCGTACCGATCTGAAATTCGTTACAAAGGTTTGTATTTAGTCAAAGTAAAGTAAAAATCTGAAAACGGCCAAGTGTGAGTCACTTTCGAAAATAACGAATGTGTAACTTTGATCCACGAACATGATATATGATAACATGTCATGTCAGTCAGTTGGTAAATCTAGTTAATTTCTTTGTAAGAAGCATATTCAAAAATCTGAAAGATAGTATAAATGAGACATTTCCGTAACTAACTTAATCATAAGAAAAAAATAAAATAGACAACCTTACAAAAATAAATGAAATCCCACCCAAAACAAAAATGTGAAAGGCTGCCAAGTTCGATAATATGGGAATGCTTCGCCTATAAAAGAAGTGAGATCTGAATAAGTACCAAGTTCCATACACATACCTCAGTTAAAAATAGTTACTTTTTAATGATGTTACTTGGCAAGTTTTAATAGAAAATTATATACTTGATTCATTGCGTTTAGTAGGTTTATAACAAGGTATGTGAAAACTTGCCAAGTAACATCATTAAAAAGTAACTATTTTTAACTGAGGTATGTGTATGGAACTTGGTACTTATTCAGATCTCACTTCTTTTATAGGCGAAGCATTCCCATATTATCGAACTTGGCAGCCTTTCACATTTTTGTTTTGGGTGGGATATCAATTTCTCGAAAAGATTCTCGGCTATTTCTCTCCCTAACATCGATGTGAACAAAGCTGGGGGCTTGCTTGAAACATAGAGATTTTACATTTGATATGTTTAATGTCTTTAGGTTCAATTAATAAAAAGGCTGGCTATTACCTCGGACAAAGGATCAGCATGGCCATCCAACGAGGTAATGCTGCCAGCCTCTTGGGTACGCTCCCAGTTGACAGCGATGGGGATGAATTTTTTGACGCCTTTTAGATATAGTGTATATATATATATATTTTTTTTTTGTTCTACTAGGAAAGTTTTTTTTTTTGTGTTGTAAATATGTATATAAATTTGAGTAGAAATAATAAATAAAAGTTATTATTATTACGTTGATAAGTTTATGTAAATTTTGCACAAAATCGTTCAAGCGGTTCTTCATTAATAAAAATAAAATTACTGATACAGTACAGTCACACTGAATGACATTTAGTGTAACATGTAGTAATAGCTTTTTTCTTCGCAAAATCTCGTAGCGGTGTCAGGCGTGGCCCCTACCCCGACGTGCTTTAATATTTTCACGAGCAAACATGTCTGGAGCGTAGCGAGTAGCGAGAGGACCCTCTCGGTGCAATGACCCCGCGACACAGGTGTGAGGGCGCGTCGGCCGTCGATACACGACTACTTATCTAACTGCGATAATTGTGACCAAAACTTTCAATTGGAGTTCGTGTAACGTTTTAGTTTAAAGTGAGTATACCTACACACTTATTAAAAATGTACCTACTGCCAGTTCCTACTTAGGTACTTCTAGCACTTCTAGTAAGACGAGTCAGTCCCGTTAGGCAGCATTCCTTCTGTGAAACAGTAGAGACCTATTGTGTCCGGCTGCTACACACCCTCGTGTGGGGGCAAGTTTCGAGCGCCGCCATATTGTCACGAGTACAGCGGGTTGGCGGCTACCTAAGCACAGCTAGGACGTGACGGTGAGGTGCAGGCTGCCGTGTGCTGTACTCTCAGACTAGCTTAATTGTTTGCGACGGCCTGGCGCATTCATACCTATATATTCCAATGTGGCTAACATATTCTAATACTAAAAGTTTGCGCCAAGGACTAATAATCTTATCGATATATTCGATTCTAAAAGATTCTGGCGTGCTGCAGTCAGATTGTATACAGGTTGTCGACCTCTGTACGTCGGCGCTTCGGTTACCGGCTGTATCCATAAAACTATAAACAATCGGGGATGAAAGATACCACAGCACTTTGGCGATCTAATCAGATTATAGGTATAGTATCTCTGTTACGTACACACACAGGGTACACAGGTTAGACAACGCAGTAGTCAGCCTCACTCAAGCTCAAGTACCAAACTTTTCACTTTTCAGCATCTTTTAGAGTTCTTATTTTTGTATGTATGTGTGAAAAGAATGTGGCATGTAATATTCTTTACATATCCACATATATTTTTGATCTCGGATTACAGCCGTCGGGGTATTTATCTCAATTACTCAATCGTTTTTGAATGCCTTAACCTTAGTCACGACGAAGTTGACCGAACGACGAAGTTGACCGAATTTAGGTGAATACAAGGATCTCAAAATCTAAAAAGAATTACAGTACTGCACATTAATATACATGTAACTACTGTAAGATATGAATTATGATCTTTATAAGCCAAACAAAATACTTTTAAGGGAGGCGGATGACTGGGCGGATGATGGGTACAGAAAACTGCGATGCGACATAGCGTCTACCTCAACAATCCACTGACCAAAATAAGAGACAGATGTCATAGAGAGATAGATTGATCTCTCATTTTCGTCAGTGGTATAGGATTATACAAATAATTCCTGGCTTTGGATGAAAGGAACACTGTCATCATATCACCCAATTGCCGCGCACTACTGCAACCTTCTTTAAATTGTCGGTCCACTGTGCTCTACGTTTACCCAAACACGGTACACTACAAGTATTATCTGCTCTATCGACCGTCCGTCCGTCTGCTAACATAGCCGGTGCACTTCCACTTTAGTGAGCGAATTCTAGGAGCAATGTCGGTGACTTTAGTCCTCTGACGGATCCCTTCGTTGCGAATTGTATCCGCCAGAGAAACTCCGAGCATAGCCCTTTCCTTGTTACGCTGACCGACTTTCAACTTATGGACCAGCCATACAGTAAGTGTCCGCGTTTCGCCCCAGTAGGATTCCTTGGTTAAAGACCCTTGACCCTGGTCTTAAGGGATTGTGAAATGGTCGTGAACACTATGTTCGTCATGGTCGTGGTGTAATTCAAAATGGCTGCAATAATGCTCTTCCAGAGCTTCCATTTGGCATTATGTTTCGTCGCTACATATCGCACCATTTTTTTAACATACATTCTTAAATGGTCCGAAACGAAGTGTACGCGCTAGAATAGAACATTATTAAAATAAGAGTTTACAAAAAGTTAGAATTTCATTTTCCACTAACAAGCTGACCACTGGGTTTTTTACCCTGCTTAAGTACCTAATTGGTTTACGGCGGTAATCTGGCTAAGCATTGCATTTCGTGACTGTCCTGTTAGGCAGTTGGCAGGCAGGGGTGAGCACCTAACATAGATAAGAAGCAGCGTATTGCCTACATTACCACGGTGGGAGGTAGGGTATCGTTGCTTACAATAACCTAACCTGAAACATCAATTAATAAAACATTGGCTGTCAACATCAACGTCCGAATAGAAATTCATACAACTAGACTTGTTTTATAACATTGTTAGCCTAGGTGATAATTAGCTAGCTAAACTGACATGACGAAACGATATCCAGCCTGTAACAAAGCGTAAGCGTGAGCGTGGCGGAGACGCGGCGGCCGTGTCCCGGTAAAGTAGCACACACTATTGTATGAACCTGATTGTATGACCGAATACGTGCTCTGCGATTTCGGCTCCAGTCCTGAAGCCATAGCGCTTGACAACTTGATGGCGAATTAGGTCGGACAGTTACGCACAGAATTAACGCAGGATTGGATTGGATGAAATGGCGGCAGGTGACAGAAACTATTTGTGACCCTCGCATTCCCCTTAAACTTAAGGGGAAAATTCACAAGACTATGGTTAGACCTGATGTCCTGTATGGATCAGAGTGCTGGCCCACAAAAGCGACGAATGAAAGACAATTGTATGCATGCGGTAGAAAGAAGTTTAAAAGTGGCGCCGGCAACAGTAAAGTGCGTGGAAACCGGCTGTGATGGTATGGGCATGTGATGCGGAGGAATGAGAGTCATCTTGTGACGAAGGTTTTGAGCATGAACGTGGACGGATATAGGGGAAGAAGACGACCATAGAAACGATGGATGGATCGTGTGAAAGTTGATATGGTTGGAAACAGTGTGTACAGAGTACAGTTTTATTGATATCAATCGCGCGCGCATTCAGCAGTTCCACGCCGACCCGAATATTTAGTTTTAATTTTAACATTATTATAAAGTTAACGATCGGTCAGCAACCAAGCCGCGTTTGCTCATACCAATTTACCCAATATACAATATTTTTACCATACCTACCAGTTTTTACTATTTATGTATTTGTTGGAGTTACGCCCAATACAATGTTACTTGCGAGATAACGGCAGAGAGAAGAGTAATAAATAAATTGGGAAAAGTAAAAAATTCAGGAGGATGATGATGATTTGATAAAACTTAGGATTTTCGACTCCGAATAACTTTTGAAGGACACATGGGATCGATGGGGACTTTTAAAACTTTATTTAAAATGGTAAACCCAAGGTCTCCACCAATACATATTTGTTTCCGGGAGTTATTATTATTTGACCATTATTTTTATGTCTAAATCGACCGGCCTATAATTGTAATTTTAGATTTTTCTGGCGGAAATAATAAATGGAAATTATTTTTGGTAACAGAATTAAGGGTATCATAACATTTTATTATGATGGTCATTACATTGAATCCTTTTGAAGAATCATCGTTCCATCAACACGCAAGAAACAGTGGCAGCTGGCAATTGTTACATTGAACTGAAATGTAATGTAAACAGTGGCTATCAGTTAGTGAGCCGCTACCAAGGAATAATCCTTGTTCCGCATATCACTCCACTCACTCATACACTACGAATACGAACTTATGAAAACTACAGACGTCACGGATGTGACCACGAGGCCATAATTACTTAATCTGCACGAAATTATAACTTCACTGACGCGGACGCGCCGAACGAAAATAGTGCTACTCGCTCACATGAACGGCCGGATTCACGCAGTCGCACTCGCAGCTCACGACGACTAGTAAGTAATCAGAGATAAGTAGCCAGGTATCAGCACTTAGTCACTCTTATTTAATGTACGCATATAGCTGGACGAACACAGAGATCGATTCAGGGAGAACACCGTTACTCAGTGTTCATACATATGAGTAAAATAACAGTGGTAACGTTACGCGCGAGTGTGTCATTAGCAATCATCTCCGACCCGTACCGAGATCGCCCCCGCGGTCACTGCCCCCGTGTGCTCCCGGGCGCCGCTCACAGCTCCTCGCACAGCGACCAGCTACCACCAGCAGCGGCCTCAGCTTGCTTTGACACCACACGGACTAACACCACTAGCGGGAGCCAACGCACCGGTACACGATCGCGTGAGGAGTCGCGCTCGCTTCGACTGAGTGCGCGGCGGCGGCGGACGAACACAGATTGCGGCGCGGGGCGACGGACGCGACGGAGGCGGGACGCGCGAGGCGCGGGACGCCGCCGCCGCGCACAGCTGATAGCGCGCACCTCGCGGCCGCGCGTCACACTTCGCCGGCGCCACCGGCGCGGAGGTGGCGAGCACAGAGTACATTGTTTAAAGGCCGCAACTTCGCATCAATGCCGCTGTCCGGGGACTTCAGACCATTCACACTTTCGTGTGAGGTTTGCTACGCTCTGAACTCGCGACTAAAATGTTACCTAGTTATAAGTAGGTACTTCAATTAAGAAGTCACTTAAAAGAATGCTTCGACTAGTGACTAGTGGCGAGATATTCCAAATCAAATGTTTTGTCTAAGTTAACATTCGATATGTGGCGTTATCTTATTGATTGCGGTTATAATATAGGTACCTCAACCTCAAAGTAATTAATAGGTGTACTTTTTTTATTAATTTATACCTATGTAGAGGAACCAACTGCTTCTGTTTATAAATCAACAAAAATAATAAGTTGTTACAAGTAATTTAAAGGGCTTACACACACAGTTGCCAGTTACAGGTGAACCATGTACTTGTTTTAACTCCGAAAGTTCACAATTGAAATTTAATCGAACTGAACTTATTGGGTAAATACTAGCTTCTGCCAGCGGTTTCATCCGCATCCCGTGGGAACCTCTGCACGAACCCGGATAAAAAGTAGCCTTCCTCGATAAATGGGCTATCTAAACAATTGTTCAAATCGGACCAGTAGTTCCTGAGATTAGCGCGTTCAGAAGCTAGTGAATAAATATATTTTACAAAGGAAATTGAACTTTATCTTTAAGCATGAAGGTTTATAATAAACTGAAGTCGTTTATATTATTAAACTTTTTTCTAGGAAATGTAGATTTGAATTTGGAATTGTTCACATTTGTGCCGTAGCCACCGACGTCTTTTTGTTCCTGATCCTTTATCTAGTAGTATTGTTGATCGAAGTTCTTGACAGTCTGTTACAGCTAGTCGATGTAGTAGATTTAAAAGTAATATAAACAAAAAACTTAAACCTTCTATTCTTGCAAATGAAGATCCTAATGTCATGTATGGATCACTCTTTGATGTTGTAGAAAAGGAATTCAATTCCACGTTTAAGACTAAAATCATGACTGTCAATGCTACCTCTGCCAACTTTAATAAATAGGCTACTGAAGGTATTTACAAAAGTCGAGCGAGGCTTTACGAGTTATACGGTATGAAAATGTACAGGTTTGATACTCCATTCTTAGATTATGTTAGAAAATATTCAAAATTATTTAAACAAATTTGTAATGTTGCTAAAGCAAAATATATAAGTAATACAATAAAAAATTCTTCCAATAAAGTAAAGACTACTTGGAAAATTATTAATCAGGAAACTGGAAAATCGACAAATATTGAGAATAAATTAGAAATATTCGCTGATAATAAACGTATTAGTAATGCGGCTGACGTAGCCCTGGCATTTAATGAGTTCTTTGCTAGCATACCTTTAACTACGACTCGCTCCTTGAGTTCTTCTGCTACGGACGCTGAGAATCTCCTGCATAATAGTGTCCCTAAGTGTGACGCTATTTTTAGTTTTGAGCAAATAACGCCAATTGATGTTATTAATGTTTTTAATTCGCTGAGCTTAAAAAACAGTGGTGACTATTGGGGTATTTCCATTAAACTATTAAAGAATATTATCGACATTGTTGCCCCCTATCTTGCTATCACATTTAATAAATGTATTGAAACCGGAGTTTTTCCCGACCTAATGAAACTAAGTAAAGTCATTCCTTTATTTAAATCAGGCGATAAGAAGGATGTAAATAATTTTAGACCCATATCCATCTTACCCGCTTTTAGTAAAATATTCGAAAAATTAGTACTCAAGCAGTTACAAAGATATTTCAATGTTAATAGCCTCCTTCATAGTGAACAATATGGCTTTACAAAAGGTCGTTCGACAACAGATGCTGGTGTAGCTCTTTTAAAACACATTTTTAATGCGTGGGAAAACTCTCAGAATGCCATTGGAGTATTCTGTGATCTCTCCAAAGCATTCGATTGTGTGCACCACGATACGCTTCTACGTAAATTACGTTACTACGGAGTCCAAAATGAAGCTCTTAGCGTAATAGAATCCTATTTAAATAACAGAGTGCAATGCGTAGATGTCAATGGCGTCAAATCATCAGGTTTATCAGTCCAATTAGGTGTGCCACAGGGCTCAATATTAGGTCCGTTCTTATTCCTGGTATATATTAATGATCTACCATACCATCTGAAGAATATCTGTGACGTTGTACTGTTTGCAGATGACACTTCACTTATTTTTAAAGTCGACAGAAATAGGGATCACTTTAACGACGTAAACAGTGCACTTTCGTTGGTTACACACTGGTTTAGTACTAATAACTTGGTCTTAAATGCGAAGAAAACAAAATGCCTTAAATTTACTCTACCGAACGTGAAAAACCTAGGCCCGAATATTATATTAAGTAACGAGGTTCTAGAAACTGTCAAATCCACAGTATTTCTTGGTATATCAGTCGATAGCAGACTTCAGTGGGGCTCGCATATAGCTGGCCTCGCGGGAAGGCTTAGCTCAGCTGCGTACGCCGTCAGAAAAGTAAGACAATTCACTGACGTAGAAACAGCTCGAGTAGTCTATTTTAGCTACTTTCACAGCGTTATGTCCTACGGTATTCTTCTGTGGGGCAAAGCTGCTGATATTCAAAACATATTTGTATTACAAAAACGAGCTGTTCGTGCGATATACCGGTTAGGTAGTAGACACTCGCTAAGAGAGCTCTTTAAAGAAATAGGCATTCTTACTGTGGCATCACAATTTATCTTTGCCAATATACTTTACATTAGGCAAAATATTCATTTGTACACCAAAAAAAGCGATGTTCACAGTATTAACACTAGAAACAAGCACAAACTGTGTGTACCCACTCACAGACTTCATAAGGTTCATGGATCATTTTTGGGGCTCGGTATTCGCTTTTATAATAAACTACCTCTAACTTTACTACAATTACCGTTTAACGCATTTAAATTACAAGTAAAGTCAATTCTTTCAAAGAAGGCTTACTATAGCATTAATGACTATTTAAATGATAAGAATAGTTGGTCGCTAAGTTGAACGCGAGGCAGCTCATTCTTGTTATCACTTTAACTAAATTATTAACTTATTATTATTGTTTACATTAATTGACATTACTTCGGACATTAATTCTGAATTATAATTGAGTTCATTTTTATTTACTTAGGGAAGTTTTGTTAAACTTTGCTTACCATTGTTTCTTTATGGCTTGCTAGTGACTGCAGCATTTCTTACATGTTCTACTTTTGTTGAATAGCAGCAAGCACGTCATGCTCCCTTAGACGGTATGGCCAGCGGTAGCGTTGGGGGTCGGGTTGTCCCCTTCCCTCAAAAATGTGCGAAGGGGGCGATGGCTGATCCTCGCGTTATACTCGTGAACGGGTGCTGCTGGCGGTACCAGGTCGTGTTGATGGCTATTGACACTTTATCAATTTTAGTATGATTTTCTATTAGCTTTTTTTTTTTGAAGAAAATAATAATACTGTAGTCCTAGCAGGTACACCTTGTTTGTGTTGTACAGCTACAACGTAAACATCTATGCGCATGTAGGTGGGCACGCTGATTCTATGCTTATATTAAAATACATTTTTATTTTATTAACAGGAGGCTTTAGATACACTTAATGGACTATAAGAAATGCTTGAGTACTTAGTCTTTATAGGTGTAAATCTGTGTGCTAGCCTACTTGTGTTCAGTTTGTTTTTTTTTTTTTTTCCTTTTTTAATTTTATATAATAGTTATCATGTGATAATGATATTTTTATGACTTTTTGACTTGTTTTGTATACATTCTGGTTCTTCAAACCTTACAGACAGACATGTGTTGCTGGGGAGTTTGTTGCGCCACTTCTTCTTCCCAGCAAAAACACATAGGAAGTGGTGAAGGGCGGGCGTTTTTGGGGGCTGTCTTTTGTTTTTGACGTTCGAAAAGTGCTGATTTATCAGCCTAATTTGAATAAACGATTTTGAGTTTGAGTTTGAGTTTGAGTTTGAGTCAAATATTTAAGAAAAAATTAATCTGAATTTTGCAGAACTATAGTTCGGCCATTCAGAGAATGCGTTCCTGACACGTCGCGATTGAACTGACGACGTAACTTTGCAATGGCGTTGCAGTTACGATAAAAATATTTTTGCTGGTTGTTTACCGTTTTAACAATTGAGGAGCATTAAAACAACATTATTATATCAATAATCAATGAATGTTATTACGTCGTCAGTTCAATCGCGACGTGTCAGGAACGCATTCTCTGAATGGCCGAACTATAAGATCTTCATGATACTGACCGTAGCACAGATTATATAATAGTTACTACGTAACAGATAAATCACTCCATACAAAAATGTCCATACCTACTGTTATAAGCACCTACAAGTTTCCCAACTACCTACAAATTCCTAGCTGCGTTATAAAATGAACCTTAAAAGCTCGAGCGCTTGATTGTTATTCCAATGCGATAGCGCACAGTTCAATGACCGCAACCGTGCCGTGGCCGTGCTTAGGGTTGCTTCTTACAATTTATTAATATTTAAGTAGGAAAACAAAGTTACGCTTATTTTAAGATAGCCTTTTTTAAAACCGAGTTTTTAAATAAAAAGTAATATCAAGAATATTTAGTTAACTATTGTATTGCCTACTACAATGGAGTATGGGTACATATTACTAAATATTACCTAATACGTAAGCATAGGTAAGTACTTAAGTAAAGCTTTCGTCAAAATCAAAGGCGGTTTCCAACTATTTTTCGAGCACAAGTGCCATACCCCATATGGTACAACTCCGTCGAGTGTTGATATATACCTAAAATTGGTTACTGCGTAGCGACACGCGTAATGTTCCGAATCGTCATTAAGTTGGACCAGAATTACACCTACTTACACTCGAGATGTGCTTTGAGTTACAAAACTCACAATACAGTTCATATAACTAAGTAGGTATCTAAAGTAAAATAAGTACCTAAAGATCTCTGTTGTTAAAATCATAAAGTAGATAAGTATTAATTTTTTTTTTTTAATAGAATTACTAGATAAGTTCATACATATAAAATGTTTCAAAATTACAATAGTCGCATATAAACCAACACAACTCAAAATAATCCATCAATTTGTGAGGTAGCTTAAAAAACCTAATAAAAACCAACAGCACAACATGCACGAAATAAAAATAATAATATTGTGTTGCGCGCGGCGCGTGTGACTATTGAAAGCCCTGAGCCGCGTGGGGCTACCGGTAACCCAGCGAGCGGTAGGCATTTATCGCGCGCAAGTACGTCGAGTGACAGAGGCCTGGCCGTAGCCTAGGTTGAGGGTCGCTGCCAAAACTGTAGGGCAGTGTAGAGTAGTTAACTTTTTAGTCTATTGGTTTTATTCGTAATATTTTGTTCCAAGCTGGACAAATATTTAAACATTGTTCTATGTAAAAAGAATAGCATGTAGTTCTGATACTAAGCTTGTCACTTCTTACATTCAGTCCAATAATTCAAGATTTAAAGTTATTTAATGTTTTAATTGAATAAATTCCCGAGATCCCGGTCCCTAAAACGCTACGCGCTACGTCGAATTTCTAAATCGACTTGGCGAGCGCCCCGAGAATGGCCCAGAGGCACGATCGCTTTCCTAAGAGTTGTGGAGCCCCACCCGGCCACATGTTCCTCACACTTGAGTCAGATGTAAGCAAGTCTGGCAACGGGAGATCATCTCGCCGGCTTACTCAGCTTCAAACACATTAAACATGATTCTCACCCGAGAAAAGAAAAAAGAACCGGCCAAGAGCGAGTCGGACTCACGCACGAAGGGCTTCGTACCATTATTTATAAAACCGCATCTACCTGTTGCCGTTATCGTTATCGAGAAAAAAATAACAAAAAAACATATTTGTTACATGGGAGCAATTTCAACTCTCTAACCTTAGATCAAAGAAATCTCTAACTATCACGGTTCATGAGATACAGCCTGGTGACAGACGGACGGACGGACAGAGGAGTGAAAACAATAGGGTTTTTCCCTTTGAGTAGGGAACCCTAAAAAGAGCTCCATGCTTCATGGTATAAAAGCATAGTATTGGAGAGGAGCTGGGGGCGGTACGTACTCGTTGATGGATGTTTCAGAAAACACGATCATTTGTGGGTCACGAGTTCCCGATGTTATTTGAAGATAGCTAAGAATCTACATGTTTGTAGTAAGAAGCCAAATGTTCCGATACTAGTCGCTGCAGCTTAAACAATTAATCAAGTAGTAGTCACCCAGGTACTTAGCTCCATCAGGTAAGATAATAAATAGTGTGTGACATGTTACATCAAAACCCGTGCCGCCAAGCCGAACACCCCGGTGTACATCTCCCGCCTGCACTACACCACTAAGGCGGAGGACATCGTGGAGTACGTGCGTCAGAAGCTGAAGTACGCCCCGAGAGTGCAGCTGCTGGAGTCGCGCCATAACGCCAACTTCAAGGCGTTCGTGGTGCGAGTGCCGACGTGTTTCCTGCACCTCGTGTTGGACGACAACTTCTGGCCACAGGACGTGGTGTTCCGTCGCTTCCGCGGACAAGTACCACAGGGACCCAAATTGACATAGTGCATAGTGAAGTCCTACTAACATAGTTTTACGTTTTTTATATAGGGTAAATACGCCAAATGTCGGCCTCCCCCCAAACTTCGGCCGTCTGTACATTTTCAGCTTGCATTCATTCAAAAGGTAATTAAGTGTTAGTTTTGCTCCTCGAATTGCAACCTTGGTTTATACTCTATACGTACAAATCGTTACTATCCGATTCTGTCACTTACTCTTCTCATACTGAGCGTCAGTAGCGATTGCGCCGTTGAAACATCAAATTCGCACGTAAAGTAGCTTACTCGAAGTGAATACTCACATTTTGGGGATTGATATTAGAACGATAAAACATTTATTTATTTTTGTTTTAAGCTTGATTGTCACTAATGGGTTATTTTTACTATATTTTAAGATAGTTTTTTCAGCGTTTTGCGTATATTTTTCAAGGAAAAATAGGAGGCCGCCATTAGGACAACAGTTTTGACTTAAAACCGGAGTCTCGGCCGTGGCCGACTTAAAGCAAATGCAGTCTATTTTATAAATTCCTATTGTACTAATTCCGTTGGCTTAACAAGAGAATTTGCAAAGCTTATAGGCAAATAGATCTATTTTACGTTTAATAGCCAAATAACGGCCGGGGTGATATTAGTTGAATCTCGAGAAATAAGGTACAAGAAATAGGGGCCGACATTAGAATCGTAAATAATCGTAATGTCGACCAGCCTCGAACTCAAGCGCCACTATACAGGCTGATGAAAAAATACTTTTATATTTTTTCATTTTCTCAAAATGAAATAATTTATTTATTATAATTCATTATATCGTATAGGAGTTAAGTTTAAATGTAGGAGTTGACAGTATTGTAGGCATGTTAATGGTAGCTTTATAGTTTGATACTTGCTATCTATTAAACCGTTCTTATTAGCTTAAAAAATATAAATGGTTGGTCGTGAATACGACTTTTTTGGTTTAGGGGAAACAAAAAAAATATTTTACTATAAATTAAACAAATACAATTACAAATGTATACTTAGTATTATATTATAATTCTGCTAAAAATAAATCATGTTAATAATATTTGTCACTGCCTTAATTTAAAACAGCCTATACCTGGCCGACATTTGGAAAAAACGCAACCGACCTTGGGCCGTGAATGGCCGACTTTAGGGTTTTTCTGTTCTCGACGCATCTAAGCCTTATTACTTTTTTCTTTTCGTAGAAATATCAATCTTATGCCTATAAACATGACATAGATTAATCAAACTATCCAAAACCGCATCAGAAACTATCTTTCGTTGGAAACTGACGGTGCTATAGCGAACCGCAATCAGAAAATCGCTAAGGGGGCCGACATTTGGCGTATTTACCCTACTAACAATTTTGTACAACATAATGTATGCTAGTGTGAAGATGAATTGATTGATTGATTGGTTATGTATTTAGTAAAATTGGTAAAATATACTGATCGATCACCATAAAATGTTTTTGTTTTTAATTTTCGTAGCCAAAAATAATTATTTAACACCAGAAACTATGAAGTTTAAAATAAGTACTTTACAATATTCCCTGCCTACCGAGCTATTTTAGTCAAGACTCCAATTCAAAAAAATAACAATTCAAAATTATACAGTACAGTATAAGACTGTCGATGTAGTACACAAAGCAGAGAGGCGACCGACGCGCCCTCGCCTCGCCGCGGACACACGCGCCCGTCACCTCACTCGACCACATAATGTAGTTTACTACTCACTCGATATGCTGAACTACAATTGCTATGGAGGCACTGTTTCACTCTCGCACTTGCTAAGGTACAGTTCCAACATCCCAATTTCCAACTCACATTTACTGATACCTACACTTCTAATTCACTTATTTTAAATTGTTATGTAGGTAGGTTACCATTTGATAATCGTAAAGCATGTTGGTTGGAATTTTATACAAGAAGGTAGGTATAGTGATATCAATCTGACTCAAAAAGTTACACGAGTCCCTCGTCATCAGTCGTCGGTTATGTTACAAAAATGCATATTGGGTAGCAATAATGCGAGATAGGTATAGTCGAGACAAATTCCTAACGACATTGCTGGACCCAATAAAACAGATAAGTAAGGCTTGTTCGATTTGAGTTTGATAGGACACAGGTAAAGGCTCGGAGCCACAAAGCACTATAATAGAAGAACACAGCGAGGACACGCCGCGATACTCACGCCGCTCCTGAACTTGAAGAACAGCGACATGAGAGCGGCGCGTCGGGTCGCGGCCGGGTCCGGCACTGCCGCGCCACGCCCCGCGCCGCCGCGTCGCCGCCGCGCGCCCCACTCACCCTCCACTGCACGACTCCACTCGCACGACTATGCTTGCTAGGGTTGTGGTACCTCATTGTCATCTTCAACATAATGTTTCTGTCGACCTCATCATCAGCTGACAGCGGATATTGTCCTCCCACACGCGACGTGTACCTAACCGTACCTATCTTTTTTTCTTCGTTTAGATTTTGTGGACTTCCTTAGGATTCGAGGTTTCAAGTGGATTAAATAAACCGCGTAGAATCACTTGTTTGTGCATCTGTCTGCCAGTTGTTTGTCTTTCAGATATGCCACAGGCATAAATATTAATCGAATGAATATGTTGTGATAGGTAAGTCATCACAGGAAATAAGTACTTAGTGAAAGTAAAGGCTTACGTGTGTGTGTGGTATACCCACACTTTATTACGATTTATTTAGGGTCCCGCTATCAATAAGACTCGCTGTTCATATGTCCGGTTGTCACCAGGCTGTATCTTAAGAACCCTGCATTACACACAGCATTATTTCTGATTTATTAACGAAGACACAAAATTTCTGTTCCCGCTATAATAGGATATTTATACTGAAAACTACCTACACTTTATTTGAGAAGGCACTAAATAAACTAATGTTATTATGTATATATTTCAGTTAGTTTTTATTTAAGTACCTACTCGGTTTAAAAATAAAATGGTGCTACAATCAAAATAAATGTATACTCTGTCTGTACCACTTGATTAGTAAAAAAGTTTTATTTTTTGGGTGCTAATTAAACAGGCTTCTTTTTAATATCATTATTCGCCCCAAAAATGTATGTTGCCTTCTAAATTACTAAGTCAGCCACAATTAATAAAGCGTCGAGCATCTTAATAATACTATTTTAGTCACTTGCTATCTTCCACTCTAAATACAACTCAGCATGATGGTTATTTTTTGTATCTAAATTTGTAGCATGCATTCTAACAGTAAACTTCTTAAATGACATCATAAAATATATTTATTTACTTAGCTGCTAATTTTTTTACTCGTACTGAGTTTAAAATATAACACATCCCATATTAATTGACCCAGCATGGAAGTAAGCGTGCAACATGCAGCAAGCATGGCTTCTGTCGCGGTTCCGACGCTGCAGGGCTCCGGCGGTCCCATGCGAGCTTATCGTCGCAAATGGTTTTCACGCTCACCACCACAGCTTCGGCTTGACATAGCCTCTAATAAACTAATTCGTCTATTTTACAACGCCATCTACTAGAAAGCTTCAATAAAAGATCATCAATTATTGTAACTTGTCCTTCTTATTTATATACATTGTCATCTAATTTACAAAGTTTTTTTTTTGATGGTAGAATTTAGTTTGGATTCATTTTATTTAGCATATTGCCATTTATAACCTTCAATTAAAAAAACATTGTATTAAAAATTGAAGTTAGTGAAGAAAACGAATCGCTGCAAAACCGACTCCACGTAGTCTTGTCTGCCCTACCCCTGGAGTGCAATTCAAAACCGCGTAGCGAGGCGGCCTGCGAGCTGAGGTGCAGGTAGCTTTAACGCTCGCCGCCGCGGCTGAGGCTGGCCAGCAAGCCGAAGCTGCGATGGTGAGCGTGAAAACCATCTGCGACGATAAGCTCGCATGGGAACATGGTGATATATTTTAAACGTACTGAGTTAAAAATTTTGAAGCTAAATAAATATATTTTATGATGTCATTTATGCTACTGCTCCACCTGCGTCTTAACGCGTTAAATTTTGGCATTACGCAGATGTGGCCAACGTTTTAATGTCAATTTATACTAATGGCAATATTAATAGCATTAAACGTTAAGCGATAACTCGGGTGTCGGTTTTTTGGACACATCAAAGGGTTTTAGTGCGTAGCTTAGAGCGCTAAGTGATGTTGGCTACATTAATGCCATCTCATTGCACGCATGCAAGGACGAGTGTAGATACTTTGTTTAAGCGGTAACTGCATTTTACGAGCACGATAATGGAATGGTCAAATGAGAAAGCTTTAGTTTTTAGAATTATTTTGTGTGCCTAAGTTTAACCTCTTTAATGTGTGTTAACGCGTTACTTCATGAGGGATTAACTCTTGCGGCATTGTAACCTAAGTGTAGCCAACACTCATTTTTAATGCAATAAGTAACGTGTAGTTGGCCATTGACATTAACGTTAACGCTAACGCAGGTGGAGCAGGAGCATTAGAAGATAACTAGTGGCTAAGCTAAGATAGTAATATTTAGATGCTCGTTAATTGTGGTCGACTTAGTAATTTAGAAGGCAACATACATACGTTTGATTAGCACCCTTTAAATACAACTAGATAAACGTTGCTCATATCCCTAATCCGAATCAAACCAGGTGGACCAGACCTTATACCTCCATTGTTCATAGTTACTTGTGCTGATAGTCATGCTGACCCTGTCACTATCCTATTTAAGCGTTCTCTTTCTGAAGGTGAAGTCCCAAGGATTTGGAAGTCTGCTTTCGTCACTCCTTTCTTCAAAAAGGGCAAAAAAGCCAACATGGAAAACTACCACAACATTTAAAAAATCTGCCTTTTTTCAAAAGTCCTTGAACGGATAGTTTTTAGACAATAGGCATGATGACAAATTTTTAAATTCCTTTGTATGATGTAGGTATAAGTCTATTTTATATGAAAATTATTAATTTTAAGAAAATGCGAAGTTTTTTAGGGTTCCGTACCTCGAAAGGAAAAAACGGAACCCTTATAGGATCACTTTGTTGTCCGTCTGTCTGTCTGTCTGTCTGTCTGTCTGTCTGTCAAGACCCTTTATCTTAAGAACGCGTGGACGTATCAAGCTGAAATTCACATGAAATACTCGGGTCTATTGTCCCTTTAGGCTGTGAAAATATCAAGCTTCTAAGCCAAGCCAATCAAAAGATATAACCGATTATGTCGATATTTTCAACAAATTCTCGACACTCGCAAAGGAATCAAAACCTACAGGGTACTTCCCGTAAACTCAGAATCTTGAAATTTGGCATGAAGCATTGTTATATAATGCAAATATAGGAAAAATTGCGAAAATCTCATTTTTTTTGTTATATAATATAATAAAAATATTTTAATAAAATGAAACTTACTACCTTATTTCTCACGAACGAATAAAGGTACCAAATTGAAATTTATACCAAATACATAGGTCTATTGTCCCTTTAAGTAATGAAAAAATCAAACTTCTAAGTTAACGCGATCAAAAGATACAGCAGTTTTACCGACACCTTAGACGAATTTCCGTCACACGCTAGGGAATCAAAACCTACAAGGTACTTCCCGTGAACTCAGAATCTTAAAATTCGGCACGAAGCAACGTTATATAGTACAGATAAAGGAAAAATTGCGAAAATGATAAATTTGAAGTTACAAAAAATATTAAAATATTATTTTTGCTTACATGACATAAAATATTTTTTAATAATTATAAACTTACTACCTACCCTTTTTCACATGAACGCGTAGAGATATTAAAGTTTTGAATAAAAAGTGAAATTCAAATCAAACACTTCTTAAATACAATGGCCTCTAAACTGTGAAAAAATTTAAATCATTCAAAGGTCATTGGGCACCTTAGTATGAAAACCATACCCACGGCGGATACGAACGAAATATAGCACAGTATAATGATAAAGGCTCTGATTTACTATGGCATTAGTCGCATCAATGTGAACCATGGGAATCTAGAGAAAATCAGGTGTAAACATCAAATATTTTCCTCATTTCAATGGGGAATTTAAACGACCAAGTTTGACGGATTTGAGAAATCATTTCTTTGTAGTGAAAGAGTATACTCGCCGTTTATTTCCATTGTCATCAGGTCAGGATCTGATGATGGAAATCCTGAGAAATCGAGGGCAACTATCAGAAATTGTAGGCATGCATAGGATTAAAACTTGATTCTCAGATGTATGTCTGGTGATACTATCAAACAGTGAAGGTTTAGACTAGAGCTTATCTGATGATGGAGACGTGAGAAAGTCGAGAGAACTCGGTATGTTTTAGTTACGTCGTGTTTGGGCTTATATTATTCGTATTGACGAGAACTTTTCACAAAAGTTAAAAATAAAAACTTTTTACAATAAAAAAAAAACAACTTCTAAAACAACAAGAAAACTGTTTATATGCATCGGTCTAGATCTCGGTGGTTAAATAAATATAGATGCATCCTCTAGACACCGACTTCTAGACCGATGCACCTAACATCTTTTTAATTTCATTCTTGCTTTTGTTTTCTTGTTGCTTTTTTATATGTTTGAAGTTGGATTTGTCTGTAAAATGCTACAAAATAAAATAATGCCGACTTTATAAAACAAAGAAAGGGACAGAATTACACTTTTGTCAAGGCTCTAGAAACGTAAAGCCAGCAGCCCCGAATCCTACTCTCTAGAAGTCGTTGTTACAATTCGACAGCTACAAGTCGTCAGGCGGTCTGCTTTAACCCAAGTTAGTAGTGAATTCTCATCACCTAAAATAAAATAAGCTCCAACACAAGGTTACGTTATAAATTGTAAAGGAGTTCCCATAACTATATCTGATCTTAGCTGTCGATCCCACAATGGCAGTCAAACATATCTTTGTGGAAAGTCTTCGCCAATACGAATAAAATAAGCCCAAACACGTGGTAGTTGCAACATACCGTTCGGGAGTTCCCTTGACTCTCTGTAGTCTCCATAATCAAATCAGCTCCAAACCTTCACTGTTTACCAGTACCCTCAAAAATACACTCACATGTCTGGTTATGACTCGATGCGTGCCTACAATATTCAAGAGTTGCCCTCTATTTCTCAGGGTTTCCAGATCCTCATCAGATCCTGGTCATCCGGATTGGCACCTTCCTTCTTTATGAAATGTCTTTAACAATAAAAACTAGCATTGCAACCTGTACAATCCTCTGAAACTGCTTGTCTTTTATATTTTTCAAACGATCCTGGACATTCGTCTCCATGGAATTTTAATAAAATATTTATATTCAAAGAAACGTCATACCATTCTCCACGATTTAAAACTACTTTGATTCATGTCCGCCACTTTTTACAAAGCGGGTCAGATATGCCCCATGACTTTTAAGACATAATTAGTTATTTTCAATCAGATTTCTAAATGATGACTATAAAATGTTGTATATAAATAACTTCATTAAAATAACTTTTACAAGGTACTGGCCTACTATTTTAGTTATATTATAAAATAAAAAATATTAACTATTTTGACTCTCACGAAATTACCATAACTATGATTGTTCTAAACTGAACGGTTGGCGCGAAACTCACTTTTTATCTATACAGCATTTGTACGGAACCCTCGGTGCGCGAGTCCGACTCGCACTTGGCCGGTTTTTTATCAAATAATTGCATTTTTCTCTGTCCACTTTGAATCCGGCGCGAAAACGCTTGTCAGTGTCATGTCGTCACTTGTGACGTCACGACTGAAATTACAAGACGCAAGTAAACAACGCTCGTGCAATAATTAAGTTTTTAGTGTTATTAAATATGAATTCGAAAGTGCATAGGTGTTGTGGGGTCCCCCAGTGTAAGAACACATCCAAAACAACTCCTGATAAGTTATTTGTGTACGTTCCTCACAATAAAAAAATACGAAACAAGTGGCTTAAACTTGCAAGGCGAGATTCAAAAGCAATATTGCCCAGGGTACAACTTTATTTTTTTGTTTTATTTTTTGCGTTTCAGCTGTACGTAACTCACAGCGTCATCACCATAGGATGGCCTGGAGGACCTAAAAGAAAAATCAATTTATAAATAAAGGGTAGAACCATGATAATAGATTTCATTAACATTTACATACCTGATAACAAATACATTGTCAAAAGTAATTTTAAGGAATTATTTATAACTAAAATTGTTTTTAATTAAACTAATATTCTAACATAGAAGTTTTTTTAATTAAACTAATACACTTACATGGAAGTTTTTTTAATTAAACTAGTATACTTACATGGAAGTTTTAACATTTCTAAATTCAGCTGAACAAAAATCTTTATTTGATGCCAAAAACTCTCCCAGCATTATGATTTCAATTTTAGGCAAATTAGCGCTGTTTGCCTTGATAAATCCGGGCTCCGTAACTCGTGTTATAAACAATTAATTAATTAAAAACAAAGATCGCAGTGGAAGTTCACAATAACGAAATGTGACGTTCGCGCGCTTTCGCGCGAGTTGTTTTGAGAGATGACGTCACGAGCTCTGATTGGTGTTCAAGATATCATGGCGGATTGCCTTATTTCGTAATTTTATTTTATAAAAATACACATTAATCACATTATTAATAAAGAAAACAATGCGCGTTTTATATTCCAAGCTTCAAGTTTAATTTAATAAATATATTATTTTAATGATTTTTGATTACTGTCATCATGCCTATTCTTGGCGATGAGCAGTACGGTTTTGTTAGGAACCGCTCGTCCTCGTCTAAATTGATTCTGTCACAATAGTTTATTACAAATGGTATGGTACAGCGTCAAGTAGACGTGGTTTATACCAACTACAGCAAGTGCGTGCAAAGTCAAAGTCAAAATCATTTATTAAAATAGGCTAATACGATTAGCACTTTTTAACGTCAAAATTTTACAAGAATGACAGCACCCCCAAAACGCCCCCCTTTCACCACTTCCTAGTGTTATGGCTGGAAAGAAGAAGTGGTGAAGAACAAACTTCCCAGCAACACAGCTGTCTATTACAATTTATTTATTATCAATTTATTTTACAATTATACAATTCAATTTTATCAATTATTAATTTAGAACACCGAAAAATACAAAATAAAATAAAGCACTTTTGTTCCACTTCAGAGCTGCCATCTGCGTTTATCTGTGAAATAATCATTAACATTATAATATGCCTTTTTAACAAGAATTTCTTTGATGTGCGTTCGACCGCATTGATCATCGCATGCTGCTGAAAAAGCTGTACCTTGCTGGAATTCACGGAGACTTTTACCGGTGGTTCTCCCCCTATATGTAAAAATGAACGCAACCTGCATTGTGCTTCAAGGTTACACCTCTGGTTGGAGTTTTGTAACTTCGTTCGGGAGTTCCACAGGGCTCCATTCTGGGTCCTTTGCTATTCATATTGTTCATTGCAGACATCAAATAGTGCTTCCATCATTCGTACATTCTCGATGACCTCGATGGCGCAATGGTCACCATACTGCCGAACCTGAGGTCCCGGGTTCGATTCCCGGTTCGGTCGACATTTGCGTGATGCATGCTCGTTGGTCGTAGTCTGTACACACATATGGCACGGCTCATTATGTACAATGTGCAAGTAGATGGACAAAACGTGTAATATTAACTGATTGCCTAGAGACATACTAAGAAAAAAAAGGCACAGGCACCCCAACAAACCAAGAAACAAGTCCTTGCAAAAGACTACCGATTCCTGCCTAGGATGATTCGCGAGGCTATTGAAATTACAGAACATCCAAATTTCAATAGAGAAGATGAATTAAGAACCTCCTCTTTTTTGGGAAGTCGGTTAAAAATAGCCTAGGTTGATAAACAAAATTAGGTTAATTTTGACCACTAGCCTGAATGTCAAGTTTTGACAGCATCGGGTGACCTGGAGAGCGATGTTGCCGAACAGCCACGTCCCAGTCATAAGGATGCGACTATGAAGAAGAAAGAGCCAAACCATCCTCCAATCTGGCGTAAAAACGTATGCTAAACGAATAAACCAACATGAATTGCATCATGCATTTTCGATCCAAACATGAAACCCAAGCCAGCAACAAATAGGTCCAATGAGTGAGCAGATGCGAGAGTGCCACCAGGCCTCTGTCACTCGACGTACTTGCGCGCGATAAATGCCTACCGCTCGCTGGGTTACCGGTAACCCCACGCGGCTCAGGGCTTTCAATAGTCACACGCGCCGCGCGCAACACAATATTATTATTTTTATTTCGTGCATGTTATGCTGTTGGTTTTTATTAGGTTTTTTAAGCTACCTCACAAATTGATGGATTATTTTGAGTTGTGTTGGTTTATATGCGACTATTGTAATTTTGTAACATTTTATATGTATGAACTTATCTAGTAATTCTATTTAAAAAAAAATAAATTAATACTTATCTACTTTATGATTTTAACAACAGAGATCTTTAGGTACTTATTTTACTTTAGATACCTACTTAGTTATATGAACTGTATTGTGAGTTTTGTAACTCAAAGCACATCTCGAGTGTAAGTAGGTGTAATTCTGGTCCAACTTAATGACGATTCGGAACATTACGCGTGTCGCTACGCAGTAACCAATTTTAGGTATATATCAACACTCGACGGAGTTGTACCATATGGGGTATGGCACTTGTGCTCGAAAAATAGTTGGAAACCGCCTTTGATTTTGACGAAAGCTTTACTTAAGTACTTACCTATGCTTACGTATTAGGTAATATTTAGTAATATGTACCCATACTCCATTGTAGTAGGCAATACAATAGTTAACTAAATATTCTTGATATTACTTTTTATTTAAAAACTCGGTTTTAAAAAAGGCTATCTTAAAATAAGCGTAACTTTGTTTTCCTACTTAAATATTAATAAATTGTAAGAAGCAACCCTAAACACGGCCACGGCACGGTTGCGGTCATTGAACTGTGCGCTATCGCATTGGAATAACAATCAAGCGCTCGAGCTTTTAAGGTTCATTTTATAACGCAGCTAGGAATTTGTAGGTAGTTGGGAAACTTGTAGGTGCTTATAACAGTAGGTATGGACATTTTTGTATGGAGTGATTTATCTGTTACGTAGTAACTATTATAATAATCTGTGGTGCCACATCCAGCGGTTCGTTGGCGCGGGTGCGGCGGCAGTGCGCAGGCGCGCGGCTATCGACCGGCACGGCGTGCGCGGCCTCGCTGCGCGCTGCTAATGCATGCGAGAGCAATTAGTCAGCAGCCAGGGTCGGCGCCGCGCCGACGCGCCCGCTCCGCTGCTCGCAGAACAAGTGGTCCTGGCGCCGCACGGAGGCCGCGCGATGCGCGCGCGGGCGTGGTCGTGGTGGGCGGCGCTGCTGCTGGGCGCCGTGCGCGCGCGGGAGCTGGACCCCGCCGCGTGCGCGCCGCGCTTCGACGTGCAGCGCGACAAGATCATCCGCACGGAGGAGTCGCGCGACATGGGCGCGCGCTACCTGTCCGAGCTGGACGTGGGCGCGCGCGCCGAGTGCCTGCGCCTGTGCTGCGAGACCGACGCCTGCGACGTCTTCGTCTACGAGGAAAAGGTGAGCTCCGCTACTCGCCAACCATGCCGCGCTCACTATTTTATTTCAAGTTCCACCTCGGCGTATCCTATTGTTTGGTTTAGTATTCGATATCAGTACCCTTTATATGTGACAACTTGACAAGTCATATATGCCATATAGCATATTATGCTATCAATATTGCAATCTCGAGCATTGCAATCTCGAGTTCACAAGCGATCAACTAATAATAATGAGCAACTCGACCGTTCTTTACTCGTGTGACACGACGCGCGAGACGTTGAGTCGAGACATCAGACTACGCGCTACGGCTACGGCTACGAGACGCTACGGCACGTAGCAAGCGCAGCATGTCATCATATTGTTTATTTTAATATACCTATGACTGAACAACGCCATTTTCTCGTCTAGTTTTTTAGAAGCACTAGCTTGCGCTAGCGGTTTCGCCCGCAGCCCCCAGGCAAATCGAACCTGAGATTAGCAGGTTCAAGCCAACAGACAAACTCTTTAGCTTCGTGAATGTAAATCTGTCTACCTGTCTGTGGACATGGGTTCTCCTGGGACATGGTGGAACATTATAACTATAGGTACTTCATTCGATCACTGAGTGTAGTCACATCACAATGTAAACCAGTCCTTGGTGATATTTCCTGGAAATGTAGGAATGACTCGGGCGAATAATGACGCATGTAGATATCGTCTATCAGAGAGTAGTCCTGCTGAGCCGACACAGCAACGCAGTGAGCAGTTTTGTCGTGCGCAGGGCCCCGGCAGCTGCTACCTGTTCAACTGCGGGCCGCCCGAGGACTTCCGCTGCAAGTTCACGGCGCACAGCAACTTCAGCAGCGGCGTGCTGGCCATCAGCCGGCGCCTGGCGGAGCTGCAGGACCAGGAGCGTCTGGCGCACCACGAGCAGGAGCTCGCCAACCTGAGGTACCTAATAGTCACCGTCTGACCGTACGACCGCACGATAAACTGGAAGTCCCAGCTAACATTTGAACATCTTCGGCAGTCGTGAAGGGTCTGAAGCTGCATCTGGTTAGACTGGCGGGCGACCATCCCCGCTCCCCCCCAACATATAAATGGGAAAAGGCTAAGCACCATCTGACATACAAAGATTAGTAGGTACATGGCAAATATATAGCCATATTGTAGATTTGCTCACTTCTTAAAATACATATATCGCCGACCCCTCTTCTGTGTGGTTAAAAATCCTAACCGATCGTATCCTAATACCGTAGGTACTAAAACCAGGAAGCTAAAAACTATTGAGTAGGTACTTAATCTGTGATTATACCGAAAATACAAAACAACAACCTTTATCAAAATCACTTGAGTTATTTCCGTCATTTGAGTTTGATTTGGAATTGACGTTTAGGTAGGAACAAAGTAGAAGTTGTAGAGCGATGAATGTGTGTGTTGCAGGAGCGGCGCGGCCACCAGCACGGCGCGCACCACGCCGGCCAGCACCGCGCCCCCCGCGCCCGCGCCGCCGCCGCCCGCCGCGCCCGCGCCCACGCCTGCACGTGCGTCCCGCTGCCATACTCCGCACGTCACACGTCACAGCGTGTCCGAGGTCGGTGCTACACGCGCACGTTACATGTTGCAGCCAGCGCGCGCTGCAGCCGCTACCAGTTCGCGTGCAGGCGCGGCGGCGAGTGCATCGCCGTGTACAACGCGTGCGACGGGGTGCCGCAGTGCGCTGACGGCTCGGACGAGGCGCCCGAGCTGGGCTGCCCGCCAGCCCGCGCGCCGCCCACCACCGCGCCGCCGCCCAAGCTGCCTCAGGCGGCAGCCGGGCCCACCGCGCCGCCCGTCGGCTACGGCGAGCTCGACGCTCACTCGGCCGGAGCGGAGGCGCGGTTCCGCGCGGGCGACGCCGCCGGGCTGCTGCAGGCCGCGCCGGAGCCGGCGGCCGACGTGCCGGAGCGCTGGCCGCACCGGCTGGCGCAGGCGCAGCCACAGCACCGGTATAACGGTATGCGTTGTCGTCAACCCCTAGGTACCCCCGCAGTTAAACACCAGGAGTAGAACCTATTATAGTTTCTAATCTATGTTGTGAAAGTATTTCCGGTTGTTAGCTATACAACATGTAACGTAATTAACGCACACCCTCAGACACCCCAATTAGAATATTATGTTATAATCATAATACATACACTGAATTTTTAATTTAACATGTATATGCATTGTTATTTACTAAATTAGTTATACCAATTCTTGGAGAACTTTTTGGTCATACTACTACGCATGCAATGCAAATATCGCGCCGCGCGCCGCTCGACTCGACACATCATACCGAAACTACGGAAAAAGCCGACAATACACGAAGTCTTATTACTTTGAGTTACGGTCTATTTGAATTTGTTTTGAGTGTACAGGGTTATATAGTATGACAATAATTTCCTTAGTTTTAATTATTTTTGGGATAAAAAATTACCTATAATAAAAATGATATAAATCGATTCAGTAAACGATTCTGAACAAACTAATCTCAGGATGTGCTTTAATTAAGTTACATGTTGTATATAACTATACTTCGGCCGTTCAGAGAATGCGTTCCTGACACCTATCAGTTAGTCACGACTAGTGATGGGCACAACATAACACTGAGTTCGTTACCGTTCCTTCAAAATGAACCGCCGCATTATTTTAAGATTATTTTCGTTTTAAATTGGCGGAATCATTTGTTTTATATTTTAGTTATTTAAGTGGAAACCAAAAAAAGGTAATATTCATATAATAAAATTGTTTTATTTATTCTTTGTTACAAGTACATTGAATTGAATGTGCGAACAGAATATTAATCAGACTCCGATTTGCTTGAGGAGGTGGTGTCTTCATCATCATCTTCGCCTACATGTATAATTATATTATTATCAATAACAGAATCAATCCTGATATCTCGGTCTAACAAAAGCCGGGTAATCAAATAAAAACAGATCGAAAACACTTGAAAAACGTGGTCTATGCGCACGAAACGACAACGGACGACTGTTTTAGCGTCACAAAATGGCGGCCCATAACGCCATTTGGGGTTACCATTTTTAATCTAAGTATAAAAATGCGGTTTGGTCATAGTTTTATTTTTATATTTCATAATCGTTATAATTAAGTCTTATAGTCCATTATTTTCCAATTCTTAAAAAGAAAATCAAAACGTATTATTTTATATTATAACTGTATAAGAACAGATTACGATACTTGCCTGTTATTTTTAGCACAGCACTACAAAATATAAACCGCTGACATAACCTTGTAATAGCGCAGTATAGATTTAGAAAAATATTGTTTACCAAGTTATTTGACACTCAGTTTGGCACAAAATTATAACATTCATTGATTATTGATATAATAATGTTGTTTTAATGCTCCTCAATTGTTAAAACGGTAAACAACCAGCAAAAATATTTTTATCGTAACTGCAACGCCATTGCAAAGTTACGTCGTCAGTTCAATCGCGACGTGTCAGGAACGCATTCTCTGAATGGCCGAACTATATCTACGTTGAAAATGGAATGCAATATAACAGTTTCAGTAAAATCAATTTCAGTCAGACTCGTATCTAACCTATAGGTATTCCAACCTTTTTAACTCATTCGCTACAACTTAGGTACTACGTACCTAATGTACTGCAGTGTAATGAAAGGAAAATCTTTGGTCATAATTTGTTGAGAGGGAGGAGCGAGCTCGCACATCTTCAGCCACAAGGGCGGGCTGCTGCAGGAGCCGGACAGCGGCGCGCAGTTCCCGGCGTTCGAGCCGCCCGCGCCCTGGCCGCGCCGCGCCTGGCCGCCGCCGCCCGGTAACTCAAACACTCCCACTGAGTTTTGCTTTCCTGTGGCATTTAAGACACTACCCACTGTTATACCTCTTATTATAAGTCCCCTTCAAATGGGTATCCAATTTAAGACGCGCATCCTCCGAAGAAATAGCACGAGACTACAATAAAAAACTGTTCTTCTAAAGCTAAGCATGAGTGAGTGAAGAAGTAGGCGAGATTTATTCGTTTGTTGCCCGCGGTACTACCAATAGTACTACCAGTAGTACCTGTAGTGATAACAAAAGGGTTGAAAAAAAAACTGGTAGTACTACTGGTAGTACTATTGGTACAACTTCTTTTGACCGTAAGTTACAATTTGCGGTGTATTTTTATATTGCGCTGTAGCTGTAGCGGTAAGTGACTAATTTTTATTTGGGCTGGGCTCTAGATTAGGCGTTTTACATTAAAAAACCGGCCAAGTGCGAGTCGGACTCGCGCACGAAGGGTTCCGTATCAGAGCAAAAGTCACGTTTGTTGTATGGGAGCCCCTCAAAATATTTATTTTATTCTAGTTTTCAGTATTTGTTGTTATAGCGGCAACAGCAACAGAAATACATCATCTGTTAAAATTTCAACTATCTAACTTTCACGGTTCATGAGACAGCCTGGTGATAGACGGACGGACGGACGAACAGAGGAGCGAAAACAATAGGGAGGGTCCCATTTTACCCTTTGGGTACGGAAACCTAAAAATGTGTGCGTGTCAGCAGGCAGTAGGTAGTGGGTCCGAGGGTACATGTGCTTGCAGGCGGCGCGGCGCTGGAGGGCGCGGCGGAGCGCGGCTGGGGCTACTGGCCCGAGCCCGACCCGCGCCGCGCCTGGCCCGTGCCGCGCGCTGACCAGGTACACATCACGCATCACTATTCTAGTTTTTAATACTCTCATTGTACTGTGTGAGTGCGAATGTCGCACAATGGGTCTCGCCCCTCGGGTTCAATTCTTGGTTCGGAGCGAAATCGCTTCCAATTTGCAAAAAAACAAAAAAATACCTGATTCTGCTGGTTGAGATAACCAAGTCATTACTTTAAGTTTTTATCTACAAGACAGACGATTTTAAGTATTTTTGTTATTTACCAATGGATCTCTGATGTCTAATAATCTAATTAAAGAGCACGTAAAAGTCAGTTCTGTATAGGAAACATCGACCATTTCACAGTAGGTAGATAACAACGCAAAGTAGTACCGAAGAGTACCTAATAACCATGGCATTCCGTCCCTGCAAGGAGATGCCAGTGTACATCCCCCCGAAGACCATGCCGGAGATCCCGGTGGTGTACTCCAGCCAGCAGCAGACGCTACGCGACAGCCCTAAGAAGGGCTTCGAGCTGCTGAAGAAGGAGGCGTCCGAGGCGCCGCCGCCCGAGCGCCACAACTCCAGCGCCGCCAACGTCACGCGCGACAAGGTGACCACATTGCGATGTGCCCTCATACTCATATCTTTTATAATTCTTGCGTGACTGTGTTGACAATTAGGGATAGTAACCCGAATTATGAGCATATAATTTCTGTTATAAACATTATATGCTCGATACAAAATCCTCTGCTATGCCCTCCCAGTGCACATGTATGTACTTCCTGTAGGCGTTGTGGAGTGCAGGCCAATTCATCAATAAATTGTAATGCCACATAGGCACTAACTGTGTCTTGCTCAGAGTGTGCCGGCGAGCAAGCCGGCGGAGGCGGAGAAGGCGGTGGCGGCGGCGGCGCACGTGCACTTCCCGGCGGACGAGCACGACGGGCTCAGCGAGCACCCGCCCGCCGCCATGATGCTGCTCGTGCTGGGTGAGTGCGGCGCGGTGCGGCGGCAGCGCTGAGCCGCCGCAGCGCCTGCATCACGGTCTCGTTGCAGGGCTGTTCATGCTGACGGCGATGCTGGGCATGCTGACGTGCCGCGCGCGGGCGGCCATGCGGCGCCGGCGCGGCCGCGGCAAGTCGCCCTTCGCTCACGACGCCGACTACCTTGTCAACGGCATGTACTTGTAGCAGCCGCCGAGCTCCACATCACTTACTTAAATTATCACTTTGTCGCCATCTTTTAGTGACATATAGGTACTATGCAAGTTTCTTAAAGAAATAAAATATATTTTTATTAATGTCATGTATTTTCTATTAACTTATTTCTTATTTAACATACTTGTACCTATACGAGATAAGCTTACCTAGGGTAGGTAATAAGTGGCTGGTCCCCGTTCATCGCGGTTGCCTGGCAACACACAATCACAGACAGACACTAAGGCCAAAGCGTTTGTTATTGTATTGTTTGCTCGAGTCACCGGGGCCATGCAGAATACACTACAGCAGAAAAAACGAAGATGAGCTCATAGCTCTCTAATAAATTGATTGAGGTAACGGCTAACGGCTAGAGCGATCCTAATGCCAGGGGCCCGATTCTCCTAAGTTAATAATGTCAAAATCGAATAGAAATCGAATCGCAATATGATCGCAATAGCAGTTTTAACCATATCGGGCATTCTGCTACTATATAATAAAAGACCAATCGTATTCGATTGACATTTGATTGGTGTGCGATTGGTCTGCTATTTTGGTAATTTTGGTCTAAACGGTAGTTTGCTGTAGGTACAATCATTTTGCAATCGTAAATCATTTGCCGACAAAATGAGTCATTATTGAACGACAGAAAAGGATAAAAACGTTTATTTCAAAGAAAAAATAGCGGAATGCCACATACGCTTCAATCGTAATCGAGTCGGGATCGGATCTCAGTCGAATCGAGTCGAACGTGAATCGTATGACGCTTAAGTAAAATTAGGAGAATCGGGCCCCAGATCGTTGGAGTCTTATACAATAACCCAATTCCTACTGGAGCCAACAGTAATCACTAAACAAAGATATTCCTCATCATTTTCCTTTTTTATTGTCCCGACCCAGGCCACAGGCACAGGCCTCTTCTTGGACAGAGAAGGAATGAGTTTTAATCACCACACACCGCGCCCACGCAAGATGAATCAGAATAAATACAGGGGCTCAATTCTGCAAATTTTACTTATACCTAAGTACAAAAAAACGACAAAAAAAAAAAAAAAAAGGACATCGCGTTCGGTATATACTTATTAAGCGACAGCTGATATTCAATCACGTCATAATGAGGGATTTTCTTTTTCTGTTCTCCTAGATTTTTCTCTTTTCCTATTTGATACCTAGATGGCGCTGATTTTGGTACGTTATTCGAAGGAATGGAGCGTCATATAATTTTGAGGTCGTATAATGAGTCGTATAACTAGTCATCAACAATTAAAATAATCTCCCCTATATATAAAAATGAATTGTTGTTCGTTAGTCTTACTAAAACTCGGGAATGGCTGGACCGATTTGGCTTTTTTTGGTTTTAAAATGTTTGTTGAGGTCCAGGGAAGGTTTAAACGATACGAAGTTCGCGGGATCAGCTAGTTGAAAATAAAAATGGAATAAAAGGACAAAAGAAGTCAGTCAGATTATTATCCGAATGTCCCGAAAGGTTTTCAAGACAATTTGTCCAGAAATAGACTCGGCGCAACGTTTTTTTTAACTTGGCAAGGGCCCATTCGCATAGTATGTATAACGCCATCTATCATTTTCTAGGGAACTATTTTTTTTAAGAAAACCTCTCATTGAATCGTAAAATCGAATTGCCATGGACTCTTCTAATTCTACCAAGAGTTTTATTGACTGAATGAACTATTCTAGAGGTATTATCCTTTTAAATCATTCCAAAATGAATTATATTGTTTGCAAATGATTTACAATTGCTATACATTTGTAGAACAGATAACCCCATAGACCAATTGCAGACCAATGGCAAACCAATGGAATGTCATTGGAAAACGATTGCTCTTATATGTATTAGTAGGAGAATGCTCGCTAAGGTGTAATTGCTATCGAGATTCAACTGATATTCAAGTGACAAATTAAATTAGAAGAATTGAGTTCCAGGTTTATAGAGATATTTTTCTTCATCTATAGGGACTCAACCAAAAGTAGATAGATACTTACATTACATGCCAATTATCAAAGTTACATTGGTTCTTCTTCGCCTTACCCGAAACTAAAGCCATGCACTGTTACCTGTGCGGCTGGTTCTCCACTAGGCGACCGTTACGACTTTGAGTACAAGGACAACAGCTAGGATATTCATAATAGTAGGTGATTTGATAACAATAGCTTACGATATTGTGATCAGGAACTACTAATTTCTTTTCTGAATTTAAAACATAGGCCAGCGATATTATGATTATTTAAATAAAACCCATATGATATGATCAACACTTTAATATAAACGCAATGAGTGTCGGGCCTGGCCGCGTACAATACGCCGCACTGACAGATCACGTCACAGTCTCACATTGTTACTGGAATTGTCTCAAGTAAGGTTCATCCACATTCGGAGAAACGATTCATTTCCGAAATTTATAATATAATGTAATGTAAGTGTATATTTTGAAAATACATAAAATATGTAAGAACTCCGAACATTTCTCCATTCGCAACATTGCGGAAATTCCGAAGATTTCCTTTCTGTATACAATTCCAGTAGTACCTTTATAATATAATTTATTATACTTACATAACACAGCAAGTTTACAAATCGTTTATGGTCAAGCTTCGACGGCACTGACCGAGTCGTGAGGAACAATATACATTAAACTACATTACTTTTAATGTCAGCACTATCTTCATTGACTTATTACATAGTTCAGGCACTGTTCCAGCGCATTCATATATTCAATTAAATGTAACAAACAATAGATATATTTACCAGCAAGGATATGTACCGATGTTCGTTGGCGTAATTTACAAATTGAATGGAACTGAATAATTCCGGTAGGTACTAACTGTAATAAGGTACAGCTCTCGGCCCACTCAACCCCCGACATTCGGCGTCCTGTGCGGGACTCGCGCCACTGTCGCGTTATTTCCACTCGTACGGCCGCGATTTAAGCTCATACTCATACATATTAACTGTTTTTCAATACATCATTACCTACTTATTATTGTATTATTCTAACTAATAAAATAATCAGTTATAATGTCGGTAAACACAACGCATAAAATGTTTTGCTGGGGACGAAGTTTTGTATTTGTATAAATAATCCAATACAAAACATGCAATATTATAGGTACACAACAAACAATTATTACACAATGCAATTCACGACAAACAATGGTAGATATTTAAGTATTTTAAAAAGTACTGGGGCTCGATTCTCCTAAGTTAATATTGTCAAAATTTAATAGAAATTGAATCGCAATTAAAATAGCAGTTTTAACTATATCGGGCATTCTGCTACTAATAAAAGACCAATCTTATTCCAATGGCATTCGATTGATTTGCGATTGGTCTGCCATTTGGTCTATACGGTAGCTTGCAACATGTCTACCATGTCGTAATCGTAAATAATTTGCAGACAATATGATTCATTTATTGAATCGTAGAAAATAATTAAAACATTTATATTATTTTAAAGAAAAAAAAAACGGGATACGATTGGTCTTTTATTAGTAGCAGAATGCTCGAAATGATTAAAACTGCTATTATAATGCGATTCAATTTTGACATTATCAACTTAGAGAATCGGGCCCCAGAGACACGCCGGCAGCAAATAAAGCATTTTGGACATCAAATGACAAAGTGTCAGCTAGCAGATCTGCACCTGTGCTCAACTACGTCACGCACTGGAGGACATGCTAGGCGCTGCTCTGTACAGGCATAAACCGGGACAGGGGAGGTATTCCAATTTGGCGGGTTTCATCAAAAACAATATTTAGTAAAGATTTGACAAAAACTATGGGTCAGGTGGTAATGCGATACGATGGCATGCGTGTCGCAGCGACTATAGTACGCGCCAAATAAACTTGCAATAAAGGTAATTCAACTGCCCTGCCGTCAGGGGCGCATCACCTGTCCGCCATTTTGTAACAATGTCCTTCCGTCATTCCGAATTTGGAATGCGCTTGTCTGCCCCATATTTGAACTAAAAACGACTGATCATAATTTTGACCAAAGGTTTGTAATCCTTTGCGACAAGGACGCCTCTTACCACGATACACTTGTATTGATCGTGTTAGCGACACTGCCCATACATTTTTTTCGTATCGTTTTGAAATATTGGGATACATTAGTAGAAGGAGGTGATGCTTATTTGGCGCGTACTATAGCGCCGTCGCGCGGCACCTCGACACACTTGTATAGTATGATTGACACGAGCAAAACAGCACAAGTTTCACGCTAGCCCGGGGACTCTACAAACTGTGACACAAGCACATCATCAACAGAAAACAAAAAATACACTAATAATAAAAAATGCGAAATTCAGCATTCAAAGTTATGTTCGTGGAATGTGATCATGAATGTTACGATCTTTCAATATGATTTAATTACATTCGCTGAATATTTTACACGAATATTGTCATTAATGAGTTATAAAAGATTCCGTTACTAATCGTTGCGTTGTATGACCATCATTATATTAGTGGTATTTATCTTTAGCGGGAGGTTTTCTTTTTTTAAGAATAAAAAAATAGTTCCCAAGAATATGGCAGATGGCGTTGTACCTACTACGTAACTGGGCTTTTGCCAAAACGCCAAGGTTTAATAAAAACATTGCGTTGAGCCCTCTATGTGGCTTGGTTCAAGAAAATCAGTACAAATTGTTTTCAAAATCTTTCTTCTTTTCTCCTTTTATTTAATTTTTAGTCCCTATTTTCAAATTTTCTAATTGTTGATAACAATGACGTTTCGTTATACGATCTGAAAATTCTATGACATTCATAAGTTAAAACGCCCCATTCCTTGTAGTAACGTACCAAGATCAGATTTACAATAGAACTTGTTAAAATATAACTTGCTTTTCACTAAAGTTAAAACTTTTACACTAAAACTATGTAAAAGAGATTGTTCTTATAGGAGAAATGATGGCCATAACGAGCTTGGCAGTTCTGCTTATTTAAGAAAATGAAAGGTCGTGTCGAAATGCGACAATCCACATATTGAGATCATATGACCGTGCTACAGCTATGGAGACCTCGGTGCGGAAGTGTGGACACAAAGCGTACTTTTCTGAATGAGAGGCAGCAGGCGCGTCGCCCGCCCGCCACGCTGCATATTACATAGGTATACGAGAAACAACAATTGAATGTTTGGTCAAAATGATGATTTTGATGCAAGAAGCCACAAATCGTGACAGTGCGCCTTTAAGCTAAGCGTCCACTTGTCGGTATCGTACGCAACGGACGTATCGCACGCAACGGATCGTAGTATTATTTATATAGAATGCGATGCGTACGATGCGGACAGGTGGACGCACTTGTTTGAGTTTCTATATAAATAATACTACGATCCGTTGCGTGCGATACGTCCGTTGCGTACGATACCGACAAGTGGACGCTTAGCTTTAGTGATCATGAGTGTGAGATTATGTACCTACTTGCACAGAATAATTAGTGAAGGCACTCGTGTCGAACATTGCGACACGGCGAACGTCCGGCGCCGTCAGAGCGGGCGGCGGTGCGCCAGCTGGCAGTTCTCCACGTACAGGTCCTTCACCAGCAGGTCCGCCGCCGCCAGCCGCGCCGTCAGCCGCCGCGCCGCCGCCTCCGCCCGCGCCGTGCGCGCGCGCAGCTCCCGCACCTCGCGCGCCGCGCGGCCCGCGCCCGCCTCGCGCTCCGCCTCCGCGCGCGGCCCGCGCTCCGCCTCGAGGCGCTGCAGGCGCGCGGCCAGGCGCGAGCACTCGGCGCGCGCGGCGCTCAGCTCGGCCTCCTTGTCCGAGCGGTAGCGCTGGAACTCGTCCTCCAGGTCGGTGACCTGCGCCTCGAGGCTGAGGCGCTCGTCGATGGTGGGCAGGGGAGGCGCGGGCGCGAACTGGCGCTCGTACTCGCCGATCTTGGCGACGAGGTCGGCGAGGCGCTCGTCGCCCAGGCGCTGCTCCTCGGCCCAGGCGTCGCGCTCCTCGTCCAGTTTGCTACTCCAGTAGTCCTCGCACTTGTCGTACTCCGCCTTCATCTGCTCGAGGCTGCCCTCGAGATCCCTGTAAACACGTCGATGTTGAAATGTTTAGCACGAGCAGTGTTGGCGGCTCGTTAAGCTGCTGTGCTCACTTGATGAGGCCGGCTAGCTTCTGTTTCTCGTCACGATGGCGGCGCTCGGCGTCTGCCAGCAGGTCGTGGTCGGGCGCGTCGGTCTGCGCGGCGGCGTGGGCGCGGGGCGAGGGGAGGCGGCGGACGGCGGCCGCCACGTCGCCGCACTGCGGACACTCCGCCGGGCTGGGGATGTCGCGAACGATTTCACAGATCTCTCGAAGTATTGCAACCGCATCCACGTGGCCAGAAATCTTTTGGTCTAAACTCACTGGAGATGAATCACAATCCTGGAATCAAGATTGTACAAACATCATGTGGTTTGAGCACTAAAAGTGCGAGTCACAATCTGTTCAAAAGAGCAAAAAAAAGTTTTTTGTATGAGAGCCCCAAAACTATTCCTTTTTCTACTTGTCAGTATTTGTTGTTACAGCAGCAACAATAATACATTCTTTATATTTTTCAGCTAAAGGTATAAGGGTATACTACTTTAAAAAAAGAAAAGGGTTCATGAGATTCAGAATGGTGACAGCCAGACAGCAGATTCTTATTAATGGAATAGTCCCATTTTCCCCGAAAACCTAAAGGCCCCAGTACACGTTGGCCTGTGTTGGGCCAAGCTGTGCAATGCACAAATGTAGGCCACGATCAAATGGTGTTTACACATTGGCGCATGGCTCATTCCTGCCTGGCAAACCACTTGCGATGGACGTCGAAGTAATTAAGGCTTCGGCTATTTATTTGTACACTACTATATATATTTATATTATACTACACTACTATACCTATATATTTATATTATACTACACTACTATATTTTAATAATTCTAAAATTTATATAATTCACACATACTTAAAACTAAGGTAACAGAGTGGCTTTTCCAGAAGGACTATTCTTTTACGGAGTCTTTACTCACGTATATCAAGTAAAACTAAAAACAACAATTAAGCAAACGCGCGCCTACACACACACACACTCACCCTCACACACACACACACACACCCTCACACACACAATACCTCTCAAAAAGTTAAATTCACTCCTTCACTCCTTCCTCTATTACACGAATTCAAACTTCAAACTTCAAATATTTATTGCAATCATGAGTGTTATAAATAGGTAAAATAAAACTGTATCATTGATAGGTGTAAAGTCAGATCGACATACGCACTTCCCTTGCCCAATTTTTTTGTTGTAGTGTAGAATCTTTTTTAAGTTTAAGTTTATCCCGTAGCCGAACACTGTCTCTTAAGATACAGGTTACCCTAGTTTAAGAGGCAGGGTTAATATACTTTGAACCCCGCCGCGCCCTGGTGGCAGTGGTCGGGGATGACCTCTCGCTCCCCAGTGTGATTGGTGCCATGCTGGGAGGTGAAGAGGCATGGGACGCGGTGGCCTCCTTCTGTGAGGACGTCATGTCACAGAAGGAGGCGGCGGAGCGCTTGCGGGAGAACGACCCTCTCGCAGCGCCGCTCCGCAGACGAAGAAGGAGTGGAAGACGGCGAACACAACGTCCGTCCCCATCCGCCCCGGGGGGTGATCAGCGGGCGACAGGCGCGGGGGGGCCACCGCCTGCATTACAAGGATCGCCCCTTGCGCTCCGGCCATAATAGGGACCTCTCCCCACTGGGGGGAGGCATGAGGGGCCTGCCGTGAGGCGGGAAATCGCCGTGGGGGACTGGATGCCATAGATTCCCAGACCCCCTCCACTCAGGCGAGGTCGGAGTGCCGCTGGGCCTTTTTAGTGGGTATACCGGGAACGTCGTTACCGGGGAGTCCCACATACCCCTCTCCCGTCCCCCGACGGGAAGGGCATGCGTAATAGCATTTTTTCCCAGCGACAACAAAAAAAAAAAAAAAAAAAAGGTTAATATACTTTGTACAGATTTTACAAAATACAAAAATAATATTGTAACGAACACTGCATATTCTTTTTATTTTTATTTTTTTTGTGCCTACCTATCTGTAATTTTTCGCTAATAAATAAATATTTATTTATTTTTATTTATTTTTTATTTACTACTATATTTATTTTTACACGCAACACAAAAGTGTATTTTATCCTCAGCGGTCGGTGACGAACTAAACATTGGCCGAATGTGTAAACACCACACGCCAAGCTGGGCCAAGATTAATTTGATGTGTGCCCAAAAAACCGACAACTCGCCCAATGCGCGCCAACCTTGACAAATGTCCGCCAACCTGCACCAATACCCCGTGTACACATTGGTGATGGCGTGTATTGGCCGCACTTGGGCCAACGTGTACTGGGGCCTTAATAAGAGCAAATGAAGAATAGGGTGCAAGTGCAGCTAGCACGAATTTTTCTGCAAAAATCTACCTATTCACTCAGGACAGAAACTATCTACATGATCTTTGCATGTTATTATAGTATGTATCAATACATACAAATTGTTATCTTACTTATATTATAAATGTGAAAGTTTGTGAGAATGTACACATGTGTTGAAAGTTTGTGGATGTATGTTTGTTATTCAATCACGCAAAAACGGCTGGACCGATTTGATTGAAATTTGGTATGTAGATAGGTGATACCCTGGATTAACACATAGGCTACTGTTTATCAACACACCACGCGGGCGAAGCCGCTGGCAGAAGCTAGTACCTATTATTTTTAAAAGAGTAACCATGGAGTTTCTTGCCCATTCTTCTCCATAGGAAGCTACTTTTGGAATGGGCAACTATATAGAATCAAACCTATTTATAATTTTTGACATTCATAAGTGCTTGTAAAGGCCTAAATGAAATAAACGATTTGACTTTGACTTTATCTGATACTTACTAATTGTATAATGGGACCAAAACATATTAAAACATTGTGTTTATCAATTTCAATTAGTGGTCCATATAGGTTCTGGACCCAAACCGGAGGAGGTCATTAACCCCCCTGCATCCATGCTTGGTTACATACGTGTACGACATAATGCACATATAGTTAATAAGCATAAGACAAGGATTATGTTAAAGATGTCATGCATGGTCATGGCTACCGCGTCATAGCTCAGCATAGCACAAACAAAAATCAGCAAATCCCGGTAAACAGCGAAGTCAGTGATACACTATAGAGACTTAATAATCAAACTAAGTCAGAAGAAAGAGAATTCAAATGGAACATTTTCTATATCCAAGTCTCATGTCTCCTGAACACGAGAGTAAAACAGATCACTGGCCCAGGAAGGAGGTGGTGTCACTTAGTTACATATATATTGTCTTATTATTTATGTGGTATATTGTGCTCACCTCAGAGTTTTCATGAGTGAGCAAAGAGTGCAGCTCGCTAGACAGGTCCCCCCGCGCGGACGCCGCCCCCCCCCTCGTCGGGCGCCGCCCCCCGCGCGTGCGTCTCCAGCGCCGCGCACAGCTCGTCGTTGCGGTCGCGCAGCTGCTGGCACTCCCGCTGCAGGCGCCGCAGCTCGGCCGCGTGCGCCGCGGGGGCGCCGCTGTCATGTGCCGCGGCCGCCCGCGCCTGCGCCTCGCGCAGCTCGCCGGCGAGGCGCGCGGCCTCGCGAGCCGCGTCCGCGCAGCGCTCCTCCGCGGCCGCAGCGCGGGCCTCTGCCTCGTCGGCGCGGTCTCGGAGTCCACTTATTTCACCGCGCAGGCGCCCCTCTAGGTCGATGCGGCGTACGACCTCGGCCTCCAGGCGCGCCAGGGCTGCGGCGGCGCGTTCCCGCTCGGTTGTGATCTCGGCAGCGGTCTGGCGGGTCGTCTCCGCATGCCGCGCCTCTGCACGTTTGAGGCTCGCTTTCAATTCGGCTTCGATACGAGCGTGACTTTCGTCGACTTCTTGCGCTAGAATCCTGGCGTGTCTGTTAGCTTCGGCGACGTCGCCGCGGAGCTTGTCGCGCTCAGCGGTGGCCAGGTCGGCGCGGCGGCGGGCTCGCTCCAGGCGCAGGCGGCACAGCGCCAGGGCGGCGCGCAGCAGCAGCGCGGCGGCGTCGTGCGGCGGCTCGGGCAGGGCGCGCAGCTCGGCGTCCAGCGCGCGCTCGAGGTCGGGCGGGCGCAGCGCGGCGGCGGGGAAGCCGAGCTCGGCCAGCAGGCGGCGCGGCTGCTGCACGCCGGCGCGCTCCCACGCCTCCAGCACCAGCTCGCTGGCCAGCCCACCGGCTGCCTCGTCGTCGACTGTGTCGCCTTCGCTATCACCGATAGCCGGGGTACCTCGTACTTCACGCGTAGCCTCTTCCATAGTAGTAGTAAGTGACGAGTTTAAGCGATCGAAGAACTCGCCCACTGTAGTGTCTGTGGTTCCAGCATCATCGAATATGCGCTCTACAAGCCGCCGGTCGATACCATCCATGTTTAGGCCGCGACACAAGGCGAGCGCTTCATCTCGGTCTATACGCCGGTCGTGTTCGAATGTCTCGTTGACGTCCTCGAGAGCGACTGTGTCGTCACGACTCTCCATTGCAGAGGCACTTCGCCTGCATCTCATTCGCTGTTTGGCTCTTTTATCATCGGTGTCGAGGCGAGACGCAGAAGAGGAGCGCGGACTCGGTACCTCATCTAACGCGGGTCCTGAACGCGAAGGCCTCGATCGACGTCCATACTTTTTGGACCCGAATACAAATTTAGGGGCCACTTCGCGGCCAGAAGAATCCTCGTCACTGTGATGCGGCGGCAGGTCGGGCTGTGGCGGGTCGACAGGCGGCTGCGGCGCTGGCGGTGCAGGCACGGCGCGCGAGGTGTCTTCCCCTGTACCACCCAGCACGGCAAGCAAGCCGTTCCGAAACTGGGCGAAGGTGACGCGATCTGATCGCCGTTCGAAGAGTGTATTGACAAGGGCAGCACCACGATCTTCGAGCTGTAATGCGTCACAAAGTTTGTGAACTGCTGATCTATCTAAGGCTTCTTCGTTATCTACGTCGAACTTTTTGAAAACAGTATATAATTGTTTTTCATAACGATTCATGGACGCTTCGTCCATATTAAATATTTACAGGCTAGGTTTGAGGACAGTGCCAACAATGACACGTCCAACCAGACTCTTAAATAAAATTTTGGTAATTTAACTGCATTTCAAGTAAACTATTTGTATTAGAATCAATCAACAAAATTGGTCAGGTCACGAACAATCATGAATCGTCAATCGTGAGTCCCTTGTCATTGTCATCATTCATTGTCACCGCAATGTCAATGTCAATTAATGGTAAAAATTGTCTTTTTGTTCATGAAGTCAGTTAGTTCTAACAGAGAAAACTGAAATTAGAAATTCAATTTTGATTTGGAAGTCTGCAATATTACTATTATAATATAAAATATAGTTGCTTTTAGGATGGTTTGCACTATTTAACTTTTACGGTAACCAAACCATAGAAACTTTGAAGGTCTTGTGTCTATGGTTAGCTTAGCACAGCAGCACACAGCAAGCCAGAGCATCTGTCCTGTCTGTCATCTGTCATTTCATTTACAACTGACGTAAGGTTTCTTGTTTTGTTTGTTCTTCGTCATGAAAGTCAGAATTGTTTAAGTTTAGTTTATGAGATATGAGGTTTGATTGTTGTCAAAGAGTGGAATTTGATTAATCTTATTTACTTTTATAACAAACCAATGTTTCAGAAGTGTATATAGTCCCACCAAAAATAAATTGTATCTTTACTCGACCGCTCATATCGACGCTAACTATACAGGTAGGTAATGCAGAATGCACTATCGGATAGGATGCGAATTTTTTAGTTTCCTTTTGTTCTCTCTATGTATCAGTATTTTCCTGTATTTCAACAGCAAACTCTCGAGCTATAATTTATTTAAAGATTACTGGGTCAGTGGGTACTCTTAGTACTGCTGTATGTTATACAAATATTATACGATTTTGTTACATGGTAGGTTTGTACGTTTTCAGATACCTACTTGTACAATGGCGAATAACGCCTTAAAGACAGAAAGAAAATATAAAAGACCACCAGCTGACAAAATTATATTGATAAATAAATATGGTTGGAACAAAGAGCCTACTTCAAAGTGCAGTGAGAGGGCGTTGGCAGTGGCAAGTTGTTTGGTGATTGTGTTATGCTCTGCCGCAGCATGTGTTGCTGTTTACCATTCCTGGCACAGAGAAGACAATGCGCTTCAGGACTTGCAAGTTATAAAGGACATTGTTGTTGAACACTTGCTAAGGTATAATGTATCCCGAGTGGCACCATCTAAAGTAATATCCTGTTACTACAACTTCCCCAGTGAGAGTGGCACCGGTCAGCTGATGCCGGCTGATATTCATCCCTACCTATGTACTCATATCAACATTGCTTTTGCTCGAGTGGTTAATAATGAGATCTCATTAGAAAAGTATCAGTATAATACATTACTTGATATTGTGAAACTCAAGCATGACAATCCTGGCCTTAAAATTCTCTTGTCAGTGGGAGGTGCCAAAAATGATAATGGCTTTCCAGATATGGTGTCAAACCATCAATCTAGAAAAACTTTTATTAAGTCCATTAAGTATTTGCTGAGAAATTATAGCTTAGATGGGATCGACCTTGACTGGGAATTTCCAGCATTACATAGTTCACAAGTGGGTGGTCGTGAAAGGCAACATTTCTCACAACTACTTCGAGAGATCCGTATGGAATATATTAGAGAAAAAAAGAACTATGTTCTAACTGTAGCTGCTGCTGCTTCACAGACTATAGTTGATGTTTCCTATGATGTCGACCAGTTGAATCAATATGTTGATTTTGTAAATATCATGACATATGATTTTCATTACTTTACCAAGTTTACTCCTTTCACTGGTTTCAACTCTCCACTGTATCGGCGAAGCACTGAACAGCTGTACTTGGCTACACTGAACATTAACTACACAGTTCAAATGTACCGTGACAAAGGGCTTGATCGCACTAAAATTGTGGTTGGCATTCCTACTTACGGCCATACATTCTCCTTAGTCAATGCTAACAATCATCAAGTGAGTAGTCCAGCATCTGGGTTTGGATCTCTCGGCTCTTCAGGATTTATCAACTATCCTGATGTGTGTACATTTGTGTCAAATGCTAGCAATGTCACCATTGTGCAAGATAATGAAGCCAAAGTTCCATATTTATATAGGGAACAGGAATGGGTGTCTTATGAAGGCCCTCAAAGTGTTATGGAGAAAGCTAAATTTATCATAGAAAACGATTTAGGGGGAGCAATGATATATTCCCTGAACGCCGACGACTTCGAGGGTGTCTGTCACGGTGAGATGGCAAGCCCGAGCGCCAGCGGCTTCCCACTCTCTTTAACCGTCAGCAATACATTAAAAAATTCTGTTAGTGCCTCTATTGGAGATGGACCATATTAGTCATAATGTGAATGTTATAGTTAGATAATTCAAAACAAGATGATTTAAACATTCGTTCTAATAAGCATTTACTTTAGAAAGTTACCTGTTTTTTCCGTGTCACGTAAGTTATTTTATACATGGTGCAGGTTTTCATAATTAGTGTGAAGGAGAGTAGGCGACACTATCGACTAGCGAGCCGGCGGCGGCGCGCGGGCGCCCACGCGAGCGAGCGAGGCCGCTGGGCGCTCGGCGTCGGCGTCGGCGTCGGCTCGGACCGCTCGCACCGCTCGCGCCGCTCGGCCGGCGGCGCGCCAAGCACTGCTGCGCGCCCGCACAGAACCGCATACATTATACTTCTAATTAACTTTTACAGTTTAAAAAAATGGACTGTTGCCTTACCTTACTGTTTGATTAACAACAAGCTTTCCACTCCACTGACTGCGCTTACGACTCTCCGGTACGCTTGCGTGTCACGCAGGCCTGTACGACTCACTATTCTAGTAAGAACTTACATACCTACTTACCCACCGAAATATCCAAACAAAATATTAACTGTGCAATATGTAGGTAGACCTCACAGGAATCGGGTGCCCATGTAGATACATAATTATTTTAAATCAATTATCTAAATAAAATAACATATCCTACGTATAAGTACCTACCTAATTAATCTGTACTTCTGTACTAATATTATAAAGAGGAAAACTTTGTTTGTTTGGCTGTAATGGATAAACTCAAAAACTACTGGACCGATTTAAAATATTCTTTCACCATTAGAAAGCTATATTATCTGCGAGTAACATAGGCTATATTTTATCCTGGTGCGGGCAGTAGCTCCCACGGGACGCGGGTGAAACCGCGGGAAAACGGCTAGTTATTAGTATTGTTATTGCTAAGGATTTCTATGTCATATTTATGAAAAGGCTGTTTACCTACTGTGATACAGACAATAAGACTTCGAGAGACCCAAATATAGCAATAACGTACATTGTATCTACTTATTATGTAAGTGCTAAAATAAAAATTGTGTCATCATTATGAATGTACATATTATATGATATTAATATATGGTGTAAAAATAAAGATAAACAGCACTAAACTAATAAAAATGTTTTAATAAGCGAGCAACGTCCCGCCAGATTGACACAGCAGGGGCCCGATTCTCCTAATTTTACTTAAGCGACCTTCGATTGACGTTCGACTCGATTCGACTGAGATCCAATCCCGACTCGATTACTATTGAAGCGTATGTGGCATTCCGCTATTTTTTCTTTGAAATAAACGTTTTTATTCTTTTCTGTCATTCAATAATGAATCATTTTGTCTGCAAATGTTTTACGATTGCAAAATGATTGCACGGCAAACTACCGTATAGACCAAAATTACCAAAATAGCATACCAATCGCACACCAATCAAATGTCAATCGAATACGATTGGTCTTTTATTAGTAGCAGAATGCCCGATATGGTTAAAACTGCTATTACGATCGTATTGCGATTCGATTACTATTCGATTTTGACATTATTAACTTAGGAGAATCGGGCCCCAGGAACGTTACATAACATAGCAGTCTTAATAATGTCGAAATTTATTCGTAATAACAGTTTTAACCTAGCGGGCATTCTGCTACTAATATAAGACTAATCGCATTCCAATGACATTCGATTGGTCTGCTATTTTTGTGATTGTGGTCTATACGGTAGTTTGCTCTGCAATCATCATCATCATTGCAATCGTAGGTAAGTAAATCATTTGCAGACAAAATGATTCATTATGACTTAAAATGAATGACAGAAAAGGACAAAAACGTTTATTTCAATCGTAATTGAGTCGGGATTGGATCTCAGTCGAATGTGAATCGTATGTCGCTTAAGTAAAATTAGGAGAGTCGGGCCCCTGCTATTTGGCTTATAGGGTAGTCTGCTCTGCAATCATATTGCAATCCTAAATCATTTGCAGACAATATGATGATTCATTATTGAATCTCAGAAACTGATAAAAACGTTTATTTATAAGAAAAAATAGCGGAATGCCACATACGCTTTAATCGTAATTGAGTCATGATTGGACCTCAGTCGGAGGTGAATCGCATGTCGCTTAAGTAAAATAGCAAAATCGTGCCCCTGATGTGCTGCTCTGCTCTCATCTTATTGGTAGTTGCGTTGTGACCCAGTGTCGTCTGTGTAGCACCTACGTAGTACCTACCTATCTTGACTTTGAGTTATAATCTAGCTGACATTGACTTACTAGAATGGAAAACTATCTACAAGCAGAAGATGTGGGTGTAAATCAATGTATTCGTTTATAAGTGTTTTATGTATATGTATTTTTATGGGCCCTGGTTGCCTGAAATGAAGGAATAAATAAAAAAATATAAGCTCAGGATGTCGTGACAGCGTAGTATTTTTAACCGGTTTCATTGGACTCCAGGGGCCCGATTCTGCTAAGTTAATAATGTCGAAATTGAATCGCAGTAGCAGTTTTAACCTTAGCGGGCATTCTACAACTATATAATATAAAACCAATCGTTTTACATTCGAATGGTTTGTCATTGGTCTGACATTTGGTCTAAAAAGGGTAATCTGTCATATTTACAATCATGTTGCAATCGTAGGTAAATCATTTGCAGACGATATGATTCATAAGGATTCATAATAATTGATTCACAGAAACGGATAAAAACGTTTATTAATAAGAAAAAATAGCGGAATGCCACATAAGCCTCAATGGTAATTGAGTCGTGTTTGGATCTCAGTCGAATGTGAATCGTATATCGCTTAAGTAAAAGTAGTAGAATCGGGTCCCTGATCACTAGGAATGGTCAAAAAAACAGGATACAGCCCTTTCACACGGCAGTCCAGTTTTGCAGGACCGGCCTTCTGCAAAACTGAACTACGTGTGAACACAGCGTCCGTTTTTGCAGGATCCAGTAAAATGCGCTGGACTGCCTCGTGAAAGGGCTGTAATTATTGTTTTAAAATGTACCCAATTCAGGGGAGGTTGCGGTTATTTCGGTTGGGGGGGGGAGGGGGGAGACATTTCAAAATTATTACCTATTTTTGCTATGATGAATAGATAGTTTCATGTTATTGAGTCTATCTAGCCTACATTATCCTGTCTGGACGGACGGTAGTTTTGGTACATATTGGATATGCAAAAAATAAAAGTCCAATTAAAAATAGACAGGAAGCTCTTTAATATGGCACTACTTTACAGTACCTACGCATACTTTATATTTTACTTAAACTTTTGTTCTTCAAAGGCAACGCAGGCCTGCAGCGCAGTGTGCGCCCGCCGGGCACCACGTGACTAATGGCACTCTAATCTAGCACTGTCCTTAATCCTAACAACAAAATATCTTGCTCTAACAAAATATAGATTTCGTTTAGAATACGCACCGTTTACAACATGTTTTAGTATCAAAGCCAGTATCTACTAATACTAAAAAATTAAAGAAAATGAGAACAGTGTACCCTCCTTCGGCAGTCGAGTCGTGCATGCGACGGAAAGCACCAACAGGAGCGATAGGGACACCCAGTTGCCCGCGCAGGACCTATCACTGGCCTGAATGTTTTCTGTAGTTTCCTTAAAACTAAACGTGCCTGCCTAACGATTTACATAGCGGCATTACCATTACTCGGGTTCATTACGTAAAATGTAAATTGTAAGTAATGTCATTGCTTATTAATCAAACATTGTTTCGTCTTTGCCTAAAGCGTGTTCTAGACGGACATAACCTGGTGACCCATCAGAGATGACCTTGCTTGTAAATATATCTAGATTGCATCTGTGTAGGCGTAATCCAAAGTCGAAACAAAATGCGCGAATACAAACAAAGTTCTGATCAAGATCATCTCTTCTACATTATATTACATTCGTATGGATCCCGCGGCCCGATTCTCCTAAGTTAATAATGTCAAAATCGAATAGAAATTGAATCGCAATATGATCGCAATAGCAGTTTTAACCATATCGGACATTCTGCTACTGATACATAAGACCAATCATATTCCAACGACATTCGATTGGTTTGCAATTGGTCTGCTATTTTGGTCTATACGGTAGTTTGCTCTACAATCATATTGCAATCGTAAATCATTTGCAGACAAAATGATTTATTATTGCGTTTATTTCAAAGAAAAAATAGCGGAATGCCATATACGCTTCAATCGTAATCGAGTCGTGATTGGATCTCAATCGAATGTAAATCGTATGTCGCTTAAGTAAAATTAGGAGAATCGGGCCCCCGGTCTATATTATTATACAATTCGTATAGTATATAGGTTCAAGCACTATGTCAGCAGCTGGCAATAATGCAATATTGAATAATTTACTTCATAATCTCGTAGAGGTACCCACATTTAGAACAAGCTTATAACTTAACAACCATGTAAATTACATTTTATGTAATTACTACCTTTAATATTACATATTTTGTTTGTGAATTATGTGAATAATGTATTTGTTCATGAAGTTAAAAGTAATAAGATTATAGAATAGATACCTAACAATATTTATGAATATGTAAAAAAAAACAAGAGAGCAAGGTAATAAATAACATTCAGAGTATTGTTACATAAATGCAAATTAATAATACCTAGGTACAAATGTATAAGTGGGAAATTGAGTATCCTCTTTTCATGAACAGCTTGACTGGTACACACTATACAAGACAAAACATTTTACGAGAAACTAGGTACCTAAAAAATGTGTGGGTAGGCAACCCACACTTTGGTCCATATCGAGGGAAAACAAACAAACATAAGCAGTAAGAAATTCAAAGAGTTCATTCAACATCAAGTCAAGTGGAGTATGTCAGTCTAGTTCAACAAAGTCAACTGGCATTCTTTGTAATTTATTTATGCAGGGCAGGCGATTTTTTTAGGAATGTTATTTTAGCAATAATTATTAATGTAGAATAATGTGTCACGCATCTACAATGTACATCTGATAAGCACTGCATCACGCTGCACAGGCAGGGAGCGTCCTCAGGGCGACACTCCACACACTAACTTACACTATATCTGTTATACCTAACATTGTAGATTTCACACAAAATGTAAATTCATTTGTATCACAAACTATAGTTATATAATACTCTATACTTTCCCTATGCTCATATGATAAGATTATGTATAATAACTAATAACTAATTGTTGAGTATCTAATTATTAGGATATGGCAACTTATTATAACTTATTGTCTAGTGGAATACTCTATGAGCTAGTAGCTGGTGACTGTTGTGTACAGCGCAGCTGTAGCACAGACCGTCCACCATGCTGAGTGCACTACTGACTACCACTTGATCAGTGCTATGGCATGACATGGTTTTCTGCATATCCCTGCTAACCAGCCCTAACTGAAATATATGTTTCTAAAGATGTTGAGCTGTTTGCATAACAGACATTTACATCGAGTTGAACCCCTTTAACACTAACCAAACCATTATCAAGGCAAGTGTACGGCTGGTTATAGTTTGGTTATTCTTATAGTCAAAAGGGAGCAACTGGGTCTTAGTAATTTGTGGTGATAACAGACTCCAACAAAACATTAAAATTCACAGCTTTTGAAGTGTATTCCTGGCTCCTATAAAAAAGACTCAATTTGATCTGTATATGAATAATATTGCTTTGCATAAGCCTCACAGAAATAACAATGAAGAGCTACCAATCATAAGAAAACAGTTTCTTTTTTATAGGATGCGAGCATTACTGATCTCTAATTTATTGTCTGTCTCACATTGACTTTGTATGCTGTAACTAGGGCTGCCATCCCAAATTTTGCCAAACCCGGACAAACATTAAAAAACCCCGGACATTTGTCGTAAACCGCATTTTTCCCCGAACGAGTACGATTTCTTTTGAACAAAATAATACCTAATTTGTAATTCATTTACTATTGACATATACTTAAATTCAATGAGGTGCTTCCTTACATGAAAAGTGTCCGGGTTTTCCCCGGACACTTCTTGAAACCCCGCCTGGACGGCCCCCGGACGGCCTCCAAACGAGGACAAATCCGGGGAAACCCGGACGGATGGCAGCCCTAGCTGTAACCAATGTTGATGTGGCTGAGTAATCTTTGAGAGAAAAAAAATTAACCATAAATAATAAGGACAAAATATCAAAATAATAACATCCTTCAAATCACATGATTTTTGGGAAGTTTGAATAAATGTGTAAATCCAACTTGTACCTCTATTGCTTAGCTTGCTAATCCACCCTGAACCATTACAAATTATTACATCTACATTCATACAATTTTAAAATACTATCTAATCTAATTATTCAATAAATCATAGCAGGACGGTTCTGACAACACATGTGATTGATTATTATCATAAAAGCAGCAACACGTTGATATGTAAGACTACCACACTCACTGTTGTTTCTAAGTTAATCTTGCATTTTATGTTATTTCTGCCTACATGCTGGCCAGTCAAGTACCAGTGCTGATTAATAATAAGTCAAGCCAGTGTTCACTTCATTTAAGGAAAAATTTGGAATAACAAGTAGATGGGAGCCAAAGGTGTTGCATAAAAATGGGTGTGGACAGCACAATGTTACGTCTGCAGCCAGTGGAACATGAGACTGTGCACTGTAGGGTAGTCGAGCTCGGCGTTGGGCGAGCTGAGCAGCTCGCGCAGGCTGAGCGGCGCGTGGGGCGCCAGCGCCGCGTCCACGAGCTCGGCCGCCGACTGCGCCGAATTGTCGTCGGAAGCGCAGTCCGAGGCAGCGCGCTCCCGCCACTTGTCGTCGTAGCTGAGGTGGCACAGCGTGGGCGGCTCGTCGCCGTCGCTGTACTCCTCCTCGAGGACCAGGGCGCGAGACTTGGAGCGCGACGCGTCTCCGTCCGCGCTGTCCCGGCCGCCGCTGCTCCCGCCGCCCTCGTGCTGGCGACGAGCGTTCTTTAGAGCTCTATATCGACGGGATCGTTCACGTTGCAGTCTTCTTTTCCTCTCATCAGCCCGTTCTAACTCTTCTGGAGTTTTCTTTAGTGAATTCTTACCAAAAAAATATCGCATGAATGACTCGTCACAGTTCCGTTTTGAAAGATAATTAGCCATTAATTTGTAATAGTACTGATTATCCATTTCGATGCTGTGTGCCAGTGCTTAATAGTTCACTTATTACTCGTACAACAATAAATTTATGTAGATATTTTCGAAATTGCGAAATAAAAATAATGAGAACGCGACAATCGCTGACGTGACGTCACTGTGTCACTGACATTTGAATACGTTTCGTTTCTGCCTTCTATCTAGAATCGGACTGCTGGAGGATTCGAATTTCGACCATCTCGCCAAGGTCAGTGCAAAGCAATAGATGCGGGTCGCCGCTTATGAATCGCTGAAGACCAAGCAAAGTGGCGAATGTTGGGGGAAGGCCTTTGTCCAGCAGTTGACGTCTTTCGACGACAACGATTAGAATTTCTGGGGCCCAATTCTGCTTAAGTTAATAATGTGAAAATTGAATAACAAGTGAATCCTAAAAGCGGTTTGAATTATCGACTACTGACGTGTACTAGAAAGACAATATATTGGTCGCGAAGAGGCAGGTAAAATTTATTACGAAATAAAAGAGGTGCGATTCGTTTGAATAGTTTATTGTAAAGTCTAGAATACAGCGATGTCGGTGCGCTTGACGGCGGCGAGCCCGTCGTCCCACGTGAGCAGCGCGTTGAACGTGAAGTAGAGCGCCAGCGCCGACAGCAGGTGCCACAGGTCGTGCGAGTCGTAGAATTGCAGCACGCGGCACTCGTGGTTGCGCTCGCGCGACTGCGCCGGCGTCGCCGACCTGTCGCCGCAATACATACACTCACTTGCACATCCTAATGCCAATGCTTTACAGTTCATCTCAAAAGTCAACTATTCATTCTCGAAAGTCATTAGGGAAGGACTATAAATTGCTGAATGCTGAAGCCTTCTTCTTATATTGCAAATCTGCCTGACAGCCACTGACTTGGAATAAAATTATAACAACGATTGCTACTAGGTAAGTAGCATTCGATACGCCGGCTTTACGTGCCCTCCCAGATACGGGGACCGTGTAATACCGCTAACTTCCCGACTCCGGCTTAGGCTAGTTGCTGATTAACCCATTGTACAAAAGTTAGGAGCGTTGGGGAGCTTTTAGTAAAACTCTCGAAGACGATTGGATCTCAGTCGAATCGAGTCGAACGCGAATCGTATGTCGCTTAAGTAAAATTAGGAGAATCGGGCCCCTGGTTAGACTGTCCTCAAATAGTTGGGGAAAAAGTATAACGTTGTACGAACCAGTCGGAACTGCCGGACACGAAGAAGTAGAGCGCGGGCATCCAGGTGGCGGCGCCGGCGGCCAGGAACAGCCAGGCGTACCAGCGCGGGCGCTCGCCGTGCAGCAGCTTCATGCTCAGGTAGAACACCATGTAGAGCAGCGTGTTGCACAGCAGCACCGACAGCAGGTGCCCCGCGAAGTCCGCGCTCTGCGTGAACAGTCTGCGCGCGCCACCACGTCTCTAAATAACCTCACCATTCCGAAGTTGGACATCAGCTTTCTTACGCATCAGAATTTTCAAGAAAGGCAATATCGAATACGAAGTCGAAACGCGAATAAATACTTTGACTTCGCAAGTCCATCGGCAAACTTCAGAGTCGCCAAGAAACAGCCGTAGTGTTTTTATCGTATACTTTATATTATAAAATAATAATAATATAATAAAAATTTATTTATCCACAGTTACATACAGTTTGTTTGCCTTAAAATTAAGTAAGGTACATTTGTTAGGTGTAACTATATTGTAGTAGCAGATATTGCTTTCTTGGATCGGCGGTCCCCAAACTAGGCTAGGCCTGTATCTTGGGAGCCCGAGTTGCGGTTACATGAGTATTTTTGTCGTGTGCGGTATATATGTGGACAAAGATAGAATATAAAAAATTTAAACAAAACGTAAAAAAATTAGGAAAGTTAAACAAATTGGAGCTTCTTCTCAAAAAACTAAAAAATTGTCTCTTTCTAGACGTTAAAAGTAAAATATGTATTTAGTCTTCTCTTCTGCCTGGCCTTTATCCCATTTACTTGGGGTCAGCCCTTCTGGTCAATCTTCGCCAGGACGGTCTGTCCTGGGTCGTCTGGGATGATAATTGTGTCTTCTTCAGATCCTTTTCAATAACGGACATCCATGTAAGGCGGGGTCTACCGCGTCTTCTGGGCTGGGTACCAATATCGAGCACTTTCCTCGACATGTGGTCCGATGGTCGCCTCATGACATGACCGTACCATCTTAAGCGGCTCTCCATGATCTTTTCCGGTATAGGCGTTACTTTAAAACTGCCCCGAATATGGATGTTTTGGACATGGTCCTGCATCGTTACCCCACCAGCCCATCTTAGCATTTTCATTTCTGCGACATGTAGTGTTTGCTCCTGCTGCTTTTTCAGTGGCCAGCATTTGGCACCATATGTCATGGATGGACGAACTGCTGCTTTGCTAATATGCTTTGAAAATATGTATTTAGTAAAAAATAAAAATTATAATAAAAATGCTTAATTTTAATCGAACTTAGCTTATCAGTCTCAATATGGTTTCTTTCTAGTATTAATTGTGTGAGTGATGCGCGCGGGCGTGCGCGTGTGTGTGTTTGTGTAGTTGTGTGTGTGTGTGTGTGTGTGTGTGTGTGTGTGTGTGCACGTATGTGCGAGATGTGCTAGTGCGTCCTTTTGAGTGTTGATTGTGTTGTAAGAATGTTTTCTGTCTCTTCATATGATAGTCCTATTAGCCATTTTTTTATTATCTTTTTACATGTGGGAAGTTTCAGCTCATTCGTGTCGTGGGGTAACCTGTGGTGTACGTTATTAAAGACAGTTGCGTGAAGATAGGTAGGGCAACGTCTGGTTAAGAGGGAAGTCGTGCGTGGTATTGGGATTTTGAATATACGTTTTGAGGTGAGTGTGTTATAGTCTGGTCTTCTTTTCAAGGATTTGTGTGTGTGTAGGTATGCATTAAGGATAAATAGTTGGCGGACACGCAGGACTCCAAATTCTTTATATAGGGTGTCTGTTGGAAAGAGCCATGGCTTTTTAAGAAGCACTTTGATCACTGCCCTTTGTGCTCTTTCAAGGTCTATGAGTGTGGTTTTGCCCGCTCCTCCCCATACAGATATACCGTATTGAATGATTGACTGGCACAAGGCGTAATATACCATGAGGAGTATGTCTTTTGGTGATCTATTATTATATCATTCCACCAAACAGCCATTAGCCGGCCCTTAGGCTGAACAATGCCATTCCATCACACGTATCGCAGGGTCGCGTCATATAGCCGACTTGTTGACTACGATGTTCAACATTACAACTGGACGAGCGACGCTTATATTAGTTAGGACATTTGGAAGCTCCGACTCCGATATGGATTGTTAAGATTATTTCAAGACATTTCTTTTTAACAACACCGATTAGTTATCTATACTTATAATCAATCTGTAGAGAGGTCAATTCTGTACATTATCTATACTTATAATATAATAATGGCGTCCACAGCCGATTTCAGCCACGGCGGCTGTTCTCATGTAAGGAGATCAGCCAGCTGCGCAGGACATATTATAGTGCACAAGCATTTGCGCAGACACAGGAGCACTCACTTTTCCTTCACTCTCATACATAACCCGATGGGACGGCAATCCGACACGACCGGAAAGAGATCAGGCGCAGGACCGACAGCGACATTGACGTGCTCTCCGATGCACGGGTGAATCAATCACCAACTTCCAGACTACGGGCTGCTTTGTAATTTCGGCCCGACTCGGGAATCGAACCCGAGACCCCGAGCACAGCAGCCGCGCTTGCGACCACTAGACCAACCAGATATACTTATAATAAATCTGTAGAGGTCAGTTCTGTACATTAAAGGTCTCTGCACACAACGGGCGCGGCGCGGCGGGACGGGACGGCGACGTGACACTAAGCAGTTGTAATGTACTAGATATTACGGACGACGCCACACAGAGCCATCCCGCTCGGCGCGACGCGACGTGACGATCTAGTACATTGTGTCGCGTCGCCGTCCCGTCCCGCCGCGCCGCACCTGCTGTGTGCAGAGACCTTAAATATATTTCCAAAATATCTATCAGGGGCTGATTAGCGATCGATACTGATGCCAAAAATGCAATCAGTAAAATTTTTGTCTGTCTGTCTGTCTGTATGTTCGTTATAGAAACAAAAACTACTTGACGGATTTTAATGAAACTTGGCACAAATATTTTTCATACTCCTGGGCAGGTCATAGGATACATTTCATCACGCTACGATCAATAGGAGCAGAGCAGTGAAGGGAAATGTTGGGAAAACGGGAAAAATTACTCCATTTTTTAAGCTTCCGTCGCGTGTGCAGCCTTACTGGTTAGAGCTATATAGAAACCATGTATGACGGAAGTGTTCTAAAATTATGTAAAAAATATCCCACGACAGCATAATATGTCTATCTTTTATGGTTGACTTACAATAACACGTGTAACTTCCGACAGCTAAGCAGTTCAGAGCTTTCTGATTATATTTCACTAACAGGTTTTATTTATTTCTAGGGCCTTATTTGTATAACAAACTTAACAGATTGCTAAATGTTTATAGTGTTAATTTAAATAAGTGTAATATAGTACTAACAGAATATTTACAGTCCCTCAATTACTCAGACACGGAAAAATTGCTAGAAGTGTTAAAATAAATTGCTGATCTTAGTAAATTATGTATAATTGGAATATTATAATTAAGGAAACTTTGCCCCTGCTTAGTCTAATAATTAAATAATTATGTAATATGTTTATGTTGTTAAAATTATATCCGACAATACTTCTGAGCCTTGATGGCCTGAAACACAGGTTTAAATAAACCCTAGTTCGGGTGGTCCCTATGTTTAGAATTAGAACTGTTTTTATTTTATTATTGCCTGTATGTAGATATTAGCCTAGATTAACTTAGTTTATCCGAATGTTATTATTAAGACAGTTTGTTTTACCTCAACATCTGAGACATTTAAATTACAAATTCTTGTGATCTATGTTTTATTAAATATTTTTTTTTTTTATTATTTTTTTTTTTATTTGTCAACTCACTTATCCCAATAGGCAAGGTACGCATAGATTTAGTTAATTGGATAGGCTGGTGATTATTATTTCCTCTCTTTGCACAAAGTAAAAATCTAACGCGGACGAAGTCGCTGGCAGAAGCTAGTTGAAAATAATACGCAATTAGCGCAGCGGTGACGGCTGCTGAACTAAGTACTTACACGGAGGATTTCTATCAGTTGTAATGGGGAACGTTTTGATTCATTTAAATAATAAAAGTGTTTAAAAAAAGGATGTGGTGAGATGGCGGTTACCCGTAGAGTGCGAAGCCCCAGTTGACGGCGTTGGCGATGAGCAGCATGACGAGGCGCGGCGCGTACAGCGGCCGCAGCCCGCGAGACGGCAGCGCCGCCACCGCCTCCTGCACGCTCTGCTTCTCTGTGCCCATGCTCGACATTGTACCACATGTATGATTACATAATAAGTATTAAATAATAAGAATGTGTGTCCTCACCGAGGCGGAATTGTCCGACGTAGTAGATGCGCAGCGACAGCAGCAGGAAGGTGAACACGTGCAGCACGGTGAACACGCTCCAGAATAGCGGGCCGCCGCCCACCACGCCCCACACCACTGCACACGAGTCACACATTACTGCTCTGCCACACGTACAGGGCAATCTCTTTATGCTAAGTGTCGACTACTGCGGCTAAGTATCAGCTGCACGGGTCCATCGATCATGGACCGTGACCATATGAATTACACACACAGTGACAATAGTTACTTCGTGCTTTGGAGGCAAGTTAAATTGATCCCGGCTGGCAGTCGTTACGGATAGACGCGCGTTGACGAGTCTGTTCTGGCGCCAGCACTCAGCGTGGCAGGCTGGACAGTAGGCGCGGTTACCGAGCGCGATGAGCAGCGCGAGCACGCCGAAGGTGGCGTGTTGACGAGTCTGTGCTGGCGCCAGCACTCAGCCTGGCAGGCTGGACAGTAGGCGCGGTTACCGAGCGCGATGAGCAGCGCGAGCACGCCGAAGGTGGCGTGTTGACGAGTCTGTGCTGGCGCCAGCACTCAGCCTGGCAGGCTGGACAGTAGGCGCGGTTACCGAGCGCGATGAGCAGCGCGAGCACGCCGAAGGTGGCGTGTTGACGAGTCTGTGCTGGCGCCAGCACTCAGCGTGGCAGGCTGGACAGTAGGCGCGGTTACCGAGCGCGATGAGCAGCGCGAGCACGCCGAAGGTGGCGTGTTGACGAGTCTGTGCTGGCGCCAGCACTCAGCGTGGCAGGCTGGACAGTAGGCGCGGTTACCGAGCGCGATGAGCAGCGCGAGCACGCCGAAGGTGGCGTGTTGACGAGTCTGTGCTGGCGCCAGCACTCAGCGTGGCAGGCTGGACAGTAGGCGCGATAACCGAGCGCGATGAGCAGTTTGAGCACGCCGAAGGTGGCGTGTTGACGAGTCTGTGCTGGCGCCAGCACTCAGCGTGGCAGGCTGGACAGTAGGCGCGGTTACCGAGCGCGATGAGCAGCGCGAGCACGCCGAAGGTGGCGTGGGCGCGCGCGTTGACGTCAGCGTGGCGCGCCTGGTAGATCTTCACCATGCTCAGCACCGCCAGCACGTACATGAACGCCGTGTCTGCACCGATACAACAATACATGGATTCTGTTCTATTCGTCGGATATTCAATTTAATGTTTTTTTTTAGAAATCTGTGCTAAAGGTGTGAGTAGCAGCAATCGTACCGAACTGGAAGTTGAGCGCGTTGGGACAGACGTGGTAGCTGGCGGACAGCAGCGCCACCATCATCATGGCGGCGCCCAGCGACGACAGCAGCCCGTAGTGCGCCGGGATGCCGTACTCCTGCACACAAGCACCTTATTGTACGACTGTACACACTTCACCCTGTGGTGTGTGCTCGAGAGTCACCGCAGTACCTCGTGGCGCGGCTTGCGGCGGCGGCGCAGCTTGCGGCGCCGCACCTGCAGCATGAACAGCGCGCCCAGCGCCAGGTAGCCCACGTTGGAGAACACGTGGTTGAAGTCCGACAGCCCGCCCAGCGGGTGCGCGCACAGGAAGTTGTAGTAGCACACGTCCAGCGAGCCCGTCACGTTGAGCACCACCTGGAAGGCGGCCACGAACTGCAGCACGGGCAGCGCGTAGAACAGCCCCACGGTATACAGCGTGTACAGGTAGCGGTCCGAGCGCGCCGCCAGCACGCGCCCGCGCCGCCGCGTCAGCGCCGCCACGTTCAGCCGCGGCGGCAGCCCGAACGGCCGCGACGTGCTCTGCGAACCATATGCACACACTATATGACTTCACACGTTTCCAATATCGGTAGCAATTGCTTAGCAGGAACAGAGAAGACGTACGTCAGTCGGCTGAGCTCGGTCGGACTCTATGACATAGACGGAGCGCGGGCCCGCCTCACTGCCGTCAGCGTACTGCGGCGGCGGCGCCACAGTCGCCGTCTCGCCGTTACCGGCGGCGTGGACATCAACTGCCTCAGCTGTGCTAGTCACGTCAGCGGGGTTCGTGACGTTAGCTGTAGTGGTGACGTCAGCGGCGTTGGTGACGTCTGCTGTAGTGGTGACGTCAGCTGCAGTGGTGACGTCAGCGGCGGTAGTGACGGCAGCGGCGGTGGGCGAGCGCGTGCCGGTGACGTCGGTGGTGGCGGTACCGGTCTCCTCCTCCTCGTCGGTGTCGCTGTTGTCGCTGCTGTCGAACGTGGCCGCTGCGGACAGGTACAGTATGAAGCGGACACTCGCACGGCTGACGGCATGGCAACGCGTCAGAGTGACGGAGAGGCAGCAGAAACTCACTGGAGTCGCGGCGGCGGCGGCGCCCCGGCGACATGGACATCGCGCTGTCTATTTCAGATCTTGTCGCTTCATCAGGCTCTGAGGAATTACACAAATGTTAGCAGCGAGCACTCGTTTCGAACGGGGTTTAGTATGTGTGACATATTTTAAATCGGTAAAGGTACATAAAACATATATTACCTAGTTAAAAAAGATTAAACATATAGGTATACTTTTAAATGTTTATGTGAAATAGAGTGTGTCAAGTAATTAGGAGTGAAGCGGAGGCACAATGTAAGCGTGGCTGGATGGTGGTGGTGGGTATGGTACTGACTGTCGGCGAGCACGGCGCGCGGCGCGACGAGCGGGCGCAGGCGCGGCAGGCGCTGCGCCAGCACCAGCGCGCCCACGCCGGCGTACAGCAGCGCCAGCAGCGCCAGCGCGGCGCCCACGCCCGCCGCGTACTGCGCGCGCGTCAGCGCCGCCTGCCCAGCATGACATGCAATACAAATATTTACATCAAACCAATATTAGCTAAAAGGCAAAAGCAACTTGAACAATCGCAGTTCGGTCTCCCTTTCCTGCGCTAGGTGAGCACGTGCTCGGTAGTACAGTCCCGACTCCCGCCACAAGGATTCGCCGATTGTTCAACTTGTTGTGTAGTTTCATGCAAGCAATTAATACGTCTTCGTTTTAAAAAATGGTTAGCCTTATTTTTTTTATTGAATAAAGATCCTAACTGCCTATGTAATCTCATATTCATATTCGTTTATTGAATTCCAATCCATAAAAGTGGAAATATAAAATAGTTGTCGCAATTATGATCCTGATGGGCATATTTATCTAGCTACAAGTTAGATGCAAGAAAGGCGTTTGATGTTGATATTATAATATATTAGGGTTCTTTTTCCTACGAATACGCCAAAAAACGGTATTTAACATTTTTAATATGTTTTCTGTTTCAGCAGATCGCAGTACGTCCACGGAGGCAGGAAAGATCAGGGGAGATACCATAAGGCAGCGGTTCCCGAAATCTATTGGCTTCGGAACACTTTTCGTTTCACCATTTTTCGGCGGACCCTTAGCTTAAGTAAGAAGTAAACTAAAGATGTAAATACACTTAGGTACGGCTCGTGGCGCGTGGTAGCGCACCAAATGGTTATATGGTTAGAGACACATTCAGTATACGCAGGCGTAGCATGGCTAAGTATCTGCCACACGGGCCAGAAAACAATTTAGCCGCCCTTGACTTTGTGCGCCACTTGTCGCGAAAGTACGAGACTTACACTCCCGAGTGGTACCCACCTACACGGTGCCTAAATGGAATTTTGGAATACAATATTTAAAACAATTTAATTGAAAATGAATAATAATTAAATATTGTCAAAAGTGAAACGATTTACCATATGGAAATATTGAATTTTCCACGGAACCCTTGAGGGCCTGTCACGGAACCTCAGGGTTCCGCGGAATCCCATTTGGGAACCGCTGCCATAAGGTACGTACGGTGCGCGTGACCAAACCACCCCTTTAGGAGGGAAATAAAGAGACGTTCCGGTTCCTTGAGACATCTGTCAAAGATTGGTCTCGATTGGTCTATGAGATCTCCGCGAGTCGTTACATTTAGCAGGGGCAGGTGTAAGAGAGCAACAGAGCAGACATACGCGCATGTGCAGCGTGAGCGCCTTGGTGCGCGGCAGCGCGTGCGGCGGCGGCGCGTCGCCCTCGCCCGCCAGCGCGGCGCCCCACAGCCAGTCGGGGTCGTCGTCCTCGGCCGCGGGCCGGCACGCCGCGTCGCTCGCGTGCACCACCGCCACCACGTAGAACCCGCGCGGGTACCGCTGCCGCTGCCACACAACCCGACACTCGTTAACATCCTCTCTCGCTCGCGTGACCTTCTCCACTGCACAAACATCGTGGCCGCAACATACTGCTTACACCCCAGCCACACCGACCAATTGTAAAATGCCATGCAATTTGTAGAATGTCACCTATCGAGAAGACGACTCACCGACAGCTGCATGCCGCCGGAGCGCGTGACCGTCATGCGCAGCGACGAGATCTCTATGTCCTCCAACGTCTCCGCTATCGGGCACTGCAACACATGTTAGTGATCATGTACTCGTTCGTAGTCGTCGGGCGTGCAGTGGAGTAGCGATAGTTACGGAGTAGTCCTGCACGGCGACGGTGGCGCACACGTCGTCGGCGGAGTCGACCACGAGGCGCACGTGGTCCTGGTCGCGCGGGAAGCGGTAGGCGTGCACGCTGGGCGCGCCCTGCGCCAGCTGCACGGGCGTGGACGACTGGAAGGGCAGGCGCCAGTCGCGCACGAAGGCGGCGCGCAGGCGCACGCGCGCGGCCGCGGCGCACGACGAGCTCACGTGCAGCGTCAGCGCGCCCACGCCCGCCGCGCCCGCCTCCGCCTCTGTGCACCACCACCGCTCATCTCAACATACTGGAGCTCGACAATACCACTCAAACTTCTAACCGCGAGCTACTCCTAGCTTTAGCCGGCTAGATCTTGGAGTAGCCGCACTTCGGGCTTTAGGCGTAACACATAAAACAGGGCCCCGATTCTCCTAATTTTACTTAAGCGGCATACGATTCACGTTCGACTCGGTTCGACTGAGATCCAATCCCGACTCGATTGCGATTGAAACGTATGTGGCATTCCGCTATTTTTTCTTTGAAATAAACGTTTTTATCCAGGCCCGGAAGCCGGAAGAGGGCGTGCAGCGCGTGCACAGCACGCGGGCGGCACGTCCTAGGGGGCGGCAAATCTAGCGAGTTATCACGTAATATTTAAAAAATACACAATATTTCCGAACACAGCAATAGCGCTAAGAATATTACTTACACTGCCGGTTTCAGTTAGGTAGGTCATCTTCAACATCTGTTGAAAGGACATTTTCAAAATTAAAGATTCTTAAAAACGATTTAAGATAAACCAGTGGCGTAGCGTGGGGCAAATGCTATTTAAATTAAATTTCTGAAACAGCCGCCCTAGCTTTGGTCGTCTCTTATCAATGTTGACTGTTTCACCCTTTGCATCCCCAAAAAAATTCGCGCTCACTGCGCTCGCGGATCCAGGTCAGATGTCGCATTTTATCTTTGTTTAATTGTTGAGGCATTCAATTACGAAAAAAAATTGTTCGCGCACGTCCGTTATGGCTTTTTATGATAATATGTTTACCTACTTCATGAAAACTAAGGAAAAAATCGCATATCTTACTTTTTGACTTTGTGTGCGTTATAACTTTTCAACGGGAAACCCACCAAGTAACACATTTTACTGACTTTAAACATTGTTATACATATTTAAGTGCGTTAGTTTAAGTTAATCACAATCTTTCAATACATAGGGGCCACTTGGGTAATGATTGCACTGCATTGATGCCCTAAGCAATTGCTTAGTTTGCTTATGGGCTAACCCAGGACTGCTTAGGTTACTCTGAACATTCCAAGTAAATAAAAAGTTATGTGTAATGTATGTTATGTATTGCAATAGTTATTTATCCGAAAGTAGGTGGGTTTTCTACAATCAGAGCGGTGCATGTACATATTTTTTTCTGTTCGGCAAGTAAGATGGATATGAATTGGGTCCGGACCACCTGGATGTCAAAACGTATGTAGTCGTAGGGCGGCATAATCAGTTTTGCACGCGGGCGAACAAACAGCTAGCGGCGGGCCTGTTTTTATCCTTTTCTGTCATTCAATAATGAATCATTTTGTCTGCAAATGATTAAGTATTGCAACATGACTGCAGAGCAAACTACCGTATAGATAGACCAAAATCACCAAAATAGCAGACCAATCGCAAACCAATCGAATGTCGTTGGAATACGATTGGTCTTATATTAGTAGCAGAATGTCCGATATGGATAGAACTGCTATTGCGATCATATTGCGATTCGATGTCTATTCGATTTTGACATTATTAACTTAGGAGAATCGGGCCCCAGGCTTTGCTTTAATAAAATGAATAGTATAAGTATAGTGAGTGATGCTGACCGCAGTCGTCGCCGAGGCTCTCGACGTCGACGCTGTCGTCGGGGCACAGCGTGCGCTGCAGCTCGTGCAGCAGCGCCGGCCCCGAGCGGTACGGCAGCTGCCACGTCCACGCGCCTGCACACACACACACTCAACACCTCCTTCGACAATGACTATACAGATCATTATTACGGAGTGAGTGGTTTTTACAGCAACTCTTTTAGTACAATTTGTTTGCAAGAATAAAATCACGAAGGAATAATTTGGTAAGATACCTGAATTTGATCAGAACCAACCATCAAATATAGACAAGGATTACAAAGAAAGAACCCAACTGTATAGTTAGGATGCGAAGTGAGTGGAGACATACCGACGGTGCGGCGCGCGGTGAGCAGCAGCGGGTGCGCGGTGTCGCCGCCCTGCGTCTGCGCCCACACGCGGATGGGCAGGTGGCCCTGCGCCGGGTTCTATGGGGACAACACCAAACTACATTCAACTATCTTATACCGTACAGTCACCACATCTAGTTACTCCACTACTCCATCAATCAACATATAATTGAACATTATGCTTTGGTTATAAAGTTGAAAAACTTAATGTGCTGTTGTGTATACAGCTGCGGTAACAAGTGTTTTACTGTTAAGTCAAGTTTGCTGGACAAGCTGCAGGTAACTCTAAGTTACGTTATATCTTAGAAAAGTGCTTGCCACTCCCTATTCGTTCACTCTTATAACCCAATGGGACGGCAATCCGACACGACCGGAAAGAGATCAAGCGCAGGACCGACATTAACGTGTTCTCCGATGCACGGGCGAATCAATCACCAACTCCCAGACTACGGGCTGCTTTGTGAAAGTTTAAGAAAACCCACAAAGCGATTTCGACCCGCCTAGGGAATCGAACCCGAGACCTTGAGCACAGCAGCCGCGCTTGCGACCTCTAGACTCTAGATCTAGACCAACGAGGCAGTCAAGACCAAGTCGAGGCAGATATATTTTATTTACGACTAGGTAAATAACCAGTCTCATCATGGAAAACAGAACATTTGTAGTAGAAATTTAAATGTTGGGATTAGTGAGACTTACCGGAGCGAACGAAAGTATGAATTCGACGGACGAGTTCACTACCAGCTCATGAGTGTCGTCGAACGTTAACCTGCAAATGTAGATGCTAGCTGTACTCGTCGTGGTACCAAACTATTTAGTAATCTGTGGTTAAGGTCACTGCAAGCTTGTCATAGTCATGTGTGATGGCTGTCGGCGCTTTTGTACGCACACCGTCCCTCAGTACACCCGAGCTGGTCAGAAGTCATCGCACTGAGAGACAGAGCACACACGGAGATGTGACGATGCCCACATGCCCCGACAGCACTTGCCACTTGTGTTCGGGTACAGGAAGGCATACCTACTACAGTTTGTGTACAAAAAAAATAGTAAGCGAACATTAGGTGTTTCAAGATTACAAGTAGGTATGTTACTGCTCTATCTGTTTTAACACTTGTATAGTCATTAATTAAATCTTACAGATGTGGAATATGTATGAATATATTTGGCGCAGGTGGCTAATCAGGACGTGGTGAGTATGAGGAGCGTGTACAGTGTAATGTTAACAAGACAGTGCTGACTGCTGCGAGACGACGGTGATGTTCCCGGCGCCGCAGCGCGCCGCCAGCAGCGCCAGCGCCGCCACCGCCGCGCTCCACATCACACACACACAGATGTACGACACGGCTGTAGGCAGGTGCACACAAGCACGGCCGGACAGCGCCTCGGGGGAACTGGCCGAATCCTCGCGTTATCACTGCTATCGCCCGCGCCCTGATACCCTGATATCGACGTGTGACTCATCACAGATTTCTACAACTACCCAGTATCTAGGACTTTACTTTTCCTCATTTCTCAATTTTCTCACGAAAAAACATGTGTAGGTATAATAAATAAACCAAACAAAAGTTTTTGACAACGACACACTCTGGTATTGGTAACATTGGGCATATGTTTCCCTATCGTTTCCTTCATTTATTTAAGTTTCCTCATCACTTATACATAATAATTTATCTTTAACCATAATAGCTGCAATATACGGAGTATTAAGATAGGTGTAGCATATTATAGTCATCGTTTTAGTGCGTATTCATGATAGCTGAACCGATATCACACCTAACGTATCGTTCCTATCTGTGCACTGACCAAAATAGATAACGATTTAAAATACATCGTAAATTAAGCTATCACTACTACTACTACGTACTAACAATATGATGTGTCGATATTAGATATTAGGGTGGGCACCCCGGAGGCGTACGGAACTTGTACGGAGTACAACGTGTTGACAAGGCGACGTAAAGCCGTCGCAGGCACAAAGCGGGTGACGATGCACAATGAAAGAGTTTAGAAGTGTGAGAAAATAATAATTTATTGAGTACAAGTTGTATTCGATAGCGTTGCGCTAGCGGCGCGAGTAGGCGAGGCCGAGCTCCTGCACCACGTCGCGGACTGCCGCCAGGCACGCGTCCAGCTGCTCGCGCGAGTGTGACGCCGACAGGCAGAACCTACGCAATATACACAGTTATTCACTTATTCCTATTATAGGTACTCAAGCTGAAATTTGTTTTAAGTATCTGTTTTACGCAATTTCAAGTAAAGTTAACTGCAAAAAGTTATTTAATTGTGAACTTCCCTGGGACGAAACCAGAGTGCTTAGTGCGAGTTTTCGTGAATTTTTTTACGGACTCACATGAGAGCGCGTATACTAAGATTTGTATGCAGTGTTGCCAACTTAGTGGATTTTCCACTAATACTGGTGGTTTAAGTCCCCTATTTAGTGGCGAAATGTTGAAAGTACTGCGGGTCAAGTAGCGAAATGTAAGTTTTGTGGTACAACTTTAAGGAGTTACTATGGAGATTTGAAGTCTCACGGAATGTCAAAAAAGCATCTACAAAACAAAAAGGTGAACGACTACTATATAATTATATTAAGTACTCATTCATTGGTCAAATGCGTAACTAAACAATTCGTGAAACTACTACGCCGATTATAATTTGTGAAGGATTCGGATCGGGTCGGATGAATTGCTAAACAGATGTAATGCTTTGTCTGTTTTAATTTTCTATCGTTGCCGAGTTACATCTTTGGATGATTAAATTGTTTTAGGTTACAATAAAATATAAACAATATTTTTTTAGTGGTGAATTTGGTGATTTTAAGTGTGGGATAAATTTTTGTTATAATTTTTTTTTTATATAGTTCGGCCATTCAGAGAATGCGTTCCTGACACGTCGCGATTGAACTGACGACGTAACTTTGCAATGGCGTTGCAGTTACGATAAAAATATTTTTGCTGGTTGTTTACCGTTTTAACAATTGAGGAGCATTAAAACAACATTATTATATCAATAATCAATGAATGTAGTTACGTCGTCAGTTCAATCGCGACGTGTCAGGAACGCATTCTCTGAATGGCCGAACTATAGTGGTTTTCTGGTGGTTTTAAAAGTTGACTCTGGTGGTAAGCTTCTACAACTGTTGGCAACACTGTTTGTATGGAACAAAAACAGGTTCCAATTTTTGACACTAGGTGGAGCTGTTTTTGTTCCATACAAATCTTAGTATACGCGCTCTCATGTGAGTCCGTAAAAAAATTCACGAAAACTCGCACTAAGCACTCAGGGCAGACGGCTCGTGTACTATAAGTGTAAGCAATGTCAAGGAAGTAGTCTTTACTGTTTTAAATGACATTGATTGACAGTACTTTCTCGAATTTTAAATCTGTGTAATGATTGCATATGAATAGTTCAGCAGTTATACGACGAATGAATAGGTATACAGAAATAGATGGTGTGCACTGACCGTATCCGTGCCTTGTTGAGCGGCGTGGCGGGGAAGCCGACGCCGACGGTGGCCACGCCGCGCGCCGTGAGCCGCTCCACGGTGGCCGCCATCTTGCTGAACGTGTACACCAGCAGCGGCGCCACGGGCGACGAGCGGTGCCCGAACGTCACCACGCCCATCGCCTGCAGTCTGAACACTCACCAACATTATATATTGCGTATTTATATAAAAGAGTTATAGTGAATTAACTATAACTCTTTTATGTGTGTATATATACACGTATGCTATATATATATAGTATATCTTAGACACCAATGACTGTGTTTCGGATGGCACGTTAAACTGTAGGTCCCGGCTGTCATTGAACATCCTTGGCAGTCGTTACGGGTAGTCAGAAGCCAGTAAGTCTGACACCAGTCTAACCAAGGGGTATCGGGTTGCCCGGGTAACTGGGTTGAGGAGGTCAGATAGGCAGTCGCTTCTTGTAAAGCACTGGTACTCAGCTGAATCCGGTTAGACTGGAAGCCGACCCCAACATAGTTTGGGAAAAAGGCTCGGAGGATGATGATATACACGTATGCTATCGCAGACTTTTTTTAAGGAATATATAGGGAAAAAAAAATCTGTAACCGGCATATATGCTATAGAGGCCTTCTGCTGCGTTCCTTCTGCTGTGTGCGCTGGTGGATAATATATCATATAGCAAAATATAGCACCGTGTTTATTATACATATCATATAGCAAATGATATCGTGGCTCACACTTGTTGCTACTTGCTAAGTTGCTACTAAAAATATCACACGCGTTCTGTCTCTGTCCGTCGCGCGTCGCAACTCGCATCCTGCATAAATCGCAATCGCAGCAAATAGCAGAGTAGCAGACTAGTTTATTTCATAAAAACACTTACGCCCGAAATGTATATTTACAAATTTTAATAATTTGTAAAATTTAATTTATAGCGTAAAATCAATTACAGACAGTCCTAAGCCTGAAAAGTATGAAGAAAAGTTTATTAGTTTTTTACTGTTCCATTTTATCGTAAGAATTCATAAACGCAATGTAATACATATTCTTAATTTCTTGTATAGCAACTTAGCAAGCAACTACAGCAAACAGTCACTGCGCTTGCTTTATTCGCACCTATCTAGTGAACCTACGCATAACTCTACCTAGTGAAGTGAAGTGAACCTACGCATAAAATAGCGTGCTATATAGCAAGTATAATAGCGTGATAAAAAATTACCCACCCAAAACAAAAATGTGAAAGGCTGCCAAGTTCGATAATATGGAAATCCTTCTCCTATAAAAGAAGTGAGATCTGAATAAGTACCAAGTTCCATACACATACCTCAGTTAAAATAGTTACTTTTTAATGATGTTACTTGGCAAGTTTTCACACACCTTGTTATGTATTTAATTTTCTATTAAAACTTGCCAAGTAACATTATTAAAAAGTAACTATTTTTAACTGAGGTATGTGTATGGAACTTGGTACTTATTCAAATCTCACTTCTTTTATAGGCGAAGGATTTCCATATTATCGAACTTGGCAGCCTTTCACATTTTTGTTTTGGGTGGGATTTCATTTATTTTTGTAAAGTTGTTTATTTTATTTTTTTCTTATGATTAAGTTAGTTAAGGAAATGTCTCATATACTATCTTTCAGATTTTTGAATATGCACTATGCTTCTTATATAAATTCAGTTCGCTTTAGTTCCTTAGAGGTATAAATTTAAACTGAGTATTTTACACCTTCATTATTTTGAAACCGACTCACACTTGGCCATTTTCAGATTTTTCCCTTTACCTTGACATAAAGACCATGCCAAATTTCAAGTCAATACGACCATTGGAAGTGGTCTAGGTTTTTGATGAGTGAGTGAGTCAGTCAGTGAGTGTATAGTAAAAATAGCGATTTTCTGACGTCAATATCTCAAGACCTACAATAGGTATATTAATGAAATTTTGTATTTTAGATAAGTGAGGGGGTCTCAACAGATACTAGAAATTTGATATGCGTAAATAAAATAGATTTTGAGTTACAGGGGGGTCGAATTTGGCCCGAAATGGTTCGTGTAATATAACCCACGGCCGGTGTGTCGCTTTTTTTGCTCGAACTTGGCGGACACACTGCCGTGTGTCTAGATATCATTTAGCATATAGCAAGTTATTGACAACTCTATAGTAAAACAATTTTTTTTTCAAACATTCTTCATTATTTCTTTTGGTGATGCGCGATGTTTAGCGTGATCATGTAAAGCATCATCATCATCCTCCGAGCCTTTTTCCCAACTATGTTGGGGTCGGCTTCCCGGTTCGGATGTAGCTGAGTGTCAGTGCTTTACAAGACGCGACTGCCCTGTCTGACCTCCTCAACCCAGTTACCCGGGCAACCCAATACCCCTTGGTTAGACTGGTGTCAGACTTACTGGCTTCTGACTACCCGTAACGACTGCCAAGCATGTTCAATGACAGCCGGGACCTACAGTTTAACGTGCCATCCGAAACACAGTCATTGGTGTCTAAGATATACTTAGAAAGTACATACAAACTTAGAAAAGTTGCATTGGTATTTTTATTTGAATTTTTTTATCAGACCAACAATTCCTGAGATTTGTACGTTCAAGTAAACAAAAATTTTAGCTTTATAATATAGGAGGAGAAGGCTGTGCCCAATAATGGGACAGTGCAAAAGGCCTCATGATGAATAGTAGATTAAGGATAAAACGAATGGTTTTAGTGTAGTATACTGACTGGTCGCGGAAGTAGTGCGTGTTGTCCTTGAGCGCGGTGAGGCGAGCGCGGCCGCGCGGCGTGGCCAGCGCCCGCATCGCCGCCAGCACCTGCGCCGCCACCGCCGGCGCCATCGCCTGCGCGTACGTGTGCGCGTGCCCGTGCTGCCGCAGCCAGCGCACCAGCCGCGCCGACCCTGCAACCGACACGCTGTACCCGCCGCCTGCGCCGCGCGTCTGTCGCCCGCCGCGCCACACTCACCCGCGATGTACCCGCCGGCGGCGCCGAAGCTCTTGGTGAACGTGCCCATGAGCACGTCCACGTCGCGCGGGTCCACGCCCGCGTGCTCCGTCACGCCGCGCCCCGTCGCGCCCATCGCGCCCACGCTGTGCGCCTCGTCCAGGTACAGCTGCAGGCCCAGGCGCCGCTTCAGCGCCACCAGCGCCGCCAGCGGCACGATGGACCCCTCCATGCTGTACACGCCCTCCACCACCTGCAAGCGCTACAGTGAGCGGGCGTCGGGCGGGGGGCAGGGGGCGCGGGGTGCGGGACGGGCGGCACTCACGATGACGATCTTCCTCCACTTGCGCTCGGCGATGGCGTGTCGCGCGAGCTGCTCGAGGTGGCGCACGTCGTTGTGTCGGAACACGCGCACGGTGGCGCGCGCGAGGCGCAGCCCGAGGATCAGCGACGCGTGGTTGTTCTCGTCGCTCAGCGCCAGGCAGCCGGGGCCCAGCAGGCCGGGCAGCCCCAGCGTGTTGGTGCCGAACCCCATGCCCACCACTATGGCCGCCTGGAACCGCGCAGGGATGCAATGAGTGAGCGGTCAGCGGCGACGCGGGCGGAGAGTGCGGCGACGTACCTCGACGCCGAGGAACTGCGCCGTGGTGGCCTCGAGCTCGGCGTGCAGCGGCGTGGAGCCGAGCTCGGCGCGCGCGGAGCACATGGCGACGCCGTAGCGGCGCGTGGCCGCCACCACGTCGGCGTGCGTGGCGCCGCCCGCGCCCTCCGCGAACCCCAGGTAGTTGTACGAGCCCAGGTTGATGCAGCGCTGCTCCTTGCCCGTAAACCTGCATAGCACACCCAGCGTTACTCACGCCCCCATACTAACCACAGTGAAACGACAAAACTATATACAAACCGCTTAATTTAACTGGTAATTTTTCATTTCCAAATGCAATAGATGTAACGACACTGCGTTTTATAAAATCAAAAGATTCACTTGAAGCCTTGTGAAGCAATTCGTACTGATAGCTATTTCCGTGAAAACTCAGTTTATTGAGTTAAGAGTCGGCAATATTTATATAATTACCTACTATAATTACAATTTAGTAATTTACGAAAATATAACATTTTACACGTCTTGAAAATTGTTCAGCTTCTCTAAATGGTTATAAATGGTATAATGGTAAACAATGATTGTTGACAATGTTGGGAGTTTTGGTATGTTTTCATCAAAAATACCTAAATACATAATAACATAATACTAACTAACTACTAATATAATAATACAGGTAACCTATTATCTAGGTACAACAATCAGTTTTTATTGCATAGTCAGGTTTCTGGAAATAAAATCTAAAACATTTCAAAACGCCGACGAACTTTCTACCAGTAAAATTAGTCCAGAACAAGGTTTAACAGGACTTTATTAGCAATTCTCCAAAATTCAAGTTTGTATTCTAACTCTTATGCATTTTTAGCTAATCCTTTTAGTGCTAATGAAATTTTAATATTCCAGTCATTATTATATTTGTTATTGTGTTGTATTTATTTTAATTTATGTTTAAGTTTTTTATAGTATTGATATTAAAATGGATAATTTTATGTATTAGTTTCTAAGTATTGATTGATTTATTTATTTATTTATTATTATCAACTTACGACTATTATTACAGGAACTTATCCTAATGCAATAGCGTAGACAAATTATATCTAACCTTCTAAAACTAATCAAAATATAATCATACCTTAAAACTAATCATAGTCACATAGTACACATAACGTAGCCCTTGTGAATTCAGTCAGTGAGCAGGAAAAAAGATCAATTTGTCTAGCCACCGTGTTGAGCGTGCGCAGCGCCTGCGCGAGTTGCAGCAGGTTGGTGCGCGCGCGCGGCACCGAGAATTGAGGTGGCCTCCGCCTCCTGCCTACGTATTCCTCAGGAACACACAATTCTATCTCTTCTAGAATTGCAGGGTTATGTATATGACCGCGAATAATTTTTAACAAGTAGGCAGATAGTGCTATAGTTCGGCCATTCAGAGAATGCGTTCCTGACACGTCGCGATTGAACTGACGACGTAATAACATTCATTGATTATTGATATAATAATGTTGTTTTAATGCTCCTCAATTGTTAAAACGGTAAACAACCAGCAAAAATATTTTTATCGTAACTGCAACGCCATTGCAAAGTTACGTCGTCAGTTCAATCGCGACGTGTCAGGAACGCATTCTCTGAATGGCCGAACTATAATTCCCGTCTTACTTCCAGTTTGAAATAACCTACCATACCCAGAACAAATAAAGTAGGATATAAAAATGGGTATCCTGGATAAACTCCATACTGCTTCAAATATAACAATTGATATGTATGATATATCGACTGCAAGCAAGCAATACCTCTTATCTGACATTTTTGTTTCAAAAAACTTGTATCTACCAAAAAGGTTTAAGGTAGCTTAAGATTCAAAATAAAAACAAAAAACTTTATTAATCAATACTATGCGTAAATAAAGAAAACTTGGATTTTCAGTATCTCATTATACCTACCTCGGAATAAGGATTTTATTAAGTTTTATTGTTCCCCTTTAAAATCCACTCGGAGTCAGATAGGAGGTATTGCTTGCTTGCAGTCGATATGTGTATTTGTACTTTTATGGGCCCTAGTTGCCTGAAATAAAGGAATAAATAAATAGATAAAATAAAATTACAAAAAACTTTTGAAACATACATAACGCCCTTAAAACTAAAATTCGCATAGGCGGTCGTTTTAATTGCAAAAGAGTTTGTTAATATAGTGAGTATTGTGGTGTACCTGAAGCTCCAGTTGTGGTCGTCGGTGCAGCGCTCCTTGAGCGTGAGCTCTGCGCCGGGCGCGGAGCAGATGGGCCGGTTGAAGCAGTGCCGCACGCGCCGGTACACGTAGCGCGAGAAGAACGTCTCGAAGGGGTCGTACAGCGGCGCGTACCCCTGCGCACCACACAACTCTGTCACGCTGCTGGATACCCTAGCACACCTCACGGTGCTACCGCCAGCACCATCCACTACATCATCCTATACATTATTTGAAATTGCCCATCTAGACACACGGCAGTGTGTCCGCCAAGTTCGAGCAAAAAAAGCGACACACCGGCCGTGGGTTATATTATCTAGACACACGGCAGTGTGTCCGCCAAGTTCGAGCAAAAAAAGCGACACACCGGCCGTGGGTTATATTACACGAACCATTTCGGGCCAAATTCGACCCCCCTATAACTCAAAATCTATTTTATTTACACATTTCAATTTTCTAGTATCTGTTGAGACCCCCTCACTTATCTAAAATACAAAATTTCATTAATATACCTATTGTAGGTCTTGAGATATTGACGTCAGAAAATCGCTATTTTTACTATACACTCACTGACTGACTGATTCACTGACTCACTCATCAAAAACCTAGACCACTTCCAATGGTCGTATTGACTTGAAATTTGGCATGGAGGTAGGTCTTTATGTCAAGGTAAAGGGAAAAATCTGAAAATGGCCAAGTGTGAGTCGGTTTCAAAATAATGAAGGTGTAAAATACCAATTACTTTTTAATAATGTTACTTGGCAAGTTTTAATAGAAAATTAAATACTTGATTCATTGCGTATAGTAGGTTTATAACAAGGTGTGTGAAAACTTGCCAAGTAACATCATTAAAAAGTAACTATTTTTAACTGAGGTATGTATATGGAACTTGGTACTTATTCAGATCTCACTTCTTTTATAGGCGAAGGATTTCCATATTATCGAACTTGGCAGCCTTTCACATTTTTGTTTTGGGTGGGATTCTATTAACTGCAGCTGATAACGACAAGGATCTTAAAAGGATGACACACGATGTCACCGATCGATGATATCTACATAATTCACTGGGTGATTAGATAACGGGTTCCGGACATAGAGAGCTGAATGTGTAACAGTTGTAAGCGGAGCTTTAGCCGTCACTGTCACGTGACCGTACATGGTGGCGACAGAAACACTGAGTGACGCAGGGTCTTGTCGCTAAGTATGTGGTCAAACATGAATCTTCATGAAGATCACACATGTCTACAAGTTTAGTTAAACCTAGCCGGTTCAGTTCATTTGCATAAGTTGACAAAAATACATTATTTTCTTCGAGGCGACTAGAGTCTAATGTGTTCTGTCGTAATAAAGTTTCACAATTTATGGACGAATGATACCACGTGCCGCGAGCATAAAATGACGACGTAAACAAATGTTGAACTTTTAGTATAGTGGAGCTCAAGTTATATATCCGTAACGAGTATAAACGGTTAATTAATAGCGCGGGCGCCTGTCGGTCGGCGGGCAGAGCGGCCGGTGCAGCCGGTGCGCGTGCGCTCGTTAACAGTTCGATAATTGACCTACAAGCAACATTAGTAACAATCACTACATACGGCTTCCAAACAAAAGTGGCCGTGGGATCAAATTAACGAACAACGTAGGAGAATGTTCATCTCGCATTCTACTACATAGTAAACTTTGGACCTCAATGGTCAGATTTTTTAATTTTGATATCATGGTTTTCAGACTTTGTAATACAAAACCAGAAGCCAAGAGGTTACTCATTATCTTCTTGATACAATACATATACATATATCATAGTATCTTTCGCAGTTTGCAATGAAATGCATAACTCACAAGCATAAGGATATTTATCTCGCTTGTTTGTTGTACTGCTATCCTACATACCGAGCCAAATATTACAAAGCAATAATTTCCTTCCTCAACGAAGGGGACTTCCTGGACCCCCACGCCCTGTGCTAAGCGATGATTGCGCAATACTGAGTAATCAGCACATAAATATTGCCACCGCAGCCATTCAAAATGGGAACAAATATAATGACCACCATAAAATGCTTTGATACCCTAAGTTTTGTAACCAAAAATATCTACTGAACACCAGAAAAATAAAGTCTAAAAATGTAATAGTACCAGCTGTTTTAGTCACGACTCCACTTTAAATTGTATTCGACCACCAAATTTAGTAAATGATCACCAACTCTTGACGACCAAATTAATGTATTATTTTTGCCTAAATAAGTCACTGTGATCGCCATAAAATGTAGGCTTATTACCAAATAAAGTATTATGATGCCATATTAAGTTATGTGTCCGGCTTGCAATGCAAGCGCTATAAAAATATGCACCCCTCCCACCGCACCGCGAACGCCGCGCTGTGCCCGCCCGGACACGATCCCCAGTCAGTCAGTCTAAGAAAAGATGGATGGATTTCCTGAAAGATGATGTGAATAGGAAGGGAGTGAGTGTCAGTATGACGAGTGACAGGGGAAAATGGAAGAAAATGACATATTGCACCGACCCCAAGTAAAATTGGGAACAGGGCAGGAGAAAGAAGAAGAAGAATGTGTTTCTCAATACACTCTCTCGAAAACACACTCTTATCGCACTGTTTAGAGGCATGCAATAGACAATTTTCCACCCTAGTGCAGGAAAAGGGTCCCCATAATGTTATTACATTTATTGTATCAGGCCGAACTGATTTTTTTGGAGTCAGTTTACTTAAACAGGATAGCAAGATGTAAAAACTTTGATTATCATTTTATATTAAAACGAAAACGCTGGTATAATTTTGATGATCATTTACTACTTTTGGTGATCATTTACTACTTTTGGGATAACAATGATTTATTTGGACTCATTTTGCTTAAATAGGATAGCAGAATTTAAAAACTTTGGTTATAGTCTTACTTTAAAATGGTGGTTTAATTTTGGTGATCATTTACTATTTTTGGCTTACGCATGATTTATTTTGGAGTAATTTCACTTAAATAGGATAGCAAAGTGTTAAAACTTTGGTTATAATTTTACATTAAAATGCGAGTTTCATTTTGGTGACCATTTACTATTTTTGTCTGCTATTTGTTACTATATCTGGTGATCAGTTAAACATAAGCCATTCAAAATCCTCGATAGTGTTATTGCATTGAATTATAACATGTTTTTAAATTCGGAGGTGAGCGTGTCTATATAAGCTTAACTGTTTATTATAGTTTTTGACATAAGGTATTTGGGAAAGGCACAACTTACATTATAATAGGTGTAAACAGACCACTGTAAGCATTTTTATAAATGTATTGCCGTCTTTATTCTTTACTGGCCGTTTTGCCGCGGTTTCACCAGCGTCCCGGGGGACTTTTTGCCCGTACCCGGATAAAATAGGCTATGTTACTCGGGAATAGTGTCGCTTTCCTACAGTGAAAGGTATTTTTATACCGGTTAATACTACGGTACAAACAAATAAAAATATGTTTCCTCTTTACTATATTCGCGGGCGCTTCGGTGTAGTTGTGGTTGCTTGAGTTAGCTTGAAGCTTTTAGGTACACTTGCGAATGACCTAGAAGGTTTTACAGCCTGTTGAATTGTACCTTTGACTCTGGGCGCGGCCGGTGGCTTTTGTTTAAGAACACTCGGTCGGCATTGTGTTGGTGTGCCACGTATTCGGTGTCATTTTCACATAATTATTGACAATGATTGGTTTCTAAAGCACTGGAGCGTGATTAAAGTATTGTATTGTAATAGTTAATTTTATTCTCCTCGCCCGATAAACTCACTACCTAACTCCTGATATAGGGCAACTCCCTGCATATTGGTAGATTAACAGTAAATTTTTAATTAAAAAACTACCTATACATACACGATATAAATATAAGAAGTCATAACCCGGCAGGCGATGGTCCCTGAACCGTATTGCCATATGATTTTCGTAATTTTCTGAATAATATTAAAGTTTTTTGAGGGGTCTTTTTTTACTGTTGACTGGGTGTCATCGACATAAACGAGACCATATCTGGATACCTAATAATACCCTCACGGGACGGACGGTATTTTCTTTACATATTGTATACAAATGAGAATGCAAGTATGTGTGGTCCGCGCAGTGCGTGGTCGGCTCGTCGCTGACGTCGAACTATTTGTCCTCATTATTGTAATAGCTATAGTGTCTATCTCGTTTAAAGAGCTATTCTATACACCAAGCTGTTACTGTAGTCGGTCAAAGCGGCTCCAGTCAATGCTGCGATGATGATTCGATGAGGCGAGAAAGTCAACGAAGCCACAAACGGGTGGCTCTGTGACATGTACCGCCGCCAGTGTGCACCGCGCTGTTGGAGATATGCTGCATGGCCGGTGCGCGTGCGCGGCGTCTGGGCGAAAGCGGCGCGTGCGCTAACTCCGCCTCCAACACTTGTTGCCAAGGCAAACATTCTTGTTAATGTAAAAACTGTTCTAAATAAATTCTTATTAAAAATTCTATGAATGTTCATCTACTTATTTTGTCAGAATACAGCAGTTATGTGCAACGAGCTCCTAGCTGTGCCTTCTGACTACGGCGCGGTGTCGTTCTATTGTTCCCAGATATGGGCGGAATGAATGCGTGTTCGCATTTAGAACTACTGGCCACTCTCGGCTAAAACGAACTAATGTGAAGACTTTGTACCTACATACAATGTCTGCAGTAAAATGAAATACAATTTAAGCGTTAAATAAGTTAGTGTAAAATCATACGGCCATAACATACCTATGCCTAAATCCGTTTATTTACAAAAGTTCCACTTAAAGATGTGTATGTAATCACTTAGTAATGCTGATACGTGTGTGAGTAACTGTTCGTGAGCATCTTCATCGTAATATTAATTACTCAGTCATCTTTCACAGGTAATGAGTTTGAGTTGTCTGTCTCTTATCAATGCGAACCTGCGCGGATATCTCTACGTACGGAACGGAAACAATGCAACGCTGACTCACGCGCCTAATATAAAGTTTATCACTTGATAACAACATTTGTATCGAGTGACCTACTGCCAGATAGCTTCAGTGGAGCCAGAACAATACAAACATGCGAAAATCTATCATTGCCACGAGTTTTGATCCAATAAAATAATTCCCATAAGATAATATTGAGGTTTGTTGGATCGAGCTGTGCATACGCTTGGTACAACTGGCGTCAGTAGTGGTGGCCAAAATGTGCTTACCAAACTAGAAATAATCGTGAGTACAGCACCCATGGCGGCAGAAACTTATCTATCGTCTGCCTGACGCACTGGGGCAGCGCGCGACTGACCGACACGGGTCGCCTCTTGCCCGACCATCCTGACCCACTAGAGCGTTTACACCTTGTCTCAAGAACATGACGATTAACATTTTATTATTTACACGTGGCTAGCCATGGTTATCGGAGGAGAACTACCAATTTTCAATCCTAACTAAATTATTCAGAAATGACACAACCTTAGCACAGCTGCTCAAACTCCGCTCAATTACCCAAAGTAAAAGGATATTGAGGTAACAAGTTTTATTTACCTCATCCTCTCTCATTCTTCATTTATTCATCTCTCTTTGTAATCAGTAGCCAAACGGTTTTGTCATTAGTATTGAGGGAAAAAAATTGGTGACAAGCGTAGGTGCGGGTGCGGCCTGCCCATATCGACCCAGCCTGCGATGACATGTCCCGCAGTGCGGTCGGAGCGCCATCATGCAACATTCATGATGCTTAATTATATTTGGCTATTTTTGGCGAATGCTTCACTGGCTCATTGCTCTTCTGACTCACTCCCGTATTTTTCTTTATTAAGAAGTTGTGTTGACTTTAGCAGTTTGCATGAGGGCATCAAATAGATAGTAGTATCATGTAGATGTGCATACCTCTCTATTCTTCTCTGTGGCGACCTTGGGCTTGAAGAGCAGCTGGTTGACGAAGCCGAGGAACATGAGGATGTAGAGGCCGACGTGCGTGAGCACCGCTGTCAGCAGCGTGCACTTCTCGAAGGAGCCCGGGAACGTGTCGTACGCAGACCAGTCCATCTTCGGCACGCCCCCACCCTCCTCCACAAACTTTTTCTGTAAAGCATAATATTTCATCCTTCATTACGTTACAATTTATCATTAGATCACGTAGCAGTTTTCATACTAAATGCAACGTGTGTCTGGAGTCGTCCAATTACATGTTAGGCCCTTTCGTGTGGTTATTGATTAAAGAAAACAGATTTTGAGCCATTTATTTCTAAACCATTAATTTCAAGTTACATTAGGACACAATGCGCATTGTTGTAAAATGCCTGCAAATTGGCTGTCATCAGGTTGTCTTTTGTTATATTATAACTTAGTAGTAAGGTGGTACTTGCAAAGAATTATAATAATAGTTTCTATGAAAGCAGGCTTAATGGGTCGCGAGGTCGCTGTTACATAACTAAAATCAACTACAATCAACATTCGGTAAGTCGGTCAAAATGTAACTTTTACAAAGTTAGAATAATGGGACTGTCTACGCCACTTCTCTGTACGGGATTATCTATTCATCTAAGTAATAGCTGAATATGAATGAGCCGACCAGCGAGAAACATGACAGTTATCTAAAAGCGCACAAGCTATCTTATATGTAAACAGCTAGCGTTTGTTTTGGAAAGTTACTTTAGTAATAACCAGCATCAATTAATTAACACAACTAATTGTGTACATTGTACCTACTTATAACGATGTGATGAATCATAGCTCTAGCTCAGTTACGTTCGCGTAACATTCCTAGATACTTATCAAGAGTGTTCAGATAACAGTTTAAAGCAAGACCACAATATGAATAACCCGGTTCACAAAGGTGTTGCTCTTGTCGGAGCTGGCGGTAACCCGAAGCAAAAGAGAGTGTACCTAAGTATGCTGTCAGGGAAGGAGTGCACCACAGCTTGCACCAGATTGTGTTGCTATAAACAGAATATGATAATGACACAAAATACTAAGTACGAGAACCTTAGTGATCCATTGCTTACAGTTCATTAAACATGGTGGCCTCAAATGCTTTTTTTTACCGCCTTGACCTCGGAAAACTGTCAACTCGGTGGAGCAGACTGCAAGCGGCGCCGCGTGGTTAGCCATATAGCAACGCGTGCTGATAACAAGTGGTGTGATCGCAACGACCAACCACTCGACTCAGCGATATGACGCGTTTAACAACACCGCAGTACTGCCGTACCAGAGCCCTCCTATTTCATTTTGTTACACTCAACAGTACCTGCTCATTAGTATGGATAAACTATGCTGACTGGTTACAGCTGAACAGCATACATTAAGTTAGTTATGAAACAGTAAATGAGCATAAAGAGTAATTTGCCACAGGACACCTGAGCATCAGTACTTGCATTAACTACGGCTTGAGTAATCAGCAAGTGGGCAATTCTACCAATTATATATTAAGAATCTCATTAGTCTTATTTATGGGTCTTATGTCTGGGACAACAACAGCTTTTTTTAAACACTTAGGGAAAACTCCTGTATTTAAACATTTATTAAAGATGACCGTTAAGGGCGGTACTAAAAGGTCTTTAAATTGCTTTAGAATTTTGTTAGATATGTTATCCCAGCCTACTGCAGAGTCGACTTTTAGACCCATAATAATCCTTTCAATTTCCGCTTCGTCAGTATCTAGTAACACAAAAGATGATAAGGTAGTGTTGGGTGCATGCAATGAGCTTGTTAGGCACTGCGATTGTCCCCGATTTTTTTCAGCTAAGCGCTTGCCTACGTTAACAAAGAAATTATTTGCAATATTCGCCGCTGTTAACTGTGATGAATGTGCATTTAATAAACCTGAAGAAGACTGATTCTGTTTTGTATTGTACGTCACATTTTTAACAATTTTCCAGATCTTTTTGTTATCTCCACCAGCCTCTTTCAGTGCAGTATTATCATAATTGCGTTTTACTTTTTTTAGGAGGTCGTTACAAAAGTTACGATATCGCTTATATGACACTTGCAATATTAAATTATTCGGATTACCTTTAGCCTTTGTATGCAGTTTATCTCTATTTTTCATACAACGTATAAGACCGGTCGTGATCCAAGGCTTGATGTTGTAGTTTTTGTTATTTAATCTAGATATGACTGTGTTCTTTTGAATTGCATGTTGCACTTTTTTAATTAGGTACAACATACAAAACTGCGGATCAGCGGAATTGTACACAGGGTCAAAATCAATATTGCCTAAGTCTTCTTCAAGTTTATGTATCTTTAATTTAGATACTGTGCGAGGGGCGACCTTAGGAAATTTACAGTTAAGAATAAGCAGGGTAGCGCTGTGATCTGTTATTGTGGAATTAGTTACAAGGGTAAGTGCAGGGAAGTTGGTTTTAAGCATTATGTGATCCAAGCAGGAGCCACTTTGATGTGTAGGGTGCGTGTGAGCGGGTAGCAACCCATGGAAGGCGCATAGGTTCATATATTCCTCTGCCGAAGCATCTGTTTTTCCCGGAAGAATATTGATATTAATATCTCCAGTTAAAATTATATTTTTAAAGGATGATAGGCTTTGCAAGGTGTCGTTTAAAGAGTACGTGAAATTGTTTACATTTGTAACGGACGGAGATCGATACACAGCCAATATCGCAAAATCAGCTCCAATTTTAACCAACAATCTGCTGCAGTCGTTCATTTTTGGTTGTAAGTAGGACCATTCTAGAGTTATGTGCATTGATAATTGATGATGATGATGATGATGTCCTCCTAGCCGATTATCGGCTACGGCGGCTGTTCTCATGTAAGGAGATTAGCCAACTACGCAGGACATATTATAGTGCACAAACATTTGCGCAGACACAGGTGCACTCACTATTCCTTAACTCTCATAGCCCGATGGGACGGTAATCCGACACGACCGGAGAGAGATCAGGCGCAGGACCGACATTTACGTGCTCTCCGATGCACGGGTGTATCAATCACCAGCTTCCAGGCTCCGGGCTGCTTTGTGAAAGTCTTCTAAAACCCACAAGGCGATTTCGGCCCGACTCGGGAATCGAACCCGAGACCTCGTGCTTAGCAGCTGCACTTGCGACAGCTAGACCAACGAGGCAGTAATTGATAATTAATTTTGATGTCACTTGCAAGACTGCTACTATTTGGAGCCATCCATATAAATATAATGTCTTTGAAACTGATGATCAATTATTTTATTATTTTACTTTGCTTAACATCCCTGATGCAGGTCAGTTGTGTAAGTAAATTAAAAAAACAAAGGAATTGTGCTCTAGTGCATCTGGTGGTACTTGCAATTTAAAATGTAGGATTTTATAAATTAGTCATTCCTTAACATCAAAAGAATGTAATGTAAGTGCAACCTACACACAATGTATGTTCTGGCAATATGTATTATAAGTGGTAAAACAAGTTTAGCAATTGGTATTTGATAGAAATAATTGTATTTCCTATTATTTACTATTAACAAGGGAAAGGAGTTATGTTGAGAAGTTATAGTTACCCGGAAAATGAGTGAAACCACTGGAAACAGCTAGTATATTTCAAAATCCTTAAACATTATTTTATATATAATCCTCAAAGCCTTTTTCCCAACTATGTTGGGGTCGGCTTCAAGTCTAACTGGATGTAGCTGAGTAACAGTGCTTTACAAGGAGCGACTGCCCTATCTGACCTCCTCAATCCAGTTACCCGGCAACCCAATACCCCTTGGTTAGACTGGTATCAGACTGACAGTCGGGACCTACAGTTTAACATGGCATCCGAAATACAGTCATTGGTGTCTAAGGTATACTTATAAAGTCTTATTATTTTATATACACATAACTTTAGATTTAATAATTTCCCTATGTTAACTTATGAATTATAATTAGTCATGTTCTTTAAATCAGTAGTAGGTGTTACCAGTAAGCGGGATGGGACAGCTTGAGATTTATAACATTTATTAATACATCTGATGACAGTCTTGTGTAAACAACGGGTAGTTAAGTAGTTTATCTATGAAAAGGAACTGTAGAATAATATTACAGCCAAATTTAAGTGTTTGGACACTACAAAAAGTACAACTGAATGTTGCTGAGCTACATATTGGTAAAATAATTATCAATGACCTAGTGACCCATACATTGAGGGTCAGGCTGACCGTCGGCTACATTTTCTGCCTTGCGAGTGTCCTGTGCATTCGACTGAATGGGGCGTGTCGGGACACAGCAAGGCAGTATTTTTGGTAGGTTATAAAATAAATGAATATCTACTTACAGCGTCACCATTTCTTGTGTTTGTTGACTTCGTGTAGCCATTTGTAATGTTTTTCACTTCGCCATTTAGTAACTTCCCTTCTGTTCCGTTACAATTCTGTACATTTTTATAAGACTTTATGTCGCTCGCATTTACACAACCATTCGCCACAGCCGCCGCCATCCTAATGAAGTATTCTGTGATAGTAATACTTTTAATCGAAGAAACAAGGAACTATCGCGGACATATAACACGATGTCCTAATACAAAGTTTTAGCTAAAGCTACGAGACTACTTATAATTGGGTCTTTATATCGAGGCTAATTCACAAAGCCGTAAATAGTGCAATTTCTATGTAATATTTGTAAATTGCGCAAGTTATTACTCAGTCCATATCTGAATATTCTGGACTTAAACCAGCAAACTGTTTTACCGACATCACATCTGTCTATTTTTGAAATGTCAAGACGATGACAGTGACATTTGACAAATGACAGTTAAATGCAGTTAACTTAGACGACAGGTAAAAAAGGAAAAAGGTAAGCATAGATAATACATATTGAAGGTAAGGCTGAGATTTAAAGTGATAAGATATGACGGTCCGTTCTTTTCAGTAACGTACATACCAAAGTCAACGTCTATGCATCAATAACGAAACAAGAAAATCCCTCATTCGTAATATTTGGTTATTCTATGGAACGTCTAGGCTGCCCTAACATCCAAAGATCACCAATACAGCAGCGTTGAACTTTTTAACAGCTCCAGCATAACTGGAGCCCATGTACTCTGTAATGTGCTTTTGCATATAATTTAAATAAACTCACTTCTGTATTAATAGTTCAACAGAAAATCAATACATAGTATAAAACAAAGTTGACTTCTCTGTCCTTATATCACTCTATCTATACAGGAATGAATTTTAAGCAGTGCGCAAAAAAAAACTGGTGGTCCAGAATCGTTAACAGAACATATCTGGATCATCAGTAAAAAATTTTTTTTCATTCTTTTGTCCGCCCTAAAATCAGCAAATTATGGATACCAACTATTCTTACGCGCGCCGAGCGAAGCTCCATCAGTAAACCGGTTTCGCGTTGCCGCCGTGCATACTATGACGACTGTGACCGTACTATCGGTTACAAAATAAACATCTTTCGATATCAATAACTTTTCTTTTTTTGTACTAAAACACTACAAAATAAAAATATACGTATCTATAAAACTTATTTAACTATAAGTTGACAAAGTTTGCGCACTGGATAAAATTCATTCCTGTATATGTACGCTTAAATCTTTAAAACTACACAATGGATTTTGATGCAGTTTTTTTATAGATAGAGTGATTGAAGAGAAAGCTTTAATATATAATAACATCCAGTAAATAGCATTACACCTGTGTGTGCGAAGCTGGGCTGGGGTGGGTCGCTAGTTGTTAATAATTGGTAACACTACTTAAACAGCTGATTAGTGGATATTGATGTCGCCGGTGCATGGCCGGTACTCCCTAGTAGTCGTCGTCTGTCTGCTGTAATCTGTCTGTAGTCTTTAGTATATTCCCGTTGTGTAGTCCGTACTTTGCGGCATTTTACAAAATTATTTCTTTGCTATACTGTGTCTTGCTATCCTTCCTTGGTTGTATCCGATTAGTGTGGTATGCAGTGTCGGTAAAACAGAGCATACTTAGCGAGCGAGCGCGCCTTCAAAAAGGTCAGGATCGGAAAGTCAATACTTTTCGCAATTTCTTGCTTGCATTACAGACATCATCTTTTTGTGAAAATTGATTTACATTGAAAGCAATAATTGACTATCTATAGTTTCGAAAAATATTTTACTTGTTTTACAGTCTTTTATTAATCTAGTATAATTTATTTTCATCAATTTATTATCTATATTACCGGCAAGCGGCGCCGCCCCCGCTGCATCGGAGGGGTCGGCGATGAGTAATACCGTTCGTTTCTCGTGCTGAGTGACGTCGTGCAGCCGCGGCCGGCAAACGGCTTGCAGACCGCAGTACGATACGGCGAGGACACACGACAGGACCCGCCCTGCTCTCCGCGTTCGCCAGCTTCTCACACTCGCGCTCCTCCCGCACTCTATCGATCTCTCTCGACACCGGTCTTTTTATATTGCACATAAGGAACCATGGATAGCGCTGACGCCCTCCTCGGGGGTCTCGCCAGCGGAGACCCCGCACCCGCCACGGATGCGCCGCCAGTGGAGCCCGCCATGAAACGCGATCAGGACTCGACAGATGACTTCGAGCACCTCGAACGCGAAGGCAAGCGGGAGTCCGCCGAGTCGCCACATCGCCAGCCCGCTGCTGCGGCCACGCGAAACTTCCTCGACATGGAGCGAGAGCTGCTCGCGGAGGCGCCTCGTGCACCCTCCGCCTCTGCAGATCATATCGCCGACAAGTTCACAGACAGCGAGTCTGACGCGGACACAGCAGGCGAGTCGCCCATGCACCGCGCTGATCCCCGGCCCGAGGCAGGGCTGGCCGCCACCCTTACGCCAGAGCCACCGCATGATCCAACGCCTGTTCTGGCGCCCGCAGCGGCGCCTGGTCCAGCACCAGTACCGGCTCCCACTGCTCCGGTGGCACCTGAGAAGCCCTTGCCTGAGGAACCCAAGCCCCCAGCGACACCAGAGCCAGCACCTGAGCCCCCGAAACCAGAGCTTCCCAAGCCAGAGCCCATGAAGTCGGAGCCGGCCGCGCCTCCGAAGCCAGTTGCTCAGGTGGCCAAGCGCCCTGTGGCGCATGTCATTGAGGCCGAAGTCATCTTTTGCCAGATGGGACTCGGTAAGATGATCTATTTATTACCTAATTAAGCTAATTTTATTAATACCTTGACAAATCTTTATTCTACTTGAAACCCATTATTATGGTATCGCTGCAAATATAGGTACCTAGTTGTCGGTGTTAGCTAATGCTAAAAATTTAGGTGATTTCATTGCTCGTTTGGTGTCGCTAGCGCTCGGCGTTTTTTGCGCGACACGGTAAGTTTTAGGAAATTAGAATGGTATCGTTTGGAGGTGAGCAGCGCACGCTACAGACCGTGAACAATCACGTCTGCAGGGGAACAATGGCCGCACGCCTCTTCTATGCGCACAAGTGTATTGTAGCACCTCAACTGCATATTACTTACTATATAAAATCATTTTAACACGTAAAACCAAAATGTAAGATACCTACTTATATGTATGGTGAGCTGTAAAATATCGAACGTCAAAATCTTGGTCATATTGACAGTGGATCATGATGAACCCTGATCTCCGTTAATCACCCGCCTTTACCGAAATAGGTAATTTCGTTATTGTTTTTGTTGAAAATATGGAATAATACGCTATCGCAATGGGGGTGTGCGGGGCGGGGAGGAGTGAAGGGAGGGGTGGAGGAGGTTGGCCGCAGAGGTGGCGGAGCGGCAAGAGCGTTGACCGCGCTGCAGCGGCGGGTAACGGCACCCGCGGGCCCACGTTCGCACTGCACGCGGACGTCCCACCACCACTCGTTCTGATCACATTTGTCACCCACAACCCCATATGATAACCCATCGCAGTAGCAAAGTTTCTAATTGTCATGTAGGAAGCTCTCAGCCCTATAAAAGAATCCATGGTATTCATTGACATTGAATTTGTTATCTCCCTTTAACTGGAGAACCCGAATATTCAGCTTGATTCTATAATTTGGGCAGTCGGTCGGTCGGTAGTAGTTTAGCTTTCTACTAGGTAAAGGAGGCACCGCTACACCTTATTGAACCTCATGACTCATAATGCATATCCTTTCGGCATCGATTCCTAGTATTGCTCGTTGTTAATTGTTTATTAGAACAGCATACCTACTTGCTATCTCTATTGACTTCATTTTAGAGTTTTATTGTTGAGATAATTGTTAATGTAGAAAAAAATGGTTCTTATTTTATCTTATCTCCTCTGTTTGAAGGAGACCGAGACATGAAGTTGACTTTGCTCGAAACGTATCTATCTGACTGATAATAATTTAGAGTAGAATAATACGAGAAATGAAACAGTTACGCGAAACAAAAGCGGCGATCCTCCTGAATTTCCAAAGGAAGTTAATATTTGGTTCACCCTTTTGCCGACGAGAAGGAGCAATGATCTTGCTGCTTTCATTTTCTACCAAGAGTTGCCTGCAATAAATTGTTCGTTATCAAAATTGTTGTGATAAGATTAAACGTAAGAAGTGGCAGTGGGCATGGTGTCGGCGGCGCGGCGGCGGCGGAGTGACGCGCGGTATGCACGACGCCACCATCGCTAATTTTAGCATCGCTGAAGCAGCAGCGCTGAGCGCTCACAAGCGGAGCACCCGCCGAGCGCTCACGTCGCACTGTGGCCAGTGCCCGCCGCGCAGAGTGTACCCGCTGTGACTCACCTCGCGAGGACTTGCCTTTTGTGTGGATATTTTGTGTGTGAACATGGCTTCCGGGACCGACGACGTCATCACACGTGAGTATCTAAATACTGATATTGAAAGGGTGTCGGTGGCTGTCAAATGCTTTGGGTACTTTATTCATTTTGGAAAATTGGTCAAAAAAAAGTCCTAATCGGGATAATTTGGTTTTGTGGATGTAGAAATTTAGCGGTGGAGGATGAGGAGGTGGTCTGCAAGGATTAGGTCATTCTCTCTTTTATAAATCCTAAATGGCATCCGCACTTTACAAAAATGCGTCAGCTGTGCTTCCGCTGAGCTGTTAACACTGCCGCAGTTAGATTTAGATTAGAAATGACATCCTTCAATAGATTGGCCAACCTAGTTTGAAGTTCTTCTTTACATAGATGACAAGATTTGTCTTCCGCGAATATTCAGTAACGTATCGCGTATCTCTGTATATTATGTCATCTTATTAGGGTTCCGTACCTCAAAAGGAAAAAACGGAACCCTTATAGGATCACTTTGTTGTCCGTCTGTCTGTCTGTCTGTCTGTCTGTCTGTCTGTCTGTCTGTCTGTCTGTCAAGACCCTTTATCTCAAGAACGCGTGGACGTATCAAGCTGAAATTCACATGAAGTACTCAGGTCTATTGTCCCTTTAAGCTGTGAAAATATCAAACTTCTAAGCCAAGCCAATCAAAAGATACAGCCGATTATGTCGATATTTTCAACAAATTTTCGACACTCGCAAAGGAATCAAAACCTACAGGATACTTCCCGTAAACTCAGAGTCTTGAAATTTGACATGAAGTATTGTCATATAATGCAAATATAGGAAAAATTACGAAAATCTCATTTTTTCAGTTATATAATGTTAAAAAAAATATTTTAATAAAATGAAACTTACTACCTTATTTCTCACGAACGAATAAAGGTATCAAATTGAAATTTATACCAAATACCTAGGTCTATTGTCCCTTTAGGCAGTGAAAAAATCAAACATCTAAGTTAACGCGATCAAAAGATACAGCAGTTATACCGACACCTTGGACGAATTTCCGTCACACGCTAGGGAATCAAAACCTACAAGGTACTTCCCGTGAACTCAGAATCTTGAAATTCGGCAAGAAGCAACGTTATATAGTACAGATAAAGGAAAAATTGCGAAAATGATAAATTTGAAGTTACATAAAATATTAAAATATTATCAAATCAAATCAAATATTTTCCTCATTTTAATGGGGAATTTAAACGACCAAGTTTGACGGATTTGAGAAATCATTTCTTTTTAGTAAAAGAGTATACTCGTCGTTTATTTCCATTGTCATTCGGTCAGGATCTGATGATGGAAATCCTGAGAAATCGAGGGCAACTATCAGAAATTGTAGGCATGCATAGGATTATAACTTGATTCTCAGATGTATGTCTGGTGATACTATCAAACAGTGAAGGTATAGAGCTTTCTTGATGATGGAGACGTGAGAAAGTCGAGAGAACTCCTCAACGGTATGATTTAGTAACGTCGTGTTTGGGCTTATATTATTCGTATTGACGAGAACTTTTCACAAAAGTTAAAAATAAAAACTTTTTACAAAAAAAAAAACAACTTCTAAAATCAACAAGAAAACTGTTTATATGCATCGGTCTAGATCTCGGTGCTAAAATAAATATAATGCATCCTCTAGACACCGACTTCTAGACCGATGCACCTAACATCTTTTTAATTTCTTTCTTGCTTTTGTTTTCTTGTTGCTTTTTTATATGTTTGAAGTTGGATTTGTTTGTAAAATGCTACAAAATAAAATAAAGCCGACTTTATAAAACAAAGAAAGGGACAGAATTACACTTTTGTCAAGGCTCTAGAAACATAAAGCCAGCAGCCCCGAATCCTACTCTCTAGCAGTCGTTGTTACAATTCGACAGTTACAAGTCGTCAGGCAGTTTCGAAAAAAACCTGAAACTGGGGCTCGTTAGGTGATTAATCCCTCAAAAATAAAAGATCCCATTAGTAGTGAATTCTCATCACCTAAAATAAAATAAGCTCCAACACAAGGTTACGTTATAAATTGTAAAGGAGTTCCCATAACTATATCTGATCTTTGCTATCGATCCCACAATGGCAGTCAAACCTATCTATGTGGAAAGTTGCGGCTGGCGCGAGACTCGCTTTTTATCTATACAGGATTTGTACGGAACCCTCGGTGCGCGAGTCCGACTCGCACTTGGCCGGTTTATTTTTATTCTCAAATGCTCTGTTCGTCCGAATCGACCTCAGCGCCATCAGTAAAAATGCTATATCAAATTATATTAACAACACAAACACGCTTTTGCTGTACTCCCAAAGCGGTTCTTTTTCACAAACATACAGAGGGAGAATTTAGTCAACGCCACCAGTAACACATAAGTAAGACAACTTTCATGTGGTATTTCCCAGTAGTTGTACCAAAAACGTATCGGTAATAATATCGTGAATCGTGATATTACTATAGGTACCTACTTTGTTGATTCTTTACATACGTTTTAAATTGGTTGTGCATACTTGCATTCAGAGAATAATGAAATGAATACCTATTATTGCCAAAATATCAAGTCATCACAAATAATAAACCTGATCTTGTATTCCCATAGCCCGATAATATTTTTGTAGGTAAATACACCGAATAAAATTATTATATAAAGGTGTTTAAAAATTCCTTAATTTACCTACTTAGCAAAAGTTCGATTAAGGTATCAATAGATTGTGTCTCGGCTCTCTTCTCTTTAGATTCTCTGAACTACTTTGTACTCGACAGGTAATACAAATCTAAAAATATCCTAGATGAAATATTTTTTTGAAAAACATCAATAGGACCGTATATGTATCTCGCATCGTGAATTCATAACGCACCTCTGTATACCTGCCTAATCAGAACATCAAACAGTCGTACCGATTCACTTGGATAGATAAAATAAAAGATGTAAGGCAGTTGCTTTATAATGTACTGCACAAACACTGCTGATAACCAACACGACTTAGTTGGGGACTAGAGCCTAGCATTATGGAAGTAGATAAATGGTTCACCATCAACGGCTTAACTGCTAGCCAGATTATGATGGTGAATTATGATGACGTTTAGTCACATCTCATTTAGTCAATAGCCAATAATTGCTGTCGTTAAAAAATAACCTCGTCCATTGCTTTCATGTTTGAATGCTCAGCTTAAATATAAAAAGGAGCAAGCAGTAACCGCAGCAGATGCTCCGTGTTGAGCGTGTGTTCTGTACAAGTGCGAACTCGTTGACCCAATTTCAAACTCTTCACAAAAACGTAGCTCTCAGCCCTTTGTGACCCTCGTGCCCTCCCAACGAGTGACGTCATTTCCCTGTCACCCTTTGTATTTACCCACTGATCCACTTAATGACGCAGGAAAAACGGCTGTTACTTTCTGGAATTTAAAAATAACTTAATTTCGCACATCTAATGCCTACCCTGTGATGTTTTCCATCATTTGACGAAGCTAGTAGAGTTCGAGCACAGAGTGTGTCACTCTGTGAATCTCTACTTTTTCTGTCCTCCTCATCATCAGCCATCTTTTCCAACGTAACAATGGTTTTAGATTCGAATTTGGATAATATCTCCCTCTTATTTTCGTGATCCATTGTAAATATTTTTGCGTAGGATTTTGTGCCTCGCTATATAGTCATGTGTTTCTGGATTACTAACAGTGTAACAGAATATCTGTAAAACCCCAGACATGCCTGCAATAAAGGCTAGGCCTCCTGTGCGAGTGGGGTGGCGGCGAGGGCGGTCGGGTGGCGATCGATACGTCGTCGCTCGCCGTCCACCGTTCAGACACATCGTCTGCTCTCTTTATATAAACGGATCAAGCTGTTGCTAACCGGAGACCTCTATATCCGCGTGCATCCCAACCTGTCTTAAACTTAATTTGTTAAACATATCTAGCTAGATTAGGAAAGTTACCAATGTTGGACTTGGAAAATATTCATTTTATTATTTCCCTGTTTGCAAATCCCGCGTATTCCACTGCATCCTCTTGGACACACGCACTGCAAAAAAAACCATGTGGCAATTCACCCCTATGAACAGGTTATTTCCTTGATGAAGTGGTGTCGTTGTTAAGTTTCATTAACCTCAAAAGAGGGGCGGAAACTTGACGGCATGTACAAGTGGCACAGGTAGCCGGTGACGTCACCGAGCCCGTCTCGCACTCGCACCGGCTTATTTATAACCGGCGCGACATGGCGTCGCACACGTCACCCATGTTTCATTTACTATGCAATCTGCTTAATCGCGGAATGTTCTACTACCAACATTATGACGAAGTTTAATATTTTTCTATCACATGCTCTTCTATTGTAGGTAATCAACCAAAAATGTATTTATCAAAATTGGAACTAACTTCTTAAATTATTAAGAGAGGCCTTCTAACAGAGTTTCGCCTTCTGTATCACTTTCGCAAGACTTAAGGTATGTCCCAATAAAGAACTAACAGCCAACAGTAGCATTCGATTTGAACACGTCATCTGGTAGCCCGGCCGTGGCTCCGGAATCCGAAGTCACGGCCAGTATTTAGCGTGTGGGTGTGTACTAATGCTTCGGCATAAAACAGCAATTGATTTGTACACAGGGAAAGCTGTCCTGGACTATTTTAAAGTTACAAGTATTTGATAAATGATGAAGTGACATCCCATGGCTGTGACCAGCAAAAATTAAGGGAGAGCCGACAATTGCGTAGAATTCTGTCACGAGGTCCATACAATTACTAAATAGTTATGTCTTCTCCAGTAAGCAGTAATAATTTATGAATAAGAATATGCTGATGTGTAAGCGTATACGCTTGTATATTCCTGACTCGTTCGTCTTTACTCTTGGAAGTTTGATTAATATGTACTTGAGAACATTACAAATTACAGGATAGGTAAGACTATAAAACTCTAAAAAGTAGTCTTCCTTCTAAAATCTTTGAGTATGATGATCTTAGGAATAAGGAAATATTTCGAAAAAATTAAAGTTATAAAAGTACCACAGATAACTTAATAATTACTTGTGTTGTACTCAGGCAAAAGCATATTTCTAATGTTATGTTAACTCTGAAATGACTATGAGCGTGCGGTTTTAGGGTTGGTTTTTTGCAAGTTGCGTGTAATTCCCATAATGGAGGTGAGCCGGGTGAGTCATTCCCGGCTGTACACGCGACGCCCGGCGAGCCCGGCCTCAGCTGTGCTGTGCTGTGTCGTGTTCCCACTTGACAATGCTAATCAATCTGCTGTGGAGCTTGTAGTCCGTTCGCTACATCTGTTGGCTCCGAGATGCTGATGTGGCTATTTGTGTCTATTTAGTCTATGTCTGTCATGACTCAATGTGTCACATGTACTTACTTTGTCATCTAATCATTATGGTGGGCTTATCTACTGATCTATTCAGATGTGGTATTTGTCGCGTTCATTATTTTCTTTGATATTATGAGGATTTTTGATTGGTTGTAAGTAGTTTACAGTCGCAGATTTCATTCTGTTGCCAGTTTTTTGTTGCATGCTTGACGATGCATGAAGGCAATTCGATTTGAAAGTTCCCATTTGTTATAAAATAATTCTTAGCTAAGACAGTTTTTCGTACAGAATCTCATGGACACAAGTAAATAATGCACTTACTAGCGCTAAGATGACCTTACTTACCGATTCCAAAACATACGTGGTCAAGTTAGTAAGTAATTAGCAGACCTATCGGATAATTAGCGTTGTAGGTATATTGTGTGAAACATGTTGTAGCTATTGTGTGTTAAACGAGGATAACGTCAGCTTCACGGCTCCATGATTCATCGCGACATAAGGTAGATAACACGAAAAACAACGTCGCGATGACACTGCTACTCTGCGCGACCTTTACTTGATTCCTTCATAATAGTCGTGACTTTCGTAAATCCCTTAAAAAATAATTAAGATCGCGGGTGAGGACTCGAAAGGCGATTGCACTCTGCAGGTCAGTACAGCTCTACTGTGACATTATTGTAGGCCGCGGCGCGTGACCTGCGAGCCGCGAGCGCTCTAATCAACAAGGATAGTTACCAGACGGCGTTATCTCGCTCTTACTCGTCCCTTGTGTTCGAAATAATATTTGTATGTAAATAACGAGGCTGTCATCGCCGGCCTGCACCGGAATAACGAGTAGCTACTAACCGCATGATGTATGTAACGTTGCGCGAGTCGACCGCGAGCTTAGTGTGTATATATCCTGGCGAGGGGAGCCGCGTGCGGTGCCGGCGCTGCTGGTGCTGCACTCGAGGGGTGCCGTGGCGCGCGAGGCCGGCGCATGCGTGCGCAGGGCGCGGGCGGGCGCTGCGGCGCGGGGCGCGGCGGGAGGGCTGAGCGCGGGGCTGCGCCGCCAGTATCGACGCGAGAGTCCGGCGCGGCGCGCGCTCCGTCCGCCGCCTTCATCCACCTCACGCTCGCGTTACGTAAATCACCAGCATGCCGGACTCAGGGCCCTCCCTCTGCAGTGTCCTCAACCCGAGTAAGTGCCCCCTCCCCCTCGCGCAGGCTTTGCTTCGCCCGCTTCCCTCTCTGTCTGTCGCGACTAACCCGCTAACGCGCAGCCTTCTATTCCAGATGCCTGGTTCGACCCGCAGAGACTGCACCCCGAAGGTGAGTGGTCGTGGAGAGCGGAGGGCAGAAATACGTTTAGGTGGCGCGCCGCCAACCGGGCCGCGTCGCCGCCCGGGCAGCGCGCCTCGCCCTGCGGCCCTGCACTGTGACCCACTCCGCCAGCTAGCGCTCGTAGTGTCCGTGTGAGCTCGCTCAGTGTTCACGCCGCTCCAGTGACATGTCCGACGACCGATCGATCGGGGACGAGTGGTGTTGCCAGTGAAGGTGGTTAGTAACGGTGGTGGTGATGGTGGAGGTGTCGCTCATAGTCGAGTGGTCAGGCGGCTCCGACGACGCAGCCGCGCTTCAAGTGTTGCGAACTCCAGTCGAGCCGCGATACTGTCGCTGCCGGTGACAGAACAATAATAACTCCGCGTGTCGAGTCAAGGTTCGACAAAACCGTCCTAAATGTATCACTATTATTTAATAATACGACATTTGCACCGAACCACGTCACGTAATGGGTAGCACTTAGGAGTCAACGTAACATATTTTATTACGTACAAAAGAGTCTCTTACAAACATGTTGGCCAAGCTACGTTGATTTGAACTGTGCGAATTACTTATATTGTCATTGACCACAGACGTTGAAAAATTCCACTGCACCGTCTCGAGTATTTATATCTGTAGTATGGGACAAAAAGGTGCAGATAGCCGTGCAGTGCGTAACTAGTTAATTGTGTGTTGTGATGGCTGCGGCAGCGGCGCCCGAGTCTGTATCTGTAGGGGCTCAGGGCTTGTATTTGTCGCGCCGCTGGCTCAGGCCTCTGCTGACTCTTGCATGTCATTAATATTGTGCTGGTAATGAATGTGTGGCGGCGCGCATGCGCTATGCCGTGCTGCTCACCCTGCACACTTCAAATCGCAAGCCAAGATGAAATTAGACCGATTTTAACTGACGCTGAGGCCGGTAACAATTTAATTTATAGCGTTTGACGATTCATCGGCTCACTTGTACGATTTAAAATAATTCATGTCAGAGATCGTTTGGAAGATCACTTTTTAATTGCCGACTGGTTTTGGCGGTGAATGACGGCGTCTTGCCAAAAAGAAACAAAATATTCCACTATTGGCATTATGTTTTAATACGGAGATTTTGAACTTCTTTTTCTTTTATATCCATACAAGAAGTAAGGTTTCGTTAGTGTATGGCATCCGAATCGGAAATTGAAATTCTCTTCTTTCAACCAGAGCTTTCTACCTTTTACCATAAGATTTGTGATTGCCAAATGAAGCGCCAGTCACTTACGGTCCAAATTGCAGATTCATATTCGAGCATATATCTTGTTGTGATCATTAATTTGGGCTAATTTGATTAGTTCACCCTATTTTTGAGTACTGCTGGGGCCCGATTCTCCTAATTTTACTTAAGCGCCATTCGATTGACGTTCGACTCGATTCGACTGATATCCAATCCCGAGTCGATTACGATTGAAGCGTATGTGGCATTCCGCTATTTTTTCTTTGAAATAAACGTTTTTATCCTTTTCTGTCATTCAATAATGAATCATTTTGTCTGCAAATGATTTACGATTGCAAAATTATTGTACAGCAAACTACCGTATAGACCAAAATCATCAAAATAGCAGACCAATCGCACACCAATCAAATGTCAATCGAATACGATTGGTCTTTTATTAGTAGCAGAATGCCCGATATGGTTAAAACTGCTATTACGATCATATTGCGATTCGATTTCTATTCGATTTTGACATTATTAACTTAGGAGAATCGGGGCCCTGATCTCACTAATACAGATGTAGTACAGAAGCTAACTAAGACACTTCTCATCACCGTTGGTTCCTTATTCCCTTTAGTCTAGGACAGGATGTTGTCCATGTGACTTATTATTACAATGTGTAAGTTCAGAGTCGGTTCGATAGGCGTTCGTTCAGTGAATGCCCTAATTGAATTAGGCTCGAATGCGCCAGCACTGTTCTCCTCGTGTCCCCCACTGTTTCAATAGTCGCAGCCCATTCAATGTGCCAACTGGAATCACAGGACATCACGGAAGGCTGGTTTTTCTTTGTTTCCTGGTGTTGTGCTCGAGGATGAAACTTGATCGGATACTAGAGGTCGCAGGAATCCTATGTCCATATGTACACAGAGGCGCTACCTACCGGGTATCTGTTACGGACTGTGACCAGCTTCAAGGGAGCACTACGCCTTTGTTTTTTTACCTACCTATACCTAGGCATATCCATGAACCTGTGTATGTGTCTTAGTCTTAGGTACCCATTTATAACATGATGTATTAAAGAGGGGAAGGTTTAAGAAGTAATTTCAGAATATGTTATTGGACAGCAGTTAAACGTCTTTAGTTGGGACATTGTAGTGCAGCACCGGCGCGGCGCAGCACGCTCGCCGTCCCGTGGCTGTGTTCCGAGCTCGTGACACTTGCATTGTTTGTCTTACCTGTGACCTCACTGGTCTCTCGTATTGCATCTGCGCACTCTTATTGCTTTTGCCTTGATCTAATGGCTACTTACTAACTGAATGACGCTACAACAGAATCTTGCGTCATGCATACATGAACAACAGGTCCTATACATGATGATTCTTTATGATATGTGTAATAATATACATTTTGTTAATGGCGCAGGTTAACGATAGGTTATAAAGACATATAGAGCGGCGCGTTACTTATTACAATATTATAAGTTCAGATATACGGGTTTTGTATTAGGAAATAAAGTAAGCCCGCGTGGATAACAAATGTCGAGGACTCCTTAAACGCCACGTGGCGAACTATGATAGCAACCGTCGTCGCACTTACATTACACGACGTAGACGGAGCGTGAGAATATATTATGATAAAATACTTATCAACTGGTCATATTTCTGAATTGAGAACTCTTACTTCGAAAGGCATTTCTGAAATATTTATGTTATAGATTAGATAATGATTGCTAACTGGCGTATCTTTGATTGCATAAAAGGTAGCTACGTACACTAGCTGAATTCGTGAACAGTGTCATAACAAAATATCCAAGGATGAATGAGACGACACAGACAAAGTGGGGAGCAGGTAGATGAGCTGCTTCCTCCAGCACAGGTGGGCCGCGGCGCACGGTACCCGCTGATGTTAGTGCGGCGTATGATCCTCACCTGTCATATACCAACTGTCAAATAGAGACAAGTAGCTATGACAACACATGCAGTATATTGGAGTCACTGCTCCGCCGCGGGCTCCGCTCAATGGACAAGTATATGGCGATCGTTTGTCTAAGAATTGATACACGTATGTCTTTCGAGACATTAAAGCATATTTTGCTGGTTTTTCTACATCAAGTGCAAAACAGGTTAACAAACGTGTTTTTAAGATCACGAATCACTGTAGTCGAATGACCAAAATTACTCTGGTTTCATACCTAATATTTGATTAATGATAAGTCGTCAAAGTTTTTACTGTGATACGTCATGCGATGAGCGGCTGTCTCATTTTGATCTCTTGCACACAATCAGTTTTAGTCCCGTCTATTAGAAGTTGCGCAATTTGCCAAGCAAGTTGTTGCTGAATATTTTCTAACAAATCGATATCTGTCGATCTAAACCTCATTGGTTATATCGTGGACTCTTTGACCTGACAGACTATCGTTGGAGACAAAGAGTCGTTACTTCACCTTATCACGGTTATTTTCCTTTGTGAACAGTTCCTATTTATGTAAAGCTATTATAGCTACATAATTGAATGATTCCTTACGTTTTTAAAGCTTCGTCAGTACGTTCATCATTCAAGTCCAATGCCCTTTTTTTGTAAAGCGCATGGTATTTTTGGCAATAATATCTGTAAGAAAATGTCAGAAGCATCAGTTGGATGTGTATGTTTATGCGTGTAGTGGACATGCGTGTGGCAGCGCTCGGGCACCACTCGCCGAGGACTGAGCGTTATTTTTATCACTGGTCGGCGTGTGTGACGGCGCGGCGACCTCCGCGCATTGTCTCACTCAGAGTTGTAGAGGCTGATATGCCCGCACTTCGCGCCCTACGGCCATTCATTCATGCGAGCTCTTCGCTACTGCCGACAGACTTATGTTCCGTTTCATTGATTAGAAATGCGGACCAGCTGTGTACGGAATCAATTAACAATCATGTAATATGCAGATGTGTACACAAACTGCAAGCAGACTGAGTTCCGCCGGCACAGCCCGACAGGCGGCCGGGCCGCTTCTATAGGGCTTCTTTATATTGCATTTATAAAACGTAGATAGCGCCCATATCTACGTAATACGTTTGTCTATCACAAAAGGGATTGCATCTTATATAGCTAAATATGAGACCGAATCCAACAGATAGAATCCCTTTGAGACATCACTATATTGTGAAATTGCTTCAGAAAAACAACTACGAATTCGTAATCTATCTATTTAGTGTTTTTTTTTGTAAGATTTTGGTTAACGATCAAAACATATTTATTTAAGAAAGTGTAAATATGTTTCCAAATTGAATCTAAATCTCAGTGCAAAGACGAGCGTAGCTACTGGGCTATCGCTCTACAAAACTGGTAATGTGGCGCAATCTCCTTCGCATATCCTTCAGTGAAACACGACAGGTACCTGTGTTCCTGAAGTTTTCAGTGTTTCAATGCCAGTTCCCAACTGAGATGAGTGGAAGTGCTAACAAAATATTTTTTCATAAATATAAATTTTGCAGCAAATAAAGAAGACCAGTTAAACATGATAATCCACTACCCAAAGTTAGTCCACTAGAAAGCGCCTAATGAGTTAAGTCGTACCTATTAAAATAATAAAAATATTGAAGATCTCTTTTTGATTATGGCTCATTTAAATATCCCAAATGGGGAGTTACTGGTGTCAAAATATGTACCTATTGAGGCCATTATAACCTCAATAGCTGTCCTGTTACTCCTGCGCAGTTTTCTCAATTGCTTTACACGTGGTACCTGAGATGTTCCTGAGCTTAATAAATCACTAAAAGATGCTCATCTCGATTTATGAATAACTCAGAAGCTTGACAAACTATTCCTATTAGGTATGTTATGATGATGGCAATATTCTTAAATTACTGCAGTGTAATTAACGATTGCGCTGTTGTACGTTATCAAACTGGCAATGCAGATAATAATAATTATGTAGTTATCATTTTCAGACAGTTTTTTGTTCCTTATCAATAAGCAAAATGATGATACGTAAGCAGTCTAGAAACTGAAGCCACGCTGTTCATAGAACTTAGCAGAACATTAGCAGATAACGGAATAACTCAAGGGACGTAAAGCGTTGTCATAGTAACGTCGTATTGATAAGGCAATTAAGGCGAATGGCATTGACCGCGCGTCGCTCACTGCCAAGTGCGTGGAGCGAGCGCCTGCGTGTTTGTAGTGGCGAGTCGCGCTCCGGCGTCGGCGCGGCCTGCGCGAGCGCACACTGATAATGAAAGCCTTTCCACATAAGTACGCACTCACTTTCAGTTTCTACGCTTACGTTGTGAGCAAACTCGTTCGTAGGCATGTCGCTTGTGAAGTCGACTGCACCGCGTGCACCACTAACTCATTACAACATGCTAAGTATTAAGTACATCGCAGTTTCTTGTGTTATTAGACTTTATGCTCACTGCAGCTCATTTATTATTGTAAGACGTACGTTGTCCATTGGCGTATTGTGTGGACCTTTTTTGAACAAATATATTTTGAGATCTGATTGGTCAAAGGCGCACTTTATGAGCTCTTTTGCAATGGTATATGGTTTAATTCGATGCGAGTTTATATTTGTATAATCTTAGTTTGTAAAATTTTATAACTTTTAACTCTTAATAAGTTGCAAGTACATCAAAACTATGAAGTATCAAAAATTTATGAAATCCTTCACTGCATGAGTGGGAAAATTGCAACTATGTATGCAGCGCTCTATGAAAAGCCGGCAGAACGCAGTTGTTTCTAGAATATGGAACTCCTTTTATGAAGGCATTGTGTATTAATAGAAGCTGCCTCATCAACATTATTTAAAACATTAATTCAACCCACGTATGGTAGACTCCCGATATAGTAACATGAATCATTATACCTAGGTACATAATATTCGATTAAAGAGATTCATCTATCAATCAGTATTATTCGAGTGTCTGGTTCTTCAACAATAAATTCTTATTTACCTATTCCTATTGGAATATTGATGTTGCTGAATTCAGAATACATCTGAGAGTAATGAAGATATCGAACTTTCAAAATGAAAGTTCAGTGTTAAAGTTGACCCGACGTACTTATTGGGCTCATAGGCCGTTCTCTGGAAGGGCATCGATTGGACGGAAGGCGCGTCACGGCGGCACGTAGGAGAGTGTAGTGTCGGTAGTAGAGCCGCGGGTGTCGCGTGGCTGCGCGCGCGGCGGGTCGCGGTGACGTGTGGGAAAGGTTGCCGCGTGGCGGCGGGCAGCGCCATGTGCCGCGCCGCTCTCACTCCGTCGCCATGGCGCGCCCCAAGCACTCGCCGCGACACGTCGCGCAGCACGAGCCGTTGCCGCCCCGAGGACCAGGTACGAGCCGAGCGCCGCTACTGACGTGGCGAGCCCACCTCCCCGACATACGGTGCTCTTGCTCAACGCTACTTAAGTTTTCTGTCATCGTTTATTATTATAGATTACGCGAAATCGCATCTGTTCCCATATTTTTAAAAGAACATTCAACTATTTTCAAGGAGTTGCGGGAGCTCAATATGAGTAGCAAATGTGTCATACACGAGTGCAGTGTGTTGTAAATTCTCATGGTCTGTTAAAGAGACAGGACAGGCCACTTTGTGAGTAACAGTGAATCCGGAACGCCATCGGATACATTCGCTCCATAAAATATTATCTACAGACGTACTAATTGTCGAGTGCTCTTCCATTCAGTAAGTTTGAAAGTTTAAAAAAAATGATAAGACAGTCTCATAGCTGCTGTTTAATTTAAGTTAACGGCAACATTCGACGATTTTAGTTAAAAATTATTGAGATCATCGAACGGATAGAACCAGTTTCACCGCCGTTACTTTCTCCGTGACCAAAAGATCGTAAAGTTGAGTAGAGGTATCGCGACACTGGAGTGGGTCACCCTGAGGGCAGACAGCCACACGCTGGTGGTTGGCGAAGTTAGTATAGTTGTAATGTTCGGAGCTGTATTGTGCGCGTGTGTGTCGCAGTGGAGTCGCTGATCTACTGGCGGTCGGCGGCGCACAGCGGCGCGGCGCTGGGCGCGGGGCTGGCGCTGCTGGTGGCGCTGGCCTGCTGCTCCGTGGTGTCGGTGCTGGCCTACGCCTCGCTGCTGGCGCTCTCCGCCGCCGTCGCCTTCCGCATCTACAAGAACGTGCTACAAGCCGTACAGAAGACTAATGATGGACACCCCTTCAAGTGAGTCGCACCCACTTTTTTCGACCTAATAAATACATACTCTACATTCCTCTTAGCATATGAATTACTTACTCTTCAGACTTGTATGCATCTACTATAGAGCAAAACGTAATCTTTCCACTTCTGACCTTTCTAAACTAATAGTATAGGTACCCTGCTACTAGTTAAGAATGGTGGACCTGCCAGGTGTTCAGCTTGACGAACCAGTTTTTCACTTTTGTGAGAGCATGTCTTGTCTGATAACACGACTTGTCTGATTCCATACGTAACTATTTAGTAATCTGTTCTATTAGGAATTATTATTCATTCTGCAAACACCACTAATTCGAAAATTGTCATAGAGACAAGTACTGAATAAAAACATCTCGATATTGTTATAAAACTGAGTTGGTTACAATGTAGAATTATCTACACAGGCGTAGAGGTCGTTGCCTTGTCAACCCTAGTAATTTTCCTAAAATTGTCCATTATTCAAATTCATTATACCGTAAACATTAAGAGCGAAGACGTACATATGTATGTTGCATCTTACAAAATCTGTCGCTGCGGCACTAGTGAAAAAATGACACATTACTTGATCCATTGATACATTTCTGAACAGTTTGCGATACTGGTCGCGTAGACAAGGGGCATTGGATAGCCGTGGACAAGTTCAGTGTGTACTGTGCGTACAATGTAAAGTGATTGTCGCACGTGTGTTTATTCAGATGTTGCGAACATACGCAACGTGTAACTAAGCTCCAACAGCGCACTGGTTCCGTCACACTGTACGAAACATTTAACGATGCGAACGAGACCACTTTCTTGCCCCGACTATCTTTCATTTCTAAAAAGTTTTTGGTGAACCAGCAGCATTCATATATTACATGAATAGAGTAGTATTAATAAAGTCTGACCAGTTATCAGCGTGTCATATTGATAAGTCAACTCACTCGGACGACCGAGTCCCACTTTGTTTCACCTTATGGCAACGTGCGATATCTAATTACGCGAAGTCTTTAGAAAATTATGTTAAAACCAATAAATACACTTACGTGCCCAATATTTTTTGCGTGGGTTCGGTTGATTTTTTATGCATTAGAAAGCGAAATGTGACGTCAACACTGCTGAGGCTTTTGATATTTTTTGCCAGCATAGTGCTGTTCTTTGAACTGAATCTAGTCCAATATGAATTTAGACAGGTATCTACTACGTATTTGGAAAACAGTTATTAGAAATTAAATTGGATACATGTTTATCTGCTACCGGTACGAATAATCGGGGCAAACTACTGTTAAGTGGCTCTGAAGATCATCATATTTTTTTTGCGTCATGTTTAATAGCAGAGAAAGTGATAGGATACCTCATGAACAGCAGTCATGTGTCAGAGAATAACATCCCACTCATACCTATTATAAATGCGAAAGAAAACTATAGGATGGATTTGGATAAAATTTCTTAAAAAATGAGTTTGTATAAGGTCATATATCAGAATAACATATGTAGAAGTTTAACCCGTGAGTGACTCGCGCGTGGTGTCGCAGATGGCTGCTGGAGCGCGACGTGAGCGTGCCGGCGGAGCGCGCGCAGGCGCTGGCGGCCGCCGCCACCGCGCACCTCAACGCCGCGCTCGCCGAGCTGCGCAGGTACACGCAGCGTTCACTGCTCCTTTACAATCCATTTATGCTTCCCAATTTATTATCCCCAGCTGTATACTTCGGCTAAACTTGTGGAGGCTGCTCTAGAACAGTTGATTTAATTAATTATATTATTAATTGTATATCATATATTTGCAAATGCTTGTGCACTATAATATGTCCTGCGCAACTAGCTGATCTCCTTAAAATGAGAACAGTCGCCGTGGAGAAATCGGGCATGGACGCAATTATTAAATGTACCTAGGTAAATTCTTGATTATGTAGTGGTTGAGCACCAGTAGATTGACGTCGTGTGACTCGTGTTCCAGGTTGTTCCTGGTGGAGGACCTGGTGGACTCGCTGAAGTTCGGCGTGCTGCTGTGGTGCCTCACGTACGTCGGCGCCTGCTTCAACGGCATCACGCTCATCATACTCGGTGCGTACTACACTCATTTGTAGTCAATCCCGGATTAACCATTCAGCAGGAGTAGCTATTTCGACCTGCCCTACTTATTGGGCCTAGGACGTAAGGATCTTTTGCTACGCTCGCAGAACCTACCGTTGCAATCAGGGTCAATATTGTAATTTCTGTCTAGTGAGCGCAGTCATAATCATAGCCGAACACACGGTTATAATACCCTCGCTACAATAGGTAACTGGCTAGTTTTTTTTCCATAGGCTTCTAATCTAGAATAGTAAAATACTCAAATTAATATCTATTCCTGTACTATTTTACTCAATAGAAATGTATATTTAGATAAGAATGCATATTGTTGCTTTCAGATTCATAGCGAACATGTTTACGCTACATGGTCGATTGGTCTCGTGTCCACTCGACTGCACACAATGACGCTAATCTGATCTGAAACTATCTGTTGATGGAGACGAAAAGCTCGTATATAACATGTAGAATATAATGTAGAAGGTGTTACACTTATGCATGTGACATGAGTAGTAATAATAGCGCGATTAGGTCACTGCTCACGAGTTGCGCGTGTCGGAGCGGCGCATCACTGCCGCGGACTGCCGCGGTGCTCGAGCACAGCACTCGACGTACGCGCAGTTGCTCCGTACTGCTAGTACACTCGCATCTACAGACGCTGTTATTCATATTACTTTCAAGACCACATTAAATAGAAGCCCCACAGATCGATCGAAAGGGAAAACCGTGGTTAGCGCGGTTGATATATGTGTAAATATTTAAACTATGTTAAACTATGTATTTATAGTAGTGAGGTCTTCCGTGCCTGGTATACATAATACTAAGACTATAAAACCACCTATATCTAAACCGGTGGTTATTTACTTTACTACATAATATAATGATTTACTTAATAGCAGGGGCCCGATTCTCCTAAGTTAATAATGTCAAAATCGAATAGAAATCGAATCGCAATAGCAGTTTTAACCATATCGGGCATTCTGCTACTAATAAAAGACCAATCGTATTCGATTGACATTTGATTGGTGTGCGATTGGTCTGCTATTTTGGTAATTTTGGTCTGTACGGTAGTTTGCTGTACAATCATTTTGCAATCGTAAATCATTTGCAGACAAACTGGGGCCCGATTCTCCTAATTTTACTTAAGCAACATACGATTCATGTTCGACTCGATTCGACTGAGATCCAATCCCGACTCGATTACGATTGAAGCGTATGTGGCATTCCGCTATTTTTTCTTTGAAATAAACGTTTTTATCGTTTTCTGTCATTCAATAATGTATCATTTTGTCTGCAAATGATTTACGATTGCAATATGATTGTAGAGCAAACTACCGTATAGACCAAAATCACTAAAATAGCAGGCCAATCGCACACCAATCAAATGTCAATCGAATACGATTGGTCTTTTATTAGTAGCAGAATGCCAGATATGGTTAAAACTGCTATTGCGATCATATTGCGATTCGATTTTGACATTATTAAGTTAGGAGAATCGGGGCCCTGATTCATTATTGAATGACAGAAAAGGATAAAAACGTTTATTTCAAAGAAAAAATAGCGGAATGCTACATACGCTTCAATCGTAATCGAGTCGGGATCGGATCTCAGTCGAATCGAGTCGAACGTCAATCGAATGTTGCTTAAGTAAAATTAGGAGAATCGGCCCCCTGCTCGTAAACTTGAACAGTGATGATGATTCTTACCTATATACACTTATGTATCTAGCTACTCTTTTTGTCACAGTCAAAAAAGCTATGGTAAAAGGTCCTAGAGCAAAGCGATATTTATGGAGTTTAGATTGCAAAGTGTTGTAAGCATATGATTTCTCGCAGACAGTAAGTAGTGCGTGGTGTTTGCAGGCTGGATAGCGCTGTTCACGCTGCCGAAGGCGTACGAGATGAACAAGGCGCAGGTGGACGCCAACCTCGAGCTCGCCCGCGCCAAGATCAACGACATCTCCGCCAAGTCAGTACACCAACACACACGTGCCTTACATTGTGTATTCAACCCGGTTGAGTCATCAAAGAACAATGCCAAGATTTTGGAAACAGTGCTGCCTAGGAATGTAGCATAGCATTAACATCATCATCCTCCGAGCCTTTTCCCAATCATGTTGGGGTCGGCATTAACATGAACTAAAAAATATTAAAATGGAATAGTCCCAGAAAAAAAAACATTTTGTTATGAGGAAATCTTTCCTTGAATGTTGATTGTTGCCCGCACTTCGCTCTTGAAAGCTATTTTATCTCAATTCGACTGTTTTTTGTCTTTTTTGCATTCTATTTTTTAAAATCCCTAAACCGATTTGAAAATTTCTTTATTATGCAAGAGTAAACATGCTTTTTGGTCCCATTGTCATCAATACAGGATTTGATGATGGAAAACCTGAAAATCGGGGGCAATTGTCCGGGTAAAAACATGTTATTGAGTGTCTATAGGATAAGTCTACATGACCGTGAAGTTTTGGAACCTATCTGATGATAGAGACAACAAAATCAAGGGAACTCCAAAAAGACACATGAATATTAATGTATGCCTGATTTTTCAATAGATCAGGCAGTAGTTTCTGAGATTAGCACGTTCAAACAACTCTTCAGCTTTATAATATTAGTAAAGATAAGCGGCCGATTTTCTCTGGACTCCTGGGATATATTTTAATGTACTTTGAAATCAACGTCTTTTTAACGTGCCTAATGCACCACTTAAGTGATTTGTCTAAGCAGCACTAAGTCCAGCTTCCAAACCAAATTGGGCATTATCCTTTTCATGATTTCAACGGGCTTTTAACCAACTACCTCATATCATCATCTGCCTAGCCTTTTCCCAACTATATTGGGATCGGCTTCCAGTCCAACCGGATGTAGCTGAGCACCCGTGTTTTATAAGGAGCGACTGCCTAACTGACCTCCTCACTCAACCCAGTTACCTAGGAAACCCAATCACCTTGGTAAGACTGGTTGTCAGACTTAGGTACTGGCTTCTGACTACCCGTAATGACTGCCAAAGATATACAGTTTACAGCCTTCCGAAACACGGCCATTGTTGTCTAAGATATGATATATCGTCGAGAGTAAGTCGTTTCTTTACCCTGTAGGCCACCGCGACATAACCGACTAACTAACTATCCTACATATTGACTCTAATATTTAGTATATTTTTTCATTATTCTCAGTCATATTGGAGTTGTAAAGCTCTTATCCTATTGATTGAGTTGTGCATGTGTTGACGCTCGTGTCCTGTCGCAGGGTGCGGGCGGCTGTGCCGCTGGGCCGGAAGGCGGAGAGCGACAAGGAGAAGTAGGCGCCAGGCTGCACGCGAGCGCCCTGTACTTCACTGTTTGTTATATTTATTATTATGTACTATTAAAGATAACTACTTTACGTGTAAAGCTTTATGAGACGAGTCATGCGGAGATTATTGTATTTGCTTTTTGAAATTTTAAATTAAAATAACTGTCGAACCGAGTGTTGTTTTTATTTACTTTACCAAATGTCATCATATCGTAGCACCAGTGGCGGCCCTAGGGGTGTGCGAACTGTGCCATCGCACAGGGCCTCGCGCTTGGGGGGGTCTCGCGCTACGACCCAAACTAATATAAAAAAAATATGATGAAAAAATATATATCTGGTCCAAGAAAAAAAATGTGCATTTTTTCTTTATTTCTAGATAATTCATTCTGCGTTTACTTTTTGAGTCCTCAATTTAACAAAAAGTTGGAACACCAAAGTAACAAAAACAACTGGATCTCGATCTAGTGACGGATTCTTTTTATTTGTGCTTAATTCCGAGTTTAATTTGAGAGTCCTTAAACAAACAATTCAAAAAAAATCGCGCTCGCTGCGCTCGCGGCTACTGTTCACTTGGCAGTACCTTCCTTCCTTGTTCCTTCTAACTAACTAACTTGATTAGAGTACTTTTATGTCCCAAAACTCAAAAATTTTCGCGCTCGCTACGCTCGCGACTTCACCTTGCACTATTGTTTATTGTACAAGTTTAGGTGCTTTAGTGACCCAAAGCTCAAAATTTTTTTGCGCTCGCTACGCTCGCACGTGCTTTACTTCCCACTGGTTTTATTTTTTTCATCCTTTTCTAGCCGACCCTAGAAGGTAGCGCCGCTTTTAAGTCCTTTTATTAACAAGAAAATAACTCCTACTTTCCGTATCAACTTTCTTATTTACGACGTTCGAACTACTCAAGTCACAATCTTTCAGTTCATAGGGGGCGCTTGGGTCATGATTGCACCCGGGCGCTACATGAGCTAGAGACGGCCCTGAATCAGTTATACGAAGAGCTGGGGGGCGATTCACTAAGGTAAAACATCTTTACAACCAAGAAATCATCGTTGAAACATCAGATGAAAACTCGGCGGTATTCATTATAAAGTTAAAACTGCGCGATCGCAGCGCTTCAATGATGTTGACGGCGCGTCATAGAACTAACATTTGGTGCCAAATGTATGGAATGCGGTATTCAGCAACACGAAACATCCTCGCCCGCAACGACAACCTCGCTTTCGCCCTCGATTTTATCTGTCAAATCTAAAAGCTTGTAAATTGTGGATGTTCTCTTGGTTTTAAGCGATAAAAATGTAAGTAAAATAAGTTATTTATTAAATTGGAACGCCTAAAATTGTTTTTTGAGATCTGAGGTAGGTCAAAGTGCAAAAACGAGAAAATTAAAGAAATTAAAATAGCTATCCTGTGTTCAGTATAATTATGGTCACCCTACTTAGAAACAAAGGGTCGGGCTTCAGACAGGGAAATAGTGTTTTGCTTAAGGCCGCGTTTCCACTGACGCGGAGCTGGGTGGAGAGGAGCTTAGCGGTGCACAAATTGACCAATGACTATGCTTGAAATCTCCGCTCCGCTTCAATGGAAACAGTACGAGCGGGGTGGAGCAGAGCTGAGCGAATATTCATACATCGAGGCGGTGCAGAGCGGAGGACAGCGAGCATTGGGGTTCAGAGCGGAGGGCAGCGGGGCGGTACGGAGCGGTGCGGAGCGGGGCGTTGCGTGACTCGCGTGCAGTGTGTCAGTTGTCTTCGTTACGTCACTATATAGGTGCATTCAAAATCTTCATCGCTCCTCTCCGCCCCTCTCCGCCCAGCTCCGCTTCAGTGGAAACACTGACCACTTTTCACCGCTCTTCTCCGCTCCTCTCCGCCCAGCTCCGCGTCAGTGGAAACGCGGCCTTAGGTGGGTATTCGAAGTGTGTCTCCACTTCTAGTGTCTTCATGACGTTAAAGAACATAGTCAAAGGCGGTCAAAGCTAATCGCAGATGGCGACACTTAATAACCAGGGGCCATTGACATATATTCTAACGATAGACAAGAACATCCATACAAATAATGTACCCGCTTATGTCGCCTGTTGACATCTTGTTGACGTATTGTGACATGTAGTCATCCTCATTGATGTGAATTGCAGAAGTGACATAATATTTTCGCTCATATTTTGCCTACACTCTTCATTACTCAAAAAGTTTATTTATATCTAAGTGAATTCAAAATCATGTAATATATTAAAACCAGGAACTTATTGTTAAGAATCTTTGAATATTAATTACGATGTTTTTTTTTCTTAAAACTAATAAATCTTAGACATGAAATGCACTTCGAGTGTGATGCATGTTTGTTATTGGATGAAATGAATGGATATCGATGTTTATGAGAGGTATGGCTTATATGTCAGAACTACATATGTAGAGTTTTTAAGAATGTGGGGAAGCCCGCACCGGGATAAAATATAGCCTATGTTTTTACATTAGCGAAATACATACGACGTCATATTATTTTCTTGAAAGTAAGAACCATGACAAAGTAAAGCCTGTTTTTTCATTGATATTTTACCTACTACCAGTTTTATGGCACATCTGTTTCTGCATGATTTGCATAATCTATTTTTAAGATGGCGGGAACAACAAATTAATGTATATTTGTAAAATTGAATTATAAATGAAAAGTGTGATATACGATCGTTCTAATTGCATGAACAGCGTGTAATTTTACGAATAGTTAATATATGTAAGTTTATACCTTCATATGTTTTTTCTATTTTACAATTGTCGTCCAATAGACATGCATCTGACGCAAGTGTCAAAATCGATCTGATTTGCTATGCACAGTCTGCAGTGCATTTCAGTGTGGTAAGCTTTTTGTTCGGAACGTTCTATCTAGTACGTAGTACATATATATCGATGCCAGGGGCTGACAGCGTTAGTTCAAAAGAGCCCTTTTCCGTAAATAAAATTCCTTTTTCGACTATTTTTGCTGAAAATAAAACATCAAAATGGAGATTCAGAATCTGACTGAAGCGAGTTTAAAATTGAAAAAAAAAATGCTATTAATTCATGTTTATAGTTTTGAATTTTAATAATTAGGCTTTATAGCGTAGGTATCTATTAGTGTAGGTAAAGTTGACTCTTCCCATGGGAGGTTTTCTTATTGAGAATAAAAATAAAGTTAAAAAAAACATTGCGCCGAGCCCTTTATTTCAAGTGCCACAATGTTTTTTTTTTGTTTTTAACCTGGCAAAGGTCCATTCACGCAGTAGTCCATGCGATAGGTCAGTAAAGTAAATACGTATAAAAGTATGATAGTTCCACAATTTTCCGCGGGACTTCTTTGGTGAAATGGACTTTATAATTTTCTTGGGAACATTTTTTTAAAGAAAACCTCCTATTATTTCATTTATTTATAACACTTTCCCAAATTCCCGAATATTTTTGCTTTCAAAGTCAGGCTTCTGAAGAAAAAAAAAATCAAAGTAACGTGTCAAGATTAGCGCCATCTACGCAGCAGCTAGGATAAGATGAACCTTCATTACCATTGTTTGACTTTTTTGCATAATATTGAAAAACATGTCTTCCTTCACAAGGGGATATCGATGCAACACTAAATCCTCGATATCGATAACATATCTAAAACACGCTAAATTGAGCAGTAGCGCTATAACTACACGATCACAGTGGAACAGTGCCAAAACTCCTTAGATGGAACTAAAGCCACAAATTCGACTGTCACATCCTGCTGTCACACACCTATTGGAGCATTCTTACGTCCTTGCAATGAAGCCTATAATGAAAACATTGTAAGGGATATCCTCCACACATGTTCAAGATTTCACAATTAATTTTCTTTTACATTTTAATCTTATTTTACAGGTCCAAGTTGTGCAACGTTTAGTTACATGTTGTCGTATTTGTATTACAACTCTACTTCAAGCGAAACGGTTCTAAATGGAAAACTGGACTCCGCTCTGGCAAATAGTTCTGTTCTTAAGCATTTTTTAAAGTAATCATTACATCTTACCACAATGTAGATTATATTATGTCTTACCATTTGGAACGTTTTTGATATACTTACGTCAGTGGTGACGGTTCCAGTTGTACTATAAATTCTTTGGTTTAGACTTTGAACAGCTGTGTATGTCACGTTACTTCGAGATTGTCAGTTCTGTCAAATCATGTTCAGAGAATTCAGGGTTAATTTTGAACCAATATTATGAGCTAGCAAATTTTTATCATGTTCTCGTTTAGTTTTATTAAGATAAGAATATTTTTTTGTACATAGGTGTTTGATTAAGTTTACTCTAAGTCGAAGGTTCAAGTGATTTCCTATGGTTTTTAAAATGTTTACTTCGATGGAAAGCGCATGAAAGAGAATGATGTAAGGAAGTAAAGTTATACGCAACATCGAAAAACTTGTGCGAGTAATCAGTGTAAACCACATTGTGTTCCGGAGTGGTCAGTAGCGATCAGTGCCTTATAACAGCAGTATGGCGAGCAGCGCGAGGTTTGTAAACTGTTTAAATTAACCACAAAATGAAATATTTGTGTGAAGTGCTCCCAAATTAAGTCCAATCTTTTGCTCTTGTTCAGTTTATTATGTGCTTTGATCATTTCTTAATTTAAAATACAGTCTGGCCTTATTATACTAATGTCTTTTCCTATGTAGTCATTAAAGATGACCCAGTGACCCTACAAATTAGCATTATATTAAACTTACATGGGTTTTCTTATTACAAAGAAAAAAAAAATTTTTTGTGAGCAAAAGTATGCTAAAATATTGTCTTTTCAAACATTTATGTGTACTGTGAATTGAGAATTAACTTTAGAGTTATTGTGCATTTTCAAAAGGATCAGTGTACCATCAAATACATACAATTGATAAAAAATGATGTTTGAGTATTGGTAATGCTCAGTTCACAGGCTGTGAGTGTTGCGTGCCTGCGTGTAGAGTGTAGTGCTGGTGCGTAGTGCCCCATCATGTTGGATCTCAAGTTTTGTGGTTTCCAGGTGACAAGTCTTCTGTCCTTTCTTCTGTATAACATGAGGGGATAATGCCAGCTTCCTTTGCACAGTATGTAGTTACATTCACTTCTCTATGTTTTTCTTACTAACTCTGGGTTGGATTTATTTATTATATAATTTTGGTTGGCCCAATAAAATGTACTAATTGCCTTATTGGGACATGGTTGGGAGCAGGTAGTTAGTTGAATTATATTGGTTGATAGCTTACAAATTGGGTTCAATTAACATTCAATTAATGTTACCTACACAACAACGTGAGCTACACACATATGTGGCAAAACAATAGTTGTGAGCATGCTGCACGTTACCATTATCCTTAATGCTTAGTGACCGTGGGGAACTCCTATACCTTATTTACCCTATATACATTAGACGTAATATATTAACAGAAAATTCTTTTTGGGTTTTGTATTACTTAAAGTAACCTTTTATAATTTAATTCATATTATATTATAATTCATGTTGTGTTCGTCATGACGCAGTACTAATATAATTTTTTGTTGTTGGTTATCAGATTAATATGTTCTAAGAAAGTTATAATTTTACTGCAAATCATAAAATAAATGTGCTTAACATTTTCAAGGCTTTATTGTTACAAAATATGTCTCAGATATGACTTATCATTTGGACCATTTCCATCAAAACTTTGTTTAAATAAAATAGCTGTCATACAGATGTATGTTTGTTATGTGTTGAAACACAAGACAAGGCTGTAAATGATAGAAGGTTCCGCAATAGAACATTGTTGTATAACGCGAGATGTATTCTGTGACAATGGCGTCGCTGCCAGAGAGCATGTGTGTGCTGCCTGGCGGCGAGGCCGGAGCGCGGCCGGGCTGTGGACAGGCTCGCAGGCTGCAGTCTGTCGGCAGGCCGGCCGCGCTCGCTTCACATCACATGGCACGTGTCGCAGCTAGGGCGGCTGCGCGGCGCCGGGGGATGTGGCGCCGGCCGCCGCGCCCGCGCCGCTGTGCCCCAGCGCTGCCACCGGTAGGTAGCTACTCGTCTACTAATACCCGTGCACACATCATTTCTTTATCACTTAAGTAGTAAGTAGGACACTGTGAACAAATATTTCAGCGGCCGAATGTTCTCAAACAACAGCCTCCCGGCTCCTGACACAATCATGTCGTATTTACTTATGTAGATATTACGGGCAACGCGTCGCTCAGTAAGCTCATTATTCAGTCAAGGCTTGTTATTATAGGTGGTTTTGTCCAATTTATTTCGAAAAATTCTACGTGTTCGGCGATTATTTGGCTGATGCGGTTGTTACGTCACAACACCACTTCACATCGTTTTAAACCTGATCAGCGTTAGCACTAGTTCGCAATAGTAGTTTCATTAGTTTCCAATTAAAGGCAGTGGTAGGTGGCATCGCGCGACACGGACGCAACATGTAAGTGACTAAGTGTGGCTCTTGGGCAGTACTCTGCACTCCGCAGTGCAAGGGGAACTGCGCCTGCGCACGCGATACAGTCAGCAGTTGACAGCACATAACTTTAAGTTTTTAGTATGTTCGACGGGTAGTTATATTGTTCATTATCTGTGCGGTACCAAGGACATCTTTTTCATTTGCATTCTAATAGGTATTTTGAGTAGTTTCTCCATGTCTTCGTCAGTCCCATGTTTTCAGTATTTGTACTTAATTAAACGACACTATATTGTATTAATATACGTAATTAGTGAATAAATGTAAATATTTTCCCCGCGGTTCGTAATCGTGACAATGACCTTAATGATTCGAGTTGCGTGTGTACTAATTATCACTTCTCGCAGACAACTTACGACTGAAAATTAGTTGAATAACATAAAATGATATTGTTGTGATAACATTTAATAGAAGTGACTTACTTGTAGTGCGACAAACTAAAACGTGCTATAAGAGAGACAGTACCGCGGCGACCGACGTCGCTGCCGCGCGGCTGTGCTGCTGCCCGCCTCGGTGTGTCCACTGGCACGTGTCGACGCGAACACAGTGTGAGGTCCGCGCCGCGTCCGCTGAGCAGCTGCACTGGTCGGGCTGGTGTTCGTTTGCGCGCTCACCAGCGCTAATCTTATCCGAGCGATATCCTACATACACTATATAAGGCGAACATTTCACCCGTGTATGAACAGTGAGAATTAAACTCATGATAATTTGTCGCAATATACTAATCACACTTATCTATAGGTAGTTTTAATTACAAGTTGTGATTGTAGTCTGGTCGGAACCAGAGCGGCGAGTTTACAAAAGGAAACTGTAAGGTCGCGTCGTGGCGCAGGTTGAACGAGGACAAGGAGAGCTCGCCGTGCCTGGAGCGAGGGGATCACCCGACCGTGACGATGTGGGGCGCACAGCGACGCGTGGCGCTCGACGTGCTGATGGCCTGTTGGGGCATCGGCACGTGGCTGGGCGTCAACGGGCTGTACGTGCAGCTGCCGCTGCTGGTGGAGCGCCTGCCCGAGGGCTGGGCGCTGCCCTCCTCCATGGTGATGGCGGTGCAGCTGGCCAACAGCGGCCTGCTCATGTACGCGCTGCTGCGCCGGCTGGCGCCGCGCGTGTCCGACGCGGTGTACATCTACGCGCTGCTGGTGATCGGCACGCTGGCGCTCGTGCTCAACGCGTTCCTCTACGAGCAGACGGCGATGGTGGGCGCGCAGGAGCGCTCCGTCGCCTACCTGTCGCTCACGTTCTTCGCGGCGCTCGTGGGCTGCACTAGCTCCGTGCTCTTCTACCCGTACCTGAGACATTTTCGTGACGTGTACTTAGCGACGTACTTAGTGGGGGAGGGACTGAGTGGGTTCGTGTCGAGCCTGCTGGCGCTGGTGCAGGGCGTGGGCGGCGAGCCGCAGTGCCTGCCCTCGGCCGACAACTCCACGCTGGTGCCGCACTACCCGCCCGCGCGCTTCGACACCACGGTGTTCCTGCTCCTGCTGGGCGGGCTGTCGGCCACCAGTCTCACCAGTTTCATCATCATCAATAACTACAAGGGGTTCGCGTCGGAGCGCGTGGCGCCGGCGGCGGCGCAGAAGGACGATGAGGCGACGTCGGTGCGGCCGTCGCTGATGGCGCCGCGCTGGGTGGGCGTGATGGCGCTGATGGCGCTGCTGAACGCGCTTAGCAACGGCGTGATGCCGTCTGTGCAGTCGTACTCGTGCATGCCGTACGGCACGCGCGCCTACCACCTGGCGGTGACGCTGGGCGCCATGGCCAACCCCGCGGCGTGCCTGGCGGGCGTGTGGCTGCGGCCCATGCGCGGCCGCCTGCTGGCCGCCATGCTGGTGGCCACGGCCGTGCCCTTCGCCTACATCCTCGCCACCGCGCTGCTCAGCCCCACGCCGCCTCTGCAGTACTCCGCCGCCGGCGAGACTCTGATCGTGAGTACTGCCTCATCCTCATCTGATACAATCCATGCGTAGGTAGCAACATTGTTGGTGCGAGCTTGTAGAAAACATTTTGTTTATTTTGTACGTTGCACGCAGGTCACGCTGAGGTGTTATCATACAACATTAAAATTATCTAATGAGTAGCAAATTACTATCGTACAGACAAGTACGAAGCAGTTTATATCAGTGGCGTGTGCTGTAAGTAGTCTGTAGGTGACTGGCATCCTAATGACATGAACTGAATGCTGAAACTCTGATCCTCATCTCTAACAAAACGAAAAAGAACGTTAATTGTTCTACTCTGGAGTTCGAACATACTTGGAAAATGTTAAAACAAAATACATATTTCGAAACATTGCAAAGTATTAAAGCTGATAATTATCTCCAACATTATTATACCTAGCCTGTTTGACTCCGACGTACAAATATGGAATTATATTTATCTTGCCTGTGTGTCTGTGCAACTGTGACATCGTAGCCCTTAGTCTCTTGGTTGTACATTTTTAGGGTTCCGTAGCCAAAATGGCAAAAACGGAACCCTTATAGTTTCGTCATGTCCGTCTGTCCGTCTGTCCGTCTGTCCGTCTGTCACAGCCGATTTACTCGGAAACTATAAGTACTACAGTGATGAAATTTGATGGGAATATGTGTTGTATGAACCGCTACAAAAATATGACACTAAATAGTAAAAAAAAGAATTGGGGGTGGGGCCCCCCATACATGTAACTGAGGGATGAAATTTTTTTTTTCGATGTACATACCCGTGTGGGGTATCAATGGAAAGGTCTTTTAAAATGATATAAAGTTTTCTAAAAAACATTTTTCTTAAAGTGAACGGTTTTTGAGATATCAGCTCTCAAAGTCGTAAAAAGTATGTCCCCCCCCCTCTATTTTTATAACTACGGGGTATAAAATTCTAAAAAAAATAGAGGTGATGCATGCTAATTAACTCTTTCAACGATTTTTGGTTTGATCAAAGTATCTCTTATAGTTTTTGAGATAGGTTGATTTAACTGTAATTTACGGAACCCTTCGTGCACGAGTCCGACTCGCACTTGGCCGGTTTTTTACATAATAGTTTAATAGCATTAGAATTATATTTTTAACCCCCGACGCAAAAACGACGGGGTGTTATAAGTTTGACGTGTCTGTGTGTGTGTGTGTGTGTGTGTGTGTGTGTGTGTATGTGGCATCGTAGCTCCCAAACGGATGAACGGATTGTAATGCGGTTTTTTTGGTTTGAAAGGTATGTCATTCGGGAGTGTTCTTAGCTATGTTTGGTAGAAATCGGTTCAGGTCTTCAAGGTCATCAGCTCGTTTGTTAGGTGTGATAGGAATGTTACACGCTCAGTTTACTTGCAAGCATATGTGGGATCAGAAATTTGAAACACTAATGTCTTCTGGAACCACTGAGCTGGTCTGCTGTTAGGACACGAAGATAGGAGACGTAACCCTGAACTGCCTTTTAGTAAACCCATCGAGTTTGGGCTCGTTGAATTTGTCTTGACTAGCTCTCTTCATTTTTCTAATTGACTAGAACCTGATGCAGGAAATAGGATGTGGCGGATGAAACCCTGGAATGCCGGAATGAAACGGATAATGAATGAAACCGATTTATATGTATTTTTGCTGAAAGTCTAAAATTACCAAAGGATAATCTTTATTGTTTCTCAATCTGTGCAATTCTCCCAGAGCCAGTTTGTCATGAGGATTGTTAAACAGCTTCCTTTGGCCGAGATCGCATATAGCGACCACATCTTAAAATAAAAGAAATTAAATGAAAGAAGGAAAAATTAAGTAGCTCCTTCAAAAAGCATGAAATAAAATTAAATTATAAATTTAAAAAAACCCCCGACCCAAAAAAAGCACGCTATTATTATGACAAAAGGTTAAAAACGCTAAACCCTATAAAAAGCAAAAAATAACTTTTAACACTACGTAAGTACCAATTAAAGCATGTCAGACTAAACTAAATTTTGACGTGTCGGGGGACCGCTTTTTACCTTTAAAAATAGTACATTAATCAAATGATACCTACTTAATTACAACATTCGTATAAAAAACACGTATCTAAACAAAATTATATAAAAAGTTATAAGAAGTAGTATATAATTACTTCTAACGTTAAGCTAATAAATTAGAGCGGTCCCCCGACACGACAAAATTTAGTTTAGTCTGACATGCTTTAGTTGGTACTTACGTAGTGTTAAAAGTTATTTTTTGCTTTTTATAGGGTTTAGCGTTTTTAACCTTTTGTCATAATAATAGCGTGCTTTTTTTATATATGACACATTATACGACGAATTACTTTAATTCGTCGTAGCGATTTGTTATAGGTAGAATCGTCGAATATGTCGCTCTAAGGGCCTGTACGCACTGTCGACTAGTCGCTGGTGACCGAGTCGCCAACGACTGTGACTTTCATTACTTTATTAAATAAGGTGTGACGCACTTGGTCGCCGATTATTGCCTATGTTTCGCTCGCCGAGAGACTGAGTCGCAGCCAAAAAGTCGACAGTGCGTAATGGCCCTAAGAAACATGAATGGTTTTTTAGGGTTCCGTACCCAAAGGGTAAAACGGAACCCTCTTGTTTTCGCTCCTCTGTCCGTCCGTCCGTCTGTCACCAGGATGTATCTCATGAACTGTAATAGTTAGAGAATTGAAATTTTTACAGATGATGTATTTCTGTTGCCGCTATAACAAAAAATACTGAAAACTAGAATAGAATAAGTAGATATTTTGGGAGGATCCCATACAACAAACGTGATTTTTTGTCCATTTTATAAATAATGGTACGGAACCCTTCGTGTGCGAATCCGACTCGCACTTGGCCGGTTTTTTATGATGATGTGGGGTTCGATGACGTAATGAAACAGTTTTTTAGATGCCCACATGAATTTACGAAGAAATATAAATAGTTAGTCATGCAATAAAACAACAATGCTTACGAGTCACGCACTACTGCTTAGTGCAGAACATTCAGGCGGAGGTTTTGTGTTCCAAGGGGAAAGCTCCGCGCGCGCCGGACTTTGGCCGCTGTAGTTATTCCGTACAGTTACGTATTTATTTTGTGATACACTTTATATGAATGTCCCACATATTTTTGTGTGTGCACTCAGATCGGAATTTCGCTGCTTGTCACAAAAAATAAAACTGACTTAGAAGTCGGTAATGATATAAATATAGCTGCATCCACTAGTATTTTAGTATTTGTTGTTATAGCGGTAACAGAAATACATCATCTGTGAAAATTTCAACTCTCTAGCTATCACGGTTCATGAGATACAGCTTGGTGACAGACGGACGGACGGACAGAGGAGCGAAAACAATAGGATCCCGTTTTACCTTTTGGGTACCGAACCCCAAAAAAACAGTATTGAGAAAGTCCTCCTTTTTGAAAATCGGTTTAAAATAACTTACTATTACTTACTTAGTACTTACTTACTTCATTATCTAAAACTGAAAACATGTTCCTGTCTTTCACACATGGTTGGAAATGAAGTTCCCTATTAATTATGAAGGGAAGCCCGGCTGCTCGAAAAGGCGAACTGTACCGGAGGACATAATATTGATTTTCCCACTCTCATAGTCCGATGGGACGGCAATCCGGATCCGGTGCGAAATCTCAGCTCTGAGCTCGCTGTGTAAGAAAACCGACCTAAGCAAATGAAGGCTGACCGCGGCTAGCCCAGCTGCACTTTGCGAATGTATAGATGCTATGCAGTGTATGACGGTGCGTCCCCCCGGCAGGTGGTGGCGTGGGTGCTGGCCTCGGGCACGATCTCGTACGCGCGCATGTGGGTGTACGGGTGGGCGCGGGCGGGCGGCGCGCGCGGCATGCGCCTGTGCGGCGGCGTGGGGCAGCTCGGCTCCGTGCTGGGCTCCGCCTCCACCTTCTTCATTGTCAACTACACGCATCTGTTCGTGCAGCCCGACGCCTGCCCCGCTATCAACCAGCTCAGCCTCTAGTGATAATATAGACTCTGTTAAATATAGACTATTTATGTTGACGTTACTTTCATTGTTTTATTTCCTACACCTAACACTTGTGACCTCACGATCATCCTATCATTTTAGCATTACAACACTTTGGCATCACACCTGCCCAGTGCCCAAGTAGCACACAACCTTCGCCAATGTTCATTTGGGTTCCTTCACTCTGGGTATTCGAGTGAAACAAAAATAGGATAAAAGCTCAGACTGCTTTAGATCAGCCTGTCATATTGTGTCTATGTCGATATCGCAGATACATACCTACTTCGTACGCCGCGGTTCTAATAAAATCTTTATCGCTTCAGAAGATTGACAATTTAACCCCGCTGAACTTAGATATCGACAAACCGGGGATCTAACAATGTAATTATTGATATAAGATATACACACACATATGATAATCCTAATACGGTTGTTTTATAATGCAGTTTAATTTAAAAGTGTTCTTGCTTGGATTACACCTAATAAGCCACAATACAACAAAATAATGTGAGTGCAGCGCGTGGAGGCTGGCACGGGTACCTGGATGCTCTCCGCAAATGATCACAATCAGAAAACAAACGACATGACAGCTGGGCCGACTGGCGGCTCACAACAAAGGAAGTCAACAGTGTGTTCGCGATTCTTTAGAACAATCGAGAACGTGAATCGCGATGGCAACAACGAAATGAAAGAGTTCTCACGCTTGCCTTTATGTTAACTACGGACACAAAGCAAACGTTGTACTTGCACAAAGCAAATAGACAACAACCGGCCCGACAACCTAATTGATAATTAATTAATTGATGAATGGACTAAGTAATCAATCAGTATAGTGTTCCATATATCTGTGACTTGCGAGTGTGAGATAAGCATGATGTGATACAGAGTGCTTAGTGCGAGTTTTCGTGAATTTTTTTACGGACTCACATGAGAGCGCGTATACTAAGATTTGTATGGAACAAAAACAGCTCCACCTAGTGTCAAAAATTGGAACCTGTTTTTGTTCCATACAAACAGTGTTGCCAACAGTTGTAGAAGCTTACCACCAGAGTCAACTTTTAAAACCACCAGAAAACCACTAACAAAAATTTATCCCACACTTAAAATCACCAAATTCACCACTAAAAAAATATTGTTTATATTTTATTGTAACCTAAAACAATTTAATCATCCAAAGATGTAACTCGGCAACGATAGAAAATTAAAACAGACAAAGCATTACATCTGTTTAGCAATTCATCCGACCCGATCCGAATCCTTCACAAATTATAATCGGCGTAGTAGTTTCACAAATTGTTTAGTTACGCATTTGACCAATGAATGAGTACTTAATATAATTATATAGTAGTCGTTCACCTTTTTGTTTTGTAGATGCTTTTTTGACATTCCGTGAGACTTCAAATCTCCATAGTAACTCCTTAAAGTTGTACCACAAAACTTACATTTCGCTACTTGACCCGCAGTACTTTCAACATTTCGCCACTAAATAGGGGACTTAAACCACCAGTATTAGTGGAAAATCCACTAAGTTGGCAACACTGCATACAAATCTTAGTATACGCGCTCTCATGTGAGTCCGTAAAAAAATTCACGAAAACTCGCACTAAGCACTCAGTTCTTAATCAACAGTAGATACATTCACTCGCTCTTATCTCACACTCCCATCCAACTCATTTTTCTTTCATACGAAATGCTGTGAACAGTTATGAATATACCTTTTTGGCGAAAATTACTTCTGTTACTTAGTTGGTAAATATGGGCAATTTTCATCATCATCAAGACATGGACATGGACACGAATAACTTATTTGAGTACATATTTGTCTTTCTGCCTAATAAGACCGTAGGTATGCTGTCATAGTAAATCTAGGAACTACAAATTAAGTTTCACGATGAAACGGCTATTTTCGCTCATTATGTGATGCGAGTTAAGTGCACTGCACATTATCGAGTGCCACGTAATGGTGCGCTCAGATTGCTTCACAAACACTGCCGAGCTTGTTATAATGATACCCAATTTAATAAACGTTAAGGAGACGTTATGTTATCGGTTATTAAGTTAGTACGTAGTAGATATCGTTGGTTGATAAAGTAGGGTGACACTGGAACATTGCTTATATAATACCTTTAATCTAATATTAGCCACATTAACAAGTTATATTACCTAGGTATATGTGCATAAATAATTGCTTTGAATAAAAAATTGAGAACGTTATCACCGTCCATAAAAGTAACTACATAAGTAGGTACATATACCAACCTGGAAACTAAGATTATAGCGTTTCACAAGTATTTATGTAGGCACTTTCATGATAAGAATCTCGTGTGACAGAAAATATTTAGACATTATATCACGTTGATATGGTATATTATTTGGCATAAGAGTAAGAGTTTCTTTTTCTAATAATATACATAAATATGATAAGTCGTCGGAGAAGTCGTGGTGGCCTAGTGGGTAAAGAACCAACCTCTCGAGTATGAGGGCGCGGGTGCGATTCCAGGTCAGGCAAGTACCAATGCAACTTTTCTAAGTTTGTATGTACTTTCTAAGTATATCTTAGACACCAATGACTGTGTTTCGGATGGCACGTTAAACTGTAGGTCCCGGCTGTCATTGAACATCTTTGTCAGTCGTTACGGGTAGTCAGAAGCCAGTAAGTCTGACACCAGTCTAACCAAGGGGTATCGGGTTGCCCGGGTAACTGGGTTGAGGAGGTCAGATAGGCAGTCGCTTCTTGTAAAGCACTGGTAGGTACCTACTCAGCTGAATCCGGTTAGACTGGAAGCCGACCCCAACATAGTTTGGGAAAAAGGCTCGGAGGATGATACATAAATATGATATAAACAATTGCTAATTTATTCTTCGTGTTCTAGTTTCCGTTATCATTTATCAACAAGAGACGAATTAGTAATTAGTAGGTATGTCGTAATGTAGGACGAGATGCCTACGTAGGTTCCTTATGTTCTAGACGCGCTACGAAGTTCAACTTTTACCTTTTCTTTAGCATCAGCATACTGAAAATTTTGTGCAAAATAAAATTCCAACTAGAAGTAGGTCAGGCTCGTTGATGACTTACACATCTGACTCAAGTTTCCACTACACTGCAAAAAATAATTTATCTACTTAGGTAGGTATGTTATTGCCTAACATATGCCTTGGTGTTGCAGCCTTTTATACCAACAGCACATTATACAGTAGCCCTCTTACCTGACCTACATGACTGATTCAATGAAATCTTCAACCGATGTCTCACATTACATTTATAGAGCTGTAAGCAAAAATGCTTGCCCTTAACCGTCGCCACTCAGCGCGAGGGTGAGAGCGTCAGACGCGAGGGGTCGCCCGCGGAGCACTGTGAGCGCACAGCCATGGAGCTCATCAGCTTCATCCTGTCCTACTTCATCACCAAGGACTTGTCCATGATGACCGCATTCATCTGCTGGACACCGGGTAGGTCCTTAATAAACATTTGTTACGTTTACTTCTCTGAAACTTACCTATACAACACTCTCCGAAATTAAAACTGGTTGTGTCGAAATTTTTTTGAAACTTGTAATGTTGGCAGAAAAGCTTTGAATGAAACTATTCCATTCGTAGAGCGCACATCGGAGCTGTGTCGCAGCGCGAGTGGCGCGGGGGTGCGGCTGCAGCTGGCGACTGACTTCCATCAGCCGCCGCCGATGACGCCGCGCGGACGCTTCAGGGAAGCCATGCTGCTCGACCTCACGTGTCCTCATGCTGCACTCATCATGGAAGCGGTAACAAGTTACCGTCTTATCAGATCTTATACCCTAGCTACCCGGAACCATGTCACTACTTCATAAATACTTCCTTTGATTGGTACTTTGGAATGACCGTCGTTATCATATCGCATTATCTAATTACTTAGGTAGGTACATTTTATGCGCGTATACGGATATTACTAACTGCATTTTATTAAGGCCGAAATATCTATACATATAATAAATCTGTAAAAAACTGTGTCTGTACAATGTACATACATTGAATATATTAAAAAAATAATAATTGGGTGGGGTTTAGGAACAGTAATGGAGCACAAATCCAAAAAAAAAATTCTGTCTGTATGTCTGTATGTCTGTTTGTTTGTACACGCTAATCTTCCGAACTACTGAACGGATTTCAATGATTTTTTCTTTGTTGTATCAGTATTAGGCCTGGTCAACATATAGGCTATAATTTATCTTCGAAACTTGAAGACCTGATGCAGAACTCCAACAGACCAATAAAACTATAAGAGATACAAATATGGTGCCGTGGCAAAAATTGTTTCATTTGATGAGCATTTTCAGCTGAGATAATAAATTTTAAGATCTGGAACACCTGATGTGGAACCCCAAGAGCCCAGCTTCTCTGTACCATATACAGGTATGCCGTTTTAGCAAAAGTTGTTCAATTTGATAAGCACTTTCTATTGACTTACACAAATTGAAGATCTAAAACACCTGATGTGGAACTCCAGGGGCCCAGCTAGACTATAGCATATAGAGGTATAACGTTTTAACAAAAGTTGTTCAATCTGATAAGCACTCTCTGTTGACTTATAAAAATTGAAGATGTAAAACACCTGATGTGGAACTCCAGGAGCCCTGCTAGACTATATGAAGCATATGAAGATATGACGTTTTAGCAAAAGTGGTTCAATCTGATAAGCACTCTCTATTGATGTATAAACATCGAAGATCTGGAACACCTGATGTGGAACTTCAAGAGCAATACTACACTTGAAATGTACAGAAATGAATGTTATGAAATAGGTATGGTGAATCAAAAAAAGTAATTAGTCCGTCTTTTAGATAACCCTAAAATAATGGACACGTATTTTTCTTTTCTCTCTCTCACAAACAAATAATAACGAAGATACAACAAAGCTTGAATTTCGTGTTAAGTCACTGCTTAGTACAAATTTTACATACCTAGACGTGGCGTCACGAACCCCCACTCTCCGACTTTGTTGTGTTATATCTCATTATTATTTTGTATGTCTCTTCCAGACCTCCGGACTACAGAGTTCCGAATTTTTGGGAGGCAAACGTGGGGCCGAAGCCAACACGCTGAAGCCCTTTTGAGACAACTTAAATGAAATGGTGAGACAAAACCGACGATTATTCCTTTATACACTATAGAAATGAACCCAAGGACAATCCCCGGTGGACGTCGTTAAAAAAAAGACAATCCCCGGTTCTGTGCTAAACTATTGCTAACTATGGAGGAAAACTACTTGGGCTATTGTGATGGGATGTTAGTGGATGACAATGTATTAGGTACATGTAAAAACGGCAGGTGGAGACTCGCCTCACTTACTGGGCCCCCGGGAACCAGTCACTGAATAGCAACAAGAGGGCAACAGGGACATGAGCGGCTGAAGGGTGAGGATACCTCGGCGGACTTTAAACGCAGATTACGCGCTCCCTGTGCTTACCATGAGGCACCTACCCTCAGCAAGGCTACTAATCCTGCTCTAGCGACTCCACTCTGGACGGCCAAGCCAAGCCAGAGGCGTGAGACCTTCCCCCGTCATGGGTCACTCCGACCGGCCGGAGATGGGGGACAGTATACACTCCCTGGAGAACTCAGTATATATAGCCCCGCGGGGTCGCTACTCCCCGTCATCAGCCTCAGATGTCCTGCGGTGCCTATATCTCATTATTATTGTCGTTATTATCTCAAGAGCCTTTTTCTTTTTTTTTTTTTTCCGACGTCAAAAATCATCAAATGACCCCTCCCGCTGTGGGTTAGCAGCGGTGAGGGAGTGTCAGACTCTTACTGACTAAAAACCGTCGTGTTCCTTCATAGGCCTTTTATGAACCAGGGCCGCGGTATCTCTTTCGAACAACCCGCAGCCCCGGCAGGCCTTGGCCCTGCTGGGCCCCGCTGGGGTTGCTGACATCTCTTTGAGGAGCGCGTGGAACAACGCGCGCCGTCGACACGGGGCTGTCGTCTAAGCAGACAGAGGGACGATGAGCCACCCGAACTCACCGCCCACAGACCCACGCCTACGGTGGCCGGGAGTCATCTCGCGACACCCGGCGCCCATGGTGTCTACCTGGTCCAGCGCGGCGGCCGGGATGAGAGGTGCGAACTCTCTGGCGTTCCGCCTCCTCCTTCTCGAGCATGACCGCTTCGCAGAAGGAGGCGACGGCATCCCACTCCCTCTCGCCCCGGACCATGGCCTGAACCAGGGCCGGACGCGAGAGGTCGCCGCCGCCCAAAGCCTCGACGAGGACCCGGCGGTGCCCCTCCCATGCGGGGCACACCTGGACTGTGTGGTCCACCGTGTCCTCGGGGCTGTCCGCATAATGGTGACACCCGGGCTCCTCCTCACGACCGATGTGGTGCAGGTACCTCCCGAAACAACCGTGTCCAGTGAGGACCTGCGTCATGCGGTACGTGAGGGCGCCGTGACTCCTCCCGAGCCACTCCTCAAAGAGGGGACTTACCGCCACGATGGTGGCGTGCCCTGCACTGGGTTGCGACAGTCGCTCCCTCCAGGCCACCATGAGATCGCGCCGGAGCTCCGCCCGCTGCGCGACAACTTGCCGCATCTCAAGAGCCTTTGTCCCAATTATGTTAGGATCGACTTCCAGTCACGATGCAACTGAGTACCAGTGTTTTACAAGGAGCGACTGCCTATCTGACCTCCACAACCCGGTTACCCGCTCAACCTAACACCCCTTGGTAAGACTTACTGGCTTCTGACTACCCATAACGACTGCCAAGAATGTTCAATGACAGTCGGAACCTACAGTTTAACATCCCCTCCAAATAACGGTGGTATCCAAAATATACGTAGAAAGTACATACGAACTTAGAAAAGTTGCATTGGCAGGCACTTACCAGACCTGGAATCAATGACGCACGCTCATACTTGAGAGATTGGTTCTCTACCCACTAAACCACGAATTCCACTAAGTCACCACGACTTTGTCATCTATTCAAAGTTTTTTTTACGTTAAATAATACGTGTAATATTTTTGCCACACACAACTTAAATGCGGACTAATTAAAATCACTACTTTTATCCCTATGGTCAAGTCTATTGCGACTATTCAGATCTTTGATTTTGCTGACCCCATCGTCGCTGGCATAAGGGACAGGATCCGCGTACGAAGTCGCGGGCAGAAGCTAGTAATAAATATTATCGGATATTGCGTGGATGTATTGTAAAACACAAGTATATTAGACATTGATTAATTTGTTGACAAACTGATCGGAATCATGCAGGCCTCTTCCTCCCGCGGCTTCAACTACCGGCACTCGTGGCTGCTGCTGCACAACTCGTCGGAGCGCGCGCTCATCGCAGACGCACTGTCGCCCTACGAGATCCTGCCTGACGCTGACGTGGTGTGGTCTGCGCCGGACGCTCTGCTCGACGTCTACAAGATAAAGCCGGCCACGCCCTACCTCCTGACAGACCTGGGGTTGACGCGCAACTGCTCTCGGCACCAGCTGCGCGCGCTGTGGGCAGCGCTGCCCAGCGCCGTGACGCGGAGGAGGGACCTCAAGAACGTCACGATGAAGGGCATTTCCGTTGTACGTACAGACTTCGAATAATTGAATACTGACGATAATGAACCCACAGACACAGTAATGAACACGTAGTTTGTGGGCAGGTGACGGAGCCGTACAACTTCAAGGGCTGGTCGGACCTGCGCAACCGGCAGATCGACACCTTCCCCAAGTTCACGTACCCGCTGATGATGCTCGCCGCGCAGGACATGCACTTCAGGTCAGGCATACTCCCGGCTGAACGATGACAGCAGAAGGGTTTCCCCAAGCCCTTTAAACGAGGCTACATTTTAGTTTATTTCCTTCAAATGCCAAAAAAGTAGTTCAGTAATATTTTTTTGGTTAAGTAGTTGCTTTTTTTGTCTTAAAACTGCATACTTGAATTAAATGCAAACATCGAAATCGAGTGAATCGTAGTTGTGTCGGCAGGTTCGACTTGCGGCAGATGGACCTGTACGGCGTGTCGCACAACGGCTCGTTCGACGGGCTGGTGGGGCGGCTGCAGCGCAACGACGCCGAGGTGGGGCTGGCCTCCATCTTCATCCGCCCCGACCGCATGCAGGTCGCCGACTACATCTCCGAGACCTGCGTGCTCTTGTATGTCCTACCTTGCGCTTGACGACCGTTAGAGCACAGGTTACAGGTCGACCTGACCCTGACTTTCACAACGCAGTTACTGACCAAGGACAGGCTTAACCTTCTATAACTGTTTTCTACGTTCCACTTTGGAAGTAACAATAAAGTCAAGTCTGTGTATGAATAGTGGTATAGCTTATGCATTTACCTTGATGTATTTACCTCATCGGCTAGGATGCGTTGTGTCAAGTATTATTACATACGTCATCGTGACGGTGTTAACCTACAAATACCCATCCTGCATCGCCGTTTTCATTTAATTCAAATAATAATATTCTTTAGATTTCAAAAACTTTATCCTCCTTTGACCTTGTGAGTCCACTTATAATGGGAATGTTTGTTGCTACCCGACCACGAATTCGTAATCGATTCGGAGAGACAAGCAAGATTTGTGTTCCAAAACAACGCACACATTTATAAGCACTTTGCATGTACGAACTTTTTGTCCAAAGTCCATTTGCTCGTACCGCCAGCAAAAAAAAGTTACAAGGAATTCCTTTTAATGAGAAAACAATACGTAGTGTCGTTACGAAATTGCGAGTTACAAGTGGAAGTATAATATTATTTAAAGTGCCACTGGACTAAGTTTAGTAATTTTAGATTTGAATGACCGAGTTAGTTTCTTAGTGACGGGACATGGGCAGGGCACACATGGTCCATGAGTCACCACAACACCTACTGTGTGGGTCTGCTGTGTACGTGATGTGGTGCATGTAATTGCATGAGCAACATCATCTGTTCGCAAGAAATATTTGTTACTCCGAATTGTTGTTGTTCGATGCAATTCTTCAATTTTTTTTCGGCTAAGATTACCAATCTTAATATTATAAATAAACACTATTATCTTGCACATGGTTATTGCGATTATACAAATCGCTAATAGGTATCTGTACGTGCAAGATTGTATGTAAATTATAATGTCCTATGTTCATGAGTCATTGTTAATTTTTGAATGAGGACGCTGAGGTTTCGTGTTCCAACGCTGATTGATCGATGCCCGCCGTGAGTTACGTGAATGAAAAGAATGCTGTTCCAAATCTTGTTATGAAACTTTAGTGAAGTATCGCGTGTTTGTTTGTGTGAACTATGTATACTGTCCCCGCCTCCATATCATAATTATATGCATTACACATTACAAAATATTTTTGACATGTTGTTAGTTATTTTAGTTCATGACCATCAGTTAACGTTTAGCGTGGTGGTGCGATGTGAAGACAGCGGGAGCGAGAGGGGGCATTTGGACGAAGAACTAGTCTATTTTTGTCTAAGCAAGGTATTTTGATGAACGAAGAATGTTCGGAACACAAAACCTCGGCCGAGTTAAGTGGGACTTGTCATTAAAGGAAGAAGGTTATTTATTTATGATGACTCAAATGATTTACAATTGTTTGAGAATATCAATTTGCATCGGTCGGTGCACGTCTCATGATACGTCTCGTTTGATTATATTGATGAAGATACGGACATCGATTACTGGTCAACCAGTGTAAGTGCCAGCATTACCTTACACTTGATTGTTCTCTTAAGAAACCTAAAAAATATCCTGAAATTAGCATCAATAAGCCGCTTAGTATACCTATAATGAAACAAAATTGATTTATGTAAGTCAAGATTTCCAAATATCCAGCTAACTGATTTTCCTCATTTCACGTTATATTGATAGCCAGCTTTGGGTGCTGCCAAAAAGGGGTCCTTAGTAAGCCAAATAAGAAAAGAAAAAAGGTCGAGTCTATCTCTTAGGGCTTCGCATGGGCAAGTCCCCAATATATGTATAGTAGTGGTATAAGAGAGGCATTATGTATAGAGCGTGTTGATGATAATGTGGTGTTGCAGATGCGCGTTCATCTTCCGTCAGCCGGCGCGGTCGGCGGTGTCGAACGTGTTCCTGGCGCCGTTCAGCGCGGGCGTGTGGGCCGCCAGCGCCGGCGTGGCCGCGGCCGCCGCGCTGCTGCTGGTGGCACTGCGCGCGGTGCTGCAGCGCACGAGGCAGCGAGACGACCTCGCGCTCTTCACGCTGCCCGAGACCCTCACCTTCGCGCTCGGCACGCTCTGCCAGCAAGGTACTCTCAAATTACTATCTAGGAGTAAGACTCGAGTAATACTTACTTACCTTTTGGGATGTTACGGTAAACGTACCTACATAAAGACTACCTACACAAGGACAAACATTTTGCATGTACGTAATTATTCAAATATGTGTTACCCCTCTGTTACATTAATTAATCTATCTTATCTATACATATTCGAATGATATGACATTTTTGGCTATGATATTTTATTGTAGTTTTTAAAATACTTTTGTTACTCGGTGTATAGTGGAGTAACTACAAAATTAGGAGAGTACGTAGGGTAAAATGCTGTACCTTCTGATCTGTGAGGGGTAAACCTTGGGGCTTAGGGTTCCACACGACGCCGGGAGTGACGTCAGTGCGGCTGGTGATGTTCAGCACGCTGCTGGCGTCGCTGTTCGTGTTCACGGCCTACTCCGCCAAGATCGTGGCCATCCTGCAGACGCCCAGCGACGCGCTGCGCACCATCGACGACCTGACGCGCTCGCCCATCACCATCGGCGTCCAGGACACCACTTACAAGAAGGTCTACTTCCTTGTGAGTATACCACTGACTTACCTTCGACTTCATTTTGTGAACTTCGACCAATACACTAGATTTGGTAGATCTTATTACCAAGGTACGATTAATTTAGCGCTTTTTAAAAGTCTTGAGAGCAGTTTTTATGAGTTTATGTAAAATGGTTAGTATGTATGGTGCTATTGTTCTGTGGCATGTTGCAGGAGAGTCCGGACGAGTCGACGCAGCAGCTGTACCGGCGCAAGATCCTGCCGCAAGGCGAGCGCGCCTACCACAGCGTGGTGGACGGCATCGCGCGCGTGCGAACCGGACTCTTCGCCTTCCAGGTACATTGTTGGCATGCCTGACTAGGTCTACAGAACCAATGCACTCCACCACACTTTGGCTTCGACTGTCTTTGAAAACAACCTCGAAAAACAAAGTATTAGGCTTTCCTGGCAAATGCAATAACTAAATTAGGGTCTATTAACAGAATAATTTCCATTACAATTCAATCAAAAGATAGCCACGCTGATAAAAAAACTTGAAATGATGAATATTGCAGGTGGAGAGCAGTTCCGGGTACGACATCATCAGACAGACGTTCACGGAGCGCGAGAAGTGCAGCCTGAAGGAGATCGAGGCGTTCAAGCTGCCGCTCGTCGCCGTGCCCATGCGCAAGAACTCCGGCTACAGGGAGCTCTTCGCTACCAGGTACCCCGCATCAGATAATATTCATTTAATGCTTTCACAAAAATCTGCATTGAATCGGGATTCCCTAAACCCTTTTCACTTCAGTCAACCCTTGCGATTAACTATCCCATTTTAATGACATTCTACTCAGAGGAGCCAACTGACAATACTACAAACTATATAATTAGAGACATATGCCGTTAATTCTTCTTCAGATATTTTGGTGACGTCATCATAGCTTTCTTTTTTTTAACGACGCCAAAAGTCGTCAAATGACCCCTCCCGCTGTGGGTTAGCAGCAGTGAGAGAGTGAGTTTTTCAGTTTGTCAGACTTTTACTGACAAAAAATCCTTCGTGTTCCGTTGTAGGCCTTTTATGTACCAGGGCCGCGGTAACTATTCTTCCGAACAATCCCGTAGCCCAAGTCATCATAACTGACTGTAAAATATTGTAGTTACTTATTTTGTCGGTGATGGCGTTGAAGGCATATAAAAGTAGTGACATAGCTACTATCATGGGCGTAGCCAGCTTTGGGCTCAGGGTGGGGCTCCGATTTTTTGTATCTTGAGCCGTTAATCTCAAACTTGTTAATCTCTTAATTTGAGAGGTTTATATTTTCAGGTACAGAAAATAAACGATCGCAGACAGGACAAAAGCCAAAAGCAAGGGCATATAGTTTATGAATACGCGAGCGTAGCGAGCGCGAAATTTTTATCGGACTTAAACCAAATATTACGTAAAATTTAGCCCAAACGTACTTAACTTTTTGTTTCTTGACAAATACAAAAATACCATAGTTTCTGAATACGCGAGCGAAGCGAGCGCGAAATTTTAATTATTTTTTAAGACTCAAAACCAAAAACTACGTAAAATGTCGCCCAATTATACATTTTCATGAATGGGGGGTCTAGGTACGATACACCCGATTTACGTCCATACGAAAACCCCCCCCGCTCGCATACATAAGTCGATAAAAATAAAGTTAGATAACGTATAGCAACGTCGTGCAGCTAAGCTTCGCGGACCACTTGGAATGCCTCCAGGGACCACCAGTGGTCCGCAGATCACCGGTAAAGAACCACTGTGCCAAGCAAAATAGCAAGCGCGGTTTTTACACTAGGATAAAATTGCATTTCCGAAATTTTACTCACAATCTACCAGTTCCATCTCCTTCAATGCATTATTTTTTGGATTAGATGGACGGCTCGGCTCGCTACGCCACATAGCACCTATTCTTTTAGAGAATACGGCTCGCTTTCAAATGACGCGCGCACCGCGTACGTTCGAGAACTCGAGCGTGCATTTTGTTTTGATCGCGCTCTTTTCGAAGTCGACAATTTTTTTTGTGCAATAATTTACGGATAGTACATATGATTGTTGATGTTGTTAGTTACAGTTAGTAAAAGAAAACATTGTTTAATCAGACACCTTATAGGTCAGAGCCAGGGCCCAGGGTGGGGCAAGTGCCCCAGCTTGCCCCAGTGTGGCTACGCCCATGGCTACTATTTGTGCAGACTGCGTTGGCAGCGCGAGGTGGGTCTGATGTCGCGCGAGCGGCGCGTGTGGCTGGTCTCGCGCCCGCGCTGCGACGCGGCCGGCGGCGGCTTCGTCAGCATCGGCATCGGCGACGTGCTGCCTGCACTACAGGCCAGTTACATCCATCGCCATCTGTCGAGCCTTTTCACAACTATGTTGGGGTCGGCTTCCAGTCTAACCGGATACAGCTGAGTACCAGTGTGCCACAAGGAGCGACTGCCCAGTCTGTCAGGCCAGTTACATCACCGTTCGTTATGTTGAGCTTGTTTCCCAATTGTGTACTACTTAAGTCTATCCAAAAGAACATTTTTGAGTGGCAAGTCGTGTAGGTACAACTTAAGCTTGTTTCTTTAAAATTGAAGATGCTTACGACGTTCAGACGTTCAGTCCCAGAGGCGAAGAAGGATTGTACCTACAAACAATGATCAGGACGACGTAAGACGTAGGTACGGACAGTACACCTCAAGATATACTATGAACAGTAGAAAAGTCATAATAAAAACATCTCTATAAAGAAGATAGCCTGTAGATTATGATACAGTTTCCCACCGCAGGTGTTGGGTCTGGGCGCGCTCATCTCCCTGACCCTGCTGGCCGCCGAGCTCGCCGCGCACGCCATACGGAACTCGCGCCGCTGGAACCACATCTAGAAGCACTACTACGTGCCTCAGTTTTTGTTAAACTTACACCTTCACGCCACATTTTAATCTTTTCTCGAATTAACATATGATAGCCTGCGAAATAATTAGACTGTATATCTAGACTTCGTAGTAAATGAGCAGAATTACAAACAGTGGTTATGGAATTAAAACAATTTGTTCAAGAAAATGCAGCAGTTAGGTCTTAAACTTTATTAATAATAATTTGCACTGATATTTACAGGAAGGATGTACTTATTAAACCACCTAAAGCCTATATAATGGGGCACAGCACCGCACTGCGCAATCGACTCACTTTTCTAGTTTGTCCTAGAGTGTTAGAGTTAGCACTGACGTGGTCCGCCGGCTGCTCTGAGTCGTCGAGGGCCGCTAGAAGAGCTGCACGGCCAGCAGCACGAACAGCGTCAGCAGCAGCGCGGCCGACAGCGCGCGGTCCAGCAGCCGCGCCAGCGCCGCCCACGCGCCGCTCTCCGACGACCCGCACGACTCCTCACATACCAGAACACGAGATTATTATAGTAGAACACAATAAATATTTGCAACCGCAATGATTAATTATTTTTCTATCCTTTTATTCTTGTTAAAAAGTATATAGCCGATGTATAAAGGTGATGGTAATGATATTCTCCTAGCCGATTAGCGGCCACGGAGGCTTTTCTCATATAATGAGATTAGCCAACTGTGCAGGACATATTATTGTGCATTTGTATAAACTGCTATCACTATTCCTTCATAGCCCGATGTCGATACGAGACGACTTCCTGTAGTTAAGTCATTTTGTAATGCCGGAAAAGCAAGCTAAACGACACAGCAAGGAGAACTTACAGGGGATGGTGTGAGCTTGCACACAGTAGAGAGGCTGGAGAGCAGGGTCCGCAGCGCCTGCGGCGGCGGCGTGCTGAGCCGCGCCACGCGCAGCACGAGCGCCGCGCACGCGCCGCTGAGCGCGCCGCACACGCACACGCCGCACATCACCGCCAGCGCGCGCGGCGACGAGCTGCTGCCCGGCAGCCGCACCAGCGTCGTGATCATCCTGACGAAACAATACTTAAAAGTTAGGCGAAAATACAACACATAACAATAACAATACCCCATAAATAGTTGTGGTTCTTTACTGACGCCACTGTTTTCTTACGAAGAGGGGCATGAGGCATAGACTGCCATAAATTCAAGAAACATTTAGTTAATTATCTGTATTTGTGTAGGTGACTAGTAATGTTGGTGTTACCTCTTGTAAAATATATTTCTGAGCAGATACCAAGTTTAGTACCTTACAATAGTTTACTTCTTGTTTCTTTCAAATGTTGTTTTATGATCTTTTCTCATTATTTAAGTTGTTATTATTTTAAAAAAATGTGTCTACACCACACTCTTATTTTAGTAACAGGTATGTGGAAACGTCGTGGATTGCCCAATTTTTAAAAGGGTCTGTCTGTACTATAGGTACATATATTATAAGTACACTGTACAATTGTTTGTTTTCACTAAATAAATAAATGTACCAGAGCGCGGCTATGAAGGAGGCTGCGGCCGCGAGCGGCGGACGCTGCAGCGGCGGCAGCGCGGCGGCGGCCAGCAGCAGCAGCGCGGCGGCCACCAGCACGGTGGCGGCGGCGAGCGCGTGCGCGGGCGCGCGCCGGCTCACGCGCACCGTCCACGCCGCCGTGCTCACGTCCGCGTCGCCGCGCCGCCACGCGCCCGCCGCGCCCGACACCGACTGGATCTCCCACGCGCCCGCCTCGAACACCACCGCGTGCTGCAACGACGCACACACACCTTATACAGTCGCCACGCTGAGCGATAGGATCCCAAGAGTCGGGACGCTCCTATCCCTCGAAGCTTGCTTGCTTACGTTTAAAGTTTTGAGGGGACTACGACCCTCGTGACACTGCTCCTGGGACTGCGTTCGAGAAATTAGCATATCATCTGTCAGTTATTGAACGCCTTCATAAAAAAATGCACTACTCTACATATAGTTCATTTGCTCACTTTCGAATTCAGGCGCTTAGACTTAACTGATGAGATGTTTGTTGCCATAATTAATTAGCATTGTTTTGAAGTATTAGAAATGTTGTTGAAGGTGATAACTTACTTTGAACTCACTGATGTCCAGGACCAACTCATCATCATTGTAGATTCTGGATCCGAATTTGAAGGTGCAGGATTGTACGTCGCTGGGCCAGTCGTGGAGCGCGAGGTCGAGCGGCACGGTGACGTCGAGGCGGGAGATCCAGTACACTGCGCCGACGGCGTCGAGGCGCGCGCGCAGCCCCGCGTCGCCCAGGTTGGTGGCGGCGGCGTTCAGCAGCTCGATGTCGGGCCGCCACAGGCGCTCCACGGCCGTCAGCGCAGTGCCGCAGCCCCACTCCGACGCGTTCCACTTCACGCGCGGCTCCTGCCACGACTGGAACACATTGTTATACTTGTTTGATTAATTCAGCTCATCCGTTTAATGCACATTGATAAAACTGTATATCTGGCAAACCTACACTACACTACAAAAAATTTGGAACATGTTTTGGAAGGCGTTTATACTACTATTAAAACTGTCATTCGTTTAATTTCTGTGATTGACTAGGTAAAGTCAGTGTTGGTAATATGAAGGTAGTGACCATCTTGAGGTCGGCCAGCAGGCGCATGACGGCGCGCGGCTCGTCCACGGCGGCGTGACGCACGTCGAGCGCGAGCGTGACGAGCACGCGCTGCGCCGGCGCCGCGTCGCGGTCGTACTCCGCCAGCAGCGTGTCCACCTGCGTGGACAGCAGCGTCACGTTGCTGCACTCGCCCCGAGCTGCATGACACCCTGGGGAAATATACACACTTATACGTCATTCATATAGAAGTCGCTGGCACTTTTTTCCGGTGGCAGGTCATCACTTTTTCAGAATAAAATCACATATTCCTTCTGAGGCTGTTTGTGTTCCAATGCACCGGGAACATTTCCGAACATTCCCGAACTCGCGGCACGATTTGTCCGTAAGGGTTCGTTCAATTTGTCTGACACTTGAGGTGTGGTTATAGCGCGGACGAGCCTTACAAATACACTCTATAAAACAAGTTGTTGCAAGTTCAAGCAAGATTAAGCACTGCGATCAATATGACGGCCGTTACTTTCCACTCTTGCACACTCGTGGTTTGCGTCCGAGGAATTTATGATGAGTTTGTAGTATTGTAGGAAGAAATTACCATATAGGCAGAAGATGAGCGCGGAGAGCAGAACAGTCGGGCGCGCCGCCATTTTACGAGTCTGGTCGGCGTCGCGCATGCGCAGTGCAGCCGCTGCCACGCAGGGAAACTAAACCTTTGGTAACTCTCCAGTCCAGGCCAGACTGTCGGTTACCAACTTTGTAACTTAGTTTATGATTTTACATTAAATTTTTTGTCATTTACCTAATCGAATTCTAGCATTAAAATTCACTGCAAATGATAGTGGATAGGAATTCGTAGAGCCCAATTATCTTGCGAATTTTGTTCTGACGCTTTCTTCTTCCCACCAAAAACACATAAGAAGTTGTAAACTTGACCTGCAAAAAGTGCTGATTTTCAGTCTACTTTGAACAAATGACTTTTAATTGAATACATAGTTGCCAACTCCACCAGTGTAGCGCCTCTGTGGGTGGCGCTGCGCGTGGGCACGCTATCGGCGCGGTATCCGCCCTCGCAAGGACAACTCGCTACATTGTATTTTTGTACACGAATTATTATAAATATTACAAGTTCCTCTGTTAACTAAATATACCTAATTTAGGCAACATAATCCTTAGATAATGTCTAAATAACGCTGTAATGCAATACTTTCGCTTTCACATGTTTTTAGCTCACTAATGCTTGTTCATCACACCGGTGGCAAGTGACTATAACTTGCTGTATTTTTCTTAGTTCTTGGAGTTTGTATGTGAATTTAATAATGAGGTATACTTACTTGTTTTAATAAGGCTTATAATTAAGTTGAGTACATGAAGAACAAACAGACGGAATCATTGAACTATCGTAGACACACTCGAGTGCATAACATTCGCAGATAAGCGACATCCTTTCACACGATGATCTGACCAGGAACCACGCAACTAGGAAACTAAATAAAACCAACACAGAATTATATAAAGAGGAATTTATTATTTTATACAAAGTTCACAACAAACATACATTGTTTTACATGAAGTAGGTATGTGCAAATATTGATATTTTGCGGCCGAACACTAACACAATTTTTTCACGATCGTACAAACAGTATTTATTATTATAAAACTAAATTTATGAGTACTCGAGACATTGATAGATTTCGGCAATTGGAGTTGGATTGTGAAAAAACTGCCCATCATAGTCTAGGAACATAGACAAACAAACGAAAAAACACAAACAGTCTGCGAAACAAATAAACTAAACAATGTTTAAAAAAAGTTACATAAAAATAAGAATTGTAAAGATAGCTTCTACACAGAAAATAACAGATGTAGCAACCACTAACCTTTAGTATTATTATGCAAGTTGACAAGTTCATTTGTTTGTTGCTTTTAGCTAGGGAAATGTATCATTAACCTGCTCAGCATTAAACAGTGCGGCACATAACGACGTATACTTACTTAAACAGAATGATCAGGGGAAGTTCTTAAGAACCTCATTTCTTTACTACTGGTTCTTTTGCTATACAATTTGATCATAATATTACAAGTAGTTAATATCTCTCAAGTAATGACTCTGGAGCATAATAATACATTAACAATAAAAAAGCCATTAAAATAATCAACATTTCTGCCTTAATCATCTACTCTAAAAATAGTTACTTAATTGGTTGTGACGTTATTTTATGAAACCTATTCCTAATTACGTGCTAGTGCTTACATTATGCCGTAACAAGCAAAAAATGCATATTACTGTGATGTTATTGAATTGTATTGTACAACTGTTTAAGAGTACCTAATATGTGCTCGGTCTTCACTAGCAGCTAACATTAAAAGAATAATGAATGAATGCAGGCTATAAATAATCAGATAATGAGCGCCCGCCTTCTTGCCAGGGATATTTCCCAGCGCCTGGGACCCAAAGACTTGGCTTTTATTTCGCGAAGAGGTTGAGCATTGCCATCCAACGTGCCAGCCTTTTGGGTACATTACCCGGTGACAGCGATGAGGAGCAATTTTTTGATGCACTGTATTAGTTTTAAGTTGTATATATTAATGTAAATATTTTGTGAATAAACCATATTGTTAATCAGATAATGATTATTATATGGAGATGGAGAACAAAGATATAATTGACAGACAAAAGTACAAAAAAAAACATGCGATATGCTCACCACGTTTACCTATGTATTACACAGGAATGTACTATGTACATAATATATTGATCGCATGATATAACAATGTAAAACTAGTTAAGAGAATACTGAGCGCGTAAAGAAATAAAACTTGCATATATTTGTGTCACAGACAAACTGTCCTACTAAATAGCTACAGCTAGGTCTTACAATACTAAAGTAAGGAAATAGTTAATATCTATAAAAGTAAGTAGAATTAGGAAAGGTAACATTAACACCGTTCAGGCTTTTAAAGAATTAAGTAACAAGGGTTTCAATATTCAAATGAAAGTTTAAACTTAAACTTGATAAGATAATGAAGTAGAAAGAAATACATCGTAAGTTTCATTCACATAGCAGTTTACATCAATCATCATCATCGACCTTTTGTATCGTCCCACTGCTGGGCACAGGCCTCCTCTCACACGCAGAAGGATTAAGCATTAATCACCAGCTCGCTCAACGCGGGTGATTTCAGTCTTAGTCCAGGTTTCCTTGAAATGTTTTCCTTTACGTTACGTAATCAACTTATGATTTTGCAAATGTAAAACCTCTTCGTAAGTCACATAAAGTAATTTCTTGCAACTTACGGACGGAAGTAACGTAATTTTCATGAAAGCAACTTCGGTAAAAGTGTAAAGATAGCTTCTACACAGAAAATAACAGATGTAGCAACCACTATTTATGCTTACTTGCTAGAAAGGAAAATCAAAATGCATAAAACTCTTGTCTAACACGAGAAGCTCACAAGCACGTGTACATATAATAACAATGACGACAACAATAACAAAAGCATGGAATAACATAACCACCTAACTACTTGCCTATGTTCCTTTTATAACACTAACATTTCTACACGTTTAGAGTGTAATACAATGTGATGTGTCTGAGTTACTTTAAGATCTGAGTAATTAGTATATAACTACAATCGTTCCGGTTACCACAAGTATTTGTGATTGCACACAATATTACCTACGAAGATTATTCATATTATGTGACTACGTACATCACTGGATTTATTAAATTATTTACACTTTACATTACCATTGCTTGATTGCTTTGATAGACGATGTAACAAAAAAAAATTGAAATGGTACAATATGATATGATAATAACTAAAATGAGGTTGAAAATCTGAAAATAGGTATTTGTTTCTTGTCTCGTGATTTCAAGTTAAAGTACTTTTCCGTAGCTCTTACCTGCGAACATTGAAGGAATCACGAACCTATTACGATACACTGGTACATACTGGATACACACCGATATCGCACTACCAACATTTCACTATCACCAAATTGAATAGCCATATATCGTCGTGTTACGTAACTGGCTACGCGCTACGGCGTAGCACTTTCTCCGTCGTAGCTGTGTCGTAGCGCTACTGCGCGCTGGTGGTGGGCGGCGGGAGCGAGGGTGCAGGGTGCGCGGTGTGCGGGGCGTGGTGCGCGTGCGCGGCGGGCGGCAGGTAGTGCCAGTAGGGCGGCGCGTCGGCGGCCTGCGCCTGGCACGCCGCCGCCAGCCCCGCCCAGCTGAACCGGTACGCGTAGCGCTTGCCGTGCACCTGCCGACACAAGCACAGTACTGACACCCTCCACAGACACAATGATCAATTAACATTTTTATGAGTATCATTTTGAAAATTTCAAAAAAGATCAAGAAAAAATCTAACAACTAATGCTGTATTTAGTTCCTAGTAAAACTAACTAAATTAAAATAAACAGTACGATGTCGGCGTCGTCAGTTGTTGGACGTCAAGCGCGATAATATGACGCAAATAGTAACCACGACAGTCAACAAGCCCGACTTATCTGTTATCAGGTTTTTTATGTTTCTACAGAAGCAATCGTAGCACCTGGCAGTCCGGAGCAAACACTGCGTGATATACGTGCGCTCTCTGAGTAGGTACGACAAAATATTATACTTGAAGGATAGAAGAAAGGTCTGAATAAATAACATTGTTACAAAGTCAGCTCCACTAAGTACCTAGGTACATAGGTATTATTGCAATTAATATTTATAGTTTAGGATAGGTATTAGTCGGTGAAGAGTTAGTGCAGTAGGTAGATACTCTAAGGAAGCGAAGCCAACAAGCATCACGTAGTGGCGGTGTGCACACGTCACGCGTCATCAGCTAGCGGGCCGCGGCGAGCGATGTCACAACATCGGCCCGGAGCCCACAACCGCTCTTAAGATATTAATGTTTGTCCGGGACCTTTTGTACAGTCCACCATTTAATTGAATTCTCCGTGTTAACAGGCAGGTACCTTGCTCATGATGTTCTTGTCGTAGTAGTAGCGCAGCGCTCGCGACAGCTTGTCGTAGTTCATGTTGGGCTTCTGCTTGCGCCGGCCCCAGCGCCGCGCCACCTCGTCCGGGTCCGACAGACGGAACTCGCCCTCGTTCGGTGGACCCTGCAGCACACAACACCTCATATTACAAACAAACAAAAGCTAATGAACTAACGGCACTATTTACATCATTTTCTTGATCTAATTGGTGTCGATCTGATCAGAATTTTCTTCTAACAACAAATATTAAGTCACGGCTTACGTGATTGTCGATCTCTCCTTATGGGTTCAACAGGAATGTTAACACACTAATAGGTACTATGCATATAAACAAATACTAAACAAAATATATTCACATTAACATACAAAAATAAAGTGTATTAACGATTTTTGTATATCGAGTATGGTTTTTTATTTTGATCCACCCGGATGGGTGGCCAAAATAAAAAACTAAAAAACACGCTTTTAGCACGTCCGCCATATTGAGGAGAACGCCATATTGGATTTGTAATGACGTTTATTAGCTAGACATGTATCAGAACTCAGAGCGTGTGCGAAATACCATCATAATCGAAGACCGAGAACTGGGTCAAATTCAGATTCCAAGATTTTCTTACATACATGGTTAGTTACAAGTGAAGCTCATACAAGCGTGTTAAAAAGAGTTAGCTAAGATAATATGAGTATGAGTGTTGAGGTACCTCCCAGCAGATGCCGGGCGCGCCGGCCGCCAGCTCCTCGAGCAGGAACTGCCACAGCTGCACCTGCCCGCCCGCGCCGCGCGCGCACCCGCTCAGCGCGCCATACGGATCTGCGACCACAAGCAAATCAACTCACATGACGAACAATTTCAGCAAATCCCGACGAATTGAGATCCTCCTCCTTTTTGGGAAGTCGGTTAAAAATAATCACTGTTACCTTTTTCCGATAACAAAAATAAAAAAATCTATCGCCTCCTTGCGTAGGCCGTATGTACCGGGCTCTAACTCTTTCGAACAATCCCGCAGCCCCGGCAGAGATCCCCGGCATCTCTGGTAGAGATACCTTGACGAGGATGTGGATTCTTTGATTAGTACATTTAGTGACAAAAATAATTGTATTGCTTGTGCATTTTTATGTACTAGCATTATGGATTTTGCCGTTATTTTTTAGTAGCCAAGTTTCTGTAAGCAAAACGACCAGATTTCGTGTAACGATTCTTGCCAAGTTATGTGCCGTGAACTGTCTGTAGGAGAACAATGCTTTTTTTTTACTGTCCAATGGCCATACTTATTTGGTATCTAAATCGCAGCTCAATATTGAATAAATATTTTTTTATTTACATACGTTATTCTTATTATAATTAAATAACAAAATTGCGGTAAATTGCAAAAAATCTTTCTATATAACTACATTATAATTCGTCCTACGCAACTGACTGGGTAAACCCGAGATATATCCTGCTATTGTTCGATTCAGGAACTAGCCGACAGCCGTATCTACTATCTGTGGTCAGACGGACAACGACCTTGTCACACCAGATGACAAACTGTTTATCCTACTAATATTATAAATGTGAAAGTTTGTGAGAATGTACGTTATGCTTTAATGCAAAAACGGCTGGACGTATTTGGTATATTACACACCACGCGGGCGAAGCCGCTGGTTTCAGCTAGTATGTTTATAGTTGAGAGACGTAACTATGCAATTATTGAAATGACACACTGTCGTAATCTCTCGATTTATCTAAGTGGTTGCATTAAGTAAGTTGTATAATACTATGAGACATAGTCCCGATGATGTGATGCATTACTTCATCCTCACTGCGCGTCACGTCGACGAATTGAACCGAAAAAATAAAATAAGGATGTAAGTCGGTCACTTCGATCAGGAAATGATGGGTTCTAGAAAAATGATCTAACTACATTCTTAGCATACCTATACCTACCTATGTTACATTATTAGGTACTAGTGCTGTGGCGATTCATGCTAGCGATAATAGAAATAAAGTGTAAAATTCATAGTACAATAGGTAAGATAATAAAAAAGTCTTCTGGGCACGTTTCCGGAGGACAGTGATGCGGAGGAATACTTCGACGCCTGATCGATGCTCTTTTATATTATGTTTTATGTTTATATACATTTTGTATATAGTATTTTATTTTTAGTTTTGTATAAAGATAAAAAAGTCCTGAAAAATATCTTCTCTGAAAAGCTTAGCTATTGAAACAGTTTGTTTATTAGTTTATTTTGTACCTATAATATTATAGGTAAAAAAAAATACAGTGGTTATTGTTACTAAACTTACTATTTACTCTGAAAATACAGGCAGAGGCTAAAACTATCTATATTCTTTTAATGTCAATTAACAAAGTAGCTGCCTATGGCGCGACGTCCGACCCGTGATCAAGACTTGTCTTATTCTTTGGACTAGCTATTTATATACCTGTGTACCTAATCCGACGGTAAATTAATTTTTATTTATCAAAAATCCAGAGAAGTTCTAAGATGTGATGATTTAAGTGTGGATTGTATAATTTTTCACCGTGGTAGAGATGCTGGAAGCGGCGATGCTCGCCGGAGCTCAGCCACAGCATCACTGACGCCGCTCACATCGTGCTGACACTGTACTGTACGCGGCATCACTCATCGTGCACTACTACTGAACTCACTTATCACTACATATATAACTATCAATTAAATATACAATTAACCAAAAAGTACACAATTACGAAATATTAGCAAATGCACTACTGTACTGCCGGTGCTCGGATTTATAATTTTATATCACATACTTCGAATACTACAAAAAAAAGTGAAATTCACGGAAGCCGGATATGCGGCCGGATGCGGCACCGGAAGCGCGCGAGTGTGGCGACAGCGCCGGGCGCCGCCCCCGCCCGGCGCCGCGGCGGGCGGGGTGCAGGCAGCTCGGAGATCAGATATACTGCGCTCGGAATAAATAACGGACCTCCGACTGTCTACTGATTATATTACAGGTTACGTGCTATGTGTGTGTGTGTGTCAAGTGAAACGGTGACAACTGTGAATCACAAGTTACGACTTTCTAACGAAGTAATGAACATGAATTGTGTAATTAAAGTTGCAACACAGTGTTTATAGCAAACGATGAATGAATTGGTTTGTACATTACATTACTTTGTGTAAAACTAAGGTACAGAAGTGGTAATAAATTCTATGTTAGTAGACATAGTGAGGAATCAGACTATTACAGTAACTATTTAGTAATCTGTGCTATTACAGTCATCTTATTCTTATTGGTTTCTTCAATGCTTTAATTTAAATTTAATTAAATTCAAATGAAAGCTGTTCATTGTACAATTACTGCGTAATACGTAGTAATCCACTTGACAGCTGTAATCCAGTGTAACCCCTGTGAGGGTGACGGCGTGTCACGCTGAGCGCTGAGCCGGTAAGTCGCGAGACATGCAATATCACCGGCAGTGGCGGGAGTCGACTGCGGTGGAACAATGCCGGAGTGCTCCGACCAGATTACTGCTCTCCGAGACACAAACGTCTTGATATTACATGCTTGTTGTGGCTTTAGTTTAAGTGTAGTGTAGCGATTATTTGAATGGTTAGCGAAACTTCGATAAAGTGCTTAACTAAGAATGAAATCTGTGCTTGAATTGACTGCTAAATAAAGCAGAGGACCAAGACGTTAGGCGTTCTAGGCCAAACGTGAACGACGGCGGTGTATGATTTGCTAAGCCGTAGCTTATTAACCAATCTATAACTACTGAAAATGGGTTTAGAAGCCGTATACCTAACATACATAAATTTGGAAAAAACTGGATCTATTTGTTTAAATGACTGCTTCTAACTTTACCCAAATAATAACCAGGTCTGAAAACTGACTCAATCACTACAAAAAGAATGGTGCGATTGTGTTGTCCTTTAATTTTCCCATTACCCAGTCAACTCCTAGTTAGGACTTGCACTGGTTATCGCAGCAATATCTTGACTGATTGAGACATTAAGAACTTATTGCTGACGTTAGCTGTAGCAGTTTGTTCTAGTCTCGTGTGCAGACCGACATTCTTACAAGCTCAACCATTATAATCTTTATCAATCATTCACAAATTGCTGACGCATGCTACTATAGATTAATTTCTAAGTAGTACGTACGTTTTCCTTGCAAACCTACGCGATAACTAGGTATAAAAGTAGTTAAAGAGTATAAACGGTCCCGCGTGCGTAAGTAGTAAGTAGGTAAAATATTGCTTGCGTGGAGGTAGCAGCGAACAAACAGATTTGATGAACACAGCATCGTCCAACAATGCAGGGCGAACACAAACATCCGCGTACTGAATATGCATTTAATTAGGATTTCAGATATTTTTGGTGGTGTTACACATGACATAAGATAAACTTTTGAATCAGGCCAAGAGCGTGGGCAGGACATGCGGCGGAGTAGTCCAGTGGATAAAAGATAATTTATTTTGTGAAAACATGGTTTACAAAACAAAGATATTGTTACAAGGTGTTAAAATAATAATCAGACTCTTACATGTTTTGGGTGCAATTTTTTTTACACATATTATAGCAAACATCAAATCGAAACTTCCCAGTATACCTAATCACAAGTGTTAAACATCGTGTGTGGTGTAAGCGAAGTGTTTTATTCGTATCGGTAAAAGGTTAAAATTATACTACACGATTTATATCCCTATGCCTATCTATCTGAACTACTCATCGCTGGTAAAACTGATGTTAGTTGTCTGGTCTACTATTGTGTAAACAAAATTCTAAATTTATTCAAGTGGCAGAAAAAAGCTAAGTATTCCCAATTTTACTGTCCTAACCCTTGCTCTTTATATCGCTGGGTGATCGGTATCAGAGAGTTCATATTATCAACAATGAACACATTACTTAAAAAAACAATTCAATGAAAACGTAATGAAAAGCCAGATAAGTAGATGGTTGTTCCATAATGCATGCGCCACCGCGCCGGCCATGCATAATGCATGGCGTCCCGCGGCGCGCGGCCAATATAGCGCGCCCCTGGGGCCCAGCGCGACCCGGGGCCCCTGAGACAGGTCAAGTAATGACGGTGTCGGGGATGATAGCGAGGGCAGGTCGCTAGTTCATTTATCGTTGTGATTGATAAGCAAAGACGAACACTTGTCAGACTTCTGATCTTGTTGCCCAGTGTGTAGTTGCCTGATTGAATAGGTTTCTTTCAGCATGTTGTAAGTAGGTAGTTAAATCTTGATACGATGAGATGCAAATTGTATACATCTAAACTCCATTAATATTTCATCGTATTATCTTTTAGTTGTATAAATCGACGTAGGTAAGAGGAATACCTACCTGACCTACCAAGTAACTAATCGAAGATACCTCACACAATGGAGGCGGTTCCGAGAGGACCAATAAAATATATTAATCCGTATTTACCTCCGCATCCGGACCGCACGTGATCGGTTACAGGAATCACGGTCCCTTATTTTATGAGTCGTTAATTATCGAAGTGTCACAAATTAATTGAGGTCCGTGCGGCAATATCGTGAGGTCGCCATTAGCTCGTAAAGCTGCGGTCAATACATGACTCAATACTGCCCGATGTCGTTATTACATTAAGTGAATTGCCAAATGGTACTTAATTTAGGTATAATTGAGGGGATTGAGACCTACCTGAGAATGAAATCAATTTGTGATGATATACATATTTTGCTGGCTGGCATAAGCCAAAAAAGTCATTATTTGTTTTTTTTTTTCCACGAATTTATACATTGCTACTGCCGGCGCCGCCCACGATAAGTTATTTCAAAAGCAAACAATGTTCGGTAGAACAAGTGCTAATATAAAAATCCTTGATCGTCTAATAGCTGTAACAAGTGAATGTCTAGAGCGGAGGCGGCGGCTGTCTGCGGTTGCGTTCAGCCCGGGATCAATGATGGCGGACAATACCATTCCTTCTTAGAACTGTCGCCTGTGGGGCAACATACAAGCGACAGCGATTTTGCTAGCGACCGATAGGAAATTGTGAAATGGGTACTTAATTGATCTGTGGCAGAATTGGTTTAGCGGTTGCTACGACGCGGCGCAGTGCTACGCCGTAGCGAATCGAACTCTTTGCGTTAGTTACGCTTCGAACCGTAAGTACATGTTGGTCTTGTTTTTCTTCAAGTACGAGTATAAAACGGATATTCAGTAATATAGTGGTGAAGGGTGGGCGTTTTGGGGCTGTCTTTTGTTTTTGACGTTCGAAAAGTGCTGATTTATCAGCATAATTTGAATAAACGATTTTGAGTTTGAGTTTGATACGTTATCCTATATAAGTTGTAGTAAGATTAAAAGAAGTCACAGGCATCCACAGGGATTTGACCGGTTAAGCAGTCAACAGCCTCCTAGGCTGAACTGCGAGATGCCATTCACAAAAAAAAAAAAAGAAGTCACATATAAATATCAGTATTTACAGAATTTTTACCAAAGATTTATTGCTCTACCATTTCTCGGTCACTACTGGTCATACTGACAATTCCCAATGTCGCCAATAAGAAATCACCCCAATGCCCTGTCAGACTAAATGATCGACGACAGCTTGAAGTAAATGAGTTTATCTAACTCTGGCTCTTGTGGCTCGGGCGGTGCGGCGCGTCTGAAGTCTTGAGAGCGGCCGAGAGGCGGGGCGACGGGCAGGTGTGGCCTGTGGCGCTCCGCCCCGCGATCACGGCGCCCTCCGCCTCCGCGGCTCCTACCAAAGTGAGGTGCCACGGGGACAGGATGATCAACTTCATAATTTATACATCACCCACTTAGATAGAAAAGGTTACATCGGAGTGCCAAAAGTTTGAAGTCTAAATTAACTGGTTCATAGAATGGATTCAGAACAGGATCTAGCCGGGATAGAACTAGAAAAGTAAGAATGGGAGAAACCAGACCACGAAAACAAAGTGAAGTACTAAACAAACAAGCTATGTGCTAAAACTCTGACTCCCCTTGACTTATCTAGACTACGTAGCATTTGCATACTTATTACGTATCACGCTTATACCAAAGTTTTAGTATTAGCGACTGCAAAATTAAACGCGGGTGACAAAATAGACAGTAAATAAAGGTCAGTGGGTAAAAACTCTTACAGCTGTAATTTTTTTCCTTTCGTGGAAAGCTTATCAGTGTAAGCGGCGCTTAGTGATAGTGGTACGATGATACATAGGTATATCTTCAATCTCCTGATACCAGGAATACTATCTATTTCAGTTCCAGGTAAGATCACTAATCGTAGTTAAATTAGGTGAGTATTTGCGATAACACTATAAATACTTACACTACTTAGCGGAGATAAGATTATTCTTAATATAGGAGTAGAAATGATAATAAAATTATAGATGATGATTAATATTATTCTCTTTCTTTTTCCTGTGTTGGTCACAATGCTGTCGTATCTTTAGCTTTACATTTAGTGCGAGGTATGTATGTATCGTCACAAAGCAACCTGTTTCCCGACGCATCAGGATATATCTAATGAACTATGCTGGCAGTTGTCTAATAAGAATTAAGAAGTAATGAGAAGTTGACTGTTGATACCTTCAGATGAGCATTACTTCCACAGTACTTAAATTCAACATCTGGTATGATCCTGATCATACGATAGTGACGAGAATTACCTATGTAACCTAGGAAGATACAGAAGTCTAGATCCTATAATATACAAAAATACGTCCGGATTCAATATTGTAAATATCCCATATCGAGATCATTGAAGTTCAATTTAGTAGGTATCGAGTGATTAACTTTACATTTATGGAGCGGAATGCTAATTATGTAATACCATTGGCGTGAGTCATCATCAGTAATGATGGACTTCACCAAAATATGCTGTAGTACCGGTATCGGCTGTTCAAATATGTGGGACCGTTTTTTTTTGTCACCATGTTACAACTGTTTTAAATTCTTGTGATTTTTGAGGTTTGGAAATTGGGTCACTACAGTATCCTTGACTTAGTTGAGACATTGCTAGAGCCATTGTGATATACTTAATACTGAGGCCGCTAAAAAATATACCTTATCGAGTCGTTGATTTATTTTGATAATTAGAGCTGTTGCCACGAATGGCGACGATAGGTCTGCAGAAACTTTCCCCATAACATTCTCCACGACCTGAAACTTACTGCAACATCGAATGCGTCATAGTGTCTTAAAACTCGTAGCTTTAATTAGTTAAAGCACGTGTGTATGTATATGTAGAAATAGCAAGTAAGTCAATGTCCCGGGTATCTATCGGGCGGTTCTCACGGCGCATTCCGCGATGATTCACGGCGGGAATGTGAAAGCAGAGGAATCCGGTCTGGAGCACATCTCGACAGGTGCCCACAGTCGCCGCCACTATTGTACTAAAGCACAGATTACATAAAACTTACTGTACTATGACTATAGGCTATGGCTGTACAGTTCGTGGAACCGGGCCTGCCAGCTATTGCACTAAATAACGGTCACACCTTCAAAATCCATCAGATGTTATGAAACATAGGTGTAGTATGAAAGGGATAGGTAACGAGTAAAGGCGTGTTTTATTATACAGAACTTGATGTAAGTATTGTACCGGCGTCTCATTTTTCTGTTAAAGACAGTCGCTTCTGATATTTTAAAGACTGCAGTCATATCGACCATGGACCATAGCGGAGAGGTACGACTCCCCAATAATAGGAGGTATTGTTCGTAATTGTATTACGCGCAACAACCTCGTGTCTAAAATGTAAGTCTTTTGTTTTGTTTTATATTTTATTTTTACTAACATAGTTTTTTCATAAGTTTATTTTTACTAACATACTATGGATGCCACTTATCTGAAATAAAAACTATTTTATTTAATTTTTCTTATTTATATCATATCAATGACTCCCTAGTTTACGCGTCATCTAGTTACTTAAGTACATGATTTGCTTAATTGCACGTCAATTGGAGTCAGACAGGAAAATGAAAAAGTCCACATCAATCCAGTGTGAGCTTCCAAATAAAATCGAGCAAAAAGGTTTTGGCTTTTCTTTCGAAAACCTTAAGTGTTATCAGAAATGTTAGAGACTAAAATGAACAAATAATGACAAGATTTATTAATATTTTTTTTCAATTTTAAATTATAATATCTTTGGAATGGTTATTTTAATGAAAATGTGACATTGCTCATTTTGTTGATAATTTTATAATCTACGAGTTTGGTTTCTATTACTTTTGTCAAAACTACTGTTTTTTTTTTTAAAATACAAAAGCTTTGACCTCGATATCCCCGGAAACTCGCTCTGGATCGATTTCGACTTTTAATATTTTGCGCATAATTTGTCTAAATAAATTGACTGGGCTACAAAGCGATTTCGGCCTACCCAAGGATTCTAATATACGTTGCTTGCATAGCGGTCGCAATTTGGGGCCACTAACCCAACGGAAAGTCAGAACTTTACTATAGATACAAACTTGAATTTAAATGATGTAATAAAGCAAGAGTTGTGTCTGCAAACCATGGTATGTGAAGTAAGCCTTGTCGAGGGCTGTTCGTCATACAAATCCCGTGTTATGACAGGTCGCAGAGGGCTGCAACCCCCGACGCTGATGCTAATGTGCGCCCCGTCGCGACGCGGTGTCATCTAACGCGGGAAACGTTTTCATTGTTATTTTTAATCGCTTAGAAAAGGTTTTTATTTCTACTTCACATTATTCATTATTAAAAATAACTAAACATTTAAATAGGTACCTATTAACATTATAGACACATTATAGACGTACCTAGGTAGCTACCTAAGTTGTATCAATAAAGTGTTTCTAAAGCATTAATTAGGTACGTATTGAATGAGTTTTGTTTTATTTTTAGTTCACACAATATGACCGCCGAGTCCTCCGTGAACATGAGACCTGACAACGTGACGCCATCTTGAACAATTACAAAAAGGCTGTGTGTTTTATCTGTGACCAATGGTAGGTAATGGTGATGATTTTGAGGGTTATTACCTGTTATCTTGGAATTTAATCGAGACCTTACTAAAACTTTGCTATTTGTCTGTCGTTTTTCGATTGTCACCAGACTGTATCTCATGAAGCATTAAGTATAGCTAAACAGACGTACCATAAATATAATAGAATAGAATGTTTGGTAAGGCCTGGTCGTTGTTTTTTCAAATTCTGATAATAGCTAGGCATTACATTGCATTTCTTATATTAAAAGTCAAGAGCAGTACCTACGACCTTTGGATATCCCACACCGCAGAGTTTGGAAAATACCAACGATTTACTACAGCGTACAGACTATCGACATTGTGGTTGACCACACCCTTCCTACGATCATATGCGAGGTGCATCACTTATTTAATTTTACGCACACGTAACTTTTTATATGATTGCATTTGTTTGGCGTCTTACCAAAATGGTTTAAAGCTTTACTTGAGAAAAACAACATGTAAAGCGTCGAACAAAGTAACTAACTAACAATGCAACATATTTTTAATTTGAACGTTGTGCGCACCTGTAATTAACATATTTACGCAGGACTTATTACAATTGTAAACTTATATATGTGAAAGTATTTGTAAATAAGTTGTTGGTGTGCCTAAATAAATAAATAAATAAATAAATGCTGGTTGCTCTATTGTAATCGTGATCCGTTCATTGGCTAAGCTCGCTGGTAATAATATCGTCTAGTCCGTCGTTAACCTATGGCCCGCGGTTGCCAAACTTGGCGTCCTAAACGCTTGTTATTTTCAATTATGTAATAAAGCGGAGGCGCCGCGCCGCCGCGCCGCTGCCGAATCACCCGCGCTTCCTAGAACAGCGCCGAATGTGCGCTCTGCCGCCATCATCCTAACCGTTTTAATTTAGAATAACCGCCATGTTGCACGAACCACTTCCTCACGATTATGACATGATAATGCTTTCAGATTTAATCGATATTTGCTTCCTAAATTATTATTCAACCTATTAACTAGTTGGTCCAGCTTTGTGATTGTTGGCCACTGGCTCACCCTCCACACAATGACTCCACATGTGAGTGACAGGTGTACCTATATTGCTTTGCATAAAAATATTGTGCAGATAATAGAATCTGTTATACATAAATAATAAAAAGATAGTAGCTTAAGTTCGTCTGTAAGAACTCAATATCATCCAGTTTAAGGACAACGAATTTATGCAAATGCCTGAGTTATTTTAAAAGTTACATGCATAAATTAGGTACCTATTCGAGCTCTCGATTACGCCATTATCGTCGAGGTCACCCCTGTGCCGTAAGTTGCTAACTTCACTTTGCTAAACATTCTATCAACGTCCACAAAAAGTGTAATTTACTTGCTGTTTATATTCGCGAAGTCTTCGTGTGTAGTGTGGGAGTGTTCTGGCTGAGCAGCCCGCCAATGACAAGCCAGCGCTTAACAAACTAACAGCGTTGATATTTATGTCGTCTATACCAATTTACAACGTTCAAATAATAAAAAAAGTCAGATTAAAACGTAGAGGCACATTGGGGTCGTGCTAAACATGTGTGAATAATTTATGTTACTTTAATTCGCTAATGACATTAAACGTGTTTGATGCGGCAGGCATTTTGTTCAACAAGCCTGTGAATTATGAGCTTTAAGGAGTAACAGAACTTTGTCTGAGAAAAAATACATTCGATCGAGACTTTCAAAGAGAAGCAGACGGGACTTTTATGCTTCCTTGTTACATTTCACATGTTTTTTTTAAACTTAAAAAAATATGAAAAAGTTACTATTCATCATCCAATTTTAAGTTTACTTTTAGTGTCAGTCATTTCATACATTAGTGGTTGGCAACAGGCAGGTTTGTCACACACAAAGTCGTTCCTTCTATACATAATATGCTCGTTTATATCTACATAGTGATTCACACTTATTTAATAGTTGATTATCAGCTGTCGATGTAATACCAGAGGAATAACACGATAAGCAGATATTGTGCAAAGTGACACATAACAGTGGTCTCCCACGACGCATGCGCGGCGACAGCGGCGCCTGCGCGTTACTCATACACAACTATGTACCACGTGCGCGCGCAATCTCAAATAAACATTATACTCACGAGCTAAGATTTTAATTCATGCAGCGTTTGGAGATGATAGTGATTCAATCCGGAACACTGAATCACTATCATTTCCGAGTAAATATTGATTCACTTCCGGCGTAGTACTCTAGGAGGCCAAGCATCTTGTGTAAGATGAAGCGTTAGTCACCGGCAGCTGGGCAGCTAGTGCGGCCGCACCGGCGCGCAGCACTAGTGCTCGTGCGCAGATCCGGCTCGTTACAGGCATGTCTCAACTCAGAGAAAGTTAGTTTTAAGAATTATTGCTTCGTTTAGTCACCACACTTAATCAACGATTACTCGATACGTGTCGAAATTATTGTGTCAATTCTGCAACATTACATTACAGTTGTCTCACGTTTTTATGTTACCTACCCAAGCACTAGGTACACTAGGTATCTTTAAAAAGATTTGCAAACGAGTTTTCCTCTTATTCATTTTGTTTGTTTTATGTTCGTGTGCCAGTTGAATCATTTATGGCGGATAACCTTATGAATCTTACTTTTTTTATTTTAAGGTATTGGCAAATACGTCAAAGTTATGTAGCAACTACAGCAAGACCAGTTTTCATGGAATTCTTGCTCAAAAATCAAAATGTTTTTATTTCAAACTAGCCGTTTTCCCGCGGTTTCACCCGCGTCCCGTGGTAACTACTGCCCGTACCGGGATAAAATATACTCGTGGATAATGTAGCTTTCGAATGGTGAAAGAATTTTTAAAAACTGTCCAGTAGTTTTTGAGCCTATTCATTACAACCAAACAAACAAACAAAGTTTTCTTCTTTATAATATTAGTATAGATAGGCCTTTGCAGGCTCCTATGAAATCTCACACTATTTGCATGGTTCCAAAAAGTTGGTCTCATGTCTCACATATTACTTTTAACAAAGTAATATCACAGTATCTTTACCGTGCACACGTGGAGAGATGACTTATCGCCAATCCCATGCTCTAATTTTGGGTTAAAATGACGTCTGTTACCTATAGCTATATCTTGGCCAACAAAATTAATTCGGTGTTTGTTTCAAACGTTCTTTGTATCTCACTTTGTGTAAGAAAGCAATATACCTATTGTGGCATACAGGAAACTATTTCAGCACTTTGATTGATCTATCAATGCAGTTGAAGCGTGACTTTGTATAGAATGTTTTGTATCATAATAAGTTTAATGTGAAAACCTAGTGAATCAACGGGTGAGTAACGATCTACCCAAGTGCGCCAAATATGTTCCACAGTCCGGAACGCGGGGAATCTCCAGGGAGATGCCAAGTTCAAAACAAAATCGCCAAATGACTGTACGAGTTTTCGGCGAATTTTTACATTTGAAAATACATTTGATAATTGGTCAACAGCTGTTGATGCGAAAAGCTCAGTCAGTTTTGAAATTATAACTTGCTACATACTCGTCATTTATAAAAATGAGAAAAATAAATAGAAAGTAAATATATACAGAACCTACTTTCCTTCAATATTCTTGACAAGTATTTTTATCTCGGACCTATGTGTGTGTGGCACCGCCGCAAGTCTATCTTTTACTCTCCTTCCTTGGGTATATTTTCTCTGATCGAGAAAATGTGATATCTAATTGCATACCAAGAGGATGTACCTCCTCATGTGGAAGTACGTGACGTTGACAAATATTCATCAGCCACATCATCAAAGAACGCATGCCGATGTGTTGGCTCGTTGTCAAACACGAAAACAATTTAGCGCGTGCTTTTAATGCTTCCAACGTGATAAACACATTAGTAGAATTATTTAAAAAAGATATATTATTCCAAGTAAAATAAAAAAAGAGAGTGATGTATAATATCAAGTCAAATTAAAATTGCAATAGCGCCATTATGAAGGTTAGAAAGCTATCAGTGGTTAATAATGGCCGATGTGATTGCGCAGGCGATCTATTAAGATAGGTCGCTCCACGTTTTGGGGCAGATTACGTTAACTCAACGTTCCCCGGGGGATGTGATAGCGACAGACTGTATTACAGGTCAGATGCATCACAGTCCATTTGGAACAGTAACAGAGGACTCTGTGGACTGTGTATGAGTATTATTTTCATCAGCGTTAAATTCCATGCAATTGTTAATTTACAAGCTTACCAAAAGTAGAGTAGGTACTACAAAAAGTCAAAGAAAAGAACCTCAGACAGGATTCGACAAAACAATGTCTATAGAAATGTTTTGTATAGGCAGAATGCATTCCTCGCAGGCGCATAGTTTAGCGTGCGGTGACCCCAAAAAACAAGTGACCCACATACTTAGCTATACACATGATTTAAACTTGTGTCCATGGACCACATTTATAGCTACCATTTACATCTAAGAATATAATTCACAATAAAGTGATTAATTTAACAGTGAAAAAACAGTTTTGCAATTATGGTTAAAGTTTATTTTCTAAGAAACTATTTGTGAGTCAGTAACCGTGAGAGATGAATGGAACGCGCTCGCCAGTGACTCATTCACCGCACATCCATTCATAAGTTTTTGGCGCGCTTTCTAGTCACGACTTCTTCGTCACCAATAGATGGCACTGATTTCAAGTCATGGTTAAGGGGCTATAATCTTTTTTTTCAATTTTTAGGTAAGTGAATAATGGAAACTGCGCGAAAATGTGTACGTAGGAAGACACTTTGAATGGCCAAAACTGTAATTCACCTTAATGTGCTGTAATAATGCACGTATAACTCTAGTGGATACTACCGATTAACTACACTACAATACATATGTTATTATGTTATACGGCGAAGGTTTATGCACTGCTGTTACACTTTCCCTTAAAGGTTGCAAGTTATTCATTCCTTTTTGCATTCGATAATGTACGTAGGTACATAAATGGTGTAAATATAAAAAAAAGTTGACACAATTGTGAACCCTTATGGGCACAGCAAGAGGACGCTGTAGTAAGTCTGTAATGCTAGTAGTACTCACTATATTCAGGCGTGGGTGTGCTGGTGGAGGCCTGGTGCTCCGGCAGCGGCTCGGGCGGCGGCTGCCCCGTGGCGCCGGCGTGCGCGTGTCGCAGGTACGCGTGGTAGATGCGCGCCGACTGCTCGCTGCCGTCGCATACCTGCGTCACAACATTAGGTACACTTAAATGCACGGTTTGTCCTTATTATGTACTCAACGAATGGCAAAATAAGTTAAAAAACTAGTGATGAACTGTAGAAAGATACGATGGCCCTATAGCTCAGTGATAGTATGATTACAACGCAGTTGATGCCCCGGTTTTTTTTTTGGGGAAAAAACGGTTCAAAATTATAGGAGCAAAAATACTTAGTCACTACAGACAGTCATAGACTGTGCAGATGTGCAATTGCATTAGTACCGTTTCTCAGTATCTACTCAAGGCTTTCAGACATTTAGAAAAAAACAGTATGTCAGTAGAGTGGTAGAATCGCTGTATGTCACCCACTGATCAATTAGTTTCGGTACAGTTAGCTGATACGAGGTCCTCTCAGCAAACTGCGATGGGGGAAATACGTTATTTTCGCTCACTACACAAAAACTACAAGTTAACAACTAAAATGTAAGAGTTTTTTCGTTTTTGGATGTCAATAAACTAGACTGCTGCACAAAATGGGCGCATCGTGTGGTAGTGAAGTGGGCGTTGAATGCAATGATGGTAGTATGCTGTTTATTTATACCTACATCAATGGATACTTTCAGCTCTCTCTTATAATGTCAGCTATGAAAAAAACAGGAATACGAAAAATATATAGCGCTAAGAACGTTACGTTACAGCCTTTTTATCGTCCCACTGCGGCCTCCTCTTACACGGAGAAGGATTGAGCATTAATCACCACGCTTGCTCAATATGCGGGTTGGTAATTTCAGATTTTGTGGTCCAGGTTTCCTCAAGATATTTTTTCCTTCATCTTTTATCAGCCATTGGTGTCCAAGAAATACTCAGAAAGTACATACAAACTTAGAAAAGTAGCATTGGCACTTGAATGACCTGGAATCGAACCCACCTACTAGGCCACGGCCTACTAGGACTACGAGTAGGAGAGAAATGTGTGAGCTGTTACCTGCAGCCAGTTATCTTCGGTGAGCGCCAGCAGCGCGCGGCCGGAGTCGGGCAGCAGGTGCCGCCGCGGCGCGCTCACGCCGAACGTGCGCGCCACCCAGCGCACGCAGCGCAGCACGTCCATGCGGTCCCATTTCTCTGGATCTGCAACGTCAACAATTACCTTTATCATACCAGTAAGACTGTATCATCGTCACTGGCTCTTGTCAGTTGGGTCACTGCAAGATATACGCTTCTCCTCGACTTGGCAAGTCAACAGCATCATGACATTACGATTAACTGACTGCCAGATGTAGGCCTCCTCTTCTCACATATCGCTGCCGCCGCATTTGATTGCATCAGGCACCTATTTAAGGCTTTAATGTATGCTACTTTACCTAACTTCAGAAATTGTACTCATTCAAAAGCGGCAATAGGCCTTTAAATTGTTTCCTCCCTGTGAACATCTAACTTCTGACAACACTGCTCATAGAGCAGTCTTTTATTATTTTTAACTTGTTTGAAAACATAAAATAGTTATTAGGTACCTGCGCTTAATTTTTACTGAAGTGAAAAGTCTACCAAATTATTACCAACTTAATTACGACTTCGCCTAACAACCACCAATATATTATTTAGGCAACTTTAACATGTTTTGTTGAAATAAAATAAGTACCTACATGTCCAATAATTTATGCTTATCTAAAAGACGGAGTAATTATAATTACCCTATCTTGACGCCTATTATTTGTCTTCTATTTTAAAATAATAATCAATTGCGAAAACAACACACACATGTATACATATTATAACGACAATCAACAAATATCACACAGCAGTAATCAACAAAGCAAAATCAAAAGAGTTGAATATCTGTTACGAGTGGTAATTAGCCGCAGCGTCGTAGCACGTCGTAGCAGCGTAGCCTACGACTATCGTAGCCTAGTCATTATTACATAATGCGTAGGCATTCGCTGCGGTTGCCGCGCTTCCTGACAACTACTTCAAAGGTCGGCTGTAAACTGTCTATTTGTATTTAAAATAGGTTTCGCACTTGCCTGTACCCACTTTTATTTCGGAACTTTTGGTCCCACGTTGGAATTAATACGTAAATAATACTGAATATTTTTTTACAATAAGCACAAAACTTGTAAATGGCTGAACTGATTGATACCGGTTCTATGGGTGCCGAACAGTCCGATTGAATAAGAAAAAAGTATCACGCAGGTACCTATAACTACTGATTGAATGCGTAAAGTACTTGGTTTCTATTAGGACGCGATTGACACCGCGGGACACAACTCTATATGCGTTTATTTGTTGAACATGTAAAGTACATAGCATCATGACACGTGCCAATTTATATGCAGTTATTACCCTTAGTAACTATTTAGTATTATAGTAATCTGTGTTGATACTGATACGCGATTAGGAGTCACTGTTATCGATGACATGTCTTAACAGTGTAGACAATAATATCAACCGACTATTGACACGTCATTGTTTTTATCTGAGAGAAAAGATATCGACTCGGTATTTCTATATTTAACTATGTGACTAATGCGAGTTAATTGAAAATAAATATTTACGCGTGCACAACGAAACGTGTCGCTATAGGTATTTGTTATTTTGTTATAAGTTTTATTCAATGTCAAATGCATTTATTAAAAGTAAGTTTATTAGATAAGCACTTCTTCACGTCTAATTACAATGGTCAACACATCAAAAACCCAATTTCACCGGTTCCTAATGTTATGGTCGGGTATCTTAGAAGGAATGGTGAAGAACAAACGTTTTATCCCATTCCATTTTATCGTCAAAGTTAGACGCCAAATACGATTTTTTTTTATTGATTCTTCCTCTTAGTTCACAAACAGTTTATTTTTTCATCATAATGACCTTCCCCATCATAGCACCGTCCAGTATGTAAGGAGTGCATATTAGTCTCCCGTTGTTAATGGCCGGGAAATATATGATGACAATCAAATCAATCTGACCTCCTCAACCCAGTTACCCGGGCAACCTGATACCCCTTGGTTAGACTGGTGTCAGACTTACTGGATTCTGACTATCCGTAACGGTTTAACGTGGAAATATATGACTTCAAGATTCACATCCAATGAGACAAAAGTGAAGATTGAAACTTAAATAGATCTATCTAGATACAGAGATGCGCTTCAGCTCAAATATCGATGATGAAAGATTTAGACCCAGCTAAGTTTTTTTAAATATTATTTGGTAATAGATTGTTTAATGTTAAAAAGGTCATAAGTGAGGTACGGACGGCAAAGGCCCACATTTTTGTTGTTTACATGTTTTCGAATGATTTTTAGGGTTCCGTACCCAAAGGGTAAAACGGGACCCTATTGTTTTCGCTCCTCTGTACGTCCGTCCGTCCGTCTGTCACCAGGCTGTGTCTCGTGAACCGTGGTAGTAAGACAGTTGAAATTTTCACAGATGATGTATTTCTGTTGCCACTATAACAAAAAGTACTGAAAACTAGAATAAAATAAATATTTAGGGGGCTCCCATACAACAAACGTGATTTTTTTGCCAATTTTTGCTCGATATCGATAACGGCAACATGTAGACGCAGATTTATAAATAATAGTACAGAACCCTCCGTGCGCGAGTCCGACTCGCACTTGGCCGGTTTTTTGATCTATTGTGGTGTCTATTTATATTGCTCGTGCCGACTGACTTAGTTATGTACAATTAAAATGTAAATGTAGTGAATCTCAATGTCAAGCTTTAGTGTTATTTTTTATTTATTCCAAGAACTGTGTATTTCGTCACAAAGTTCGTCTCGTTGTTCACCAAGAACTTTGGCGCGTGGCGGGGTAGTCCCGACGCTGTGCTTCTATAACCGACTTAAAAAAAAAGGAGGAGGTTCGAGGTTCTAAAGTTTTTTTTTGATATTTTTTTTGTATTGTTACTTAATTTCTCGAAGACGCCTGGACCGATTTGACAAATTCTTTCTTTATAAGAAGAAGTATACTTGCAGTAAGGGCCCATTGTCACTAAGTCAGTATCGGAAATGGTGGGCAACTCTCGAAAATTTTAGGCACACATAGGATGAAAACTGGATATTCGTATGTAGGTATATCGGATTAGTCTATAATTGGCCATGAAGGTTTGCACCTGACCTGATGACTGATACGACAGAATATCAAGGGATCATTATAATGAGGGATAGCATAACATAGCTTGTGTGTAGGTACATTTTGTTCATATTGGTAAGGACTCTCCACAATAATGGGTTACGACTGCCACTGCAGGTATTTAATAGATTATACTTTTATTTAGATCCCAAAACTGAAAAGCATAAAGCGAAAAAACTATTTTTCAAAGAAATAGAAACACTTCATAAAACACCGAAAGGGACAAAAAAATTATTTTGACGTGGTTCTAGAGGTAGAAGTTGGTGGTAAAATAAACACAGTCTACAGGCTTGCAGACACTGACTTATAGAGCCATTTCATAAGTTTTATTTTATAAATACCTTTTAATGTTTTGTGAAGTTGGTTTATTTTTTTTTGAAAAAATGGTTTTTATTTTATAAGTTAATGATACAAAGATGGTGCACTTTTGTTACCCATCGAAGTGACCTTTATTGTTTTTCTTTATTTTCTTAAAAGTTGCAGTTGTCAACAGTGATGGTCACTTTGATTAGTCTGAGTTATAGTAGGTATTGATTATCGCCTACGATACTATACCTGCCAGTAACTTTACATTTTACAACAATACATTTTTAACTTTAAGTTATTATGAAAATGGGAATCAAAATAATGTAGAGCTACTTAGTATAGATAAACTTACCTTATTTTTTTAGAACTCCTTGTCACCAATAATAAAAATATATTCTAGTGTCTAAGATGCCATAATTTGCCCAAGTAGGCCTAAATGTTGCATCGCCGATCGTAAACCTTCTAAATGGAACAAACGTTCACCCGTCTGATTAAACACAGAGCTTACCTATTTACTTACAGTTTTGTATGCAAAAGATTTCAAAAATAAATTGAATTTGTAAATAAAGGATTGTTTTTTTAAACAAGTCATTTTTACTTTTGATAAGTTGAGAACACTGTGTTAAGTAAGTACACACCTACTTACCATATATATTAAATATTTTTTTATAGTACTTAGTTTGTTATTGCAATGATGTATGAACGATTTTTAAAGCTCATTTTTTTCAATATTTTTATCTTCTTAAGTTCTCAAAATCACTTTTATAAGATAGTTGCCTACACTCTTAACCTTAAAGATTTTAACTACTCAGTTTTAAACACATGACTTTTTGAACATCGGCAAATTAACTATTAACCGATATTAGGTTCTAGGTATGTTGTGTAAACAAAACTACCACTACGGTGTAAACAATGAATAGAAATTTCCTTATTCGATATACATACGGTCACCATACGGACAACACTACACTAGGAGAGAGGCCACCTCCAGGGCAGTTCCGAGCACCCTGGCAGGGAACTGACAACACTGATAACAAACCGTAACAGGAGCGGCTTGGTCACTGAGGATCACTGGCACAACACAACACTAGCACAGAGGCACGTACCGGCGGGCACGCTGCTGTCCTCCCCCGACTCGTCCAGGTCGGAGTCCATGTATTCATTGCGAGGCGCCAGCTTGTCGTGGTCCCTGCAAGCGCTACGTCTCGGACACTAGGGGACGCGGCGCGCGAACACCTGCGTTTTTATACTAGCACTAAGATTCGCGAGCGGCGCGTCACTAACGTGACGTCGCGGATTCGTCAGCGCGATCTGCGCCCGCGGTGACGAGGAAAACGCTTTCCGAGAAGCTCTCGCGCCGCTCACTCGGCCGTCGGGCTCGCGACCAACAGCTGCACCGAGCGTGCACTATTAACTAATAAATATCAATAAAATAAATATATACTATGTATGTGTATGTGTGTGTAATTAAGTGTATTACAGTTGGTACAACACAGAATATTCAGATACTTATCCTGTGAAGTGGGCACAGCTTTCGTGATTATTCATCGTTCAGTTCTTCAGTTCGAAATTGATGCAAGAGATGGCGCTAACTTTTTTTCAGTCTATTGATGTCATCGTCACCACAATTATTTATATGACTAGCCGTTTTCTTGCGGTTTCACCCGCGTCCCGTGGGATCTACAGCCCGCACCGGGATTAAATATAGCCTATGTTACTCGCAGATAATATAGCTTTCCAATGGTGAAAGAATATTTTAAATCGGTCCAGAAGTTTTTGAGTTTATCCATTACAACCAAACAAACAAACAAACTTTTCCTCTTTATAATATTAGTATAGATTAGGTACTTAAAAGTTATGTGTAGATATTGAATTAATTGTTCATGATCATGAAACAAAACACTATTCCGTGGGAGGCATGATGAACTAATTATAATGAATCTGGGGCAGCACTTAACTGAGTTAGTGCCGTAAGCTCACCAACACAACAGATGCAACACTAAAGGCACCGCAAATGATCTGCAACCCGATTCTCAATTAGTTTACTCGACCGACGTCTACGATCATCGTAAATGCACGTCCAAGACCCACAACACTGCAAATAACTTGTTCCCAGGATTAAGGAATCATCTATCCCGTCTGTAGATTACAAATGGGTATAGTATTACATCTAGGTGACCACAAAACTGAGCTAAGTAATTGAATGCACACTTTACATTGTGTCAGTAGGAATGCCGAATGCTGGGAAACCCAGGTCGGGCTGTGTGGCGACCTCGGCTGCTATTACTATAGTACTACATTATCATTATTGCAATAAACTGAAACTGAACTCTTGGCTAGGTATCTGTATTTTTTATTTTTAAGTACCACGAAATTGGATTAACATATCTGTTACTTTTAAAACCAACATATAATATTTTGTTATTTTTCCGCGACCCCATCACCCGTTCAATGTGATTTTTACAAAATGTTTTGATTAATTTCTCAGAAAATTGTGCGATTTAAGATTACATTAAGTTATGCGTAATCTACATATATCATGAGAGATATGAATGTCTCCCGTGTAGTAAATATATCAGTTGTTAGGCGCCGCTTATCGTGCCCGCAAGGGAACCTATGGGAGGCTAAGAAATGTCCCCAAACAGTCGATATCGATCAGTGCGGGTGGCCGGGACGTGATAACGCGCGACTGGGACTGTTACTGACGTATCATCATGGTTATTCCCGACCTTCTCCATTCCATTGTTTAGCAAATTTAGTCATTTTCTCATGATCAATTACATGTCGCTCTTTTAAGAGTAACCTCTAAACAAAACGTGTATATTATCTAATAGCAAAAAATCTTTAAACCTTATTTATTACCACCCGTAATCGGTGTATTTAGTATCAGCATTGCACTCGTGCGAAGCCGGGGCGGTTTTTGAAATATATTGCACTATCTTCCTACACTGTCTTTACTTTTGATTGTTTACCAAACAAGTTAAGAAATAGCTCCATAACTTACTTTAAAATCTCTTTTATTCCTTTGACTTGCCAATAGGGCAGAATCGTGGACGTTGGCATCGAAATTATTTGACATACTTACATAAAATTAAAGTCATGGGTTATTATACCTATAATTTATGACCTTATATTTGTGTGAAATAGAGTTGGAGCACAGACTTATGGTTTCTCAAATTTCCTTTTTCTAGAATTATGTTTACTATAAGCAATGTTTACCAAATTGTCCAGAATCGAATTAACCAAGCGATAAACGACTTCAGGTGAATCACCTGGGTAATTAAATTTGGCGATAATATGATAAGAAGCGATCGGAACTACACGAGTGACTTATGCGAGGTATCAGTGCAGTGGCTATCTAAGACATAAGTATAATACTTAATAATTGATATTTTGTTATCTTGACAATTGACATTAATATATTAACTATAAGATCCATGACTCACTAAATAAGTGATTCATTTTTTTTTTTTTTGGATAGCTGTTAACTGCTTGTCTTAACGGAGACTCAATCAGATTCCTAAATGTGGTTGTTTCCAGGCGATGCGTAAGAAGAGACCCAGGCCAAGCCGACTGTCGGCCACGGCAACTAACGTTTATGAATGAACGGGATGTAAGAAGAATGATATCTAGATATTATCAATAGTCCTCACAGAATGTCAAAGCTTGTTTGTTTACCAATGATAACTGTTGAGACAAAGTGTGAATCATTACATTGATTACCTAGTGTTGATAGGCACGTGCCTCTAGTCGATCATTTAGCCAACCAGTTAACGGACAGGGGCCCGATTCTCCTAAGTTAATAATGTCAAAATCGAATAGAAATTGAATCGCAATATGATCGCAATAGCAGTTTTAGCCATATCGGGCATTCTGCTACTAATATAAGACCAATCGTATTCCAACGACATTAGATTGGTTTGCGATTGGTCTGCTATTTTGGTGATTTTGGTCTATACGGTAGTTTGCTCTACAATCATATTGCAATCGTAAATCATTTGCATACAAAATTATTCATTATTGAATGACAGAAAAGGATAAAAACGTTTATTTCAAAGAAAAAATAACGGAGTGCCACTAACGCTTCAATCGTAATTGAGTCGTGATTGGATCGCAATCGAATGTGAATCGTATGTTGCTTAAGTAAAATTAGGAGAATCGGGCCCCTGTATTGCAATCAGATATCAGAGGTGAGTCGCGGTCGAGTCATCCTCGAGTACTCGCGCACTTTCGTACAGGGTAGGTATACTTCAGTGACTAACATATGAATAGAGATTACGATAGAGATATATTTTCATCACAATAAAAGATAAGGCTATACTTAGCAAAGATTGCAATCAAAGATAGGTATTAGTTAACATGCTGTTTATAATTCCGCTTTCCACGTGCTGTAAAAAATATTTTAAGGATGCAAAATCTTCTCTGTAATGAGTCCTTCACATGAAAGTCAGCTCAGGTATCAAATGTCTTCGTAGCCTGTTTCAGAGTGTCTCATCTGAGGTGGATTCAGCCGTCAAAAAAAGTTTTAGGAATCATCGGGTTTATAGATATGTGCCCAACGGTAGTAGGTTAGGTACATGAAGGAGAAGGTAGATAAGAGAGAGTCCATAAAAAAAGGATAATAAATACCTATAATAATTAATCTTATTGATTCAGGATAAATTACTTATGTCTCAAACAAAGTACATAATAGGTAAGTACCTTACAAATAAGTGGATACATAATACCTTAGAGAGAAACACATACTAACGCATTTTTTGGGTTTAGTACATTGCAATCGCTAGCTAAACCCCACGAGGTAACTCTAAATAATGAATTACAGTAGGTATTGTACACCTTAACGAGGTAAGCAACAGAGTAGGTAAACGATGGTATAATATCTCTTGGGGATTACACACAACAACCATTTTTATCATTTACATTTTCCTATAAAAATGGCTTAGGTATTTACAAATTCTACTATGCAGATACTGCTACACGGTATGTGTTTGCGAAGTGATTTTAAGCAGGGGTTCACGGCTCAATTCCGCCAATTTGATTTAAGCGACATAGATGATTGATATCCAACTGAGATTCAATCACGATTGAAGCTTATGTGGCATACCGCATTTTTTTGTATTAATAAACGTTTTAATCGTTTTCCGTGATTCAACAATTAATCATATTGTCTGCAATTGATTTACAATAAGACTATGATTGTAAAGCAGACTAACCTTAAGCTAATGGCAGACTAAAGGCAAATCAATGGAATGTCATTGGAAACGATTGGTCTTGTATTAGTAGCAGAATTCCCGATACGGTTAAAACTGCAATTGAGATTCAATTTATATTCAATTGACACATTATTAAATTAGCAGAATTGAGCCTTTGTTGTTGTTGTTACACCCTTTTTATCGTCCCACTGCTGGGCACAGGCCTCCTCTCACACGGAGAAGGATTGAGCATTGAATTGAGCCTTTATTCAGCATTAATTTGTCTCCTTTAAGTACCTTAAAATATTGTCCATTGTCAAACTATAATATAATACTCTTTTTGTAGCCTTGTAGGGTAACTTGCAAGTAAAGGTAGGTACAACTAGATTTATAATATTTAATTGTCCTAAATATTGTTTAAAATGTCACATTTATACCTATGTGCTTTACTATTGCCATTGTCTAACTAGTGCATTATATGTATGTACGACGAATCCTTACTCATAACCTTCTCATTTTCTATACTAATATTATAAAGAGGAAAACTTTGTTTGTTTGTTTGTTTGGTTGTAATGAATAGGCTCTAAAACTACTGGACAGTTATTAGAAATTCTTTCACCATTCGAAAGCTACATTATCCACGAGTAACATAGGCTATATTTTATCCCGGTACGGGCAATAGTTACCACGTGACGCGGGTGAAACCGCGGGAAAACGGCTAGTATATTATACTCATAGATATAATATTACTAAACAAGATTGCGCACGCTCAAAATATATATTTACGTAAATGAACTCTATTCTAACGCAATAAGGTACTAAATTGGTTGCATAATACACAGAGGCAAATCCGAGCCGAGAGGGATAGTTCGAACGGAGGCTGTTTGTCTCTTTCTAACACCTTGCCAGCATAAAAAAATGTTGTGATCAAAAGTTTTGTCTTCCCAAAAACAATTGAATCACTTATATTTTTATCTTATTTTAACAATTGTAAGTCAACAAATTAATAACAATCGCATTAATTTATTCGTATTTATTATTAAAACATAAACAACATAAATTTTTATTTTGCTTTTTTTTTTTTTTATTTTCTAGCGGTAACCCTGAACATTCTTGGCGCGTAATCAGCATTTAAAATTTTGTTTTATTTTTTTGTATTAAATCAATTTAAACTATTAAAATGGTGAAAAAGTGTTGCGTTTCTACTTGCAAAAGTGAATCCTATGGTGGTTGCAATATATCGTTCCACAGGTTAGCTAATAATAACATTTTCGTAAACCAAACAACTAGGGTGCCCATGAATTCTTGTAACGTGTCAAAATATGGGTGATGGATTTTAAAACTGTTGTACTATTGTTATAGCTTCCCAAAAAATGAAGAAAGGCGACATAAATGGCTCAGCAGTCTATATATGAAGTAGAAATACAAAAAAAAACAGTCTTCACTTCGAATCTTCCTGCTTTTATACTGCTAATTTCCGCTAATTATTAAAAGCCTTTATTAGTATCTTAAGGTCACAAACTGCGTAAGTTAAAACTTCAATACTAATCTGTGTTTAATAATCTTAGCAAATTCGGATTTGTCTCACATAGCTTAATCTCATAGTCACCCTATTAGAAAGGGACAGACAGCCTCCGTACTAACTGTTTCACTCGGCTCGTTTTTTGGGTTTATATGCGCAGTCCTGTTTACTAATATTATGTCTATGATTATACTATGCTCAAGATTTGCCATAGAGAAACCACAGAATATGGAGTGAATAAATATCATAGATAAATATAGAGTGCTGTTAGTGGCATAGATGTAATATAATAAACCAGATTGCGCACGCTCGAAATATATATTTACGAAATTGAACTCTATTCCAACGCAATAAGGTACTAACTTTGTTGCATAATACACAGAGGCAAATCCGAGCCGAGAGGGATAGTTAGAACGGAGGCCGTTTGTCTCTTTCTAACACCTTGCCGGCATAAAAAAATGTTGTGATCAACAGTTTTGTCTTCCCAAAAAAACAATTGAATCACATATATTTTTATCTTATTTTAACAATTGTAAGTAACAAATTAATAAAAATCGCATTTATTTATTATACGAATAAATTATTTATATAAATTATTATTCTTAAAACATGAACAACATAAGTTTTTATTTATTTTTATATATTTTTTCTAGTGGTAACCCTGAACATTCTTGGCGCGTAATCAGCATTTAAAATTTTGTTTATATTTTTTGTATTAAATCAATTTAAACTATTAAATGGTGAAAAAGTGTTGCGTTTATACCTTTAAAAGTGAATCCTATGGTGGTTGCAATATATCGTTCCACAGGTTAGCTAATAATAACATTTTCGTAAACCAAACAACTAGGGTGCCCATGAATTCTTGTAATGAGTGAAAATATGGGTGATGGATTTTAAAACTGTTGTACTATGGTTATAGCTTCCCAAAAAATGAAGAAAGGCGACATAAATGGCTCAGCAGTCTATATATGAAGTAGAAATACAAAAAAAAACAGTCTTCACTTCGAATCATCCTGCTTTTATACTGCTAATTCCCGCTAATTATTAAAAGCCTTTATAAGTATCTTAAGGTCACACTGCGTAAGTTAAAACTTCAATACCAATCTGCGTTCAGGCCCGCCGTAAGCGGGCGTGCAGCGCGTGCACAGCACGCGGGCGGCACGTCCTAGGGGGCGGCAAATCTAGCGAGTTATCACGTAATATTTAAAAATACAATATCTTTTTATTAATGATTTGATTTCAATATTTCCGAACTCAGCAATAGCGCTAAGAATATTACTTATACTGCCGGTTTCAGTTAGGTACATCTGTTGAAAGGACATTTTCAAAATTAAAGATTCTTAAAAACGATTTAAGATCAACCAGTGGCGTAGCGTGGGCAAATGCTATTTAGGGGGCGGCAAAATTAAACCAATAAAATTTCGGAAAAAGCCGCCCTAGCTTTGGTCGTCTCCTTTCAATTTTGACTGTTTCACCCTTTGCATCCCCAAAAAATTCGCGCTCGCTGCGCTCGCGGCTCCATATCAGATATCGCATTTTATCTTTGGTTAATTGTTGAGGCATTCAATTCCGAATAAACATTTTTCGCGCACGTCCGTTATGGCTTTTTATGATATATTTACTTCATGAAAACTCTAAGGAAAAAAATCGCGCTCGCTTCGCTCGCGGCTTTTGCACTTCACTTCTGTGCATATCTTACTTTTTGACTTTGCTTTGTTAATTTACAGTGATTTTTATTTGTTTTGTGTCCTTTAAAAATAAAAATTTCGCGCTCGCTCCGCTCGCGCTTCCTTACATATGGAATGTGTCTTATAATTTTTCTACGGGAAACCCACCAAATAACGTATTTTACTGACTTTAAACATTGTTATAGATATTTAAGTGCGTTAGTTTAAGTTAATCACAATCTTTCAATACATAGGGGCCACTTGGGTAATGATTGCACTGCATTGATGCCCTAAGCAATTGCTTAGTTTGCTTATGGGCTTATACATTTCAAGTAAATAAAAAGTTATGTGTAATGTATGTTATGTATTGCAATAGTTATTTATCCAAAAGTAGGTGGGTTTTCTGCAATCAGAGCGGTGCATGTACATATTTTTTTCTGTTGGACAAGTAAGAAGGATCCGCCCCCCCCCCCTTATATATTTTTTGACAAAACGTATGTAGTCGTAGGGCGGCATAATCAGTTTTGCACGCGGGCGAACAAACAGCTAGCGGCGGGCCTGTCTGCGTTTAATAATCTTAGCAAATTCGGATTTGTCTCACATAGCTTAATCTCATAGTCACCCTATTAGAAAGGGACAGATAGCCTCCGTACTAACTGTTTCACTCTGCTCGTTTTTTGGGTTTATATGCGCAGTTCTGTTTACTAATATTATGTCTATGGTTAGTCGTCACAAATTAAATTTGTGACAGTGACAAGTAACAAATTTTGTCACTTGTCACTGTCACTGTCAGTGAGGAGCGTGTTCAAAAACTCCGATATTTCCTTTTTTACAATGAAGCACTGAATAAAAAATGTACTGTAAATTAATTGTAAAAAATATAATACATTCATTTTAAATAGGATATCCATCAATTTTTTCATAAACTTAACTAAACACTTTGTTATAAATACTATTTGGGTAAGTATTATGAAAGACATAGTTTTTATTGATATAGATTTTGAACAGACGTTGACTGTCGTGGGTGTCGAATGTTGATTTGTTATTGATTACTATTAATTTCATGAAATTCTAATTTAAAAACCATCGAGATGGTTATATATGGTGTTTATATTGTCAGCAAGTCTGGTGGTCTTATATTTAACTATGACCACAATATTCCCCGTGTGGAAGCAGAAAAAACCTTTGGGTTTCCCTTGGACATCAAGTTACAGTATGAAAATAAGAAAGTTATTGTTGCTTTTGGGCAACGAGACGGTATAAATGGTATGTAAAGATTATTTAAGACTCTATCAAACGAATATAAACTCGTCTACTTATGAAAATAACGATAATGTATGATATTTCCAGTGGGACACGTCCTGCTATCTGTAAACGGCACGCCAGTGAATGGTCGCACCACTGAGGATGGCAGAGACGTCTTTGATATTATAGAAACTAAGGTAATACACGTAACAATACACCTGTGTTGCCTGCCTCAGTGATTAGTGAAACAGACTCATTTCAATTTCTCCTGTATCCCCATCTACATTGTTAATGTCCTCTTGTAATATTTTCAGGAAAATTACCCTCTTAGTCTGAAGTTTGGCCGTGCCCGAGCCACTACAAATGAGAAGATAGTATTAGCTAGTATGTTCTACCCACTGTTTGCCCTTGCCAGCCAGCTGAGCCCTGTGCCCAAGTGCTCAGGCATTGAGTCACTCACAGCAGACACATTCAAACTCTCCTGCTTCCAGACATTGACAGGTGACATACATTTATTTTCAACTAGCTTTTGCCCGCAACTTCGTTCGCGTGGAATAGTGACTACCAGCAGATTTTTGTTTGACCAATAGATGGCGCTATATGTCTGGAATAATTTTATTTTTTTTAATAAAAACTATCATATGTCCTTTCTCAAGTTTCAAACTATGTCTGTACCAAATTTCACACAAATCAGTTCAGTAGTATAGGCGTGAAGAAAAGACAGACAGACAGACAGAAAGACAGAAAGACAGATAGAGTTACTTTCGCATTTATAATATTAGTTTGGTTTATAATAACTCATTTTACAATGCACTCTAAAAAGTACTTTTTATTGGTACTTTATACTTGAATGTGTTGTTCTTTTCAGGTGTTAAGTTCATCATAGTGACAGACCCCATGATGCAGGGCGCAGAAGTTGTACTAAAGAGAATCTATGAGTTGTATTCAGATTATGCGCTCAAGAACCCCTTCTACTCACTAGAGATGCCCATCAGATGTGAACTGTTTGACACCTCTCTACACACACTGCTGGAGCTGGTGGAGAAGTCAGGCACTGCCAATCTATAATTACACTCATAGTAGTCATAGTTAATATATTATACTAAGTGTTAATTGTAATTATGATTATTAAAACTATTTATTGATACTTTTTGTTTACAACTTGGGCCTTGGCACCTTTTGTAATAAAATTATCTGTGAGCCTCTTGCAATAAATTTTTCATAGGTAACTGGGTAGGTCTTCATCACCTGCCTGGGCTCTTGTAAGACAATGACATGGCACAATATAATGGGTATAATTTAGACGGTCACCAAAAATATTTTTAAGAATCTAAGCTGAGGCACCAAATAAAATAAACAACTCCAAAAAAAATAAATTGACTTTATTAAAAGGGCACTAAAGTATATAATATTATGATCCAAAAAAAAAAAAATAACATCAGAAAAATCGCAAATCTCGCACAAATATTATTTTTGGTTCCCAAAATGGATTAATGGTCACCAAATTCTATCTAACTCAAAGATTAATATTAATACCAAAAATCAAAGTTAGTCGACGAAAACGAATCGCTGCAAAACCGACTCCACGTAATCTTGTCTGCCCTACCCCTAGAGTGCAATTTAAAACCGCGTAGGCGCGGAGGGGCGAGGCGGCCTGCGAGCTGAGGCGCAGGTAGTTTTAACGCTCGCCGACGAGGCTGAGGCTGGCCGGCAGAGCCGGCCAGCAAGCCGAAGCTGCGGTGGTGAGCGTGAAAACCATCTGCGACGATAAGCTCGCATGGGACCGCCGGAGCCCCGCAGCGCCGGAGCCGTGACAGAAGCCATGTTGCTGCATGTTGCGTGCTTACATTTTAAACATACTGAGTTACACCCAAATTCATATAACAATAAATAAGCGACGTACGTTTGGGAACCCCAGTATATTAATTGGTATTTGGGAAATATTCTAGCGATCGTTAGCTTTTTTTGTCTAACAAAAATGACCAAATTAGAAGTCATGGTATTACATAATTGGTAACATCTAAGTAGTGACAATATATAATATTTGGTCTAAAGTGTATTTTAAAGGCGTCCATATATTTTTTAGTAGTCAATAATACGAAAAAATGGTTTTATTGAATAATATTTTAGGAAACGTTATTTGGTGACCATTTATCCATTTTGGTAACCGTTTAGAATTTTTTTGGTAGTAAAATAGGTACTTTTTTGGGTGGTGTTTAAACACAAGCCCAATATAATTTGTTGCATGTCACTAAACACTGGATTGTTGCCCAACTCAAGTATAAATACTACTTACTCACATGTTTCCTCATTATAAGACAAAATAATTCAGTGGGATTATCTTTTGTCTGCTATTGATGAAATTTTATATAACTGCATATTTTACTCTACAATTCTTTAGTTTATGAATGATTTTATGACAAACTGCTATTTTGCACTTGATAAGTTATTGTTCTTTCCTTTTTTATGTATATATTTGTAACAGATTGTGTTTGGATTTTGTGGAATAGAAGTAATGTGAGAAATGTGCTGGCTCTGCATAAGACTGACATATGAGACTTAACAGCAATGGAAGCTTGGGTGCTTGCTGAATGTTCCCTTTGTAACAATGAAAATAATTAAATTCACATAAAATTAATTATAAACTGGAAATAGAATGTTTATGTAATAGGAATGTATGTAGGTTCAAAAATATAAAAAATATATTTATAAAAATATGTGTCACAATGAAATCGAAACAACACATTAGTTTACAATAAAAAATTTATTGATATAATAATTATTTATTTTTAACAATTCAAATGGGGGTCTGTGCCCCGGGCCGCGTCTGACCGATACAAGTCTATAGATACCATATCGTTAATAACCGAACACTCCAACCTTTGTACTTGCTACACGCACACACACACGCACGACATTATTGCCTGATATTTGGTTCCGCCGGACGCCGCGCAGCCGCCCCGCCTCCCCGCCGCCCGCCGGACCCGCCGCATCAACACGAGGGAGTAACATGATCATCCTTTAGTACATACTACGTAAAATACCTTGACTTCCGAATCGATGAAAAAGCTCATAGTCGTCATACCGTATGTAAGCGTCGCGTTTGCCGAGGGGGCGGGGGAGGCAATGTGCGAACTACAAAAGCTATAATTAGTATCTCTAAAAATATAGTAAATCAATCAAAAATAAAAGTTAAAAAGGGCTGATCATAAATTCCCGCAAGCGTGTCTGCGCGGCGGTCCCGCAGGCCGAGCGCGTGACGCCGGCGGCTGTCGGAGCGGCCGCAGCGCAGTCGGCACACAGCGACTCGCGTCGGACGTGGACTAACTAAACTATGCATGTGAATATGTTCCCTCGCCTACACACGAAATACATTACTGCACAGCGAACGCACACATTGTCCAATAAGCATTATTACACTTTATATTGAATGTATAAACTAACAAGGAAACCCACATTTACAAATATTTATAGAGCTATACATAGTGTTCGTCGGGCGTCTCGCTGTCGACCAGTGAGGAGCGTCGTCGCCGTCGTGTCGGTCGGCTGCGGTGCTAGCTGACCGAGTCAAGTGCACAACCTCGCGAGAGATTCAGTGGTCGGTATAAAAATAGAGCCGTGAGCGGTCACCGCTACAAAATATTATCCTCCGCTTGCTACAGTCATGCCTGCTCAGTGCTGCCGCGGCATGCAAGCGGCACGCGTGTCGCGCGTGACGACCGCGTGACGACAGCGTGCCGGCAACGTGCCGCGCGGCGTGACGGGAGCAGAACAAAGTCTTAATTAATTTATCCGAAGAGACTTAAATAATTTACCCTAGTGGTGTGGGCGGCGCGGGGACTGCGGCCTCGCTACCTTACCTTACATTAGTCCAACCTTAATTTACTGATAAATATTTTAATAATTTCTATGCTAACCAAAATATACTCTTAATATCGCCAAACCAATCAGTTATAGATACTCGCGACGGAAGTGTAAATATAAATTTGTAATTTTTATAAAACGTAAAAATATAAGTATACGGTTCTAGACCTAAAATAATATAATATCAATCAATCCATATAACTCTGTATGGCTGCCACAGCTGTGGCTAATAATTTTATATGTAATCCGTTCCAAATCTTACATCTAGCTTAGAATCGACGTCGTCCGTCCAACCTCACGTGAGGCTGTCCCCGCGCCACGCGGCGTACTGTCGTACAGCCGACCTGCCTCACGTCGGTGCCCACACCGGCGCTACTTTTCATTTACAGTCATAGTAAATTCTATAAAAGTTACACAATTTCAGTAGTCGATACCGTACAATAGAAATGCGAGTGATACGTCGCTAAGGTAGGAGCACGGAGCAGCGGCACACTACACTACACACTGCCCGCGTCACACAGTCCACGCGGCGCTACTCGCCGGACGCCTTGCGGGCCCACGCGTTGTGGCACGGCAGCCCCGGCGGACACCGCGACCCTGCACATACAATTAAAACTCACTCAACCTCTGATCACACGGCTAGAATAACACCAGCTGTTCTTTATGGTTGTTTAGGAAGACTGACGAGCAATCTTCCGAGTGGGTGGCAGTTGAAGGCACGTGTTGGCAGACGTACCCGTGTACTAGGACTGGTGCGTGCGCGGCCCCCAGAGGCGCAGCGAGTAGTCGTCGGAGGCGGACACCAGCACGTCGGGGTGCGCGGGGTTCCACGCCACGCAGTTCACGCAGCGCGTGTGCCCCGACACCACCGCGATCGGCTCCTCGCCGTTTATGTGCCAGATGTACACCTGAAACAAACACAATGATAAAAAAAAATATACTACATATATAAAAAAGAGCTTGTCAAAAATAAACGTCATTTTAAAGTCATAGAACTCATATTCATTTATCACATGCCTACGACGATATATTCTTCTAAATCTTCTTTAGATTAAGAAGTTAACTTTAGTAGCTAGTTGTTGTAGTGGGTACTAAGGATTACCCAAAAACATTTTTTATGTACTCCCTTTTTACTGTACCTATATAGCCCCTTATAAACTCACCTTTTAAACTCCCTTATATTCAATACCCCTCTGTAATCTCCCTATATACATATAATTAAATTGATCAATGTGAATTTTCAATCATATGATTGAAATCCTATGGAATATGCTCACAAGGTCTAGATCCACTCCAGGTTAACTTTGAATACGCGCAAGATACGTCGTACACACTGTATTTATATAAGGAAGTTCAACTAAATAATTCAAGTTGGATTAAAATGTATCAATAAATAAATAACATAACGTAAGATGCATATCATAGTTAAGCAGTACCTTGTTATCCTCGCTGCCGGAGGCGATGAAGTCCTGCTGGGCGCCGCCGAAGCACGCGTGTATGGTGAAGTGTCCCTGACTGAGCCCGCGGAACCGCCGCACCAGCGCTCGGGCTCCTGCACCGTCCAACATTACACACGTCTAAATTTCCCTCATCACTACATAGCATAAAAAGTATTTTTTTCTGTCCCTATGCTTTGTACGCTTAAATATTCAAAAGTACGCAACGGATTTTGATGCGGTTTTTTTAATAGATCGAAGAGAGGAAAGTGTATATGTATAATGACATCCATTAAAGAGTGGGAGTAATACAGCTATCTCGTGAAACCGAAGCGGGTCGCTAGTTTAAACGTAACGTGAACTCAATGGAATCTGGTAATAATTGAGTAAATGAAGACTTGTACGTACGGATGTCCCAGAGATGCACGCCCTGGTTGGCGACGTTGAGCAGCAGCAGTGTGTCGGCCGCGTTCAGCGTCATCGCCATCACCGCGTGCTCCTCCTGGATGCTGCAACACCACATCACTCGCGTTAGCTGGACCACTTTACATTCAAGCTTGACGCAAACAGTCATGCCAAGGAAGAAGCATATGGTTAAGGAGAATGAGTGTGTATTTGTCGGGTTGTTTGTGTGAGTTTGTCGGGCTGCGTGTATGTCGAGGGGTGTGTATTAAGTGTCGCGGCCAGCACCTGCCGCGAGCCGCTGCGGCACGCCGCGTGTGTCAGGGTGTGTGTGTGTGTACACTCACAGGTTGGTGTCGGACAGGTCGGTGAAGTCGTACGCCCGCACGCGGTGGTGCGTGTCGGCGGCCAGCACCTGCCGCGAGCCGCTGCGGCACGCCGCGTGTGTCAGGGTGTGTGTGTGTGTGTGTACACTCACAGGTTGGTGTCGGACAGGTCGGTGAAGTCGTACGCCCGCACGCGGTGGTGCGTGTCGGCGGCCAGCACCTGCCGCGAGCCGCTGCGGCACGCCGCGTGTGTCAGGGTGTGTGTGTGTGTGTGTACACTCACAGGTTGGTGTCGGACAGGTCGGTGAAGTCGTACGCCCGCACGCGGTGGTGCGTGTCGGCGGCCAGCACCTGCCGCGAGCCGCTGCGGCACGCCGCGTGTGTCAGGGTGTGTGTGTGTGTGTGTACACTCACAGGTTGGTGTCGGACAGGTCGGTGAAGTCGTACGCCCGCACGCGGTGGTGCGTGTCGGCGGCCAGCACCTGCCGCGAGCCGCTGCGGCACGCCGCGTGTGTCAGGGTGTGTGTGTGTGTGTGTACACTCACAGGTTGGTGTCGGACAGGTCGGTGAAGTCGTACGCCCGCACGCGGTGGTGCGTGTCGGCGGCCAGCACCTGCCGCGAGCCGCTGCGGCACGCCAGCGCGTTCACTCGCACTCCGTCCCAGTTGTTCAGCAGCGTGCCCTATGGGAACAGTCACTACTGTTGAGCTGCTCAGATAACTACACTTCCACCAAACATACGGCGTTCAATTACTCAAAAATTGGTTTGTGATATTGGTTTGTATGATCCACACGAGTGTACGCTCTCGATTACTACCAAGGATCTGTGTATAGTATATATGACAGAGACTCACGTCGAGGCTGCAGTGGTAGAACTGTCCGCGGGCGCCGCCGCACACGAACTTGTCGCCGCTGGAGTGCCACGCCACCGCCGTCAGCGAGTCGTCCTGCGAGTTCGTCATCTTCAGGTGCAGCGTCTCCGTCTGCAACCGCCCTCAGCGTTACTCTCTACATACCGCCACAAGGAATGTACCCTCTCTAGGGAACCTTCCAAATTATTCGCAGGAACTACCACATAACAGTTCAATGAAAGAATCTAATTAACGACCCTCGGTTTGACTATAGCTCACACGTTTACTGCCAAAGACCTGTTAATGGCAGCGATCCTCAGCGCGCAGCACGATGCCCTCGGCAAGTCGAAGCGTACTGACCTCCATGTTCCATATCCAGAGGTCGGGGCAGTCCTCCGGGCCGGCCGCGATCAGGTAGCGTCCGTCCGGGCTCCACGCCAGGAACGACACGCCGTATGTGTGGCCCTCCAGCGACTTCCTGCCATATAAATCACCTTGCTATCATTCTAAACGGCTTTTTTATATTTCACCATAATTTCAAGTAACCAATTGAAGAATGCCGTTCACAATAACTCCTTTTTTATAAAATTTTGAAAGTCGTAGAAATGTTACCTGAATGTGAGGCGCTTGGCCACGGGGTCGAAGTCCCAGATCATGACGGTGTTGTCCTTGGAGCCGGAGGCGAGGCGCGAGCCGTCCGGCGACCACTTGCAGTACCACACCTCATCGCAGTGCTCGTTCAGTACCTGATGTTATTTATACACGTATTACTTGACGCCATGACTTGCGAATTCCACATAGCGTAACTGTCGACAGCGCAATGCGGTACCTGCAGCGAGTGGATGGGGAAGTGGTCGGCGGAGCAGTGGTGGTCGGCCAGCAGCGAGAAGGGGATGGCGTCGGGGTCGGCCGGGAGGCGCGGCGCGGCGTGGAAGCGGCAGCGCGCCGCCTGCTGCAGCGCGGCCTGCGCCAGCAGCGCGCGCAGGCGGCCGGGCGCCATCATGAGCGCGGGCGGCAGCACGGCCTGCACGCGCGCCAGCACGGCGCCGCGGCTGCGCGCGCCGGAGCCGGGCCAGTGCGCGCGCGCCTGCAGCTCGCGCGCGTCGCCGCACATCATGAGCGCCGACAGCCGGTGCACGCGCGGCGTGTCGTACTGCAGCGGCGTCAGCTCGTTGCGCAGCACGTGCAGCGCGTCCAGCACGCGCCCCGCCTCCAGGTGCTCCAGGTACTTCTGCTCCAGCACCACGAACTTCATCTCCTGCGCACACCGGCACAGCTTCGTGTTAGTTACAAGATACTAATATAGGCTTATGTTCTCGATATTCCTCTATGTTTATCAAACCGGGACATTAAATGCCCATATGTACACGAGGATTCATATATTTGAAATATGGTGTTGGCAGAAGATGCTACGTATGGACAAAACGTCGAACAAAGTCAATAAGTCAATTCTCAAGGACTGCAAATTAAAACGCGCTTTCTGCTATCTGCCGGGAGAGAATCCTTATGTTTTTCGGACACACCGTCAGAAGAGACCCAGATAGTCTGAAATGACTTCTAATAGCTAGTGCAGCAGAGGGCAAAGGAGCAGAGGACATTCGCCGACTAAATGGACCGATACGACTCAAGAAGCCACCGGCTAGTTATGGGGATCATTTCTCTATTCACTACATATGTATTATATAAATGAGCTGGGTACTGACGGCGAGATTGTGCGGGTCGACGTGCGGCGAGTCGCGCAGCAGGTCGTGCAGCGCGCGCAGGTCGTGGTCCGCCTTCACCCAGTCGCCGGCGAGCACGTGCTGGCGGAACGTGGCCGCCGCCGGGTGCTCCAGGTGCAGCCCCGACTCCTCCATCAGCAGCGCCGCGCTGCGTCTGCGACACACGCCACACTTACACATTTACGTACCTACAACACATTTTTGTTCCGAGATTTCCATTTATGCCAAGCCTAGCTATTGGGCTACTGCCGTTTAAATATACATTGAAGGATAATGGTCAGGTAGCCTGTTACGACTGGCAGTAATGATACCATCAGCAACATTGGAGGTCGCTGCGCTTGCGACACGGCCATTTCTATGCGCCCACGTGCTTAAGTGTGTACAAGAGGCCTAAAGCATTCAACGCCGTTCTACAATAAATAACAAATAAACTTCGACCTTTCACAGAAAAAGTAAATATTCAAATATGTAGTATGTAGAGTATGTAGTAGCTATATTTTACATAAATCAGATTTTGGCGTCGAAGTACGAGAAGGAAGTAATTTATAAATGTTTTCATTATTTCACCAGATTACCACTATAGGAAGTCAAGATATTCAAGTGGTAGGTGTATCGAAGTAATCAACTAATCGCGATTTAATGGTGATGTTTCACAAAGCGAACGCTACCATTACTGGATTGCTACAGTACGTTGAAATGTTAACACCTACGCAATCGTATAGAGGCAGTTAGTTAATATTTATAACACATTTAGGTACTATAGATTACGTGCGGAAATATTACTTAGTATCCAAGTGTTATAATTGAAAGGGCAGCTATTTAATGTTAGATATTTTTGTAGTTAATATCTATGAAGCTATAGCTTTAATAACTTATATTATGCTGACTAAACTTACTATAAATTATAACTGCGTAAGTGTTGGCCTAGCACAACAATAAGATTAGGTACCTATGTCATAATTATACTATGCAACCATTATGATACATATAATTAACTAAGAAGATAACAACGTAGCCCAATCAGTAGAGTCGGCTGAATTACATGAGAAGTCAGTTAAATACACTTTATCAAAAACACAACAACATAAATATAGGTAATTGATAAGGAGATAAGAGCCTGTGTGGAGAGCAAGTCTTCACCACAAGTATATTGTATTGATACCCACAAGTTATGTAAACGTGAACATGTCAGATGGACATGTTACATGATAGGTAAACACCAGGTAAAGGTCACTAGTGTGCACTTTAAACATACAATACTAATTATGTACTTCATTAATGTGGACTTTTTTATGTAGGAATTTATTTCAGCACTTAAATTTAAAGTTTCCAACAAACTTAGCATGATTTCAGCTATTTTTTGCTGTGAAAATATGCACGCAAACCTATTACAGATTACCCTAACTTCTAAATTATATATTCTAAATATCCTAAGCTTCTAAATCTTACATATCTGTGTCCATCTTACAATTGTGATTATTGTGTAGGAAGACAAGACACCTTGTGAAATATTCAATGGACAGTTTTTGTTCCAGCTTTCATAATGATAAAATCATAGAAAAAGCTTAGCATTGATTTATAATTAACTATCCATTTTTCCACAGTTTCATGTGTCCAGTAGGAATTACTGCCCGTACCAAGATAAAATATAGCCTCTGTTACTCAGGAAGAGTGTAGCTTCCCAACAGTGAAATATATTTCAAATTGGTCATGAGAAGTTTGGGAGCCTTTATTATACCAAACCTAGTGATTATATGTATTCATGTTCTGGATATATGAAATAAACAAAAAAACGACTTACACATATGCCTAATATAGAAAATAATGAATAAATTATAGTTTTCTAATAGCCATGATAAAAGCTAAGTAACCTGTAATATTATCAGCAATATTTTTAGAATATTCCATAATAATAGTTGTATGGATGATCCAACTCATCCCTACTAATATTATATCTACCGGCTTTAATGACACAAGTCAAGTTCCAAATATGCTCTACATAGTTTAACTGTGCTAAAATAAATTATTATTGTTTGTAAATACTGAGTATTATTCAATAGAATGTGAATGTGCCTACTTGTTGACACAAAACAACATGTTCCTAACATGGCCAAATAGGAAATGGTAAGCAGGTTCTTTGTTTACCTTGCTCAACTCAACTAAGAAAAATGTGTTTAGGAAATTGAACCTGCCTTAAGATGCACCGAGTTTAGAGTAATCTGAAGTATTACAACAAACATTGCATGATACAGATTCTATTGTTTGTGTATGCTAGAACAAAGGAATTAATTATGCATAGTACCATAAGTACTTATAATTTTGATTTATTGGGAATATTTTGTATGCCTGAGAAATAGAAAGGAGCTGGATGCTAACACTTAGCAATGCCATTAAGTCTAGGAACAAATTAACTTTTGTCATTGTTCAAATAAAGCAACTTACGTTTACAGTCAGTGGTTTTAGACTTGTTCATGACTAGTCAACTCTAATCAAATTATCTGACAAAGTAATCTAAGAGACTTGTTTCCTTATACACATTCAAAGAAGCAAAGGTCATTACACCGTCGTTAGAGATATGCCTATGGTCCAAATAGAACAATTAGTTTGCTGTGATACTACCACATAATCCAGTGTTATCATACTTTCAATTTGCTTGTAGTGGTGTCTCAGATGATAGCGAGACCTTCCGATGGGCATCATCAGGAACACTGTCAGATGGCTGCATGTTTCCAAAAGTTTTGGATAACAACCTCAGCTGTAGTGAGACTGACTGCAGGCGAACCGTGCAACAAAGGAAAAGAGTGAACGCTCAGCGGTACTCACTCGAGTCCCACAGAGAGCAGGTGCTGACCGATGAGGCGCACGATCTCCTGGTCAGTCTGAGTCATGCGCAGGCCGGGAGGCTGCAGGTCGCCGTTGCGCGGCGCGGCGTCGCCGTTGACGTGGTGCGGCGGCGGCGCGCCGTTGGCGCAGGGCTGGTGCATGTCTGCGGGCCGGGCGGGCGGCGACAGCCTGCGGGTCCGCTTGCGCGGCGGCCGGTGCCCAGCGCCCTCGTCCCCCGAGTCAGTGGAGGCCAGGCTGGCCCGCTCCGCTGCGCCCGCTCGCCGCGCTCGTCGGAGCGCCGAGATCACGAGCGCGCCCGCCGCATCGGCCTCGACGCCGCGACCGAGTGACGTCACGGCCGCCCGATACGCACCACCCGCGCTCAATAGACCATCTCCCTTTGTTCGTCGCTGCGAAACTCTCGCTCCTGGCCTGCTGCGTCGCGACACTCTCCGAATGAAAATGCTCTCTACGCGACTACAATCGAGGAACTTGTACCGTTACGAATCGTTTCGATCGCTGTTAGGATTTGCAGCGTTCGCGATGCGTACACAAAAATCAGCTGAAAATGATACGACAGCTGTCTTTCTTCGCTAATGCAACATCGCCCTTCTTTCTTTCCGTTTCGGATGACGTTCGTGTCTTGTTCGGTTGCGCATCGGGCGAAATCGTGTTGTAATGTAATGACCTCAAAAATAAAATTATCCGTGCATCAAAAATGGTGCAAGTAGGCATGTGCAATATTAACTATGTTGCTATTTGCTATAGAGTTAATGTATTTTTGTCATTTTGAAAAGAATTATGGCTTATATTTTAAGTTCTCTCACTACTAATATTTTACATCTATCAAACAAATAACTAAAAAATAAACAATAGGCTGTTATAGAACCAAAATATAAAGCTTTTTTATTGCAGTTATTACTATGTTATTCTAAACTTAAAAGTAGACCCTAAAATAAATCAATTTGTATATTTTGTTTTTCTATGCATAGCATGAAATGGAATGTTAGTTGTTGTGTTTGGTTTGTTTACAACACAGAATTTCTAGCCATCAAGCTTACGGCCCGCGCCGTGGTTGCTTGTTGCTATTTTGAATTTCTTAGATTTTGAAATTATTATTATTATTTTCGTATAATTACAGACTAATTCATTGTGTTTCAAAAAAAAATACTGTACTTAAATAATTTTCAGAATACTTTTGCAAGTTTTCGTACATTTTAATTCCATGGCAATTTCTGAAACTACCGATGTCAATAATCTGTCAATTTAATTGTCATTTGTCAAATCAATCAAATCAAGCAGAGTTTGATTTGAATGATGCCAGTGCCACTGTTGAATTGTGTTTTTTTATGTGAAATCTAGGAATTGACCAGAATATAAAATGAAATTAATAATTTTGAAAGTCATTTTGTTGTATATGTTAGCGACGCCGACAAATCTACAGCTTCTTATCAATGTTAGGAATCAGGTATGGTCTATGTTTTTCTTGTACTCTTTTATATTGGATGGTGTTTGCTTACTTTAAAATGTTTATGTTACTCTTATTTAAACATGGCTTTAAAAAAAGAGTAATTTAGACATGTGGTATTGTTGTTTCGTGCAGGGTGGCGATGTTATGCAGGAGAACATAACCGCGAACGTGTCTGAGGACACCATCACCCTGGAGTTCATGCGGCTGGACGGCGTGTTCGTGTCGCAGCTCGTCGACTTCACCAACGTGAGTTAGCTTTCTAAAGGCTGATTTACATTGAGTCAGTAACTGACGTCAGTGTAGGCGCCGAAAACTGACGCGTGCTATTTACACGAAGTCAGTGTAGTGTCAGTGTTTCGTCAGTAGTACTGTGCTGACTTCAAATCAATTTACACGATGGCAGTGCCGGGTCAGCACTGACTTGTCAGTGGACTGACGTCAGTTACTGACTCAATGTAAATCAGCCTTAACATCGCCCCCTCAACATTCTACTTGCTCACGAAAATGTTCCATAACTACACTTCTAATTATGTACAATTTGTTTTATCTACTATTCATTTTATAAAATACCATTTTCATACTTCTTATCAGTTAATAAGTTGCTAGTTAATTAAGAGGCATAATGTATTTGGTTATTTTAACAGATATGTTTTTCTGTTTTAGTTTTATGCTAAAAATCAAATTTTGTTCTTTCATAGACTTTAGTTCCTATGCTACTAAAGTGACAATTTGAAATAATGCAATCTTGGCACAGTATTAAACTTATGAATGTCTATAAGTTATATGTAATATTCCAGGAAGTGGAGGCAATGAAACTAATAATTCCTGGTGAGGAGGAGTTGGGTCAGACAGGCCACCAGACACTCTGCTTCCTCACACATGCAGCTCAGGCTGATTTCATAGCTCCCGATGCTATGGCCAAGCTGCGACAGGTATGTCATTATGTGGTTGCACTAGCTCACTATCACTTAGACCACTTCTCATTACAATGGCACAAATGTTTAAGACATTAAATAAGTTGCATTTATAACTTTAACATAACATTTATAATTATATAAGTTGTAAGGCAGAGGGGAATTTTGAAAGGGGATAGACGCTTTGGTTGCATTGGTAAATGGCTAAAATGTCACTCCTATCAGAAAGTACCGAAACTTGCTTGTTACAATGATTCCCAATGGTCATTGTCATTTTTTAACTATTTTTTCAACGACTCAAAATCATTTATTAAAACTTGTCTGCTAAAAAGTACTTTTTCCCCGACATTGATTTGATATTTGACACTGATGTCACTGATGTGGTCACTTATTATGAAGCTAAGGAGGAAGCCCAAAGTCAGAGAGCAATGGAGAGAGCGACCTGGAAGACACAGTGTGAGCAGACCCCCATTAGATGGACGGACAATCATGCAAAGGTCCCTGGGAAGTAGTGGATGTGGGTTGGTGAAGATCAAGCAAAGTGGCAGACGTGTTCCAACACGTCTTTGTCCAGCAGTGGATGTTAATTGGCTAAAACGATAATGGCTGCTAAAAGTTATAGTAATGATTTATCTACTTTCCTAAGTTAGTTAGTTGTTAAATTTTACATATTTATGTACCCCTAGAAAAACCCGGGCACCATTCGTGTGGCAGAGGAGGATAAAGGGTGGCGGCAGACGACGGCAAGCGCGTGGGCCGGGCGCGCGACGCGGCTGCTGTCGGCGGCCGCCGCGCGCCACTGCGGCGCCGCGCCCGACCGCGCCATGCTGCGCGCCGCCGACCTCGCACGCTGGGCGCCCAGACCTGGTGCGTGCTCACATCTTACATACACTTCTCCTCAAATAACTGCTCCTCCAAAGTTGATGCCTTCACTATTATAATCAAAACAACCAATACTTGCTCATGCTTCAGGTTCTTCTAGTTGTGATTAAATCACGTAATGTTATTGTTCAAAACTTTGTAGTAAATACAAAATCATCATCTGCCTAACCTTTTCTCAACTGTGATATCACAGCTTCAATTCAACCACCAGCTGCAAGCTGATCACTATAATAGTTGAGTCAATCATTTATACTAGTATTCTTCTTTCTCTAGTTTGTTTATCTTCTAGGTCAAATAGGTTCTGTGGACATGACCTAAACAATCAGTTATGAGTGAACTAACAAAGAGCTCGGATGTTTTAAGACATCTATCAACGATTTTTGGTATTATAAAGAATAGTCGGGTTCAAGGAAGGCGTACAATGGCGAAAACAGTTACGTTCCTAGTCCTCGTACACTCGCATTTGGACGCGCTACTTCCGTTATTTCACTTAACAAAATAATGTTTTAGGCATGGATCAGTCGTCTTACGCGTCAGCAGTGACGCCGTTTCCTGCGCACGCGTTGGCGTCAGACTCCGCGGACGGCAAGCCTGCCGTTGGGCCGTGCGTCTCAGAGACTGACCATACTAAAGAATGTATATGTCACATGGAGGTGAGAGTTAATGTTGTTGTACATTGGAATACATTTTGACAGGATAGATTACATATGCAACCAAAATATTTCCAGATTCAAACTTCAGGCCCTGTGCTTCACAGTTGTGATATCTTATTGCTATTCCAACTTATTCTGTTACTTGTTTATTATTTCTTCTTTCATTTTAATAATACATGCTTGGAATTATTTGTAATACACCAAATTGTGTGTAATACAAAAATATATTGTTCAACAGGTATGCGTGAATTGGTACCCTTGTGGCTTAAAATACTGCAAGGGTAAGCCACAAGGAGGGCTGAGCTACAGATGCGGCATCAAGACTTGCCACCGATGCTACCGCTACCACTTCTACGTGCGGCGGCGCGACGCGTGCCCGAGCTACACGTGACGGCGCGACCGCCGGCCGCCGCGCCGCCGCGCACTCTGCCAAACTTACCATCTAGTCCTCATATTCATCATGTTCATATATTTTTATAAAGAACCTTTGTTCTGTGACCAAACTGTGACAATACCATGGATCCATCCTTGTAAATATTATTTTGCAAAGCTAATAACTATACTTAATTAAGTTTTAAGAAATACACTTTGAATACTATTTACATGCGTGTTTTATTACTAGAAGTACCATAAATTATTTCAGATAAGTATTCATACACAGAGACTGCATTTAAATCCACCTAAATGGTTGCTACAACTATTTTAAGTTAACAATCGTATTCTGTTATATTAACAGCTCAGTTACCCTAATTAGGTTGACCCAGGGAAGGGTTCATGTCTATTCTTTCTAAGGACAAACTGTATTTTCCTCTCCATGTCTTCGTTGTAGATAGCCTTGCATCGCTCATGGTTGACACGCCTCCTAGTCTGGAAATGAATTTGTATCATATGTAGCAGCAGGCTCACACATCCTTTTTGTTTCTCAGATACTGAACTAGACAAGTGTCAAAATATTTATTGGCTTAGATTGACTAACCAATTATTATAATTATGACTCAAGACTCAACAATATAAGATATACCTACTATTAATATCAACAATGATTTTGAGGCGAATCGAAAAATCAATCGAATTGAAATCGTTTTAATGGAAAATTCATAATTGCATAAATGCTTATTTCATAAGGAATGACTTTAAGTGTGCATGTTGTTTACATATTTAGGTTGGAGTGTAGCAAAGGCTGTGCAAGGCTTTTGGGACTTAGAAAATTGTTCATAAAAAATGAAAATTTCGGAAAATGCCTAGTTTTTCATTTCCATCGTATAGAATACCTAAAAATAAGACAAAAACCATCTGGGCACTTTTTGTCTAGGACCAAGGAGCCCCCGTAGCGGGGCTCCGTCGACTTTGCCTTTGTTTACAATGACCTTCAGTGCTCATTTTCAGGCGAACCGTTGGTCCTAGGCAAAAGGTGCCCAGATGGTTCTTATTTTTAAGTATTCTATACGATAGAAATGAAAAACTAGAAGTCCCAAAAGCCTTTCACACCCTTTGCACATACTAACCCATATTTATTACCTGATAAGGTTTCTCGTAATATCTGGTAAGCCTGTACTGATCGAGGATGCCTTCCTTGCCAAGGATTCGGTTCACCAGCCGACATGCGTCGTCTACGTTATTGTTCTTTACAAATACAGTGCGAGCGATGAATGAAGGGTGACGGTTCGATAGTAATTTCAGTGTTAAGAACATTTTTACAATCAATTGACGAAAAAAACAATTTACAAAATTATTTTTTAAGGTTAGAATGTACAATACATACACGAAATGTCAATCTATGTTTTGACCATAGATGTAATATACTAAACAAGATTGCGCACTCTCAAAATATATATTTACTAAAATGAACTCTATTCCAACGCAATAAGGTACTAAATTGGTTGCATAATATACAGAGGCAAATTCGAGCCGAGAGGGATAGTTAGAACGGAGGCCGTTTGTCTCTTTCTAACACCTTGCCAGCATAAAAAAATGTTGTGATCAACAGTTTTGTTTTCCCAAAAAAAACAATTGAGTCACTTATATTTTTATCTTATTTTAACAATTTTAAGTCATCAAATTAATAACAATCGCATATATTTATTCGTATTAATTCTTGAAACATAAACAACATAAATTTTTATTTTGCTTTTTTTTTATTTTGTAGCGGTAACCCTGAACATTCTTGGCGCGTAATCAGCATTTAAAATATTGTTTATTTTTTTTGTATTAAATCAATTTAAACTATTAAAATGGTGAAAAAGTGTTGCTTTTATACTTGTGAAAGTGAATCCTATGGTGGTTGCAATATATCGTTCCACAGGTAAGCTAATAATAACATTTTCGTAAATCAAACAACTAGGGTGCCCATGAATTCTTGTAATAAGTCAAAATATGGGTGATGGATTTTAAAACTGTTGTACTATTGTTATACTTTCCCAAAAAAATGTAGAAAGGCAATATAAATGGCTCAGCAGTCTATATGTGAAGCAAAAATACAAAAAAATCAGTCTGCACTGTGAATTTTCCTATTTTTATTACTGCTAATTCCCGCTAATTATTAAAAGCCTATATTAGTATTTTAAGGTCACAAACTGCGTAAGTTAAAACTTCAATACCAATCTGTGTTTAATAATCTTAGCAAACTCGAATTGGTCTCACATAGCTTAATCTCATAGTTACCCTATTAGAAAGGGACAGACGGCCTCCGTACTAACTGTTTCACTCGGCTCGTTTTTTGGTTAAAAGTGCGCAGTCCTGTTTATACTATATTATGTCTATGGTTTTGACATCACCCAACTGACGTTTACATCGTTGACAGTTTAATACTATATTCCATTTCAGGCACGGCATCAACATCAAAGAGTAAAGTAATATATAGGGAAAAGAGAGCCCACTCACGTGTTATTCTTGCAACCCAATTTGACAATGCGCCATCTTTCTCTAAATTGGCCCCGAACTACCTACATAGCTATAGCTATAAAAATATTATAATTATGCATCATATTCATAACATTTTCTATTAGGGTAAGTAGCACCATATAACTATAACATTGGTTATCGTTATAGTTACATGGTGCTACTTACCCTAATAGAAAATGTCATCGTTAATATAGTAAAAGGTCGAAGGAAAACAAATAATTATTATATATTACTTTTTATTTACGCGTGTATGCCATTGACATATAATTCTAAGCTCGATGGTGTATGCGGAATGCAAAAAACCGCCTTAATGATATTATTATGATCGGTTTTGTTAAGTTACTTGGAATACTGACACCAGGTCTTTTTAGATGAAATTTGATATTTGTGCTTTTTTAAACCGTATTTAATTTATTCGCCTATTATATCTTTTTTTAAAGTGTCTAATATTTTCCTCATACTTTTCTCTAATTAATATTGCATAAATAATTTTATATCAACAAACAAAATCGATTATAGTGTAGTGCCATCTGTTGGTAATTTAAGGTATCTTTTAGATAGTAAATAGTTTCCGGGCCAAATAAAAGGTGGCGACTCTTCGTTTACTTAGCTGTCAAAATGTACGGAGTGTCCTCCCGCTGATCAACATTCTTATGATTGGTTCCGGTGATCCGTAGTTCTTATATTTGGTATTATATTTTACAATGATAGTTTAATTCCTACAACTATATACCTATATTACAAATTAAATCTACATACATATTTACAAAAATAATAAAAAAATATTATTATTTAAATAATAACAATTCTAATGATGAATGTTGCGACGTAATAAAACATGTCGGCTTATCGAATGAACCTACTACGATAAAAGTAGACTGAAGATCTTGCCTACAAAGGTGGTGTATCTTTTCTAAACAATCATCAAATGTCTCTACTTATTCAGACTCATTCACTTTCTCTTTTAGCTCATGGGCCAGTCCAAAATGAGCCATTAAATGCTAGGAAAGCCTCATTATTTATACTCTTTACTTTATATACATATTAAGAGTCCGTGGTACTATTTATGTGCATGTATATCACAGTCCGTCAGCCTCAGCCTGCGCCTGTAGCCACAGTCGGTGTGGGTCAGTCTGGGTCCACTATGTGTCAATGCTAGCGGCAACACTATTTTCTCTGACGTTTATATACAAATCAAGATTTTTTTGTTCTTCTGTGTTTTATTTTATAGGACCTTTAATTTTGTTATTTTAGAAGGATTTTAGTGTTTTACGTTTTGTAATAAATAATGATGATTGCAAATGACGGTGATGCGTCTATGAGCCAATCGTCGAATGCGAGGTCTGATAGTACAGGTCGTACTTCAATGATAGTCGCTCGGGCCCGTAACGTACCCCTACATGACCGATGCAGTATGTCAGACATGGCACATCTGAAGGCAATATTCGATTCAGCTTATAGAAACAAGTTGCTAGCCAATGAATTCAGAACTGTACTCAGAACCTTGTTGAATGTCGAATATGATGATGAAGAATTCAAAATATTATTTTTGAAAGTAGGTATTGATAGTAGGTACTCTGCCCATCATTGTATCTGGGTATATAATGTTAACAAACACCAATTTATTGTCGCCCTCATATTTGCAACTCCTGAACAAGGCCATGAAACTGTAGGGGCTTACCGTTAATTAGAACACCTTTGAGTTTGCTTAGATTAATACAAGTCGCACGGGCGAATTGGACTGGGACGAGCTGGTGTCGCACCTGATCCTGGGCTACTTCGGTAACGATGCGGAGAACCAGCGGGAAGCACTCCAGCCTCCTATCATGGGCCTACCGGTTATCCTGCGCTCGCAACACAGACATCCAATTTCGAGGATATGCTTTTGTCCAGATGTTGCCAAGGTTTGTTTACAAACCATTTTCGGTTTAACGAGGAAGGTAATAATTTGAGCACATGTTCCATTGGGATAAAATAGAGTACCTACCTACTTATTGATCTGTGTTTATTCTTGTCTTCTCGAACAGCCGTAATGAGAACTAACAAAAGCAACATTTATGAATAATTTGTCACAGGATCGAAGCACAGATCCAATGCAGGGTACGTACATAACGGCGAGCCGCGACGGCATGATCAACTGGTGGTCGCTCGACATGGTTCTGTTGAGGACTGGCTACTCCACCAGCCGTAAGCACTGCTTAGACACGTTTCTGGTGGTATAAAAAAAATTGAATTTGAAAGAATAGATGTTAAAACTATTCTTACAGAAAAAGTTGTTCACGTAAGCGACTTAATAAGTTTTGAAATGTTTAGAGGACGAATATGTTCGTTATTCTTTTAGCATGTGATCAACGTAATAAGATGTTGGCTTCTTCGTACAGCTCACCTGAAGGTGCGCACGACGTGGGTGACGGACATGGTGTGCATGCCGGACGTGAACATCATCGTCACCAGCTCCACGGAGCGCGACCTGCGCTTCTACGACTGCACTGCCAAAACGTTTATCTTGAAGATCATCATTACCAGCTGGGAGTATATGGCAAGAGAATCCTTTAATCCTAGCCTCAACAGCGACTCCGAACTGATTTAGAATTATTTTGAGTAAGAAGGGGATTGAGGAAGGACAAAGACAATTTAAATCATTACTAAATTAGGACTTCTGTTGTTTTTAAACCACAAAACCTGAACAAAGGAGCAAGTAACACGCAGCTCAACTTCTCAACTAGGTTGAGGCGAGGTCTATTGGCCTCCTCAACTTACCAAAATGTATATCGCTTCACTCTCTTAAAGCGACATACCTTGGTAAGACTGGTTGTCAGACTATGTGTCTGTCTGTTTAACCCCAAGAAGAGATTAATTTCTAAAGATGTCTTCCTTCAAAAACATAACTCCCTTAGGGGTGAAGTTTTATAAAATCGTTACTTAGAGAATGTCTACGTCCTAACAGACACCCAGTTGCCTCAAGTTTGTACGTTCTATAGTTTCTGAGATGAATTAGTGTATGTAGTGGGAAGATTCTATGTGAGCCCTCATTTCCAACGAAACGAATAATATGTGCCGATTATAGGCACAGCGCCTAAGGTAGAAGGGTCGTTTTCAAAATAATTGTAAATAACGGCTATGAAACAGATAGGAAAGCTATATTATTATAACAGAAAAGCAACAGAGATGAATTATTAGGGTTAGTATACAACGACATAATTTTAAAAGAAAATAGGTAGGTAGTAGTATTCGAATCGTTCTCTATAATTTCGCTGTCGTTCAGCTGGTGTTATAAAAAAATATAGTAGCATATTGCCTGTGAAGAAAAAAAACCTTAATACGTAAATATTAAATATTTTACAACAAACCCCACAGTAATTCTTATACCCAAACTAAAGCCGTCCCTAGTAAGTACGTAGCTAAGTAGGTAAAATTATTTCATCATTAACTTATCCCACTATAATACATGATGTTACCTGCAAAAATCGATTGTAAAAATCTATAACGATAGAATACATGTTCAAGTTTTAAATTTTATTTGTGGATTGATTTTTATTTAATATGTCCATGTCGACTTTTCGTAAAGATACTTTTACAAAGTTATAAAATAAAAAGAAAAGTGGTAGGTTTGATTAAATACGTTTTTATCTCGGTACGTACACTGTGAACAAACCTTAACCGTTCATGTCTGTTACGTCACAGAAAAAAGTAATCGATATGATAACCGCTATGAATAAACTGCTTGTGTCTAATCTAAAAAAATCTCTTTTTCAATGCTAATTCTTACTTTATACGAAACTTGTATAGTACAGTGATAGTATCAATATACATTTATTCTAAACTGAGTTATAAAACAGTAAAAGTACTTACCGATACTTTAAAAGTCTCACAGTAATAAGTAACTTTTAACTGTCGAATAATCACTGCACCACAATATTTCGTGCTTGTTGCGCTTAACAAAATTACCGAACATTTTTGATTCGTCGATTCTTTTGACAGTTCAGTTGCTAATGTTTTAGGTAAAATAATTTTGATAACTACTACAAAAAGATTAAAATTACTAACGTAACAGACAGGAATAACAGAAATGAAGTGAAATCAAGACATGCTTTAATTAATTATTCCTGAATTCTGCGTGTTATATTTCATGATAATTTTAGCAAATTCCTTCAGGTTCCACAATGCTCTGCTAAGAAATAAATTATTTGTCAGTTAAAACACTAATATTGAATAATAAAATGTTTTTTAAATGTCGCGCCAAGAATGTGGACACGCATTGCTTATATGAAAACAAATGTTCTACGTTGTAGTTTTCTTTTAAAATTAATCATTCATTGAGGATTATGGAGCGTTATTTTTGTTTTTCATAATGCTGAAATAAATGTTTATTCTGTTTTTAAGAGTAATTGGCCAGTAGCTATTTTTTAAAAAAGAATAACTCTGTTGGACGTTTTAATATACAATTTTTTTGAATATGACCCAGAAACATTACGTAGGCATCTAACTAATCTAAGTATTAATCTTAATAAATAGGTAAAATACATTTCGTAGATCTGCACGATGTTCTATTACTTCAACAAGGACGACATCGACCAGTGCAAGTTGATATGTGGAGACGCGGCCGGCAACGTGCGAGTTCTGCTGTTCTCGGCCAGAATGCGCGGACCCTTTCGGAACGACGCTGGTCGGGCTTTGAAAATTTTACGACACGTTGACCTTCAAAAAAGGGTGACTTTTACTAAAATTTCCGACAAAACACTTCCAGTATGTTCTTCCACATAACTCGTCGAGCCAAAAGTAAGATGAGTAGTCGTGTAGTGGACACTGGACAGTGCCTAAAACTGTACCTAGCTGCTGTGCAACTACTCACCTAACTGTATAGTCCCGATGCTTCAAATAGCTAATTACAGACACATCAATTTATTTCGTACGTAGGTTCTGTACCTATTTCTCATTTTCACTTCGTAGTTACGAAGCTGGTTTTCTAACAGCCACACATGCTGCCGGAGCTGCGCGTGGTGGACCTGGTACACCTGCACCCGGAGTGGGTGCGCCAGGTGTCGTACTACGCGTCGCTGCACTGCGTGGTCTCATGTGCTACCTGCCCCGACTCACTGCTCATGTGCGACCTGGAGGGCTCCAAGACGCATTACATGTTCAGAGTTGAAAAGGCTAGTCACTATTGATTTAACGAGCGCAGTCATTATCACGGGTTGTTCATTCTTTCTCCGTCAAACAAGTATTCCGCATTCATGGAAATGGGAGAAAGGGGTCGTCATTTTAATGTTTTCGGTGCAAAAACGTTTTTATGAAATCCTTAACAATATTATTCAGGGTATACAATGTTTCGCGTTTGAAGAAGAGACGCACGTGCTGGTGACAGGCGGTCCTGACTGCGTGGTCCGCGTGTGGAACCCCTTCGTGCCCTCTAAGGCCAGCGTGACCTTCATCGGCCACCACGCTGCTATCACCTGCTTAGTGCTGCAAGAGAAAGGACGTACTGTCTACTCTTTATCCAGAGATAGGACTATTAAAGTTTGGGACGTACAAAGCCAAGTATGCCGACAGGTAGGATTGGTTAACGTAGATTGTTTAGTTGTCTTTATTTTGCTCCAAATAATACCTTCTTTTCACAGTAGGTTTCATTAGGCTTGCGTACAAATAAACGACTGTTATGAAACTATATTTTGCCCCGTATGTTGTCTATACCTACAGACGTACATCGACATCCCGTCAGTCCTGGGCGAGCGCACGCCTATATCCGCGGTGTACAACCCAGCCACGCGCGAGTTCATCCTCGCAGCCATCAAGATAGCCATCGTGGTGCTGGACGAGCAGCTCAACCCGCTGCACACGGACGGGTACACGCACTCGCGAGCCGTCGCACTCGTTCTTTATAACCCGTTGTTCAAAGTCATTATTACTTGTGGCACGGACAGTATCATCATTAATTGGAATCCGGTAACAGGTAATTGTTAACTGATTACGTTAAATACAAAAAATTGTATTTAGGTAGGTCCAGAAAGTCAGACATTTCCATTCCATTTAATATCTATACTTACCTATATTAATGTATTTATGTTTCATATAGCGAATAACAACTTTATTGTAATGACCAACTATATAAGGCTTGTGGGATGTGTTAAGATTTTCCTATGTACGGGATGTGCAGGTAAACGCAACGTATTAATACGTGACGCACATACGCGCCTTCTGCACGGCGAGCTGATCCCGGTGGAGATCACCGCCTCCTGCTTCGACCCTGGCTACCAGCTGATGTTGACTGGTGCCAGGAGTGGTGAGCTCAAGGTATCATGTCAGACTTTACACCTTTTTTTCATAGCATGTTTATCCCTTTGCTACTTAGTACATAGGTAATAATAATGTCCATGGCCACGAAAGTTCTTCACCTGATAGTGTGTTATTTGGTGCAGGTGTGGAATTTCAACACGGGCGTGTGCATGAGAACGATGTCTATCGCATACATGTGTGAAGTTACCAACTGTTTTTGGGTGGAGGGCAGGTGAGCTTAAACGACGTTCTGATAGCGCAACCCCACTGCAGCACAACACTGTAATAATCGCAACTACCCATCACCCCTCCCCGCACATTACAAGAGCAGTAAGTAGCATGACTTCCCGCGCGGCAAAACGCAAAACTTATCGTGTAGCCTCGCCATAATATGTACCTATATGTACTTATATATAAAAAAACCCTGTCTATAACGATCGTAAGATATATGTATAGATCTGTAATGCTTTAGAATCCTAGCGATTGGGTGGAACCGCCATGTGGTGGAGTTTGAGGACTCGGGCATGTCGGTGCATGGCAAGAGTTGGGAGACTCGTCACACAGACGACGTCCTGGCGGCGGCGGTGCGGCCGCCGCTCACGCTGGCCACGGCCAGCTACAACTCTGAGCTCGTGCTGTGGAAGCTGGAGACCGGCCAGCCTTACAGGTTAAAAAACTTGTCTCATAAGAGGAACGCTACATGGGTCAGCTTATTTACGCTCCATACTATTACGCGATCTCGTCTGCTGGCTAGTTAAAAAGTTTAAATTTTACTATGTTAGGTATAGTTAATATGTAGTTTTCCAAAAGCACCAGTTTCTGTAAACTTTGCTTGTTTCTGTAAACTTAATTATTCACGATTGTGCCACCAGACGGTTCTCGTGTACGGAGCCGACGCTACGCATCAAGATGCACTTCGGCAAGCGGGAGGCGCCCAAGCCCGCGACTCCTGCCATGAGCCCCAGAAAATCAATCACGCCTTCATTCCGGAAACCTACGTTAGTTCCACATGTCTTTTGCTTTACCTAATCATTTTTCTTGTAAAAAGACTATTTAACTGAATTCTTATTAAAGTTGTTATATAACAAATGAGTTGCTGAATAATCTGGTGTCTTCTTCAGCGATATGTGGCACTAAAATCCGTATCTTGTTAGCAGTACGGGAGCATCTCGCGAGGGCGTGGATCCGTCGGCGGCCATCAAGAAGGCGACGGCGCGGCGCGTGTCTACCGTGTCGATGCCGACGCGCGCGCAGAACATGCGGCACCTGGCCGTGCACGCCATGATCTTCCTGCACACGCGGCCGCAGCAAACACACGTCGGTCAGTAGTTAGTAGCAACGTCACGTCACATGCTCATACACTCCAAGACCGAGACAACTTTACTGACATGTTCCAGCTTCCCTCCTACTCGCGCTGGAGAACGGCACAGTGCAGTGCTGGTCAGATCACTCGGCGGGTGGATACCAAGGCTCATTCCAGGTTATTCACATGGCGGGCGACTACGCGGCGTGCTTGGCAACTGACAACAATAATGAGTTCCTTTTTACTGGTACCACACAAGGATACCTTAAAGTATGGCTTCTAAGTAACTACCTCATCAACGATACGGTAAGACTCTCAACTTCATCGGTCATGTATTGCCTCGTTTCCCGATATGGACTTTCCATATCGTTTATATTTGAGTAACGTCGTCAGAACCTGACTAACGACGTAACTCAGATATAAACTTATTCGAAGGTACATGTAAACATGCCCCGGCTGCGCCTGATGTTCCCGTTCCTGTGGCGTGACCGCATCGAGGGTCGCGCCAAGCGCAGCACTCGCGACCAGCCGAAGCCACTCTTACTGAACAGCTACCGTGCACATCTGCGATGTGTTTCGTCGATAGCTTATATTGATGAACTCAAACTGGTGTTCACGTAAGTCAATTAGAGATGTACCGTTCACCATCAAACGGATCTCACAACGAACATTATGGTTTGGTAAGGTTTCTGGCATTAAACGCACGCAGCTGAGAACCAGGTTTTACATGGAGTGATTGTCTATCTGTCTGAACATCACAACCCAGTTTCATTGTCAACCCGATGTCTCTTTTTTAAGGCTAGTTGTCAGACTATCTGACGACCAATAGTGACTGCTAAAGAAAAAACAAGATGGTCACCCATCCACAGCCTGACCGCGACAACGGTTCCTTAATGATATGATCGATTGATCTGCGCGGCTTCTGGTATTAATCATATGCTGTTGAATTCGCAGTGGCAGTTCAGACTACAGCGTTCGACTGTGGCGTTTGTCCGGTGAATACCTGCAGACGCTGGGAAGCTTCCTGCCGTGGACTCTAGAGGTGACTCGCTTCCCCCCAGACGTGCAGAAAGTCGCCAGCTCCACAACGTTCAAGGTATAAGAGGTGTTAACAAATTATGGCAATCAGCACAAGCGCTAGTGGAGTAGGCAGCTGAGAGTGAGCGTGTGCAGGTGTGGCGCGGCGGGTACGTGTCGCGCTACGTGCCGGGGCAGAAGGAGGTGGACAAGCTGCGCGACATCACCGACCACGAGCTCAAGCACAAGACGTACGGCGCCTCGCCTGCAGAGCCGCTGCTCGGACAATACTACGCGCTGCCAGCGCGTCCGGAGCGGCAAGATCCAATCACGCTTGATGATTCATTACCTACGGTTAGTCTATGACTTCTAACCTAGGAACCAGAGCTCGGTTCCATCCGCGTCCTCTGGAAACTAGTTCCCTTGCCCGGACAAAAAGCCTTTATATTATAAATCACAAGACACTCTACCGAGCGCCTAGCAAGCACATCGTATTCCAACGACATTCGATTGTTTTGCGATTGGTGATTTTGGTCCATACTTTAGCTATTTTGGTTTATACGTTTGCTTTACAATCATATTGCAATCGTAAATCATTTGCAGACAAAATGATTCATTATTGAATGACAGAAAAGGATAAAAACGTTTATTTCAAAGAAAAAATTGCGGAATGCCTCATACGTTTCAATCGTAATTGAGTCGGGATTGGATCTCAGTCAAACGTGAATCGTATGTCGCTTTAGTAGAATTAGGAGAATCGGGCCCCTGTCCGTGTCGGACTTGTGCTTTTCTAGCGCTCAGAGTGCTCGGATATGATGTCACACACTAGACTAGTAGCGCCATCTATTGCATCTAAGCGTAATCGGCTTATATTTACGGTCAACTTTTATCAAAATCCATTAAGTAGTTTTTGCGTGAAAGAGGAGCAAACATTCAATGTACTTAGTACATAATCCACAAATCCATCAATAGTTATACAAATTTTCGCATTTATAATATTTGTACGATACATTTATAACGATGGGAAAAAGGGCTCGGAGGATGGATGGAGGTTTATATTTATTTCTTAATCGCAGATCCCTCTATATTCACACCTGCGTATGGCGTCGTTGCAACCGGTGCGGCGACCGCCCTCTCCTGAGCTGGTGTGCGAGACTCGGCTCAAACGCGGCAAACCTGGTCCCAGGAAGTCGCACTTAAACTTTCCGGTGGAGCCGCAGACACAAAGGCACAGCGACTCGCTGAGCCACAGACAGTCTGACGAGCACACCCAGCGACGGCCCAACGCTAAGATCGACGCAAAGACTGATGCCAAGATCGACACCAAGACCGGCACCAAGACCGGCACCAAGACCGGCACCAAGACCGACACCAAGACCGACACCAAGACCGACACCAAGACCGACACAAAGACCGATGCTGAGGCCGACGCGAAGACTGACGCAAAGACTACACGAGAGCCTCTCTCGAAAAAGTAACCCGCCTGATTTTCGCGCCATGCGCTGCCATTACTATCATTATGCGCTCTCTTGGCATACCAGAATTGGTCGAATGTAGCTCTCAGGCAGGAGACAGCAGAATGTTCTGCTAAAGCTTACAGGCGACGGCATTCAATAGAAAGCCTAATCAAAAGGCTATAAACAATTAACACTATCAATTGATCTGCAAGTTTATAATTGTATTATCGTGAATTAGATGCGCGATTTTCAAAACCATTTTTGTATTGTTCACGTTTTATTATTCTATTTGATAGAAAATCGTTTATTTCATTTGAATGTACATATACAAATAATGTAATGATACACGTATGTATTTTACTACTATACCTACTTTAAATATATTATTTTTCTATAATAAACTTGTTTATTGATGGCAACTAGGCCCAAAATATTTCTATGTTTTTGCTTTTGTTCATTATTGTTTGAGATAATAAATTAATAGTTTTACATTAGAAAAACACGCTTTTATAAATGCACGTAAAAATCACTTGGGGATTTTTCTAAAAGCCCAAACACAGCTATGATACGAATTACAATGTTTTATTATATCATATATCGTTTATTGCATTCCATAAAGTACATTAGGTGGAAACTAAAAAATTAAAGTCACTTTATGGACCCTGATGGGCACAGCACAATAGAAGAGAGGAAGGCGTCATGAATGATGGCGTCGATGTGATGAAGGTATCATGAAGTTCCAGTTCATATCTTCCGGCTCCATTATCAGATCAGTTCAAACAGAACCACATACAGCTTAAAATTTTCATGGCGTTACGATCCTAAGATGGCTTTGATTCCATTACATAGTTACATACAGCTCGACCTAATAAAAAACACGGCTTGCCTCAGAGCCTGCCATATGTACCTAGGTATAGTCCAGGATCCGACCCAGAGGCGTTCTTCACCAATCGTCTTGCAGATTGATAAGTAATTTTTATCAAATACTAGCTTCTGCCCGCGGTTTTACCCGCGGCCCGGATGGTGATAAAAGCTCCTATATCCTTCTCTAAGCTACCTCCCATCTAATTTTCAGCTTATATAAAAAATAACATATAACCGACGTATGTCAAGCTAGTTAAGTTAAGCATGAGTTAAGCGCACGAATAATGAAACAATAAACAATGTCGGAGTTAGTGCTATTTTGTAATTGATCATAAAAATTGGTAAAGGAAATAAAATTGCGTTCAAATATTTTCTAAATGTCTTTTCTCTTTATTCATCCGCTTTGGCCGAGTCCGGACCATAATGTAAGTTTTGCAAGTTCCGACAAGTAAAAACTCATTATTGATCATCGTCATTTTATAACAGGCTTTTTATTTTTGACAATTAGCGCATTTCAAAATTTTAATCATTTCTATTAATGTCAGATTTTGTTTTGAAACACAAAATCACAATTATATAGCTATATTATTTTGGATAGACTCTTCTGTTTAATCTCTATTTTGGATAGGTGTACTAAGTATTTTAGTATTGTTTTAGGATTTTGTAGGGTTACTTTATTGTAAGAGATAATGGCACGCGAAAGTGAAGTAAGGTCGTTGTTGACGTTATCGTCGAAGTCGGAAGACAGCTCGGCGCTGGCGGCGCGTCTGCGCTGGCGCAACGCCGCGCTGCACGACCGCTGCAACATGAAAGATATGGAAAGGATAAAGGAAGCTTTTGAAGAGTCCTACAATAACAAAATGGGGCCTCTTGAGTTTAGAGACTTACTGAAGTCGTTGCTTAACGTGGAGTATGATGATGAAGAGTTTAACATTCTCTTTATGAAGGTCGGCACTCTATCCATACTAAAAAACTATTCATTAGGCAGATACAGGTATGAAAGAATTGAGAGAGAAGTGTGTGGCAAAATTTCATACATTTTATATTGAATGTATAGCATATGTGTCAGATATAATACCTACCTTCTAAGTCTGTAGTATGGTTTCCTAATATAGTAAAGTTAGATATTAAACACTTGTTCGATCACACACTTGTTGTGTTGGATCCTCGAGTAATTTATTAGTCGGTAATTTAAAGAATGAAATAACAGAAATTAAAGAAAAACATACGATCACAAATAGATGAACACAAGTCGCTCGGGCGAGGTGGATTGGGAAGAGCTGGTGTCACACCTGATCCTGGGCTATTTCGGCAACGATGCGGAGAACCAGCGGGAGTCGCTGCAGCCTCCTATCATGGGCTTGCCGGCTATCTTGCGCTCACAGCACAGGCACCCCATTTCCCGGATATGTTTCTGCCCTGATGTCGAAAAAGTTAGCAGTACCTAGTATTCAATAAAACTTACCACTTTTCTACACTTTGATGAACCCAGCAATAGAAAAACGTAGCTGTTCGATCAATTTAATAGTTTGCTGCCGTGAAATGATTGTGATCATCTGTTATGTATGACGTAGTAAACCACGTACCACAGGACCGCAGCACGGACCCGATGCAAGGCTCGTACATAACGGCGAGCCGCGACGGCATGATCAACTGGTGGTCGCTCGACATGAAGCTATTGCGGACTGCTTACTCTTCAAGTCGTAAGTAAAATAAATAAATTTCTCCTTTAACTTCATGGGATTGATCAACACACAGCTCCTTCCCGCAGCTCTCCTCAAGGTGCGCACGACGTGGGTGACGGACATGGTGTGCATGCCCGACGTGAACATCATCGTCACCAGCTCCACGGAGCGCGACCTGCGCTTCTACGACTGCACTGCTAAAACGTTCTCATTGAAGATTGTCATCACCAGTTGGGAGTATATGGCAAGTTGCTATGACGTGATTTTCTACGCTTACGTAAACAAATCATTTTGAAGAAATATCCACTGATAGTATCTAACTGAAATATAGTTTGGAAATATAGCTGAACCTTTAAACTAAATAATTTGGTGAATTGCAAGATCAGCAGCGGTATTCATGGTGTTAAAGTAAACAATATTGTGAGTTTATAGGCAACTCCAATTCATATTAGTGGTGTAGAGCAGAGATTTTGATCCCCAGATCTGCACAATGTACTATCACTTCAGTGAGGACATCAACGAGCAGTGCATGCTGATCTGCGGCGACGTGGGCGGCAACGTGCGCGTGCTGCTGTTCTCGCCGGTGGCGCGCGGCCCCTTCAAGAACGAGGCCGGCCGCGCCAGCATCACTCTGCGCCACGTCGACCTGCAGAGACGGGTGAACCTGGAAACTGTTCTTATAGGGATTTCCCATAGAAATACGGATTCGTTCAGAGATGACATTAACCGTGCCACACATGACGCCTAGCCGGCAAAATCATATTCTATATACACTTTTTTCCCAAAATAAAAAGTTATTTGCGCAACACCGAAAAATTGCGAAACATAGTAAGAACGTGCACTTCCTTGTTTGCCTAACGGCATCAGTATTAGTTAGTAGATATAAATGAACCTTACATTGTTTAAATCTCTACGCTCGCGCTGTTTATTTTAAACCATTCTTAGACTACAAAACTAAAGTGTAGTGACAAATCCTTTGCATCTCCTTTGCCTACTCGAGACTGGAATCTTTCTCCTGGTGGTTAGTAAGATTGCCTAGCTTCCGTTTGCAGCCCAGCATGCTACCGGAGCTACACCTAATAGAATTACCTCGCCTCCACGCGGAGTGGGTGCGTCAGGTGTCGTACTACAAGTCGCTGCACTGCGTGGTGTCATGCGCCACGTGCCCCGACGCGCTGCTCATGTGCGACATACACGGCTCCAAGACGCACAACATGTTCAAAGTTGAAAAGGTGAACTTGTTCTACTTTCTATTACCCTACTTAAATACTATAATGTGATTTTTTACGATGGTTGAAACGTTTGTATGATTTTGACTCTATCATGCGAAAAACGTAGGTATAGAAGGTTCTTGATTAATCTTCACAGTATACTTTTATAGTTTATTCTCAGTATACATGAGTTATTTTTGGTCAATACACTTTGCTGTGGGCGGAAGCTAGTAAAATACAACTGTAATTCAGGCTGTTTTTAAAACGAAATTCATTACTTATTCAGGGTATCCAATGCTTCACGTTCGATGAAGAAGCACACGTGCTGGTGACAGGCGGCCCTGACTGCTCGGTCCGCGTGTGGAACCCCTTCGTGCCCGCCAAGCCCAGCGTGACCTTCATCGGCCACCACGCTGGGATAACGTGTATTGTACTACAGAACAAAGGACAGACCATATACTCTTTATCAAGAGACAGAGCCATTAAAGTGTGGGATGTACAAGGCCAAGTGTGCATTCAGGTGAGCTTATAAAATTATTATCAAGAAATATCAAACTTTAAGCTAATAAATTCGACCAAAAAAAAACAAAGAATTCCTGGATAATATTCTAAACTGCTGCACTTTGTCTCCATGACAGTCCTACATCGACGTTCCATCAGTGATAGGCGAGCGCACGCCTATATCCGCAGTATACAACCCAGCCACCCGCGAGTTCATTCTTGCAGCCATCAAGATAGCCATCGTGGTGCTGGACGAGCAGCTCAACCCGCTGCACACGGACGGGTTCACGCACTCGCGAGCTGTGTCCAAGATCCTCTACAATCCTCTGTTTAAAGTTATCATTACATGCGGTTTAGACAGCATTATTATTGTCTGGAATCCGGTGACCGGTAAGGATTGCATGTTCAAGAAAGAAACTAAAAGCTTCAAGAGCCTTTCCGTGGTTTATTTTCAAATTCGAATTACTTGGATGTACTAATATAAAAAGAGAAAACATTTTTTGTTTGCAAGTATCCGTAAAGGCTCCGAAATTGAAATGAATACCTCACTGATTTGGAAAATTCCCAAGGATAAAGGATATATTTTATCCCGGCACGGGCCAGTAGTTCCCAAGGAACGCGGGTTAAACCTCGAGACATCGGCTAGTAAAAGATTATAATACTGATGAATCCTTGGGTGTACACAGGGAAACGCAATGTATTGATTCGCGACGCGCACGTCAGGATGCTACACGCTGAGACGGTCCCCGTGGAGATCACCGCAGCGTGTTTTAACCCTGGCAACCTGCTGCTTCTTAGCGGGGCCAGGACCGGCGAACTCAAGGTAGCAGATGTTGCTTGATTCGGAAGTTGCCATTTTATATACCTATGTTACGGCCCGAAGTTCGGCTACACCTAACTCTAACCTGGGGTATCATATAAATTACATAAGATAGACAGCAGCTGCATTTTTTTTTATTTCCTAGGTATGGAACTTTAACACTGGCTTGTGCTTAAGGGTAATGACGATTGAACACATGTGTGAAGTCACTGGCTGCTTCTGGGTGGAGGGAAGGTAAGCTTGACACCGATATTAACTTATGAAATTCCATTTAATGGTTTCGACTACAATTACATAGAACTAAAGATTACTACAATAGTTACTAATAGAACTCAATAAAGTTATCAAAAATCTATATCTAAATACAGTCGAATTTATTGTATGACTTACCCATAGAAAACTAAAATCTTATTTCTTATATTGTGTCCGAAACCATTTCTATGAGTTAATATTTCAGAATCCTAGCGATAGGATGGAACCGGCACGTGGTAGAGTTTGAGGATACAGGCATGGCGACCTCCGGCAAAGTTTGGGAGACGCGTCACACAGACGACGTGCTGGCGGCGGCGGTGCGGCCCCCGCTCACCATCGCCACGGCCAGCTACAACTCCGAGCTCGTGCTGTGGAAGCTGGAGACCGGACAGCCTTACAGGTGATGAACTCGTATTTTTATGTTGTTTTATATGATTAAATAACGTGACTTTGACAACCTATTTAATTTATCGAGCTCATTCCATGTCGAAGGCGGTTCTCCTGCACTGAGCCGACGCTGCGAATCAAAATGGTGTACAGCAAGCGCGAGTCTATCAAACCGGTGACTAACGCTAGTGAGAGACTTTCCCTGAGAAAATCCTCTGGAATTCGCAAACCTGGGTTAGTACAGTAGCGGTTTATGTGACTATCCTTTCTAATTACTTAAGCAATTCTGATGGTCTTTTGAAGGCTGAAACTGTTATAACATTTATTCTGTACCAAACAAATAAGTAGTTCATTATTCCATGACTACGTTTCCATAAAAAATTTGAAGCGACCATTATGAAGCTAAGAAGTTGTTAGGCAGACATAATTTGACAGTAGTTAGAACTTAGATGATGCCTCATCGCCTCGAACCTCGCACTCATAAATTACAAACATTCAGCCTCTAAAGTTTAGAGTCTAAAGTAAACAGATAGAGACTAGAGACTAGCGTGGTTATCCTGCTTTATAGCTTAATGTTATTAGGATGGGCGGTGCTCGTGAAAGCGTGGACCCATCGGCGGCCATCAAGAAGGCGACGGCGCGGCGCGTGTCTACCGTGTCGATGCCGACGCGCGCGCAGAACATGCGGCACCTGGCCGTGCACGCCATGATCTTCCTGCACACACGGCCGCAGCAAATGCACGTCGGTCAGTAGTCAGTAGCAACGTCACGTCACATGCTCATACACTCCAAGTCCGACACAACTTTATTGATATGTTCCAGCTTCCCTCCTACTCGCGCTGGAGAACGGCACAGTGCAGTGCTGGTCAGACCACTCGGCGGGTGGATACCAAGGCGCTTTCCAGGCCATCCACATGGCAGGCGACTATGTGTCAAGCATGACGACAGACATCGCAAACGAGTTCCTCTTCACTGCTACCACACAGGGATACGTCAAAGTGTGGCTCCTGAGTAACTACCTTATTAAGAGGCCGGTCAGTATTTAATCAAGATAGATTGTTAATTGTTATTATATTATTTGAGAAATTCGTAGAAAATTCTACAGTTAAAGAGAATAAATTGTGATCGCAAGGACGTTTCTAAAATGATTGTGCTCGAACTTTAAGGGCAGCATTATGACATTTCCTAGTTTTAAACGGGCGGCGGTTAGAAAAATATACAAAATATGAAGAGATTTCGTTAACGTAGGACATACAACGTGTAGGTAACGTTAAATGCACAAAACCTGAAAATAGTTAGATCAGAACAATGATACCTCTACACGGGGCGTCTTCAGAAGTTTAGTTAAAAATATGACTTCACTATATGTGATGAATGAGACATGTTACGAATATCGCAGACGGATGAACATCTTCTTCTTCCTGCTGCCCTGTTCCCAATTTTATTTGGGGTCCGCGCAATATGTAATTCTCTTCCATTTCCCCCTGTTACTCGTCATACTGACACACACTCCCTTCCTATTCATGTCATTTTTCAGGCAATCCATCCATCTTTTCTTAGGTCTTCCTCTTCCTCTCATATAGCATGTTGAGTGAATCACAGACGGATTGAACATGTTTGACTCATAATTCAAATTAGTGTTATCCATGACAAACACGGTAATACAAAAAATAATTTAGGTACATGTAAACATGCCCCGGCTGCGCCTGATGTTCCCGTTCCTGTGGCGTGACCGCATCGAGGGTCGCGCCAAGCGCAGCACTCGCGACCAGCCCCTACCGCTACTGCTTAACAGCTACCGAGCCCATTTGCGCTGTGTCACTTCATTAGCATACATCGACGAGATGAAACTTCTGTTTACGTAAGCACTGTCAATTATATAGGTAATAAATTGAGTCCCCAAAAGAAATTTATCCGGGAGGATTTAGGTTAACATCCAGCTAAGCGATGGCGATTCATTTGATGAATTTAGTGCTACTTACTGACCTAGAAAACTTCATAACACGTTGTCTTAATGTGTTTTCCCAAACATTTCTCGATGATCCACAAAAGCCTTCAAAAGCAAAATTTCTGGTCCTGCACTTTAGAAGATAGAGAATAAATACAAATTATTCTGTTTACATAGCGGTAGTTCAGACTACAGCGTTCGAGTGTGGCGTTTGTCCGGTGAATACCTGCAGACGCTGGGAAGCTTCCTGCCATGGACTCTAGAGGTGACTCGCTTCCCCCCGGACGTGCAAAAAGTCGCCAGCTTCACGACGTTCAAGGTATAGGAGGTGTTGACAAGTGGCAACCAGTCTAAGCGCTGGTGGAGTAGGCAGCTGAGAGTGAGCGTGTGCAGGTGTGGCGCGGCGGGTACGTGTCGCGCTACGTGCCGGGGCAGAAGGAGGTGGACAAGCTGCGCGACATCACCGAACACGAGCTCAAGCATAAGACGTTCGGCGCCGCGCCCAATGAGCCGCTGCTCGGACAGTACTTCACACTGCCAGTGCGTCCGGATCGGCAGGAATCAATGGTTCTGGACGTCTCTCTGCCTGTTGTAAGTCCAATTTAATTTTAGGAACGTTTTATAACGTGTGTCCAATTTAAAGAGGCTTCTCGATGGTTGTTGCAGATCCCAATATATACGCACTTGCGTATGAGCTCGACGACACCGGTGCGGCGGGCGGCCACTCCCGAGTTGGTGCGTGAGACGCGGCTCAGGCGTCTCAACTCAAAGAAAGCACGAGACCCAGAGGTCCAAGTGACGCAGCTTCAGATACAACTGCCGCTGCGGCAGACCGACTCGGCCGATCCGTCCAAATGTTAGCGCTAGCATACAAAGCAGAGTTCAGTCCGTAGAATTTTGATTTTAGCAACAGTTCTAAAAACGCGTTCTTCCTATCAAAAAATGTGCAGCAAGATCTGGTAATCAATTGCTAGGTTGAGGCGCAAAGTATTAAGCAGGTTAATATACAACTTTGCTTTATTTCGGTTGTGCGTATTAATTAGCACATTCGCATATTGAACTTTAGGTAAGTATTTATTTGTTAGGAAGTTTACTATTTTGTAACGTTGTTCGATAGGTAAAATTAAATTCTTTACTATAAAAAAATATTTTAGAATTTTAGGTAGATTTAATATATTTTTAATAATAATTGTATAGGTATATGTAGGACCTGAGCATGTCTGTCTTGTTAGGTATTGTAGTTTTTGTTTAGTTTTACGTTTACCTTACTACTATATGTATTTTAATGAAGTCGGTGAGATTTAATAAAAAAACTTTAACACAAAGAAATATTTGTTTTAGTCATTCACTATATCATAGGCAGCACCATGGCAGCACCGCAGTACGTGTATCGCACATCGGTTACCTGCAGGTGGTCCACTACCGCCGTATGATCATTTGTGCTTATATAATCCAAGTCTTCTTGTTCTTCCTGCCCTTGAATTTCCAGTATTTTTCTCTGTCAGCCTTCATACAATCTTCAAGCCGTCATACTTTACTGTCTTCTTAAGTTCATACTCATGTAAAAAATATTTTTCATATTTATCATTATCATATATGTATGAAAGTCGTGGTGGCCTAGTGGGCAAAGAACCAACCTCTCAAGTGTGAGAGCACGGATTCGATTCCAGGTCAGGCAAGTACAAAGTTTGTTGCGCAATAAAATGTATTTTCTTTCTTTCTTTCTACCAATGCAACTTTTCTCAGTTTGTATGCACTTTCTAAATATATCTTAAAAGACACCCAATGACTGTGATTCGGATGGCACTTTAAACTGTAGGTCCCTGGTCCCTACTGTCATTGAACATCCGTGGTAGTCGTTACGGGAAGTCAGAAGCCAGCGTACATGGTGACACTCACATATAATATTCTTCAATTTATAACATGTTTGGACTTTAAAAGAGACTATGACCCTTGAGTTTGTTTCGGCGTTTCTTCTCAGGGATCATCAATTAGGAAATGCCGACCCCAGCGTTCTTAAAATGACGTGTAAAAGTAGTGATGTAATGTCCAACTTGCAGAATAAACGATTTCATTTCATTTCCTTTATATAGTAAGTCTGACACCAGTCATGTAATTGGGTTGAGGAGGTCAGATAGGGCAGTCGCTCCTTATGAAGCACTGGTACTCGGCTACATCCGGTTAGACTGGAAGCCGCCAGTCGCACTGTGAGTTTTAGAAACATTCACAAAGCAGCCCGCTGTCTGTTATTTCTCCATTTAGGTAGTTTGATGTCTTGGTAGGTATTAGTATTTATGTTCAGTTGGTATTTTTTGGTATTTGTTGGTATCAATGATACGGCATAACCTCAGCTATATAGATGTGGATGTCTTAACATATGAGTGAGTTTATGAGTTTTTTACTTGCACTCGTCCGTATCCAGTTTTGTTGACTTGCCAATCAAAAAAATCGCTGTATGATTGCCTGAGAAAGGGTAGGAAACACAAATACACAAAACCTACTACTATGAGGGGAACTTTAGATTTGTTTCTATAACTTTTTATTTAACCGACACGACAATGGGACGTGCACCTGTGTCTGTGCAAATGCTTGTGCACTATAATATGTCCTGCGCAGTTGGCTGAACTCCTTACATGAGAACAGCCGCCGTAGCCGATAATTGGCTAGGAGGACATCATCATCATCTATTTAACCTTTTTATTTAGTCTAGGTTGCTCGTCATCACGTCTGACTCGTTGGACTTGTTTGACTCTGTGACCCATTTTGTTATTTCTGCCTCGTTTCTGACAGTGACTAGAAAAGATTGTAATTTGGGTTGAAATAGTAATGGCAAGTGAAAGCAATGTCCGGTCGTTATTATCGATGTCTTCGAAGTCGGAGAGCAGCACGCGCGCCTTCTGGCGCAATGCGGCGCTGCACGACCGCTGCAGCATGCAGGACATGGTGGCCATCAAGGAGGCCTTCCAGAACGCACCCAACAATCAAATGAATTCACTTGAGTTCAGGAACTTGCTCAAGACTTTGTTAAATGTGGAATATGACGATGATGAGTACAAAATACTTTTTATGAAGGTATCGGGTACTACCTAATTTTTGTTTGTTAGTTGGTTAGGTTAGTAGGCTTCATCTAGTGCAGGGGAAGCGGAAAAAACCGCTTTATAGTACATCAGTATTTTACATTTAGCGGCATTTACTAAGGATACTATAACACTTTTGTGAACTGGTGATTACTTGCTAAAAACTATTTCCTAAAAGTTAAACTTATTTGGCGTTTGTGTAGGTGGTTTTGTAGCAGGTGACATTAAAACCAATTACAGTATTGTAATCAACACCCAGGTAAACTCCAGCCGTACGGGTACAATCGATTGGGACGAGTTCATATCACACCTGATCCTGGGCTACTTCACCAACGACTCCTCAACCCAAAGAAAAGCCCTGGAACCGCCCATTATGGGCTTGCCCGTGCTCATGCGCTCGCAACACAGACACCCTATATCCCGGATATGTTTCTGTCCCGATGTTGCCAAGGTAATGCCATTTGAAAATTACCAACTTAGCAGTTTGATACCTGGGTGGAAAACATTTTCAAAATAGATAGGTAGCGTCAATTAAGGCAGTGGACGGCGCTAGACTGATGTTCTTCTTGAAACTATTATTGTATGTACAACCTCTTTGGTTAGGTATGTACATAGCCGAAAAATTGATAGAAGTGTGTTAAAAAAAAAAAAATGTCAGTTGTTGTTGTAAAAAGCTTGTTATGTGTGAATTTATAAATTAAATATATAATTGGACTCTCTTGAAGACTTTAAGACTTTTAGTATCCATTTGACGTCGGAGGATTTTTATTCCACAAATTACGCATCTGCATTAGGTTACGGGCCAGCGGAAAATCTTTCCCGTCAATATGGAAAATTTTACTACTAAAATTCAAATCGGTCAGCTCAAAGGCAGTGAAAATTGGGCTACATGGAAGTATAAAGTTTCCGTCATGTTGCGTGGCACAGAAGGCGCCATGGAGGCAGCAGAAGGAAAGCTTCGGAAGCCGATTTTAGGAACAGGCGATGGTGCAGTGATGGCCTATAACTCAGAGTTATTGAAGTATAGGAAGGCAGACAGCAACGCCCTGCTCATAATGACCAGTAACATGACCGAAGAGACGCTGATGAAAGTCATGAGGTTCGAGACAGCACATGAAGTCTGGGAGGAACTTCATAGATTATTTGATGGACAGTCCGAAGATCGCGCATACACGTTATGCATGCAGTTTTTCAGCTATAAAAATAGTTCAGAGGATGTGTCGACAATGATGTCAAAACTGAAGAACATCTGGAACAATTTGAATGCTGAAATTTTGAAGACTGATCCCAATATGAAGTTACCAGATATGTTTTTGATTTGTAAAATTTTGGATTCCCTCGACGACAAATTTTTTAACTTCAAATCCAGCTGGATGCTGTTGAACAAACAGGAGAGGACCATAGACACACTAACAGCACAACTCTGTGGGTACGAGAGGGCACTTAGTAATCATAATGAAGAGACTGAAGAAGTGCTCGCCTCTACCTCTAAGCCGCAGCTAAAAATAAAATCCAGAGACGAGAATTTGAGGTGTAGGTACTGTTCACAAAAGGGACACCGCATCAAGAACTGCAAGCAGTGGAACCAAGATGGCAGACCGAAGAAACCACCTTCACAGTCTACGTCGACGAAGCAGCAAGTGCAGAATATTACGCTGATGATATATACTTGCTCAGAGGATAAAGATGCAGAACATTGGTATGTGGACAATGGTGCCACAACTCACGTAACCAATAGGGAAGATATATTCATAAATTATGAGGACTTTGGGTCGAACCACACCGTGACGACGGCAGATGGCACCGTAGTTCCTGCAAAAGGGAAAGGGTCTGTGGTGGTTGAAACAAATGTTAACGGCAAAATTATGAAGCTTACCCTAAGTGATGTCTGGTACGTGCCTAAACTAACGAAAAATCTGCTATCTATGCTAGCTGCACAGGACAAACTGCGAAACAGTACATTTATTTCCACAACTAAAGAGTGCAGATTGGAATTAAATGGTCAGGTTATTGCAGTAGGTAACAGGGAACATAATGGTGGACTGTATAAGTTACAGATGAAGACAGTTCTACCGAGTAAACCTGTACAAATTAATGCTGTTGATCCATCATGCTTACTCCAGCTATATCATGAGAGGTTTGGTCACCAGAACAAGAAGTACATTAAGGATCTTGTTAAGAGGGAACTGGGGATTAATCTAAATCTAGAGAGTGATATACAGTGCGAAGGTTGCATCTATGGTAAAGCACAGCGACTGAAGTTTGGCAAGAGAGAAAGAGCTAATATGCCTGGAGAGCTGGTACACGCTGATGTATGCGGACCATTCCCGGAGAGCTATGGCAAACATCTCTATTTTGTTCTTTTTAAGGATGATTACTCCGCGTTTCGTCACGTTTTCTTCATTCGCAACAAAAGTGAAGTAAAGGACAAGCTTAGTCAATTCTTAAAAGAAGCTAAAAACGCTGGACATACAGTTAGAACATTATTGAGCGATAATGGTGGAGAGTTCGACAATAAAGCTGTTCGAGATATTCTTCACAAGCAGGGAATAATCCAGCGACTCACGATGCCATACACCCCTGAGCAAAATGGGTGCGCAGAACGAGAAAACAGGACTTTAGTAGAAACCGCTCGATCATACATGCACTCAGGACAGGAGTTTCCACAAGCCTTGTGGGCAGAGCTTATTAATACAGCTGCTTACGTTCTCAATCGCACTGGACCCACTAGGGAAGCAGGGAAAGTACCGTATGAGCTTTGGCATAACAAGAAGCCTAAGATCTCTCACTTGCGTGTAATTGGTAGTGAATGTTACTTCCACATTCCTAAGCAGAAAAGGAAGAAGCTACAGAAGAAAGCTATTAAGGGCAGACTTATTGGATACGATAACGACGATGGGTATCGCATCTGGAATGGGAAAAAGACCGAAAGATCTAGAGATGTCATATTTAGTCCAAGCATCGAATTGAAAATCCCAACTGCATTGCCAAGTCTTCAAGAAGAAATGAATTTACCACCAATTAATGAACCAAGTAGCAGTGAGACAGAGGGAGATTTCGATCTGATAGACACAGAGGGAGTGATCTTATCGGAACATGTTCCAACCCAGATAAGTTCACCAATAAGAGAACCAGAAACTTGTGATAATGAGTCTAATGAACATGCTCTAGAGGGAGAGTATGATACAGCTACCAATGACGAGGCTGTATCAGGAGATCATGTTCATGATGCTTCAGAAGCAGATCAAGCAGAAGAGTTCATTGATGCTCAAGAGGAGATAAGGGAACCTGAAGTTCACAGGTATAATTTGAGAGACAGGTCAACCCTTAGACCTCCACAGCGGATGAAGGATTATATCTGCCTCATTGACTCTGATCATTTTCCTGAGTCTTACGAAGAAGCCTTGGGAAGAGAAGACAGAGATGAGTGGCTGAAGGCATTAAACACAGAAATGAGATCGCTATTGGAAAACAATGTATGGAGTCTATGTGAACTACCGCCCAACAGAAAAGCACTACCATGTAAATGGATATTCAGAATAAAAAGAAATCCAGATGGTTCTATTGAAAAATATAAGGCGCGGTTAGTTGTAAAAGGCTTTAAACAGAAGAAAGGTTTGGACTATGACCAAACTTTTAGCCCCGTTGCTAGACATGCTACAATTCGAGCACTTTTGAGTGTTAGTGCTCAAGAAAAACTACATATTGTTCAGTTTGATGTAGCCACTGCGTTCCTAAATGGACGATTGACGGAGGACATTTTTATGAAGCAACCAGATGGTTATGGTGATGGTTCCAAGAAAGTGTGTCGTCTAAATCGCAGTCTGTATGGCTTAAAACAAGCACCAAGGTGCTGGAACAGCTGTTTTGAGGACATAGTACTAGAGATGGGCTTCAAACAGAGTGATGGTGATTGTTGTCTCTTCACTAAGAAAATTGGACAGAAGAAAATTCTGATCACTCTGTATGTTGATGACGGTTTAGTCGCTGCTACAGACGCAGAGTTGGCGAATGGCTTTCTAGAAGATCTGAAAAGGAAATTAAAGATCACAGTCAAACCAGCTTCATATTATTTAGGCCTTCAAATTAAGACCGCAAGTGACGGTTCTATAACCATCAATCAAGAAGCATATTTAAAGAAGATATTAGAGCGTTTTGGGATGGTTGACTGCAATCCAGTCTCTACTCCTATAGAGAAAGAAGGTATTCAGTCAGGGAAAGTGGTCCCTGCAGAAGAACAAAAGAAGTTTCCCTATAGAGAAGCAGTCGGCGCCCTCGCTTATTTGATGGTAGGCACTCGTCCCGATATCGCTTATGCGGTGGGAGTAGCCTCTCGTAAGCTAGAAAATCCTACAAAGGAAGACTGGAACACAGTTAAAAGAATATTCCGGTACCTGAAGGGGACAATCTCTCTCGGATTGACATATGGAAGTGAGCCTAAACAGCTAATAGGCTACAGTGATGCTGATCACGGAGGAGACTCTACAACTGGAAGATCAACTACTGGCGTAGTATGTTTGTACGCTGGTGCTGCTGTGTCTTGGCTTAGTCAACGACAAGCCACAGTTGCTATATCCACAACAGAAGCGGAGATAGTGGCTGCTAGTGAAGCTGCTAGAGAACTAGTATGGCTGCAAAGAATTTTTGCAGATATGACAGATCTAGAAGACCTGTCCTTAAAGTGGATAATGAGGCCGCTATAAGATTAGCTCACAACCCAGAATTCCATAAGAGGACAAAACACATCCGTACTAGACACTTCTTTGTGAGAGAAATGGTGCAAGAAGGAACTCTAACTGTTGTGAAGACAACTTCAACAGATCAGCTGGCTGATGTGTTTACCAAGGCAGTTCCCAGACCTCGGCTCGTGGATTTGCGAGAAAGGATTGGGATGCATTATATAGGCATCCGAATACTTCTCATCAATTAGGGAAAGTATTATTGTATGTACAACCTCTTTGGTTAGGTATGTACATAGCCGAAAAATTGATAGAAGTGTGTTAAAAAAAAAAAAATGTCAGTTGTTGTTGTAAAAAGCTTGTTATGTGTGAATTTATAAATTAAATATATAATTGGACTCTCTTGAAGACTTTAAGACTTTTAGTATCCATTTGACGTCGGAGGATTTTTATTCCACAAATTACGCATCTGCATTAGAAACTACCTTCTAAACTTACCCGATTGGACTTCAAGGCCCAGATAGCTGCCCAACTAGCAAAACGTGGTTTTCATGCTATTCTAGAGCCTTCACTTATCCAGGACTATACATATAAACGGATATAAGTAGGCACAAATTATAAGATACATAGTATTTGAGTAAAAACAGCATGTATTATGCTGTTAAAAGCGTAGTCGCAACCAGTAAAACGTTCATCGGAGCTTGAATTAGTCCAGATACGTAGTATATTAAAAACAAATTCTATTATTATTTTGCTAGTTGGGAGAAGGCCTATGTTGGGTTACAGCTACTTAGGTTTATGGTTGCTATTCTATGTAATCTTAGTACACTATATATCTTCTATTGGAAGTAAACATCGTGAAACTGTTACATCCAAATGTATGGCACAGGACCGCAGCACGGACCCGATACAGGGCTCGTACATAACGGCAAGCCGCGACGGCATGATCGGCTGGTGGTCGCTCAACATGAAGTTGTTAAGAACTGCTTACTCTACCAGTCGTTCGTAGCTTTTATTATTTTCCGTATAGTTCTAATATATAGATATATATACTACAAACATCATTATGACTACATCCATAATATAATAATTAACTTTATATTAACACTTAAGTTCATCTTATCCTTATAATCAAGTTATTTTACTTTGTAATGAAGCCATTGCATATGTTCTGATTATGATTTTTTATAAGTATCTGATTATATTTATATGATTGATGACAGGTTAACTTTCTTTTACATGGTTTCTTCTCAATCCTTAGCGTATCTGAAGGTGCGCTCGACGTGGGTGACGGACATGGTGTGCATGCCGGACGTGAACATCATCGTCACCAGCTCCACGGAGCGCGACCTGCGCTTCTACGACTGCACCGCCAAAACCTTTACCTTGAAAATTATCATCACCAGCTGGGAGTATATGGCAAGAAAAATATTTTCTGAATAACACATTCAATAAATGTGTTTAGTTTAGTTACCAACTTAACCTATCGACAAACGATATAGATCTGTACGATGCACTATCACTTCACGGCGGATGAAAACGACGACTGCCTGTTGATCTGCGGCGACGTGGCCGGCAACATTCGGATGTTGCTGTTCTCTCCGCACAAGCGTGGCCCCTTCAAGAACGAAGCTGGCCACTCCTTGAAAACTATACGTCATAGAGATCTCCAGAAACGGGTACTAACTACAAAATAATGCTTCGTAGTTTATTATATTTGGTTATACCTACTGTCATATACTATGAAACTGTAAAACACTGCTTAAATTGGGCAAATTAGGTTGTACTTTTTATGAGACATAGTTAGATAACCTGCTAAGATTTGTTGTAATCAAGTTATTAAACTACCATCGGGGTTTCCGTTGCAGCCTCAAATGCTACCAGAGCTACGTCTGGTGGAGTTAACTCGAATCCATACGGAGTGGGTGCGTCAGGTGTCGTACTACAAGTCGCTGCACTGCGTGGTGTCGTGCGCCACGTGCCCCGACGCGCTGCTCATGTGCGACATACACGGCTCCAAGACGCACAACATGTTCAAAGTTGAAAAGGTTATATCGGTGACACAAAACAGAAATTATCATTGACCGTGACCTATACTAATATAATAGAATAGTTATTTGTTATACAAGAGTGCAAAGTTGCTTTTTAACCGCGGGCTCAATTTTGATGACCGAGCAAGCGAAGGATTCTAAAATTGAAACACGAGCGTAGCGAGTGTTTCAATAATTAGAATCCTGAGCGATAGCGAGGGAATCAAAAGAGCACAAGGTGAAAAATCTTTGCACTCGAGTGCAACACGTAACTTTTCATCCCACCTCATCGAGGAAATTACTAAATGCAAAAAAAAAACAAAATGGCGCGCACATATGAGTTAAAAATTAAAAAGAAGTACCTATTAAAGTTCATTTATTTGAAAACTCAGTTTAAAAATGAAACGAGGTTAAAAATCTGTGTAAAAACAGTAATAAAAAATACTTAATTAATTGAATAATTATTTTAAGCAGTATTTTATTTGTTTAATATGGATTTGTTTAAAAAGTCTTATCAAGATAGTCACAAATGGAGTATTGCACTCGATGTTCTAAATTCAAATCACTTTGCCGCTCTCGAGGATAAAAACGGCTTTTGCGCTCAGATATCAAAGGGTAAAACTACTCTTTCCGAGATGGTGGGATGAAAATATTTTTTGTTTGTTTGTTAACCGATTAAAAAAAATGATTTCACTGTTGGATGATTGCCACCGGACGCAATCAAAACCACGGGAAAATGGCCAGTAATATCATAAAGAAAAAAATGTTCCCGGCAAACTACGATAAATAAGACATAGCTACCTAAAACTGTTTAATTAAGTTTTGTACGAAGAATACTGTGGTCATTAGCGTTTTGCATTGTAAATGCATTTGCACGTTTATTTTTCACTAATCTCATACTTTGGTTCAGGGTATCCAATGTTTCACGTTTGAGGAGGAGAAGCACATTCTGGTGACAGGGGGCCCGGACTGCTTGGTCCGCGTGTGGAACCCCTTCGTGCCCGCCAAGCCCAGCATGACCTTCATTGGACATCATACCGGCATCGTCTGCATCGTGTTGCAAAATAAAGGTCGCACTATCTACTCGTTATCTAGAGATAGAACTATCAAAGTATGGGATGTACAGAGCCACGTGTGCCTTCAGGTGATTCCTACCTATTTGGAACTTTTCGTTAACACATTCTTCTACACTGACAATATATTTAACAACTTACTATGATTTCAGTCCTATATCGACGTGCCGGCAGTTCTAGGCGAGCGTTCGCCTATTTCTGCGGTGTACAACCCAGTCACGCGCGAGTTCATTATGGCAGCCGTTAAGATAGCCATTCTCATACTGGATGAGCAGCTGAACCCGCTGCACACGGACGGGTTCACGCACTCGCGAGCTGTGTCCAAGATCCTCTATAATCCTCTGTTCAAAGTTATCATTACGTGCGGCATGGATAGCATCATCATCAATTGGAGTCCTACCACTGGTAATATAACTCTAGTTTCATCTGTTTTACATAATCTCATTTTTAATTAGCTTAGTGAATATGTTTCAGGTCGGTAGGTAACGTTTTCTAGGGACTCGCGTCCGTCGTTTTCACTTTTGGGAGTTTGTGTGCAGGCAAAAGCAATCTGATTATTCGCGACGCGCATACTCGTCTGCTGAATGGTGAGCTCATCCCTGTGGAGATCACTGCGGCGTGTTTTGACCCTGGCTACCAACTTATGGTCACCGGTGCAAGGAACGGAGAGCTCAAGGTAACTTCCAATATTTATTGATATCTGGCTGTCCATTAGGTAGGTCTGGAAGCTATTCAGCGATCAAGCGGTTACCTGATTCCGCAGCTTTAGTGATTAAGAAGCTTTTTTTGATATTTAAACCAAACTTATAATAGGTAATGATCAAAATGATTAAACTTATAAGAGATAATAAAAAAAATATTCAATGAAAAACTAATAAGTAATTAAAATTTGCTAGGTTTGGAACTTCAACACGGGTTTGTGCATGAGAGTGATGACCATTAAACACATGTGCGAGGTAACCGGCATCTTCTGGGTGGATACGAGGTGTGACACTTTTTAATATAATTTAACAACAATGATAATAACAGAATGATATTATTGGTTTCCATGTTTTTGAACTGTTTAGGATTTTGGCAGTTGGGTGGGATCGCGTTGTGACAGAATTCGATGATTCCGGCACGTCGAAGACCGGCAAGAGCTGGGAGACCCGACACAATGATGACGTGCTGGCGGCAGCGGTGCGGCCCCCGCTCACGCTGGCCACGGCCAGCTACAACTCCGAGCTCGTGCTGTGGAAGCTGGACACTGGCCAGCCTTACAGGTCTGGCAAAATTAGCCATATAAAAAAAAAGTTTAAGATTACATTGAGAATAATTCTCTTGGATACGATTTCCGGGCCGAGCAGTAATTGCTTTGTGGGTAAAATAAAGGTAGACTTTAGTCTTGAAAATAAACGCAAAACCTGTTGAAAAAAATACCTAGTCCATGGTAAGGTATTAAAGAGATATTAATTATGAATTGTATTCAGACTGTTCACGTGCTCCGACCCGACGCAGCGCCTTAAGATGCACTACAGGAAGCGCACCTCCATCAGGCCCGTCACGACGCCTTTCGACAAGACTCCGAAACGAGCTCTCGGTTTTCGCAAACCCAGGTAAAAAAATATTAATAAAGTGGCAATGATACGTGAAGGGTTACGTTATAAAGTAGATACATGTGCATGTGCGCAGCTTGGCAGCTCGCGGCAACGTGAACCCCCTGCAGGCGGTGCAGAAGGCGACGGCGCGACGCGTGTCCACTGTGTCGGTGCCGGTGCGCGCGCAGAGCATGCGCCGCCTCGCCGTGCAAGCCATGCTCTTTCTGGAAACACGCCAACAGCACCCTCGTGTCGGTCAGTCAAACGCTAGTATTATTATTTTCTAGACTTAGGCCTTTAATTAGAATGTGGCTATTTTTCAACTCACCGTCATTGCTAAGATTGCACCCCTTCATTTGAATTCATAGAATAAGATTATCTGAACACCTACCTAAGTAGTCGGTTTTGTTATAGCTTCCCTTTTGGTCTCCGTGGAGAACGGCGCAGTGCAGTGCTGGTCAGATCACTCGGCAGGCGGGTACCAGGGATCCTTCCAGGCCATCCACATGGCGGGCGATTATGTGTCATCGCTAGCAACCGACATTAACAATGAATTCGTCTTCACTGGTACCACCATGGGATACCTCAAAGTGTGGCTCTTGTCTAATTATTTTGACAATAAAACGGTGAGTCATATTTAAATGAATAGACTACGTATGAAGCTCCTCGGACACGAGACGGTCACGACCAAGGTTTGTGATTACAGACTAGATTAACTAAAGAAACGATATGAATGGCTAACCGGTTGGCACGACTGGTCGTTGTCAACAACTCGTATCGCCTGCAACCAAGGATGCGGCTTGGCCGAGGCCAGCCGCAATATTGATATGGTATAGTCATAATGTTACCGTATCAATTTCGATGCCATATAAATAGCATAAACTATCGAGTGCACTGTAATATAGGATGAAATTAAATTAGAGTGACTGTAAAGGACTGAGTGATTATAAAACAATAATCTGTCCCAAAAAAGAAAAATTACAGAAGGACAAAAATAATGGCCATATTATGGTCAGTCCTTGGTCGGCGACGCAGCCCAAACATAGCATCTTCTATCCAGGTACCACGACTAGACTATTAACTAATGATCGTCTAGTGCGCGAGGTATGAATGTGTTGCGACTGTTGTAGGTACATATAAACATGCCCCGGCTGCGCCTGATGTTCCCGTTCCTGTGGCGTGACCGCATCGAGGGTCGCGCCAAGCGCAGCACTCGCGACCAACCCCAGCCGCTGCTGCTTAACAGCTACCGCGCACATCTGCGCTGCATCACCACTGTTGCTTGCTTCGACGAACTCAATCTCATCTGCACGTAAGATCATTTTTCATGAGTCGTTTTACATATGAGATTTGTTGATAGTAAAAGCTCTTACAATAAAAAAAGATTTATACACAGTTATTTTTATTATATGTATGTAGTTACTACATACCGTTGCGGAGTTCCACCAACTCCCTCTCGTCATCATCATCGGGTCAGCTTTCAACTTTCAACCGTTTTATACGTATATCAGACATACACCTAAATGTTAAGTACCCTTTGTGTTTACCCTTTGCATGCCGAAAATATTCAAAATTTACGCTTGATCTCTCAGGGTTTCCATCTTCAGATCCTGACACGAAAACAACGAGACCTGGGAAGTAAACCCCAATCATACAAATCCCAAATCGGTCCAGGCACCTTTGAGTAATCTGCGAACATATATAAAAAATAAAAAAAAAACGACGTCAAAGATTCCAACGAATGAGGGTTTTCTAAAATGGCGTCCACCAGGTGGCGCACTGAGTCGTCAGGTCCAGGTAACTGTCAAAGTGCTTATCTTTACTATGAATAGTGAACGATTTTAGTGGTTTTTTTATTTTATAATTAAAGCACTGCATTATTGTTTTACTATTGAGGTTGAGTAAATAAAAAAAACTAAATCATATTGTGTTAACAAATTTTTCAACTACCAGTGACTTTTGCACCCTCTCTCTTAGCTCAATTTTTAGTTCGGAAACCTTATTCTGACCGTAGTCCATAATAAAATCAATAACACTTCCAATATAACAGAATTTCAATAAACAATAAGTTCGGCACCTACAATTCCATACTATTTGACAGCTGTTTGGACCAGACGCATACGTGGCGCCACCCGGTGGCAGAAAAAATTTCAAAAACCCTCATTGAAATCCTCTATTTTGGGAAGTGGGTAAAATATATTGAAAAATTGTTAATTTATTTATTTATTTATTTATTTGCATCAGGCATCTAAGGCCCATAGAAAATACAATAGCATACTTAAATATAGTAAAGACGGTAACCAGTATCGATAGATGATGTCAATTTTCAGCGGCAGTTCAGACTACAGTGTGCGCTTGTGGCGTATCTCTGGTGAGTACCTGCAGACGCTCGGCAGCTTCGTGCCGTGGACGTTGGAAGTTACACGTTTTCCACCTGATGTGAAAAAAATTGCTAGCTCTACCACCTTCAAGGTATGCTCTTATAAGTTCTGAATAGTTGACAGGCATTTCCTAAATATCATTAAAACGTGTTCTTAATTCAAGGCCATCTTAACAGGTATTAAATGGTGGTGTGGTGTCACGCTACGTGCCTGGTCAGAAGGTGATAGACCTGTTAAGCGACATCACCAAGGAAGAACTGAAGCTAACGTATGGCGCGCCGCCTGATGAGCCACTGCTCGGACACCATTTCGTAATGCCCGATCGGCCAGAGGTGGAAAAACCCATCGAGCTTGACGTCTCGATGCCAAGAGTAAATAAATTCATCTGAAATTAAATATAATAACACACTGGTTATCCTTACAGTAAAATATACAATAGAGAGTCTCCAATGTATCGTCCGGTTTCGACCGCTCTTGGTATAAGGTGAGTTTTCTGTTGCTGCAGATCCCAATGTACACGCACCTGCGCATGGCGTCGATACAGCCGATGCGGCGCCTGGCCACGCCCGAGCTGGTGCGCGAGACGAGGCTGCGCGAAGGCCTCGCCAGGAAGAGCCCGCCCGACGCCGTGCCCACCACGCACCTGCAGGTGCAACTGCCTCCAACCGTGAAAAAGTCTTAGCCTGACGTTATAAGCTAATAGCTATAGCTACTAGTCAGCCGACTGGGAGACTCCACAGTCCAGCTCGATGAGAACAATTGATTAATTTTGATACTAGAAATGTTTCTTTATTTGGTCAATAGTTCGATTATTTTCGCAATTAGTTGAATTATCGCTTAATTATGCCTACATAGTTATACGAGTTGAGTTATGTTTTACTTATTATGTTTAGCAGGGTTGTGTGTTTTTTTAAGCTGAACTTAGTATACCTAACTATGTAAGGAATATAACTTTATGAATGTAAGAATATGAATAACTTTATCTTATGTTAATTGAGAGCCGCTCAGAAACATTTAATTTTTTTTGTTATGGAAATGTCGCAGACTTTTTTAATATACTTACAAAACATCTTACTTGTTGGCCTTTAATTTACTGGTTACGTGTTTTAGCTAACATCCGTTTTTTTTTATAAGTTTTCCTCAAAGTAAAAAACTGTCCGCCTGTCACGCACACGAGAGCAGAGAATTAGTGAAGGTATCGAATTGAAAAAAACTCTCAAGGTAACCAAAACCAACAGGGGACTACTACTACTGATTGACCTAGCTAGAACTATGTTGACTATATAATTTTCTAGCTATTACCCGTCGTTAGCCCGGCGTCTCGCGGCAGCGGGAGTGAAATAATTCCGATTGATTTCGATTTGCAATCTTGCACTACTGGGAAGCTACATAATCTCCTGTGTAACATAGACATTTTGTCCGGCTATGGGAAGATCCCCTGAGAGGCGTGTGAAACTACGGGAACCATAATTTAAATGGAGTATAACTTTGTCAGGTTAGGTACTCAACCTTTTTCTAAAGTTATAGGTAGAGTGGTAACATCTATGGTATACAGCTTATAACCTTATTAAAAGCCCTGAGACAAAATTAAGATTTTGAAATGCCAAAGCGTTTTTTGATATTGACATTGATTGACACTATCATAAACAAAACAAACATGGAGAGATCATAGCTCCATTTTTTTACAAAAATCAATAATATATACACTACTTTTGATATTGTTTAGAGTAACTTTCAATAAAAAATAGAACAATGGCTAACGACAGTCAGATAAGGTCTACGATGTCGATGTCTTCGAAGTCGGAGGGCAGCCTGACGGCGGTGACGCGCGCCGGCCCGGGCTGGCGCAACGTGGCGCTGCACGACCGCTGCAGCATGGAGGACATGCTGAAGCTCAAGGAAGCCTTCCAACAGGCTTTCAATAACAAGCTTATGGCCAACGAGTTCAGAAACCTTCTTAAGACTTTGTTGAATGTGGAGTACGACGATGATCAATTTAAGATTCTCTTTTTAAAGGTAGATGTTGCACTCGCACATCCTGATAAACTATAACCGGATAATGTAGCTTCCAAAAAGTGCTGGGATTTTTCAAATCAGTTATGTAGTTTCGGAGAATTTAGAGCAGGTACAAACAAACAATAAAATGTTCCTCTTTATTATATTGGTATAGGTAGTACAGATAGGGAGTAAAGAGCTAACGGTAAGCATTTAGCCTATATCTACCTCTTCCTGCTGATAATGGACGCGCTAACGTCCGATATTATTCTGGTCGGAGAGAGTAGACCGACAGTCCAGAGAGCATTGGAGGCTTGATGGCTGAGACTGGTGACTAGACTTGTGAACAAGAGCTAAACCGAATACCAGCATCCAGCATCTACGTAACAATCAGGACTTATAGCCATAATCCTAGCCGGCCTGCCCCTACGAGCCTGCTCTGACTTACCTTCGTTCACTCGTCCAAAGTGACGGTGAGGACGGACGGCGACGTTACTTTTTTTTAAATTTATTGAACAAAAAGATGAAATCATAGAATAATTACCTAAATCATTGTCGAAATTATGTTCAGATGAACACAAGTCGCACAGGCGAGGTGGACTGGGACGAGCTGGTGTCGCACCTGATCCTGGGCTACTTCGGCAACGATGCGGAGAACCAGCGGGAGTCGCTGCAGCCTCCTATCATGGGCTTGCCGACTATCTTGCGCTCACAGCACAGGCACCCCATTTCCCGGATATGTTTCTGCCCTGATGTCGAAAAAGTTAGCAGTACCTAATATTCAATAAAACTTACCACTTTTCTACACTTTAGAGGTAATGAACCCAGCGATAGGAAAACGTATCTGTTCGAACAATTTAGTAGTTTGCTGACGTGAAACGATTGTGATCATCTGTTAATGTATGACGTAGTAAACCACGTACACAGGACCGCAGCACGGACCCGATGCAAGGCTCGTACATAACGGCCAGTCGCGACGGCATGATCAACTGGTGGTCGCTCGACATGAATCTATTGCGGACTGCTTACTCTTCCAACCGTAAGTGTGAACATAGCTCCTATTCTCTACTCCTCTCGCTACTTAGGAGAACCTAATCACTGGTAATGGCACAAACTAATTGAGTACTGAGTACACCTGACAACCGACTAAGTGATGAGTTTATACATATTTACTATGCATCACACTTCCAAGAGCACCTTGCTTGACTCCGAAAAGCAAGCGTGATGTGGGGCGTAGGTACTCAAGCAAACAAAATCACAGCATTTCGACAAACTACTGTTGACTAACAAATGAGGTAAAAGCATTGACCGTTAAGCTTGCCTGTTGCTATCTTATCTAAACAACGATAACGAGTGAATGTTCACTTTTGGCTTCTGTACTGCCTATGAGAAATATTAGGAACTCACAACATCATTTCTCAATATTTATGTGTGTCTGCAGTTCTTCAATTCACTCTAAATCGAGGTGGCATAGTAAGGGAAAATCTTCTGTGGGCCTGATTATGATCTCCCCTCCTTAGCGTATCTGAAGGTGCGCACGACGTGGGTGACGGACATGGTGTGCATGCCGGACGTGAACATCATCGTCACCAGCTCCACGGAGCGCGACCTGCGCTTCTACGACTGCACCGCCAAAACCTTCACCCTGAAAATTGTCATCACTAGCTGGGAGTATATGGCAAGTATACGTCTTAACTGTTTGAATCTCTAGAATTCTTTACATCATAAAGTTTAGAAGCAGTACCTGCCAATATAAATGAGGTAATCACCGGTGAGATAAGATAGTCATTCCATCTCATCCGTCTAGCTAGCCCAATGCAGCCATATGAATACGTACGATTGATTCGAGGTTCTATCTGATAATTATAAGTGCTGAAAATATGTGTTTGCTGATAATGTCTATGCCGATTTTTTTACAAATTCCATGAATGAAAGTGTCTTCACTTGTATATTAACTTTCATTTGACAGATCTGTACGATGTTCTATCACTTCAGTCAGGATTGTGACGAAAAATGTATGTTGATTTGTGGTGACGTGGGCGGCAACGTGCGAGTGCTCCTGTTCTCCCCAATCCAGCGCGGACCCTTCAAAAATGAGGCTGGACGGGCGCTGAAGATATTCCGTCATGTAGATCTGCAGAGACAGGTTATTACACAATTGCTAGTCATGTTTATTTATTTATTTATTTATATATTTCCACACTTACATCTATCTTTACAGGATCTTAACCTAATGCGATAGAGAAGTAAATAAAAATTCTAAACATATCAACTAAATTGAAACATAACCCTAAAAATATATATAATTAACAATTAAAGTTCTAGTTCGTAACATACTACCCTATATGCAATCCTTGTGAAGTCGTTCAACGAACAGGAAAACAAATCAACATGCTCAGCGATCGCGTTGAGCGTGCGCAGCGCGCGCGACATCGGCGCTTGCTGCAAGAGGTTAGTGCGTGCTGTTGGCACCACCAGCAGCCGCGGCCGCCGCCGCCGTCCCACATACTCATCTGGCACGCACAAACGAAGTTCTTCCAGTATTGCTGGATTACAATTTTTACCACGTAAAAGTTGAAATAAATAAGTAGCCAGCGATACTTCACGTCTAGCTCCTAGTTTATAATAGCCCACCATACCAAGCAAAAACAATGTTGGATATAGTAGCGGATAACCTGGGTAAACACTATGTAATTTAAAGTAAAGGAATCTTACGAACTTGTTCTGAATTTTTTCCAACATTACCTATTTTGTACTTGGCTTCACTTGGACTCCAAATGGCCGCATTGCATTCCAAATGACTTTTCACTAATGCCTCGTACAAAGCTTTTAAAGCTCTGACATTAGTGAAATCAGTGGCCTGACGTAAAACGAATCCAAGATTACGGTAGGCTTTCTTACAAACTTCAACAATATGCTTCCTGAAAGTTAGATCTGCAGTAAAGTGAATTCCCAAATCTCTGACCTCTGTAACACGTTGTATGGGTTGCCCCTCCATTTGATACGGGCAGTGACTAGGGTTACGTGTACGGGTGAAGGACAGTACCGAGCATTTTTTGACATTGAAATATAACTTGTTCTCCTTACTCCACTTAATAGCATTATTTAAGTCCTGCTGCAACAGACTATGATCCACAGCTTTGTCTTTAACTATCATGCTTAGTTTGAGGTCATCTGCAAACAGAAGGCACGTGGAATATTCAACTACTTTTGGCAAATCATCAATCATAAGAACAAAAAGTAACGGTCCTAAATTACTCCCTTGACTGACGCCAGATCTTGTGTAATAAGGCTCGGAATGGTATCCACAACAGTCAACAAATTGACGTCTCTCGCGCAGGTAACTGGCGAAGAACTTCAATGTGTGAGGTGTAAAACCCATGTCAGCCAGCTTAAAGAGTAAGACGTCATTGTCGACTGTGTCAAAGGCCTTCCGGAAGTCCAAGTATACGACATCTACCTGTAGCCCAGCATCGACTGCTGGAATGTTAGTAGTCAATATGTCTTAGCAGTATTTGTACTTCTCTATGAGTGACCTATCTTTGCAGCCCCAAATTTTGCCAGAAATGCGCTTAGTAGAGCTTAATCGCTTGCACGCGGAGTGGGTGCGTCAGGTTTCGTACTACAAGTCGCTGCACTGCGTGGTGTCATGCGCCACGTGCCCCGACGCGCTGCTCATGTGCGACATACACGGCTCCAAGACGCACAACATGTTCAAAGTTGAAAAGGTACAGTAGAAGTTCAATTAAATGTCCTATCGTCATAATCTATTTTGTAAATAACGATTCATTTATTATACCTATAGTTCGGCCGTTCAGAGAATGCGTTCCTGACACATCGCGATTGAACTGACGACGTAACTTTGTAATGGCGTTGCAGTTACGATAAAAATTTTTTGCTGATTGTTTACCGTTTTAACAATTGATGAAATAAATTTAAAACAACATTATTATATCAATAATCAATGAATGTTATAATTTTGGTCCAAACTGAGTGTCAAATAACTTGGTCAAATAACTAACTGACAGGTGTCAGGAACGCATTCTCTGAACGGCCGAACTATAGTGAATACTTAACCGTAAAAAACTAACACATACAAATATTTTTCAGGGGATTCAATGTTTTGAATTTGATGAGGAGGCACACATATTGGTAACGGGAGGTCCAGATAGCGTGGTCCGTGTGTGGAACCCGTTCGTGCCAGCTAAACCTAGCGTGACCTTTATCGGGCATCACGCAGCAGTCACCTGTGTCGTGCTGCAGAACAAGGGACAAACTATATACTCCTTGTCCAGAGACAGAACAATTAAGGTGTGGGATGTCCAGGGCCAAGTTTGTATTCAGGTAAAAGGATTTTCACCAATCTGCTGACTGAATGCTGATAGATATAATTTTTATCTGCATCTGGATTATTATTTTCTATTGCAGACCTACATCGACATTCCGGCAGTAGTTGGTGAGAGAACCCCAATTTCCGCGGTGTACAACTCAGCCACCCGCGAGTTCATCCTCGCAGCCATCAAGATAGCCATCGTGGTGCTGGACGAGCAGCTCAACCCGCTGCACACGGACGGGTTCACTCACTCGCGAGCTGTGTCCAAGGTCCTCTACAATCCGCTGTTTAAGGTTATCCTCACATGTGGCATGGATAGCATTATCATGAACTGGAACCCTGTTACTGGTAAGGTACTGCTTGATTGTCAATCACATAAAAACTTTGAGACATCGTACGCACTACGTAGGTACTTCGATCCAATGCCTGATGGTCTGATGTTTTGCGGATGTTTACAGGTAAACGCAACGTTTTGATCCGTGATGCGCACACGCGACTTTTGCATGGTGAGCTGATCCCGGTGGAAATTACTGCGGCCTGCTTCGACCCCGGCTACCAGTTGCTACTCACAGGAGCCAGGAACGGCGAACTCAAGGTTTTGAATTCATTTAGCATTCTTGGTATTCATCAGGCGCTTGCATCATCGGACTTTAAACTAGATGTTTTATGTTGTCTAGGTGTGGAACTTCAACACGGGCTTGTGCTTGAGAACTATGAGTATCGCGCACATGTGCGAAGTTACCGCCTGCTTCTGGGTGGAGGGCAGGTGACCTATATGTAGATCTTTAATCAACTACATGCTTCATGTACGCATTCAACTAACGAAGGCTTCTCAGCCGTTGTTATTTATTATCATCATCACCTGCGTAGCCTTTTCGCAAGCTTTAATTTACTTCACCGATGGTTGTGTGTCTGCAATGAAATGTTGAAACTACATTTGGGAGCACTTCCCGCAGCCGCAGCAGTGACTTGGCTGTTTTTTTTTTTCAAATTATTAAATTAAATTAAAAAAGAGCCCTAAGAGCCCTGCATGGGCCGTTACTGAATGTACAGAAAAAAGAAGGAATAAAAAAAAAACTTTCTTTTAGGATCCTAGCAGTAGGTTGGAACCGCCACGTGGTGGAGTTCGAAGACTCCGGCATGGCGATGCATGGCAAGAGCTGGGAGATACGTCACACAGACGACGTGCTGGCGGCGGCGGTGCGGCCCCCTCTCACCATCGCCACGGCCAGCTACAACTCCGAGCTCGTGCTATGGAAGCTGGAGACCGGCCAGCCTTACAGGTGCATATAGGTATTTAACCGAACCCTCAAGCACAAGCCTTGTGCGGATTTATATTAACATACGATATTATAATAACATCGCAGACGGTTCTCGTGCACGGAGCCTACGCTTCGCATCAAAATGCACTTCCACAAGCGCGAGTCCCTCAAGCCGACCTCGAGTACTCCTGACAGGATGGCTGATCTTAAGGGAAAAAGACTTTCCGTCATTAGAAAACCTGGGTGAGTACGATCACAAACAGTAATATTGAAAACCTTTTTTCATTATTATTTTCATTGGCACTTATGTATATTTGGGTAACCAATGGAACAAATAAATGCCCAATTTAACAATAAAAACTTGTGGAGCATACGCGGACGGATAGAATCAATTGCATCTAGTCTAGCACCTACTACTACTTGCTGCGCGACGCTGTAATTATACATTTTGCTATTGTAGTGTTATATTGTGTTCTAAGAATAATTTACATATAAGAAGTTAATTTCAAGAAGCTCATCCGTATCTAGTGAACATTTTTAACCAACCCGGGTAACTGAGTTGTGGAGGTGAGATAGACGGTTGCTTCTTGTAAAACAGCTGTATCCGAGTAGACTGGAAGTCGACCTCGACATAATTGGGAAAAGTTTAGATGGATGATGATAAAGTAAATTTTGCACAGAATGGGAACCTCTCGCGAGAGCGTGGACCCATCGGCGGCCATCAAGAAGGCGACGGCGCGGCGCGTGTCTACCGTGTCGATGCCGACGCGCGCGCAGAACATGCGGCACCTGGCCGTGCACGCCATGATCTTCCTGCACACGCGGCCGCAGCAAATGCACGTCGGTCAGTAGTCAGTAGCAACGTCACGTCACATGCTCATACACTCCAAGACCGACACAACTTTACTGACATGTTCCAGCTTCCCTCCTACTCGCGCTGGAGAACGGCACAGTGCAGTGCTGGTCAGACCACTCTGCGGGTGGATACCAAGGCGCTTTCCAGGCCATCCACATGGCGGGTGACCACGTAGCTACAATGACCACGGACATCAACAACGAGTTCCTCTTCACTGCTACCACACAGGGATATGTTAAAGTGTGGCTCCTGAGTAACTACCTCTCAAACACGACGGTAAACACATAAAATTATATTTACCTTAAATAATTCGACTCGACCGGGCTCGACCGGCTCGACTGGTGTAAATGAAAGGGATACCTACTCGAATCTGCTTATATAAAGACATTGGTCTCCAATAAAGCTTCTCCAATAAAGTCTCCACAGCTTTTTCTTTCATTACAGTCGCATATAAACATGCCCCGGCTGCGCCTGTTGTTTCCGTTCCTGTGGCGTGACCGCATTGAGGGTCGCGCCAAGCGCAGCACTCGCGACCAGCCGAAACCACTCTTACTGAACAGCTACCGCGCACATCTGCGCTCTGTCACCAGCATAGCTTATATCGACGAGATGAAACTTGTATTTACGTGAGTTCCATACACTTCGAAGTATAAAGTTGTACACTATCTATAGTAGTCAGTAGATGTATTCATTCAATAGTAATAATGGAAACGTTACCTACGTTTTAAATACATACTTTTAAATTCGCAGTGGCAGTTCAGACTACAGCGTTCGAGTGTGGCGTCTCACCGGTGAATACCTACAGACGCTGGGCAGTTTCCTGCCGTGGACTCTAGAGGCGACTCGCTTCCCCCCAGACGTGCAGAAAGTCGCCAGCTTCACGACGTTCAAGGTATAGGAGGTGTTGACAAATGGCAACCAGTCAGTCCAAGTGGTGGAGTAGGCAGCTGAGAGTGAGCGTGTGCAGGTGTGGCGCGGCGGGTACGTGTCGCGCTACGTGCCGGGGCAGAAGGAGGTGGACAAGCTGCGCGACATCACCGACCACGAGCTCAAGCACAAGACGTACGGCGCCTCGCCTGCAGAGCCTCTGCTCGGACGATACTTCACGCTGCCAGCGCGTCCAGAGCGGCAAGAACCAATAGTCCTCGATAACTCCCTGCCCGTGGTCAGTATACTTTTCTTCTGTAGATACGATTTCCTGTTGCCTCCAGATTTCTTCAAACCAATTTTTCAAATTATTGAGATTTACCAGTTCATCTTTTTGTTCAATCAATTTGTTCAAATTAGAACCTCAGCAGAAGAAGTATGTTGAGTTGAATATTATTCCAACTATCAGTTCAGCGATAATATGGTGTGGGTTGCAGATCCCGCTGTACGCACACCTGCGCATGGCGTCGACGCTGCCGGTGCGGCGGCCGCCCACTCCCGAGCTGGTGCGCGAGACGCGGCTCAAACGCGGCAGGGTTAAGAAGATACACTACGGCGGTGCACAAGATCAGTCCATAGACCCGACGCAGGCGCCGACAGCGCCACAGACAGTGCCCGTTCCTGACCCAGTCTCAACCAGAACATCTAACACATAAAGCGCTATGATTCGGATTCACCTATAAGTTGTAAAGATCCTTATTTGTAGGTAATGAATAACGGGTAGCACACAGTGCACTTGCATAATCTCTTGGATATCGACCGGTTAATTAGGTGTTTTGTGAAACCGCGATCAGATTTTTATTTTTATTATTTATCTCGTTTAGTATTTACTTACAAAGGTTTAGTATAAATTTATTTATTATTAAGTTGTTATTTGTGCACATAATTATAATTTTGATTTGAATTATTTTAGAATAATTATTTGATTTAAAGTGTCACCGGTAGCATGCGCCTGTAAAGTAACATTACGAATATGCTCGACAACTCTCATGACATCGGAGAGGGAGGATAGCTTGTTATAGCTTGAAAACGTTAAGTTATTTTTCACGTTATAAATTAAAGTATGTCGCAATATCACATGTCAAAAAAAATATTTAAAAAAAAACAGTTCAACAATTTGTAATATTTTGTTCAACAGTAGCAGAATGCCCGCTAAGGTTAAAACTGCTATTGATTGAGATTCAGTGTTATTAACTTAGCAGAGTCGAGCCCGTTCTAATCCAGTGTTTAAAAATAAAGCTTAATGTTACCTACGTTACGCTGAGGCACTTTTTTATAGTAAATTGTGATTTAATAAAAAATATATTTATGATTTTGTTTCTAATTTTTTTAAGCGACCGGCCTTGTCTTCTAACGGTTAGGTTACCTATAAATTACACGCGTGTTACAATTACCCGGAAATATACCTACAAAGTGGTACACAGGCACCCGTAGAGCCGAAAGGGGGTTAAATTACTCCTTATCAAGAGACAATTAACCTTATTTTTGAATCGTTGTATTTTTTGTAATATTGTACCAAAAAACTCATCCATCTTAGTGATCCATCTACGGACCGAGCGCCCCAAGAGTTGCTTAACCTTACGTACGATCGATCTATGCGACTTTGTCTTAGCCAGGAGCTCTTCCTAAGCCGAGCTCTTGATACATTGCTTCATCTAAATAACCGTGAGACTCATATTAATAAAATACCAAAATACAGTTCTAATATGTTTTTATTGCCACAAAATCAGGTAATACGAAAATATACAAACAATTCATAAGTGTTGGTGTTCCGAGTTGTACGTGTCAAGGTTATTTATGATTATTGCGCTTAAGGCTAGTTCATCGTGGTTCAGTGTCGGCATGTGTGTCTCTCAGTTGTTGGCGTCGCGCTTGACGCCGCTGAGCACGATGTACGGCGACTGCGTCTCGCGCTGCTTGTCCTGTAGCATCTGCAGCGTGCCCAGCGGAGTGTCCGTCGAGCTCATCTTTTTCATCAGCTGTTTAGAAAACGTACCATATTAATGCAAGACTTAACACTAGTTCGCAAAACACTAGTAGGCAGGTAGTACCATTTTTATACTAAAATGTTTTGTGTATTTTAAAATGTGTCTCACCCCCTCCTGCACAGCCTTCTTGATCCTCTTCTCCTGCTTGTTCTTGCCGGGGCCCTTGCCGTGGAACTTGTGCGAGAGGTAGCGGAAGGCCTCCTTGGGGCACAGCGGGCGGCCGTCGTCGTCGACGTACTCCAGCTTGATGTTCGGTCGGAAGTTGTTCTTCTCGCGGAAGTCTTGCAGCGGCCCCGAGTGACCGCCGCGCTCGCGCCGGCCGTACTTGTCGTCCTCACTGTATAAATCATTCGTCACAATCAATATCAAACATTTTTATTCTCACACAACTCATCCATAACCATTCAAGTGTTCATTCTAGGGTAAGCTGGTTGGTATATAAGAAGGATGCGGCGGGTTACCCGTAAGTCTTGTCCTCGATGGAGTAGTGGCGGGCGGCGAGCAGATGCTTGGCGGCGGAGCTGGGCATGGGCGCGGCGCCGGCGCGCTCGAGGTAGCCCTTGCTGAGCGCCAGCTGCAGCGCGCCCCACACGCCCGCGCCCAGCGCCGGCTCCGCCCCCAGCCCCACGCACGACCCTGCGCACACACAATACATTGCTGCGCTACACAACGCGACAACAACGGACTTGTAAACAATTTGACGCTTCTATGCGCTTCGACACTAGCATACATTGACCCTAAAGGTATCAACGCATTCTACGGTGGTCATTATCTTTAATCCCTTTTCAAATAGCTGCAACAATTTTACATCAAAAATAAGTTTTTACACCACATTGGTCAGGTGTCTCGGAGGCCGCGGACCTGCGGGGACAAGCTATGGTAATGTTGTGACAGATGTTACCTGCAGCGAGGTCAGCAGGCTTCTCGTTGTCGACATCGACGCGGCTCCAGGCGCCGGCGTTGTGGTCCACCTCCGGCTCCACCTCCATATCCTCGCGCTCAAAGTCCTGTGCAGAAACATTTGTGTCACACTACCATTACCCTTACATTTTTAAAATAAATTATACATATGTGGCGGCTCATAACTCATATTCGAGCAAAAGTCGCGCATGTCGCACATGCATGCATGTCCCAATGGTTTCTCCGCAGCAACTCACGCGAATTTGCGAGTCACTACAAAGAGAAACTTTGTGAGAAGTGGAAGCTATAAGTGAGGGCACCATGATCTCGGCGTGGTGGTCGCGGTTGCCGGCGAGCCCGTACGTGGGGATGTCGCCCAGCGTGCGGCAGAACTCGGCCGTGGCGTCCAGCACCATGGACGAGCCCTCCTCGGCCGGCTCCTCCTCCTTCACTCGCTCCAAGATTTCCTCTACCTGCCAGCAAACAATCAACCTTGTATCGTGTCAAACTTTATGTGCGGATTTCAATGTATCTCTAGTTAGCAAATCATTAACGTTTGCTTACTAGAGATAGGCGTTGGACAATAGCCCTATACAAGTAACTAGCGACGGAAGTCATATAAGCCATATAAAGGAGGCGGAATGGGGGAGTATATAAGGGCTTTTATTTATTATCCAATCGGGCACACTTCCACAGAGATTAATATTGTTCATATTTAACGTCAGGTAGCACGATAGCGAAGTCTAGGAGTGTAAAAGGAGACAGAATGTGTGAAGCTAGCTGACCTTGGGCACTTTGAACTGTTGCTCCTCGGCGAGCTCGGCCTGGCGCAGGCGGCGCGCGCGGGCCAGCGCGGCCTGCAGCTCGGTGTCGGGCTCCGTCTCCTCCTCGTCCACCTCCGCCGGCTGTGTCAGCTGCTCCGGCTTCACCTCTGCGGCACACAACAGTTTCATGTGTACTTTCTTTACATCCACCTTAGATGATGTCCTCCTAGCCGATTATCGGCTATGGCAGCTGTTCTCATGTAAGGAGATTAGCCAACTACGCAGGACATATTATTATAGTGCACAAGCTTTTGTGCAGACACAGGTGCACTCACTATTCGTTCACTCTCATAGCCCGATGGGACGGCAATCCGACACGACTGGAGAGAGATCGAGCGCAGGACCGACATTTACGTACTACCCACCACCACCTTAGATTATCTAGACATAACGTGGCGTCCACATACAGGGCAGTACCCGGTGCTTGACGTGAGCTCGCCACCAACTGAGAAGGAAAATCATGGCAAGAGTTCACGAGTTCGACGAGTTCATCAATTATTTGATAAAATTGTGCATTCATACGCAAGCTAATAACAGTATATTTACGATACCTGTATCATCAGTGTCCAGCGGCGCGGTGGCAGCGTCATAGTCGTCCACATCAATGGGCTCGTGTTTGGCCTTCTTGCGTATCTTGCCCTGCACACAAATATGTTGCTAGCTACATATCTAATTTATTTGTCAATGAGTTTTCCCACATAGGGTTGTCTTTATCTTTATTTATTTACCTAAAACGTATGTTACAAATATGATAGTATATACAAGATGTAAATGTATGGTGACAAAATACATTTCGCTTTACGGCATGCAATGTATGTGGTTATTTTCTTTGATGACAGTTGACAACATTATGAAGGGGTATTGTGTGTGTTACCTTCCTCTTGGTCTTCTTGAACTTAGCCTGTATCTCGTGCTCGTCCAGGTAGTCGCAGGCGAGCTGCAGCGCCGGCAGCTGCAGCGACTCCAGCCGCTTGTCACCGCCGCCTTGCAGCCGCTCTTGTCTCTGTACACACATTACGTTCACTGTCTAACTCTATGTTTTTATAGGTGTAACTTATGGTTTAAAGCTAAGAAACAGCTATGAGACCCTGGTAAGGCACATCAACATTAGGCATTTAATGCCAATACCTAAGTACATTAGTCAAGTATCAAGATTTACAAATAAAGAGTGGCCAATATTATCAATAAGTTACTATAATAAGTCATATGACTGACACAGTGGCATAAAGCCACTAGTAGTAAGATACATTGAATTGTGATAGCTATGAAAAAACTAAATTTATAGTTTTACTTTACAAGAAACTTGGAATTTGAGTTACCATCATATCGCGGAACTTCTTAGCTTCCAAGACGCTGTCGTCTCCGATGAGGAAGCCGCGTGTCTTGGCGTCCCTGTCCTTGTGTATCTCGTCATCATACTTGCTGAGCACGGGGCGCTGGAAGCCGAGCGCGGCGGCCTGCAGCTCCGCCTCGTCGTCGTACGCGCGGTACCCGGCGCGGGCCTTCTTCGCTTCCAGAAGATTCTATGGACAAAACGTTCGTCGAAATTATTTAAAATGTCAATTATATGTAGTTACTATGCAACCTGCCATTTGTGTTTCTTTTGAGGTTGAAAATATGCCAAAATTCTGTAAAACACAAAATTTTAAAACAAAGAGAAGTCAATTTGACAGATGGCAAAAAAGTTCAAATTCACCGTTATCATAAAAATAACAGAGCTTACAAACTAGCCTAATTATCCGCTTTACTTAAGCCAGGGAGTGGGCCAAACTGAATGTAAAGACGAGGAAAAAAGCGCTAGTGTAGACCAGGTGTAAGGTGAGCAGTAAGTTACCTTCTTGGTCCTCTCGTCGTCGACGATGTTGACGTTGACGAGCACGTCCTCGTTGTCCTCCGCCAGCACCTCCTTGTCGGCCAGCGTCAGCACCACCTCGCGCTCGTCCGCTATCTGGTGTTCAATATACATTTTTTACATTCATGTTACAAAAATGTAGAATATCTATTTTGTTAGAAATCTTTGCCCCTGTCCTTGTAAGTCCATGTTCTGAACAGTTTACATCATTAGGCGAACTCGCGAGTATCAAAACACGGTTATGCTTCAAGTCAGACAAGTAAATATTTATTTAATTTCTGAAGATATTGAGACTTCCTCAAGGTGTGTCCACATCTGGCGAATGTGCCGCGAAAGCGCCAGATTTGGAGGCACCCTTTGACTTTATGATAGTGAATTGTTAGTAAGGTGGCCGCAATGAGTATACGTACGGCGTCGATGTCGTGCGCGACGCGCAGGCCGCGCAGCTGCGCGTGGCTGTAGCTGCGCAGCCGCTCCTCGCGCGACTCCTGCTCCACCAGCGCCGACACGCCGAACACCGCGTCCATCTCGTCCAGCATCGCCGCCTAACCACGGAACAACATCTTATGTAATATTAAAAAAAGAATATCATTCAAACAAGCCATAGAAAAAAGCAATAAATTCATATTAGTACCCCTTTTTTCCTTACGTTTACGTTACGAAGTTTTCTGAAAACCACTAGTGGCAAACATACAACAACAATTGTGGTGATAACTGGTAAAATACAAGTATATGCATGCATACCCTTTTAGCCGCTTCACGTTTTTGCTTGTCGATTTCCCGCGAACGCTTCACCCAGGCGGCAGCATCGTCCTCATCAGATTCTTCTGCCAGGAGTGTTGTTTGTAATCTGCACAAAAAATTATGAATCAATAGTAAATAATAGTATTAATAAAGTAAATAATGGTGATTCATTGTAGCTTGTAAGGAACCTCCCACTCAGACTGAGGTTATACTTTCTATCTTTTTCTTAGACACAATGAGGAAAAGGCTTGATTTATATGGTCAAATAACCAAAACTGACTTGTGTCAGTAAATAAATGTAATGTGTGCAATACTGACTTCTGTTCAATCTTCCTCTTCTCTTTACGCAGCTCCAGCTTCTCTCGTATCTTTTCTGATTTCTTCTGCTGTGATATGTTCGCTGCAGGTTTGTGATAGAATTCGCCGAGATCGTCTTTAATTTTACCATCCTCTTTAACAAATAAAAACAACATTTTTGTTAAGTATTCATCAACAACAAAAAATGCTGTCCTGTAATAATTATTATGTACTGTGTTATGGAGATTTGACTTCAAATTACCTGCAGGCTTTTCAGCTCGCTCCAGTGGCTTGAGGCCGAGCTTGGCACGTAGTTTGTTGGTCTCCTCAATGGACAGGCTCTCTTGTGCTCCACCACTTGTGGATGGTGGTGACTGCGAGCGATCAGCTGTGCGGCGTTCGCTTTCTGAGCTCTTCTCTCTACTAAACATTAATTTTGATTAAGATTTTAGACAATGAAGTAATAATAAAAGGCTTATGTTTAACTGATCACCAGATATAGTAACAAATAGCAGACAAAAATAGTAAATGATCACCAAAATGAAACTCGCATTTTAATGTAAAACTACAACCAAAGTTTTAACACTTTGCTATCCTATTTAAGTGAAATTACTCCAAAATAAGTCATTTGTAAGCCAAAAATAGTAAATGATCACCAAAATTAAACCACCATTTAAAGTAAGATTACAACCAAAGTTTTTAAATTCTGCTATCCTATTTAAGCAAAATGAGTCCAAATAAATCATTGTTATCCCAAAAGTAGTAAATGATCATCAATATTATACCAGCGTTTTAATATAAAATGATAATCAAAGTTTTTACATCTTGCTATCCTGTTTAAGTAAACTGACTCCAAAAAAATCAGTTCGGCCTGATACAATAAATATAATAACATTATGGGGACCCTTTTCCTGCACTAGGGTGGAAAATTGTCTATTGCATGCATCTAAACAGTGCGATAAGAGTGTGTTTTCGAGAGAGTGTATTGAGAAACACATTCTTCTTCTTCTTTCTCCTGCCCTGTTCCCAATTTTACTTGGGGTCGGCGCAATATGTCATTTTCTTCCATTTTCCCCTGTCACTTGTCATACTGACACTCACGTATGCATTGCAAGCCGGACACATAACTTAATATGGCATCATAATACTTTATTTGGTAATAAGCCTACATTTTATGGCAATCACAATGACTTATTTAGGCAAAAATAATACATTAATTTGGTCGTCAAGAGTTGGTGATCATTTACTAAAGGACATTGTTCCGGCTCCATACATGTTCTGCCTAAGAACCGTTCGAATGGAAAGTGACTTCTATAAACTCTTAAAATTATATGGAATCCTATGAAATAAGTTTTCACGAACGGACACTTCAGGAAACTAAAATAATTACGAAAAAAGTTAATATTTTGAGGTTATAAATAAAAAATAACCAAGCTTGCGTGAAATATCAGAGTAGTATTATCAAACTACACTATACAAAAAATCAACAATACTATGTACAGCTCTATATGTTCTCTTCTAGATCTAGGAAAAGACTACTCTACTAGATACTAGGAAAAGAGATAGTAAATAGTCAAGTTTAAGATAATTCTTTGACAATGATCATTTTATAAAGTTGCATTTTCTGTCTGTCCCTTTGAATGCTTTAGATCTTTAAAACTACGCAATGGATTTGGGTGCGATTTTTTTTAATAGATAGAGTAGGTCAAGAGGAAGGTTTACACCAAGGTTTTACATTGCCACCGTGCGAAGACGGGGCGTGTGACTAGTTTTCATAAATGCTTAGAATTTTTATGAAAAACAACTACCTAAACGCTTTTGCTTTCAACGTTACGTTTCTTAATATATAGTGAATCCACTTTGGATTTGTGATAAAACGCATAAGTTTCCAAAATGGAAGAGTTCCATTCACCACAATTCATAAAATATCGATATTATTACGATGGAGAATTATTTATTTAAATGATTGTTACTACTTTTATATTAGACAGTTACCTAGCTATCTACATGCCATAAGGCGGGAATCGAACCCGCGGTCTATTACCAAGAAGGCACAGACCATACTAAAAATGTCATTACCACACAAAATAATTTAACAGTTAAAGTAAGGTTTACCAATAACAATGAAAGAGGTTTTCGAGGATGTGCAATAAAAACAATATTTATATTCAATTAAAGGTTTTTAATCATCAATATTTCTCAATAATATATCTAAGAACTGAGCTTTGGTATCTCGCCCAGCTTAAATACCAGATAATAGTCATTATGTGGGCACAACAGCCCACTGTTCTACGCCCAACGATACAATTGCAACAGTATGCCTGATGGTAGGAGCTTCTTACAAAGTACACAATTGCGTCCAACAGTGCATTGCATCTTATTATGCTCGACTGCTTCAGACCAACACGTCGTACATATAAGGTCATGAGCTTCAACCTGTAATAATAAATACAAAAAATCATTAGTAAATATCAAGTAACTTGCAATTGTGGCAATTGATTTGAAAACCGAGAAATTGTGTGCTTATGAAAACATAAGTAGGTAGTAACATTCTTATCAAAATTAGAAAAACACTTTCGTAGACCACTTACCATACGGGGAACAGTCCATTGTTGTATGCAACGTTATCTTCGTTTTCTAGTACCAAAGAACCTCCAGCAGATCCACAATTTATACAATATACTATATTCTGCATCCATTGTTGTAATTATAATATAACTAAATTCGATCACAGACAGAGCAATATCCGAAAATGCTAGTAAAATCCAGTTCTTTACACAAAGCCGAGTCTACCAAGAACGCAATCTAATCGGAGTCCGTAATCAAGCCAAAGTTGTTAGAATAAAACCATGAAACGCATAGAAAATCACAAAAGAAACGATAGTCGCAAAGCAATCAAACCAATCAAACTGACTTCTAGCAAACTGACTGAAGTACACCAGTGTTGCCAATTACGAAAACTATAATCCTACTCGAATGCCAAGCTAGAAATTCGCGATTCGCTCAAAACCATCTTAAAACATTATACAGAATACTAGCTTTTTTCTAGCTAGTCAGTTTAGGTATTTAAATGAATAAAGTGTTACCAACTAATTTTAATAACCGACTTCGGAAAGTAGGTTCTCAATTCGATCCGTATTTACCGAAATCCCGAAAACTTCCGAAACTGGCAGCACTGGCTGACGGAAACATTTTATAAGGCATCAATAATTGTGACCCTACTTTTTATTTGGAATTTATTTATTTGAAGTGTCCGTGGAATACTAAAATATGTTTCAAACAATATAAAAATAAATAAAAATTATAGTATAATTTATATTCACATCGGTTCTTAGGCCAAAATTGAACAATGTCCTTTGGTGGTCGAATACAATTTAAAGTGAAGTCGTGACTAAAATAGCTGGTACTATCACATTTTTAGACTTTATTTTTCTGGTGTTCAGTAAATATTTCTGGTTACAAAACTAAGGGTATCAAAGCATTTTATGGTGGTCATTATATTTGTTCCCATAATAAAATAAGTCAAATTGCAGTAACCGAGTTGAGGGGCACTGTACCTGCGGTAGTCAGCTTCATCTTTCTGTGCGCGGTGCTGCTCCCTGGCGCGTCGGTCGCGCTCCTCACTGCTGCTGCGGCTCTGGGAGCGAGGTGCCGCCTCCTTGCTCAGGTGCGAGTCCACTGGCACCTCTTCAACTACAACAACCGAGACAACAGCTTTATTTACAGCCCTAAGAACTTCCAATAAGGAAAGAAGAAACCTAAAGAGAGTAATTATAGATAACTTATATTAGAAACGTAAATTATAAGAATTACTAACCATCTAACAGCATAAATATAAAAGTTTTGAGAATTTGTGTTTGGTTTTTACTGTTTCATACTAAAAATTCTAAATGGATTTGAAGTTGGCAGAAACACAGAGTATATATCAGATTAACATATAGCCAACTTTTTATCATGTGCTCTGAGAATGCAGAAACCACCAGCAAAAGCTAGTATTTTGATAAATTTACCATAAGTAACTTTGGTGAGAGAATTGAAAATTTTTTGATATTAAGTATTATCTTCATTCATTCTTAGATATTAGCATTGATTTCAATTTTTTTTCTATCTGTGCCCTTTAAGATTTCATGCCTTAATGAAACCTTAGAAAATCAGCTCAGGTGGTTAGCATGTAAGATATTCAATGAACATCTGAGAAAATACTTCTTTTCTCAATATTCTATGGCAATAAGCTACAAAATTTTGGTATAGGGAGTGTTATGAAACTCAGTAGATTTATAACTAGGCACATAAACACAACAAATTATAAATGTGAGTCTACACTACAAATCAAAAAGTTGTTTAAAATTCAATGTTAATTTTAATTTAATTGTAAACATTGACTGATGTTTGGACGGAATGTTTAAAATTAGTTTTGTAGTTATGTGCGATGAACTGTAGGTATAATGGTATCAGAAAATTATGCAGTTGTAAAGGCTTGTAATATTTGGAACAGCTTGCTGGTCGTGAACTGTTCATGAGTTGTTAAGCTATCATCATCTGCCTAGCCTTTTCCCTTGTATTTGTTGTTTGGGTTGTTTATCTAATTAGGCATCAAATAACATGTTTATGCTCATGATAACTCCAAGTGTCATCATGTAGGTTTCCCTTGTGGCAGCACTCCACACAGCTCCACAATACCTACCTGACGTCTGCAGCACACGGACGCGGTGGATTTACTCGAGTGCCACCGAGTCTGAAATAACGAGCAAACAATGCCATTATTTTGTCAAGTGGGAATCCCGCCGACATCAGTCATTATTTCCAGTATTACTCTAGTACATCGACTTTTACATAAGTAAAGATACAAGTAAAGTTCATCAACAAAACATGGATGAATGGATTTTTGATATCGTCCACGTCCTGAATTCTTTTAGAAATTGATGTAGGTAGAAAAAGTAATCCAGTACAATATTACTAGGGAAATAATCACCGGTGTCCAGCGTATCTCATTTAAGTGTATAAAGTGGATAACTAACCGTCTGGGGAGCGGTCTCGCTTGCGATCCTTGTGTTTGCGATGCCGTTTACGTTCACGAACTTCCTCGTTTTCCAGCGGCGAACGGGACCGACTCCTATGCTTCTTCTTTTTCGATTCCTTCTTATGTTTTTTGGAACCCATTTTGTTGTTAGTAAAAGTAATCTACGCCTCCTGTATACTTATTTTTCGTTTACAAACACAAAAATAGCACGTTGCGTTCATTAACAATCAATAATGAATGGCCGCCATCTTGTATTTATTATTGTTGTCACTTTTCTGTCAGGTCAGGTAGTTAACCCATCAAGTAAAAACAAAACGTCATAAACCATTTGGGCAGTCAGTCATTTTGAAGACTTAAAAGTTTGTTAAAGAAGCATGGTTATTATGTTATTAAACCATTTCATATTAAACCGTTCACAATTATACAGTGGTGTTTTAATCAATTTATTTTGTTAGTGTAATGGTCAGCCCTTGGAATGGAAAGGAAAACCTGAGGGAAACTGAAACTGGCAGCACTGCAATTTGTCAAAGTTGTCAAAAAGTTTAAAGAGCGAGGTTGTTTGACCCGCAAAAATATTTTTGCGAAGTTAATTGCAATTATTATTCAACTTTTAGATTTATTGTTACTATAATTTCTTGACTGCTGGCTTTTTATGATCAAGCTGCTGACAAGAGCGTAATCTGGCTTAAGTATTTGATGTGAGTGGTCATTAATTTGTTATTTAATACCTTGGTATTTTTATTTATCTGCTTATTATCTATTCTTGTTTTGTTCCTATGGCATATTTAGCATTTGAAATTAGTTGCTAAGTCTCAAGATTGTCCTTAAAACATTTTTACGATTACGTTGTACCTATTAGAATCTTATTGTATTTTAATGTAAATACAAATGAAGTATTAGAAAGCTAATAGCATTTTTTTTGCAGTTTGTCTCTACTATTATTTTTCTAAGTATTGTATAGAGATTGCTAAATGTATTAAAGTTGCATTTATTTAGCTTGTAATCAATTTTTTTATAAAACCAAAAGAACTATTGATATTTGGTACAGTTTAGACCTATTAATGTTAATGTAATTATATTTAAACATTCAATTTAATATGACATTTATTGAATACGTTCTTAAATAGTTTGATCGGTTATAATCCCGCAAATGTACATAATAGAAACCTTTTTTTTTAAGTTCTTAAGCAAGTTCTAGACAAAATAGTGAGAAGGCATTTCTAAGTCTCATTCAAAACAATGGAGTTTTATAATCCACAATAATTCAATAAGCCACATCTCAAAATCAAAAGTAATTTATTCAAATTGGGCTGTAAAACAGCACTTTTCGAATGTCAGAAATTTACAAAAGACAGCCCCCAAAACGCCCACCCTTCACCACTTCCTATGAGTTTTTGCTGGGAAGAAGAAGTGGAGCAACAAACTCCCCAGCAAAGTTCTAACTCCAATATCTCAAATTATAAAAACAAATGAATCAATTATATCATAAAATTATTAAATGGAACAGAAAATAATTATTTAAATTTTCTTAGAGTGGCAGTAACATCTTGAAATCTAATTAGTGTACCTGTGTTTATGTCGTAGCCATATCGTAGAATTGACCACTTCATGAAAAGCTTGAGCATTTCATGAAATGGTTGCGTTTCATGAAATGTTCATGTTAATTTGACCAGATCGTTAAATCGTCAACATTTCTAGATTTTGTCATCCACGTCTGGCCGTATGGTATAATAGGGTATCCATAAAATATTTAATATAAATCCACAATATTTTGGGTCGACCCATTGGAGTTTAATTTCATAAAATCTGGTAGTTGTGAAATTTTTCACAGCTCAAAATTGTCAGGAGGCAAAAACACTTAGGTTTTTTTCATAACTTCGATTGCAAATATAAAGAGTAAGAACTTGTTCATTGTCCTTTAAGTCCGACATACATAATAATTTAAATAAAATAGGAACTTTAGTAACATTTTAGGAATCTTAAAATAGAACACACTTAATCTAAAATGACGTAACCTGTAGGTTCACTGCCTCGTTGGTCTAGCTTGCGACACAAGCGCAGCTGTCGAGCACGAGGTCTTGATTCCCGGGTCGAGCCGAAATCGCTTTGTGGGTTTTAGAGACTTTCACGAAACAGCCCGCAGCTTGGAAGTTGGTATTTGTGCATCAGAGAGCACGTAAATGTCGGTCCTGCGCCTGATCTCTCTCCGATCGTGTTGGATTGCCGTCCCATCGGGCTATGGAAGTGAAGGAATAGTGAGTGCAGCTGTGTCTGTGTGTCACCTCGCAAATTCTTGTGCACTATAATATGTCTCGCGCAGTTGGCTAATCTCCTTACATGACAACAGCCGCCGTAGCCGATAATTGGCTAAGAGGACATTATTGTTGCATACTATGTTGCAGACTATAGGGGTAGACGAGTTTCCCCACCTTACCTAGGTCTGCGCTCAGCTGGCTCGTTTGGGATGCGTTCTGAGAGCGGTGGGTTCTTGTATCTGGTGGATGTTACACTCGCTACTACTCGCAAGAAGTTATAAGGGTTACATCGCTGGTAAATAATTCCATGGGGTTTGGAGTAAGCAAATTAAACAGCAAAGTATGTTCCTGTCATATATATTATTATTAATAACACAATAATAGTCAATAAATAGTTCAATGGGTTTCTTTGGGATATTAACCTATTTTTAATGTATTGAATCATTTTTAGTCGTCCACCTTATCCAACAGTTTTATGAAGTTCCTTTAATATTTTAAAATACTTCTCCATCGGAATTATACGCATAGTAGGATAGTCGACGCATTTTTTCTTAAATATAAGATATTCCTCATCTGCAGTTTCCATAACGTTATATTTTGACAGCCAGTAATAGTCCATGGACGTCTTTGGCGTGGTCACCCTACTGTTCTTGATTTGTTTTATAACCTTATAATTAAAAACGTTGTTATAATTCACCAACGTAGAATTATTTTATATTATTATTATTTTCGTCGTATACACTCTTTTGTCACTTTTTCCTCAAACGAATTATTCAATTTTTCGCTGCAAGAATTTTCAATGCAGTCAACGGCCGCCATCTTCAAACGTAAATAAAGCGCTGGCAGCGCCCCTAGGGGCAATTTACATAACTATTTTACGATGTGATCAATTAATTTTGATCATTTCATGAAGAAGCCGAGCTTTTAGTTGCACACATCGAGAAACGATTTCTCATCATTGATTTGCCCAAGTCACATCATGATGTGGCCAATAAACAGTGAAACATTTCATGAAACGGGACCATTTCATGAAATGGTCGAGTCATTTCATGAAGTGGTCAAGTCAACGATAAGGCCACCACATTTATATAGAAAGTATTGTAGGCACAGTAAAATATTTCCCATTTGTGTTATCAGTTTGTGTGAGTAGTTTCATTGTAACACAAATCCCCAGACCGCATAGCAATCATGTTAATTAATCTATTATTACACAGATAATTGTGTAATGTGCCATTTATCTATTATTTCATTCACTATTCTATGTGCTCACATAATGAGATACTTTTTAAATGTTATTTTATGTTCCTTTATCTCTAACAGAGTCAGTAAGCAGAATTTAATACCTACACAGGGTGGATTAAAACTGACCCTATGATGCCTAATTAAATAAATTTGCATTTTAGCAGCTCTTAAATATTTTATGTCTTTTTCAAGTCAAGTTATAACTCGATTGAACATAAATATTATATTAATTATATTATATATATTATATTATATTAATTAATTATGTTTGTCGTTAGAGTACATGTGAATCTCGCGACAGATAAGTAGTTGTAAGACGACTGCTATCGGCAGCTCTCTCCGGCTCTTAATGACCGCGCAGATAAGGCTGCTGTAGTCAGTCTACACTCGGCGGTCACTATGTGCCTACGCACTGTCGCGAACCTGCGCCAACAATACTGGATTTACAGTGAACTCTTGGATTTGCAGTGCTTCTGATTGGAGGATTAAAAATGACTATTGCTTATAACATCTAGTGAGAGTTATAAAATAAAATTGTTATTGAGACAGTTGGTTAGTAGCTTATGACCGTTTGAAAAAGCTTCCATTTGCTATATAGTTAATTCTTGTAACTCATTGGAAACAGAAAGAAAAGTTAACATTCCACTAATTCACTTGAGATATTTATAGGGCACTCGATGACGCCTTAATCTGTACTCTCTGATTCATCCTTAGTTTCCCAACAATACGTCGTATTGTACCGAAGTAGCCAGCAAAAGCTGATGAAAATACGAATAACATTTCGTCACAGTTCACGTAAACCCTCCTGCAATAGCCATGCCTTAAGCACTTCTTCTAATCAAACTAATCTTACAGCAAGACTAAGGAGGCAATACCTGTACCTACTACTGAACCGCTTGTTTCGTTCTAAATCAAACTTCATTCCCGCCCAAAATATCAGCAACTTCTGTTAGCTTAATTTCGAAATACACGAGTAGTGTTGATTGTTGTCCGTAGCTAGGAGTGGGTTATGATATAGGTTGGTTATCAATGTAATGGCTAACAGATGAGTATCGGCGTGTCACAGGTCGGCAAACAGTGCGAATGGCGACGGAGGAGGACATCGACACGCTCAAACTATACTGGGATCACTTCTTCAAAGCGGAGACTGGCACTTATGAGGTAACAAACATTTATTTTATAAAGTCACTCCATGACTGACTTAGTTTAAAGATCCTAGAAGGAGCACCTGTATTCCTCCTAGTGTTGAAAAGAGGAGGTGCTACTTCTTTGCCGGTATTTTGTCGATGCTCTTGACTCGAAAAGCCATTTTGTGTCTCATTTAACAATCAAAAAAAGAATCTTTACTAGGTGATCAACTGTACCTATAACTATAGTATCCCATTTGTGGCTATTCGATTTGATACAATTGCATAGCTTGCACTAACCGTATGAAATACGAAAGTGGTTACGATAACATCTAATTGAGCCACGGTCGCGCTCCACTGGCTACGCACTAAAATATTAATTTAGCTAAACATCCATTATGCTATTCTACTAAGGGATTAGTCAGAAATAATACACCTAAACAAAAATATTTGGAATGTTTGGAAGAAATATGAGACTCATAATTGATATCCACACGATGCCTTTATAGCCGCAATAGGGTATTTTAGTCTAGATGAGAAAAAAATTAAAAGTGTATTACAATGATTGTTTAGAGGAAAAGCAATCGGGAAATGTTAGTTTCACTTCGTAAGGTACATAAATATATTTTTTATTGCAGTTTAAAGTTTTTAGGTTTTTTTATCTGTCTTTGAACACTACGAAATGTCGCCGCCATGCTAATGACGTCATTATGGTAGTAAACAAAAGTGTATAACCTCTAAATATTATCCACATTTCCCAAAGTATTGATTCTTGACAGTGGCGGATTTACCAATAGGCCAAGTAGGCCAGTGCCTAGAGCGGCAGATTTAGAGGGGCGGCAAATTTTGCGAATTTTTTTACAGTTTTTTTTTATAATTATACGATTACACAATCCATATATAAATAAACGATTAATAAACTCACTGTAATATATGCTTAGGTTTATGTGATCATGAATTTTAAAATATTCCAATAGCGTTTCAATAAAAATAAATTGAAAAATCCGCTCGCTTCGCTCGCGGTTTCTTCATCTTTTCTGGTTTATTCTGCGCTCTTTGAGTCCAATCTAACAAAAAGTTAAAGCACCGAAGTAGCAAAAACAACTGACGCTCTACGCTGACGATTTCTAAGCTGTTCAGGAGGTGGAGGACTTTTGTGTCCCAAATAATTTCGCTTTTGTGTCCTCAAAACTCAACAAATTAAATATTAAAATTCCTCCAAAACAGGAAATATGGTCTATAGTGCAAGCTTACTCACCAACAGAGCAGTCATCTACTTTAGAAATCGATGCATTTTACTCAACTCTCAACATCGCCATAAAAAAATATACATACAAACACTGCATAGTAATGGGAGATTTCAATGCTCAGATTGGAAGTCCACGAAATGGAGAAGATATTGTACTTGGCCCTTACATCAGAGGGAAAAGAACAAGGAACGGACAAAAACTAATTTATTTATTTATTTATTTTAAGGACAACCAACAAAGCATACACCAGAAAAGAACATGTAATAGCACTTACATAATTACATTTTGTAGTGTAGCCTTAATTAAAGGCTGCCACGGCATGCGTTAAACATAGGAGTAAGAAAAAAACAATAAAATCAATTACCATGTAACTAATTAAGAACTTTGTGCTGACCTGTGTCATCCAACAATTGACCACAGAAAGGATAAACAAAACCTAAACATTTTCTAAGTTTCAAAGTCTTATATATAAAAAAAAAAAACAATAATAATAATATACCAATTTTACCTTTATGATAATGCCCCGTGCAGGGTAGACTTGAATTTATGTAAAGAGTAAGACATGTCGATATCTACGTTGGGTGAGCGAGTGAAAGACGACTAAATTGTACCTGCATTCTATTCACAGTAGAAAAATGGCCCAGATTGGTCTTAAAGTTCTTGGCGCTAAACAACCGATATCGAGACTTTCGAGCGATTTTGTAAGGCACGTTAATATTTATTTGATCCAGTAACCGTGGACAATCAATGTGAGTATTTATTATTTTATATAGGAACAGATGATCTACGATTATACGGCGGTTTTCTAGACTCAGAAGTTTGAAGTGTTTCAAACGTGAACCGTAGCTAGATTTCTTTCTGCCTATATTGCAGTGATATGACAAGTGCCAAAGAAATCTTTTTTGTACTGATTCTAAACGTTGTTTATGTATCTCGTAGAATGGAGTCCAAGCTATACTGCAATATTCCAATCCTGACCTGACTATTGAGTTAAATATTGCAATTTTAGTTGAGGCGTGTTTGAATTTTTTGCAGTTACGCAGTATAAAACCCAACATTTTAAAACCTTTAGTAGCAATAATATAGAAATGGCGATGGACAATAACATGAGGATAATGAACAGCCTATTCAAGAAAAGAACTTCAAAAAGATGGACTTGGGAATCGCCAGGCGGCAGTTTCAAAAACGAAATTGATTACATCTTAACAAATAGACCAAAATTAATTGACGACTGCGGCACCATTTATCTAAATTTTAATAGCGACCACCGAGTCCTCAGAGCACGTCTGAGCAGGTCAATGGGCACTATTAAAAGTCGACCCTTCAAAGTCAGAAGACCAACACCAAATAACAAACAAATGTTAAACACCATCAAAGACAAACTGAAATTAGTGACAGAATCATCCTTTGAGGGTATAAATACTCAGCAGAAGTACAACATACTACATGAAATATTGACATTGAGACCAGAACCTGATACTAAATATAATACGAAGGATAAGAAAAACTTGTCAGAGAAAGTAATTACACTCCTAGAAGCAAGATCAAAACTGTTAAATACTACAAAGAAAACAAAAATTATCAGAAACAAAATAAGCGAAATAAGTAAAGAAATCAAAAACCAAATAAGAAAAGACAGAGAACGCACTAGGCGTGAAACTTTTGAAAAATACATAAGCAAAACCGGAGGTATTAAAAAGCTCTAAAAACTTTAAAAGAAAAGAAAAACTGGATACCCAATATGAAAGACCGACTTTCGAAAACGAAAACAAAAAGATATGATATACTGTCGATAGCAACTACATTCTACGAAAACCTTTACTCCAGCAAGAACCAAACAGTAAACACCGACTTAAATAACACCGACGCGGTTCCACCTATACTAATAGAAGAAATATACAAGGCAATAGAAACACAAAAGAAGGATAAAGCTCCCGGCCCTGATAATATCAGCAACGGATTACTTACAGATTGTAACAACGAGCTAGTACCACTACTTAAACACATTTTCAACGACATATTGCACACCGAGGAAATTCCTGCATAGTGGACTACATCAACAATAATCCTACTCCATAAAAAGGGGGACAAAGGAGAAATTAACAACTACAGACCAATAAGCCTAATGTCGAACATTACAAAATTTTTGCAAAAATTGTCCTAAGGCGAATAACCAAAACTCTTGATGAAAACCAGCCCAAGGAACAGGCTGGCTTCCGGTCAGGCTATTCAACATTGGACCATATACTAAAGGTAAGACAACTTTTTGAAAAAGCCAAAGAGTTTAAAGTGCCCTTCTACTGTTGCTTCATCGATTTCAACAAGGCATTTGACTCAATAGAACACAACAGTATCTGGCAATGTCTGAAGAAACAAGGAGTCGACCAGAAATACATTAGGATTTTAAAAAAAGCATATACACTAACAGTACAGCAAGAATAAAACTAGAGAAACAAGGGAAACAAATAAACATAAACAGAGGCGTATACCAGGGAGATCCACTGTCACCTAAATTATTCACAGCTGTACTGGAAGATATCTTTCGGAGACTGGAATGGGACCACTACGGACTTAACATAAATGGCGAAAATCTTACACACTTGAGGTTCGCTGATGACATAATAATACTGGCAAGGAGCAAAGACCAACTACAATACATGATCACTGATCTGGATAGAGAAAGCCGCAAGGTAGGTCTGACGATGAACACTTCAAAAACCAAAGCTATGACAAACGCATTGGAAGACAATATTCTTTTAAACGGCGAACCAGTAGAGTTTCTAAAAGAATACACTTACTTGGGCCAACAAATCTCGGTCACTGATATAATGACAAAATAAATCGACACAAGGATTGGAAATGCATGGAAACGCTACTGGGGGTTTAAAGAAATAATGAAGAATACAGAAATCAAAACGTACGTGAAAACAAAACTGTATAACACTTGTATACTCCCAGTCTTGACATATGGCTGCGAGACATGGGCTCTCACCAAAGTGCAATATAAGAAACTTGAAACGTGTCAGACGGCAATGCAAAGAAGCATGCTAAATATAAGAAAATCTGATAGAATAAGAAACACCACTATCCGAAGGCGCATGAAAATTGAGAATGTCACAACTAGAATAAGGAAACTAAAGTGGAAATGGTCCGGCCACATAGTCAGAGGCAATGACAAGTGGAACAAAAACATAATATCTTGGTACCCTAGGGACAAGAAAAGAAATCGAGGAAGACAGTACCGAAGATGGGATGACGAAATTAAAAGCATAGCAGGGAATATATGGACTAGAAGAGCCCAATACAGAGCAGAGTGGAAGGAAATGGAGGAGGCCTTTGCCAAAGTTGGGCAAACAGACCAGGTCGTTGGTGTCATCAACTCGTCAGAGTTGTTAGATTAAGATTGTATACTGTAAACAAGGTCTGAATAAAGGCTATTTTTATTTTATTTTTTATTTTATTTAATATATGCTTAGGTTTATGTGATCATGAATTTTAAAATATTCCAATAGCGTTTCAATAAAAATAAATTGAAAAATCCGCTCGCTTCGCTCGCGGTTTCTTCATCTTTTCTGGTTTATTCTGCGCTCTTTGAGTCCAATCTAACAAAAAGTTAAAGCACCGAAGTAGCAAAAACAACTGACGCTCTACGCTGACGATTTCTAAGCTGTTAAGGAGGTGGAGGACTTTTGTGTCCCAAATAATTTCGCTTTTGTGTCCTCAAAACTCAAAAAATTTGGCGCTCGCTACGCTCGCGACTTTTTCACTTTAGGCCGGTTTTATAAACTCGTTTTGGTACTTTACTGTTCTAAATCTTAAAAATTTTGCGCTCGCTGCGCTCGCGGCTTTTTTACTTGACACTGGTTTCTATAAAACTAGTTAGCGCTTTATAACTTTGCAGTGGTATGACTCCGGTTTCTTTATGTTAAACCTAGCAAAAAGCACCATGAATGATTTCTACACAATTTTTAAGTACTTCAATTACAATTTTAGTCCGTGATTATATTGTCTCGTTTTTTTGGGGGGGTGCCACCCGATGGGTGCGCCTCTGATATAGTACCTACCCGAACGAATGAACCGATTTTAATTTAGTATTTTTTTTGTATTACAGGTGTTTTACGGGCGAGTTTCATGAAAATCAATTGAGCCGTTTAAAAGTTACAGAGGTTTTACGCTTTAAAGTCGCTGTCAGATAAACTTGTTATAGTTCGGCCATTCAGAGAATGCGTTCCTGACACGTCGCGATTGAACTGACGACGTAATAACATTCATTGATTATTGATATAATAATGTTGTTTTAATGCTCCTCAATTGTTAAAACGGTAAACAACCAGCAAAAATATTTTTATCGTAACTGCAACGCCATTGCAAAGTTACGTCGTCAGTTCAATCGCGACGTGTCAGGAACGCATTCTCTGAATGGCCGAACTATAGGTCAACATTAAACTCTTCGGTACATAGCGGGTTGCAAAAATAATCTAGTAACTGACAGAAATATCATTAAGTTCACAATCATTAGGGGCGGCAAAAATTGAATGGCCTACTAGCGGCAAATTTGTAAATCCGCCACTGATTCTTGAAGTAGTTAACCTATCATTAAAGAGTATATTTCATTAGATAGGTAATGTTAATACAGTTACTTACATCAAAGTGATCTTCACAAAAGTATAAACGAGATTTATCTGATAACAGTCCGGGATCTCGTCTCGCAACTTTTAACCAAGTGTTTCTCATATTTATATCCACTGGTACTTGAATCCATAATTTGTCTGGTGTTTTTACACTAGTGTTCTCACATTCAGAAACAACACACCAACGATACGGAGCATAATTACTCATTATTAAAATTTTCAATACATATCAAAATATGTATTACTGACAGCTGTAGTTTGTTTACTAACGTAATGACGTCATGACCAAAAAACAATCATGGCGTCCGTTGTGTGCCGCGTTTTCGCGAAATACGCGCGAAATTTGAAATTATGATAAAACAATTAATTTATATTCGTACATAACGTGAGAAAAAAAATATTTTTAATTTTTTAGAGATATATTAAGACTAAAGAATTTATTTAAGATATATTTCAAAAATGCATGTAATACCCTATTGGAGCAAATCTTTTAAATGATCGCTAAAACAGCCACTGTTTTCAGAAATCGACATGGCTGGATCTCTTCCTGGCCGAGTTTCTCATCCGCGTCAACGATGGCGCGAACCCTAAGGAGTTGATCAAGTTCTGGTAAGGAGTCCACATAATTTACACGTATGTTAAGGGTTTTCTGGATTTAATCGGAATATTGCTACTGTAACATTTTTTTTATTAGGATCGATTATTATGTGTATGTACTTTACTTATGCACAGTCCGGTGAGCGGCGTGGTGACGCTGGTGGGGTGCGAGCTGCTGTGCGGCATCCACCGCGTGACGTCATCCATCAACACGCACTACTCCGTGCCGCTGCCGGACGCCGCGCTCCCACATCTCGACGCACGCGATCAACCACCATGTCAGTACCTACATCACAAACTATACTCCTCGTGGGGTTCTTCAGGCCAATAAGGTTCTATTCGCTATTCTGGGTTTGAAGGCGTTACATGAACTCTGTTTGCCTATTGTTCTGGTTTACCTTTAGTTGGCGGAAAAATACTAGGTACATCGCTTAATACTTATTCAATTACTTTTACTTTTTTCCTCTGGCCTCCCGTAAATGGAGTGATAGCGAGTGCCGAATTAATTACTAACCCAAAACACTACAATACTGAAATTGATGTACTTACTCTTTACAAGCAGATACAGAACAAAAGCCGGAGGAGCAGAAAGTGGGTCCGACGAGTCTGTTCACGCGCATCAACACGCAGTCTTCGGAACAGATCCTCAAGAAGTACCTGCTGGGGGGAGTCGCCTGGAGGTGCCTCGTCTTGCTCAAGGCTTTAGGAGTTGAGGTGAGGATGTGCGAGTGCTATTCCTAAAAGCTGTAGTTGTGCCTAAAAGTAGGTACCCAATAGAATAATTTACAATAATTGTAGTTGTCTCAAGAGTAATTTCTGAACCTAAGGATATCGGGGCATCAGGGTGGGTTGCATAGACTCTAGCTTTTACTTTCAGTTCTTTTATCATTTCTAACCTACTACGTAAAATATTAATGAACATTTCAACGTTATAAAGTCTTCAGTAATAGCAAATCTATACTAATATTATAAAGCTGAAGAGTTTGTTTGTTTGTTTGAACGCGCTAATCTCAAGAACTACTGGACCGATTTGAAAAATTATTTCAGTGTTAGATAGCCCATTTATCGAGGAAGGCTATAGGCTACTTTTTATCCGGGTTCGTGCCGTGGTTCCCACGGGATGCGGGTGAAACCGCTGGCAGAAGCTAGTGCATATATAAAATACCAACTAAATTTACTCAGACATGGATTGCAGCGTATTATCTCGAGATGCAGAATGTCTGGCTGCTATCATCAAAATATATTACGACTGTAATTTTAATATGTATTATTTAAAATGATTGGGTGGCCATTACTCCGCGTTCTCATACGTATTAAGTTATAACTCGTATATAAAATAGATCGATATCTGTCGCTTATCGGTGCAACGGTGACTGGATGACATTTGCGCTCGCCTGCCCAGAGGTCGCTAATTGCTTGATTCTTAGATATCCGCTAATTTATTATAGCCGTTATGACGCTTTTTAAATATTGTTATTGATACTAGAAATATTATGTTGTGCGTTGTAGATATAATTTGATACATAGTTTATGGCCACTTTACATTGATTTTAGCCTAAAACATGTTCCATGGACAGAAATCTTATTAAATAACTAGATATAGATAATCTATAATATTGAAGCAGAAATTTTATTATTTTCGACATAATCCTTTTTGAACGACACCTTAAAGTTTGTAGTGTTAACCGTTTATTCTGCGAATGACTCAGTATGTGATACTTAACAGTGAGTCTAGAAGACCCTTTTATAATCGGATTGGCTGCGAATCGAACGACAATCTAGTGCAAATAGTGCTTATCGACTTAGTACCTACGTGGAATATCCGTCGCATGCGTGGCTTAGCTTGCAAAACCCCTAGGTACTTTCATGGGCGTAGCCAGCTTTGGGCTCAGGGTGGGGCAGCAGTCAACCTATCCCCCGGGAGAGGGCGGGGGCCCTCCGACTTTTTGTATGTACTCAAACTTGTTAATCTCTTAATTTGAGAGGTTTATATTTTCAGGTACAGAAAATAAACAATCCCACACAGGACAAAAGCCAAAAGCAAGGCCATGATAGTTTCTGAATACGCGAGCGAAGCGAGCGCGAAATTTTTATCGGACTTAAACCAAATATTACGTAAAATTTATCCCAAACGTACTTAACTTTTTGTTTGTTGGCGAATACAAAAATAATATAGTTTCTGAATACGCGAGCGAAGCGAGCGCGAACTTTTAATTATTTTTTAAGACTCAAAACCAAAAACTACGTAAAATGTCGCCCAAATATACATTTTCATGAATGGGGGGACTAGGTACGACACACCCGATTTACGTCCATACGAAAACCCCCTCGCTCGCATAGATAAGTCGATAAAAATAAAGTTATAGTTCGGCCATTCAGAGAATGCGTTCCTGACACGTCGCGATTGAACTGACGACGTAACTTTGCAATGGCGTTGCAGTTACGATAAAAATATTTTTGCTGGTTGTTTACCGTTTTAACAATTGAGGAGCATTAAAACAACATTATTATATCAATAATCAATGAATGTTATAATTTTGTGCCAAACTGAGTGTCAAATAACTTGGTAAACAATATTTTTCTAAATCTATACTGCGCTATTACAAGGTTATGTCAGCGGTTTATATTTTGTAGTGCTGTGCTAAAAATAACAGGCAAGTATCGTAATCTGTTCTTATACAGTTATAATATAAAATAATACGTTTTGATTTTCTTTTTAAGAATTGGAAAATAATGGACTATAAGACTTAATTATAACGTTTATGAAATATAAAAATAAAACTATGACCAAACCGCATTTTTATACTTAGATTAAAAATGGTAACCCCAAATGGCGTTATGGGCCGCCATTTTGTGACGCTAAAACAGTCGTCCGTTGTCGTTTCGTGCGCATAGACCACGTTTTTCAAGTGTTTTCGATCTGTTTTTATTTGATTACCCGGCTTTTGTTAGACCGAGATATCAGGATTGATTCTGTTATTGATAATAATATAATTATACATGTAGGCGAAGATGATGATGAAGACACCACCTCCTCAAGCAAATCGGAGTCTGATTAATATTCTGTTCGCACATTCAATTCAATGTACTTGTAACAAAGAATAAATAAAACAATTTTATTATATGAATATTACCTTTTTTTGGTTTCCACTTAAATAACTAAAATATAAAACAAATGATTCCGCCAATTTAAAACGAAAATAATCTTAAAATAATGCGGCGGTTCATTTTGAAGGAACGGTAACGAACTCAGTGTTATGTTGTGCCCATCACTAGTCGTGACTAACTGATAGGTGTCAGGAACGCATTCTCTGAACGGCCGAAGTATAGATACCTAAAGCTGCGTCTACGCTAGAAGAGAGTAAAAAGTCGTGGTGGCCTAGTGGGCAAAGAACCAACCTCTCGAGTATGAGGGCGCGGGTTCGATTCCAGGTCAGGCAAGTACCAATGCAACTTTTCTAAGTTTGTATGTACTTTCTAAGTATATCTTAGACACCAATGACTGTGTTTCGGATGGCACGTTAAACTGTAGGTCCCGACTGTCATTGAACATCATCATTGGCAGTCGTTACGGGTAGTCAGAAGCCAGTAAGTCTGACACCAGTCTAACCAAGGGGTATCGGGTTGCCCGGGTAACTGGGTTGAGGAGGTCAGATAGGCAGTCGCTTCTTGTAAAGCACTGGTACTCAGCTGAATCCGGTTAGACTGGAAGCCGACCCCAACATAGTTTGGGAAAAGGCTCGCAGGATGATGACGCTAGAAGAGCCGAGCACGAGCGGAGCACGAGCCGAACACAATTCGTCTAGTTTGGACCAAATTACAAGCTTCTAACGAGCGCGCTGCGAGTATTTCGTTCGTGCTCGGCTGCGTTCTGCCTGTTGTCGGTTTTGCCCTTGTGACGCCTTTTATAAAAAGGGCTTGGTTGGCTGCAACAGCAGCGGCTACTGCAATATTATTACTATCATCCATATTCGCCAAGAACCGCGAACTCACTGCAGAAAACTACGTTCGAGAACAGTGATCGTTGTAGGTTCGTTGTACGTCCACACTTCATGCCGCGAACGACAGCTCCGCTTGTGATTCGCTCGTGCTCGGTTCATCTAGCGTAGACCCGCCTTAACGTACAGCAACGTCGTGCAGCTAAGCTTCGCGGACATTCGGAATGCCTCCAGGGACCACCAGTAGTCCGCGGCCCACCGGTTAAGAACCACTGTGCTAAACGATCGTTCTATTGTACAGGTCGTACATGGCTGGGCAAGCAAAATAGCGAGCGCGGTTGTTACACTAGGATAAAATTTCATTACTGAAAGGAGAAGGGAATGGCTCCATAGGTTCCTGGGCCCAGGTGTTAACTGAATCAAAGTAGCCTTATTTGTAAGAGGATATAATAACAAGGCTTCACTAAAAATTTGGTGAATTTTGGCTACCCAGAAACCAAGTTATCTGAATTATAGTAAAAGTTAGGTTATATTATAACATTGTATTTTTTATGTAATTTGCGAAATACTTCTGAATCACTTCGGTTGTGTAATGGTTTTATGCATGAAGCATGTGAAAGCCTAACCTGTTAGATCTTCGAGACATCACCCTACGCAGCGGCAACCGGCGCGTGCCCTGGACTTTGGCCGCGTTTCCACTGACGCGGAGCTGGGCGGAGAGGAGCGGAGAAGAGCGGTGAAAAGTGGTCAGTGTTTCCACTGAAGCGGAGCTGGGCGGAGAGGAGCGCAGCTGAGCGGAGAGGAGCGATGAAGAGCGGTGAGTGGTCAGTGAGCGGAGCAGAGCGGAGTGGAGCATGCTTTTGGAATCGCGCATTTTTACAGACACACTGCACGCGAGTCACGCACCGCCCCGCTCCGCACCGCTCCGTACCGCCCCGCTGTCCTCCGCTCTGCACCCCAATGCTCGCTGTCCTCCGCTCTGCACCGCCTCGATGTATGAATATTCGCTCAGCTCTGCTCCACCCCGCTCGTACTGTTTCCATTGAAGCGGAGCGGAGATTTCAAGCATAATCATTGGTCAATTTGTGCACCGCTAAGCTCCTCTCCGCCCAGCTCCGCGTCAGTGGAAACGCGGCCTTTCGCTATAGTCGAAGACAAGTTTCTACTTGCAATTTCCTGTAACCTATAAGCAGCAGGAACCAACCTTTTAAAAACTAAAAAAGGGAGAAGGAAGTAAAATAAAACACCAATATACTTAATAATTAAACATGTATTATCATTCATCTTCAATTATTATTAGAATGTCATCTAAAAATTGTGCAGGGGGTACGATATTTTCTTGGAATCTTGCCCAACTGAGATACCATATAATGCACATTACATGGGCACAGCAGCCTACAGTTCTTCTACCTACAATACAATTACAATAATATGATAATATTGAATCTCGTCCTCTTCGACAGCTATCAACTAAAATATAAACAAAATATGTTTTGCGACTTATATGGCGGGATTGTATTCGGCCTCGCAATAACCAAGAAGTATTTGAAGCTGACAGCTGTCGAAGAAGGCTGCTGCTTACCTCCCTGCACACTTCTATTATAAACCCATCATTTCCCCGCAAATGTTCACCAAAATAGGACCGTGCCTGCTTTAATTGATATGTACCTAAGCATACAAGAATTAATTCATCATATGACAACTGGGGAAAATCATTTAAATTATCATTATGAATAGTTATTGTTTCAAAATCAGCCCTACGTCTATTATATTGGTTGTTAACAATAAAATCACCTAATATGTTATGTCTATTCATATTTAAATTAATCTGATTAATGATAGCCCCACAGTCTATTCTATCGGTTATGGGAGGGTGAAACCTATTTATGAGAGCAGCAGCCACCTTAAAATCTCTTATTAAACTTCTTGAGGCTGTATTAAAATAACATTGCCTGAATAATTTGAAATCTCTTTTAAACCTACCGTTCACAATCTCAACGACCCAACGGCAAATGGTGACTGCCCTCGATTTGTTTGCGTCAAGTGTTGACAGCTGTGTTTCACCCTGCGCCAAAGTAGCAGGCACGTATGTCCTATATCCACATTGGTTTAACAAAGGTAATGAATCTCGGAAACCCCTATCCAGTATAAATACATCACCATTTTGGAAAAAATCCTGGAGTGGGTTTCCACTTAAAAATTCATGTCTCATTATATCTGAGTCTGACGTGGTAGCTGGATAGGGGCCCAAAACATCAATGATGTAACCATCTGTGCACACCATTAAAAAAGGTTTGGTTAAGTTCCTATATTTATGCAAACTGTATGTTTTTTTTTGATATAAATAATTAGAGCTTTTTTCAATATAACAGTAAGTTCCATCAAATATAGCGATGGGCCTAGAATCTCCTTCAAATAAAGCACTAGGAATGGCTAAGTTCCTTTCTTTTATTTGTTCTCTAGTGATGTGTTCTAAACCTAAGTGCCGAGGCACAAAATGTTCAGTTAATATGTCACGGGCTTGACACAGCCACTTGGCTAAAGTTTTCTTAGATGTTTTAAATAATGTTGCTAATCTTTCATTTGAGTCCCCACTTCTTAATTTGATAAGATAGGCTGCTAAAACTGAAGAACTATTACGAATTTCTATCAATTGTGGAACCTCATCAAATAATTGACGGAACTGAACTTTAGTAAACCCGATCCAGGTATGCACAACATGGTCGTCCATATTATCAATATTTTCAAAATTCAAAAACCTTTCTTTTGGGGTTTCTTTTAGTGTAAACATATCTTGGATATGTCTTGCAGTAAATGTTTGTAAATAATTACTCCTTAAACTATCAAGGAAGTCCCATGCCTCAATTACTAAATGTATATCACAAAGTCGATTATTTTGTGGTACATAATATTTATGCTCATTAAGCAACATTTTTCTCGTTGCTAGAGGAACTCTATATCGTTCAGTTCTCTGGCAACCTTCTATGAAGCACCGTCGCTCTGTTTCAACTGCCCGCATATAATCTGGCAATACAATTGTTGGTTCAGGGTGCTGTTGTACTGGTTCCACAATTGGGGCACTTGGTGAATGTAGTTCCACTGAGGGTTCATGCACATCATCATTACCTTGGTTTTGTTCTGGTTGAATGGAAACATTCTCAGGTTCGTGTAGAATGTTGTCATGATTTTCATCCAATTGTCCAACAGAAACACCAACTGATGATTGGGCTGGCGGTGGGTTACTTTGTGAGGAAGTCGAAGGACCTGTACTCATATGAACAGCAGCTCTGTCTGCTAATATCCAACAGGAATGGCATATACGACTTGCCTCGTCCACCTTCAAAAAAATAAAAATTCACTATTATACTATAATACAGTAGTCCAGATAGTAATAAAAAAAAATAACCCTAACCTAACCTGTGTCGGGTGCCCTTGTCTTTCAGTTAAGTGTTTTATTTTTATGATTTAGTGCTAGTTTTAAATCATGTTAGCTTTACAAATAAATGTTTTATTATTTTAACTAGCTGAACCTCACGGTTTCACTAGCATCTTTGTTTACTGCTCCGCTGCTATTGGATGTAGCGTAATGTTATGTAACCATTCTCAATAAATAGGCTATCTAACAGACAAGATTTTTTAAAGTCGGACTAGTAGATTCTGAGATTAGTGCGTTGAACGCACCAAACAAACTCTTTCACTTTATAATATTAGTATAGATATAGTTTAAATAATTTAAAATATAATACTAAACTATCTTACCGTTTGTGGTAGAATCCACTCTCTAATCACATTATATATCGCAGATTCACGAGCAGAATCATTACGAAGAAGGTGGTTGAACCGCCGGGCTAAGAGTGAACGACCACAGCGGAGACATACGCTTGAATGGCCAACTTGGGTTGGTGCATCAATCGCACGTCTTCCAAGAACCACATCTTGGGCCAAGTCCCAACATGCTTGGCATACAACGTTCTCACTGGTTACCTGAAATAACATAACCATTTAAATCTTGTTCAACCCCTAGTGCATGTTCAATAATGTCGATGTCACAACCGAGACCGAAATTGATTTATCGGGACTCGAGGGTGACCTTCACTTTTTTTATAAGAGAAATGATCAAACTCCACATTCCACAGATTAAAATATATGTCTATTTAAAGGCACACAGCGGGCGCGGCGCGGCGGGACGGGACGGCGACGCGACGCTGAGCAGTTGTAATGTACTAGATACTATGGACGACTTCACACAGAGCGATAGTTACCGTCGCGACGAGCGGGACGGCTCTGTGTGAAGTCGTAGTCGTCTAGATACTATGGACGACTTCACACAGAGCCGCCCCGCTCGACGCGACGGTAACTGTCGCTCTAGTACATTACAACTGCTCAGCGTCGCGTCGCCGTCCCGTCCCGCCGCGCCACGCCCGCTGTGTGAATAGACCATTACAACTGCTCAGCGTCGCGTCGCCGTCCCGTCCCGCCGCGCCGCGCCCGCTGTGTGCAGAGACCTTAAGCTAACTAATTGACTATTGATCTAATATAATACTGTCCAATAAACCGATAGATATGAAGTTAAAATGGCTTGCTAAAAGCACGATTTGAATATGTAAAAAATGGGTAAAAACTTACAGGCTGAGATGCACGCCACTGACGAATAACTGTTAAAATCGCCTCATCCTCCAAGACTTTTCTTCCAATAGAATTACTGCGACCAAGCGCAATCGTACAATTCATACAGCGATCCATGTCGTCGATATCCAATCGATAGGCGTAACAGTTGTCCAAAATCGAGAGCCAGGTAATTCAGAGTAGCAAGATCCGTCGAAAAGCCAAGGTCGTGGGTTTAAATAGTAAAACCAGGAAAATATGTGCGCACTCAGAATGAAAGAAAACAAACGAGTGCATCTGTCAATCAGTGACAGACGCATGCCACCAACAAGTGTTGCCGGAATAAAAATACAGTAGATTACTAGTAATTCAGGCATTTCAGGCATTATTTAATCGATTATTTAGTCTTATTATCTTAATTTAAGTTTTCTCTCTTCCTGGGTAGAATCCTGGTACCATATTTTGTGATTTTATTTAAAAAAATGTAACGGTTTTTTTAATACATATTTCAGGTAGTTAACTGCTGGGCCCAGAAGTCCCCTTCTCCTTTGATCACATCTACCAGTTCCATCTCCTTCATACATTATTTTTTGGATTAGATGGACGGCTCGGCTCGCTACGCCACATAGCAACTATTCTTTTAGGGAATACGACTCGCTTTCAAATGACGCGCGCACCGCGCACTTTCGGGAACTCGAGCGTGTATTTTGTTTTGATCAAGCTCTTTTCAAAGTCGACAGTTTTTTTGTGCAATAACTTACGGATAGTACATATGGTTGTTGATGTTGTTAGTTAGAGTTAGTAAAAAAAACATTGTTTAATCAGACACCTTATAGGTCAGAGTCAGGGCCCAGGGTGGGGCAAGTGCCCCAGCTTACCCCAGTGTGGCTACGCCCATGGGTACTTTACAGACTTTTGTGGCTTTCCTGAGCAATTAATAATTTAAGCTGACGTCGATGAATATTAATATTTCATCACCATTTGGTTTTCTTTCAGTATTTACTACAACCTACAAATAATAAAACGCAATTTAATCTGAGTTACTATATTGTTGTGGTTTGCGGTACAAATCTTATCTTGAATGGATTTTGTCACTGTAGGTAGGTACTATTGATGACTAGTACTGATGTACTGGGAATAAACTATTCTAGTGCCTAATGGGAAAATACCAGTAACATATTTCTGATTCGATAGTTATGTACTATGTACTGAATAAGACCTGTTATAATAGTTTAACTCATAGATATATAAATGTATTCTGATTGAAAATACATCCGTCTTCTAAATTAGTATGTCAATGTAAGATATATCATACTGGAATCCACAGTTGGGATAGGTCTGTCCCCCACAACGAAGTTACATACAATAATAGTTGCATTGTATTGCATTGTATGACGAGTGCACTTGTCCAGTTATCGCGCAGGTCGCCACCCTCGGCGGAAACAGCCACTGTCACACTGCGAGCAGTACACTATCTACTTTCTTCTACGTAGTTTGTCTTTATCATGTGGACCTGATGATACTGATATATAAATGATGGGATGAGAAATGTCTGAAGGTCGGGTTTTTGTGGACCCTTGACCTCGTATGGCATATAAACGTAAAAAAACCCATTCCTTAATCAAACAAAGCAACGATTTCAACACAGTTATTACAGACCTTCTAATATTATAGTTGCGAAAGTTTGAGAGGATGTATGTGGGTATGTTGGTTACTCTTTCACGCTAAAACGACTGTGGATTTAAGTGAAATTTAAGCTGAGCTGAAATATATGCAATATAGCTTGGGTATAAGCTCACACCAGAATAAGATATTATAGGGCTACATTTTATCAATAACAAGTACAGTTACACATTACAGTTCAGTAGATAAAAGTATGTTTAATTGAAACTATAAGGTGTAACACAGTTACGCAACTCTGCACTGTTAGCATTGTGATACGCACTCGATGAGCACTGCAAACAAGCGCGGAAGTCTTGCCTACAACGCGTATCTACTCACTGTTTATTTGTTTTTTAGACATACGTAATATTTGGAACCAAGTATTACATCTAAAGGAAGTTTCAATTTCAGTTACCAATGGTAAAATAAATAAGTATTGCAACGAAACTTGGTATATGTATGTATAAACAAGTTGGAAATCGAAAAAGTGTCAGACTCTTACTGACTAAAATCGTCGTGTTCCGTCATAGGCCTTTTATGTACCAGGGCCGCGGTATCTCTTTCGAACAACCCGCAGCCCCGGCAGGCCTTGGCCCTGCTGGGCCCCGCTGGGGTTGCTGACATCTCTTTGAGGAGCGCGTGGAACAACGCGCGCCGTCGACACGGGTCTGTCGTCTAGAAAGACAGAGGGACGATGAGCCACCCGAACTCACCGCCCACAGACCCACGCCTACGGTGGCCGGGAGTCATCTCGCGACACCCGGCGCCCATGGTGTCTACCTGGTCCAGCGCGGCGGCCGGGATGAGAGGTGCGAACTCTCTGGCGTTCCGCCTCCTCCTTCTCGAGCATGACCGCTTCGCAGAAGGAGGCGACGGCATCCCTCTCGCCCCGGACCATGGCCTGAACCAGGGCCGGACGCGAGAGGTCGCCGCCGCCCAAAGCCTCGACGAGGACCCGGCGGTGCCCCTCCCATGCGGGGCACACCTGGACTGTGTGGTCCACCGTGTCCTCGGGGCTGTCCGCACAATGGTGACACCCGGGCGCCTCCTCACGACCGATGCGGTGCAGGTACCTCCCGAAACAACCGTGTCCGGTGAGGACCTGCGTCATGCGGTACGTGAGGGCGCCGTGACTCCTCCCGAGCCACTCCTCAAAGAGGGGACTTACCGCCACGATGGTGGCGTGCCCTGCACTGGGTTGCGACAGTCGCTCCCTCCAGGCCACCATGAGATCGCGCCGGAGCTCCGCCCGCTGCGCGACAACTTGCCGCGGCAACGGGGTTTCTCCCCGGCGCTCATCCTCCTCGCGCCAGTCGTACAGGCGCAAGAAGACCCTCGCCTCCAGATCCCACGGTGGCAGTCCAGCAAGTAGGCCAGCTGCTTCGCGGGAAATCGTGCGGTACCCCCGGATTAGCCTAATGGCTATCACCCTTTGGGGCACGTTCAGGTAGTGTACAGCCCGCGGCCGTAGCGAACGTGCCCATACCGGGGCCCCGTAAAGGGCCATGGACCGCATGAATCTTCCAGTACCTTGATCAAGAAGGTCGAAGTAATCTGGTTCATTTATTAAGTAAATTACAATGCATCTGTGCCAGTATTTTCTGATGCTCTCCGATCTGCGTGCTTTAAAAAATAATACAAACACTTTGCTAACAATTACAATAGGAACATTGTTTGACCAGTCCTATCTTCAGATCTTTATATCATACACATTTCACCGCGGAAAATCGTCAAAATTATCCTTGTACAAAACAGAACAGTATCCTAGATAAGGTGTTATCAAGTAGCGTTTATGACTAATTGAATCTATGTAAACAACAGTTTGTCTGACATATTGACGTGTTGTGTTGCACGTATGCTGCGAGGCTCGTAGGAGACGTAACGTAACGAGCCTGTTTACTGACTGTTTGTCAGTTTGTGTGTAGTAATTAGAGTTCGATAACCTATAGCTCTGGCGATACAGTATCGCTCGCAGCAACAGCCACCACTTGATAACTGAAGCTGCACATGTATCAATGTTCCTAATCACCTTTTGAGAGCTATAAATAGCCGGTAATTAGCATGCCAGAAATAAATATCTGATTGTTACTCTCCTTCATATTTTTTACATAAAAATGATGTAATCAGCCAGCCAGCAGATTATGCTATGTAAAAAAAATATAAAATTGGTGCGATCATTGATCATGCAATATGACTATCTAAAGTTCTCAAAAGTCTTTATCATATTTGTCATATTGGTGTTATTTATTACAGTACTATTTATTTTCCTTGTTGGTCAGGGCCTGTCATGCTGTCGACAACTGAGCTCGGTGCTGATCTGGCTGTTCGGCGAGCTGAGCGGCGCGGCCAGCGACACCAGCGTGAACACCAAGCCTTCACCCCCCACGCCACGGACGCCTATACACCAGCTATTTTCGAATAGGTTCGTATATTATCGTACCCCGATGTATGAACACATAAATTCCTCGTGGGCCCTGTAGAAAGAGCTGGAAAGAAGAAGATATGAGATTCGGTGTTTTTAATACAATCAGAGAAGATTTTATCAAAGTTTTTTTGTCATAAGGCTACAGAATAAAAGTTGATGTACTGCATGTGAATTTCTGGCTTCCTCAAATATAGACACACTATTATACCTGTTGTTATGCAGTAGTCCTGACCTACTCTCTATTCCCAAATAAATAACACAGCTCGAACAATGTTGTTTGTTAGTAGTTATCAAAGTAACATACGTGATACATCAACAGTATTGTATAAAGCCCAGTGTACATGTATAGGTGAAGAAGTATATAATCTATGGGTGCATGTGTCACAGGGCCGATGTAAACAAGAATATCGTGTAACGTTACCGCACAGACCTTGTCTGCCCTTGACACCGCGACACATATCGAAAATATATGGAACACCTTCTGGAATTGTTGGGTAAATAACAGCGTGTGTCTGTTTACTTAGCGTGATAAAGTTTATTACGGTAGAATACTGTGTGTTAGATTATGTTATATGGGAAATTTAGAATTATGAAATATTTATTTTTGCAATAAGATTATGATTTAAATCTCCATGTTTTTCCCAAGCCAACCTATTAATTGTCTATGTTTTGTTACAGAATATGGTCAAAACAGAAGCCTATTGGTGGGCAGACCTCCAAGGTGCACTCCGCTGCTTCGTCTGAAAGAGGCTCAGTCACTGGCAGGTACTGGACATTGTCAACACTTATCTTTAGTTCTATAACTTTTTATTTTAATTGAACATTTTACTGTATGTATGTGTATTGTCGTCAACAGGTCACGACACTCAACGCTGCCCAAACTAGACTCCCTAGAACGAACAAAAAAGAGGCTCTCCAAACATACAGACCAATCGTCAGAGTCCGCGGACTCTAACGACGACCTACAGATATTGAACCGCTCTCTAACTATCAAAGTGTGCACGCCCAACGATGACTTCGAATATTTTAACAGCACTAAATCTTCCAATGAGTACCCGAACGACTCGTACTATGATCCGTTCTATACTCCAAGAAAAGCAAAGCCAAAAGCCGATGATTACATGAACGATAAACACAGGGAAATCATCAACTCAGAAATCACAACATTCCAATTTACTTTAATCATCACTGATCTACTGCAGGAACTGTGCAAGGCTGAGAGTAGCCTGTCCGGGTCCGAGGGGTCACAGATCTCGATGCAATGCATTAACTTCTCGCTACGTAATCTGTGCTCGTTACAGTTTACTTCACTGCCACAGTCACAACAAGATAATACTCAGGAAGTATCTAGGATAAAGGTCGCACTAACAGAACTGCTAATGGTGTCATTAGACCAGGTCCTAATACATTCCGATCTTTGTGCCAAACTGATCAACAACGGAATATTACCGATGTTGCTTCGCATACTCGAAGACGTCATCTCCAAATGTAGACAAAACAAACTCGAATACCAGAATAGAAAAGAGGATAAGACTGAATCGGAAAATTTGCTCAAATTCGTATTCGGAATCGCGTACTCGATCACTGCGTTCTTCCACTGCCTGCTGATGCAGTGTCGCAGCGTCGACAAGCTGCGGGAGTTCACCGACCAGTTCAAGTTGTACGGCGAGTGTCAGAAAGGTGGACTATTGAAAGACTGTATGGAGCTGATGATCAGGATCCCGGCGGAGGAGGAGGAGGTGGTGGTGCTGATCAAGAAGCTGATCGAGACGGTGGGCAAGCTGATCGTGGGCATGAAGCGCGTGCGCGCGGAGGTGGTGCACGGCGCGGCGTGCACGCGCGCGCGGCACAAGGCGTGCCGGGCGCGCGTGGCGCGGGGGCTGCACCACCACCACGCCGCGCTGGGCGCCGCGCGCGCCGCGCTGCCGCCGCAGCCCGCCTGCTGCGTGGCGCTGCTCTACGCCACGCTGTCCGCGCTGCTGGCCGACGACGAGCTGGCCGCGCACGCGCTGCTGCGCCACAAGGTGCTCAAGGTCATGCTCAGCTGCGGCGTCTGCTGCTGCCTCGAGCCCGCGCTGCTCATGGAGACCGTCGTCAGGCTCATGCTCACGCACGGCAGCGTCGCCTCGCTGTGTCTCCGAGTGTTGGAGCACACCGTCTATGGAGAATTGGGCGCGAGTATTCTCATACCTAAAGTGACAGACCAACTTCCATGCTCCATTTGTGAACCTAGTGAAGATAAGAGAGAAGTGAACAAGAAGCTGTGCTCGCACGGCATCAGCCCCATCGAGAGGAAGAGCGTGTGGTCGTTCCTGTACCACTACAACTCGCTGCTGCAGCTGGACAACCACAGCAACGTGCTGCACGCCACCGTCAGCCACCTGCTGCGCGTCACGCCCAAGTGCCGAATGGAGATGAAGTACGAGCTGCTCTTCAGCGTCATATACCCCACGTTTATTGTCGCCAAACACAGATACATCATACGCATGGAGGAGTCCGCGTATTTCTTAACAGTATCTTGTCTTAACATATTCGCTAGTCTACTGAACACGGTGTCGTTCGCCGAACAATTCATACAGAAAGGTGGACTGAGTTATGTACTGGAACTTGTATCACTATCAGAATTCTCCAATCAATGCTGTTCTATATTAGAAATCGCGATCATCGTGGAAGTATTCAAACTAATGAAGGAAAATTCTGACATGACCTACTATAGAGAGATGAGCACACTGGCGTCGGTGCAGATGTTGTTCAAATCTCTGGCTGAAATGACGGACAAGTGTTACAAGATATACCGGCTGAAGCTGCCGGGGGAGAAGTTCGCAGAGCTGTGTGACGTGAGCAAGGAGCGCGACATGCTGGCGTTCATCCACCCCGCAGAGCTGCGCGCCACGCAGCACTCTGCGCCGCAGTCGATAAACACTACCTATGCGTGCAGCGAGAACGTGGTGGAACAGACGATTGAGGACCACATAGAGATAGTGAAGAACGTGTGCACGTTCTGGAGGAGCTGCGCCAACCTGTGCCTGTACAGCCCGATGTTCCGGCAGTACGTGACGGGCGAGGCCGCCTTCCTCGACAGCTACGCGCTGCTCAAGCTGCTGCTGCACTACCTGTGCCACTGCGACTGCTCGCCGCAGGAGATGAGGATCCTCATCAAGATCACTGAGGCGCTGCTCACCGTGCAACTCTCCGCGTCAGGTCAGTACATTCACCATACATTATTGCATACAATTTTATGAATTCTTACCAAATTGAACATTAGAGCAAACAGAGTCGTAAATCAAAACGCATGCAACTAGTGGAATAATTTGCCGCTAATTACATTAGAATGAGTTAAGAATGAGTCATTAAAAAATTGGGGGTTTTTAATTAATTAAGAACCATTTAAGTATATGACCAAATGTGTAACTTCTGCGAATCTCATGATTTGTTTATTATTAAATCGATATTAACATTTACAAATCGAGTGTTATCTAGAATGCTATTCAGAATATTTTAAGTTTTAAAGATTACTACATTTGTATTAATTTATTCTGTTGTATTGGTAAACAACTATGACGTCAAATATTACAGCGAAAACTGCAAATAAATAGTTCCGACTTATGTCTGATCAATTGTGATGACTAGTGCCATAAGCCGAGCAAGTTATCCGGCTAATCCCGTAACTATATTAACATAGAACAGATGTACAATAACCCGCTGTAATCCGACACCCCGAGCACAGCAGAAGAAGCCCTATACTGTTTCATACACTGTAAGGAGTATTAGTAAAATCGTCCAATTTATAATGCACTTTAAAACTCTTGGATTAAGTGTCATTATTCTTTGCGGCCAACATCTTGCTCAGAATAACCCAGCCAATGTTAAGCGATTTATATACTTAATATTAATGGAATTAAAGTCGTTAATGGCGCATTCATTTTGTCATCACGTGTCGCTTGCAGACGAATCATTTCACAGTTGATTTGATTACAAATAGTTGTACATCAGTGCAGTCGCATTGATCAAATGATATCGATCACTTTTCATGACTCCAGTAGGTAATACATTTTGGAAAATATAAGGTTCTCAAAGCGGTTATTTTTAATTCTGTACTCAAATAGAAAATGCTTTCTAGTTTTTTGTAACTTCTACAACATGTCTTGAGGCTTGACATACAAGCAAGTATAGGCGTCAGGAATCTTGGTTCTTGATTAAGCCTCTAAATACAATTACTTATATTCCAATGTTACGTTACGGTACAGGCAGACATGCATGTGTTGTTGGGGAGTTTCTGCCCAGCAATAACTCATAGGAAGTAGTGAAGGGCGATCAAAAAGTGCAGCCTAACTTGATCAAATGATTCTGTTGTTTCCTACTAGATGTGACATCAGGGCGTTCCAAAGAGACTAGCTGCGCGCTGGTCCGCGCGGCGCTGTGCGCGGGGGGCGCGGCGGAGGGCGGCGCGGGGCTGCGCGCGCTGTGCGAGGCGCTCATCCGCGTGGCGGCCGCGCGGCCCAGTCGCGTGCACGTCATGCCGCGGATTGCGCATGCTAAGGTACCGTGCTGATACCGTGCCTACCTTATACATACGACTATGCACAGGTTTATTTATCCAACAGTTTATATACCTACCCCGCATATGAGACAAGAATAAAAGTAGAACAATCAAGTACAGAGGCACCGCTTATTTCTTAAACAATCTCTTCCAGCAGGCCCGTTGGGATTGGCCGTTAGGATTAGGATTTAGACTAAGAATTAAAAAGAGCTGTAGATAGTTGAAACACCTAACAAGCTCTAGTTTTCTTCCATCCGACATCCGCCTCTGACGTGTATTAATTAAATTATCATCAAATGTGATATTAAAAATCTGATGTATGTTATATTCTGAAGGTTCTCATGCTTGACTTTTATGACAAAGTGCATGACCGTAATCTAAACTGACGACTGTTTATTACATAAACTATGCAAAATATATGCATACAAACCGTCGTTAGTACTACAACTACTTTTTTATTCTTATTAAAATGAATTAAAGTATCTCATTAGCAATTATTATTATAAGTGTTTAAGGTGGGTCTTGTTATTGGAATTTGACTACCTAACGTAACGTTTTTATAAAATTATAATAATTATGTAGTGATCCGGCTTTGCTATTCGCAAAACCAGCTCGGTAAAGGTCCAATAATTCATACAACGCACGTGTAACTGACGAATTTGAGAAAAGGTTTCGTTAAACTTGACCTGCTAGTGCGAAGCTATCGCTATATGTACTACTCATTTTAGGTTCTTGTGTTCCATATTAGAAGAACGGCAATCCCATAAACTACTTCACACAAACGGGTTTGTTGTTGAACTAATTTTAGACGATATAACGTTGACGGCCTCATTCGTAACACAAAAGAATGGAGCAATCATAATTATTTCCGCAAAAAAAAAACTGATGATCATACGACCAAAGTACCGTTGTAAAAACTCTGAAAAATGTCTTAGTATACGAATACACTATACTAATCTTCAAATGTTTGTTGTTTTTTGTAAACAAATAAGTAAAATTCTAATACACTAATAGAATGATGAGCAGTGGGCGGGTCGCCTAGCGCTACCTACCGGACCGGTTCCCACACAACCGAAACTGTACTTAATTGGACCTCTATCAATGAAAAAAATTATCACTTTGGAGCATCCTTTGATATATTGGAATTCCGAATGCTTCCTGAATGGATTTGTGTACAGTTTTTTTTGCGCGACTCAGAGCAACAAATATTATTATAAAAAAAAAAGAAAATTGTATACATTTTTATTAGCTTCTCCTACTAAACACAAACAGCAGGCTACTCTGCCACAGCTCTCACTTGACCGCTCCGCCCCAAAACACTAGAGCGTAGATTAGTCTATTAGTGGTGCTTTACAAGTTGACAAGCTAGAATCAGTCATTACCCGCTACGCCGCCGTCGACACTGCACTCAGATGCATACATCGCGCTCAATACTGATCACCTCATTATTGATACTCAATTGTTTAATAGGACTCTACTAGTGTGTGATTATGTGCATGTGTGTGTGACCAATTGGAGTAACTATGGAGCTATCTGCGAGCCGGGACTGCGTCACATCAGGTAGAACGTCTTCTGCGCGCTTTTCGAAATTGACTAAAACTGTATGATGTATTAGTGCACTGAGTTCCCCCATAAGTGCGATGTTTTATACAAAATCTTCAGTTTAGTCTGATCAGTAAACAGGCTAAAAATTCACAAACACATAAAATAGCCAAACCAATTTTTTTTGACAATTTTCAAATTTCATAAGGATCTTTGCATTTGTGAGAGATGATATTATAGAACTAACATTGTCGTACTGTACCAGAAGTCCACGCGTTAACTGAAGTGTAACTATCAGGAGTGATGGGCCACGTTGATGTAGGTGAAGAGTATCGGGTTTCCTTGCGGTCGGAACACCTCGACTGTACGACACCAGAGAATACGAAGGCTGTTTGCCTCCCCGACTCATTCATAACTGTTGTTTTATGTCATAACTGTTGTTTGACATTATAGGAATTTATTTATGTTACCAATAAATCATATAATTGTTCAGGGCAGTAAACTGCTCAACATAGGTAATTCCTACTTCTTCTAGATAAAACTAGGATAAAACGCCATCCGCACAAAAAAAAATAACATTCTCAACTTTTTATGGAAATGATTAAGTTTATATTAATGAGATATTTATGCAGAATACGCTTTCTGCAATTTTATGCAAAAGAAAAGCTTGTAAATCGAGGCCAAACTTTCATTTATTGCCTTGTGCATATTTTTGATCACTAGATTTTACGATATATTTACGATATTCGATAGATTCCACATTGTAAGAATTCTTGACTGTCTACGTTTTCCTAGAAAACAGTATTTGTTTTTTAGTAATTACCTAATAAACGGTACTAAAACGGTAACAGTGGTCAAAATTTTTGTATAAGTGTAGTTCTTTCTTCCTTGCATTTTTAAATACCTGTGAAAGCTTTAATGATCGGCCACATATCCGCTAGATTAGAATACCATGACGTCAATGGATGCTAATGGTTCGGTAGCTATTAGTGAATGAATACATAATTATTAGATAACACTGATTGCGCTAACTGTAATCAGTGTGATCTGCCATGTGATGAATATTTGCCAAAGCTATAGATTACCTATCACACGTGAGAAAACATCCAAGACACCTATAACGAAATATTAATGAATACAATATCTATAAAAAATAAGCCTTTTTTTCTATAACAATCATTAGGTCCTTTTATTCTCAGCTGACATTTGATACTAAGTGCTTTATGTTGTTCGATATTGTTAATTGTTACAATTAACAATACATAATAGTAAAAAAATAATATCGAACAGCAGAATACACTTAATTTTTGAAAACTATTTTCTTTAATACTTTTTTACTAAAAGTATTAAGTAACGAAAATAGTTAAGTACCACTCGTGTCATTTGTCTGTAAGTTATATGCTTATATGTCAAGTTCAGCTAAACTTGCAAGGCTTCGCTTTCGCTCCAGTTAACACCAGAATATTCCGAAGGTTGTGGGAGTGTACATATATTACCAAATTGTACTGTATAACATAATTAATGGACGTTCCTATTGGTTTTACATCATGTGACATATGCATGTTTCAGACATTTCCAAGTGATTAGACTATGTATAAGGATGTTAACAGAGTAATTGATCAGGAAACTATTGACCAGTGCAGCTGCACCGAACTAAACTCATGCTTTATATAGGAATATAAAGTGACAGTTAACTTGATGGGTGCCACAGGACGCTCGATTGGATAATAGCCGTCCCATTGAGTTCTGTTCCGTACTGCGTCATGGCGCTAGTTCTATCATCTAAGATTAATTTAGTAGCCAATATTAAGGAAGTGGAAATACAGCCGCTCCTTGTAAAACTGGTACTTAGCTGCATCCGGTTAGACTGGAAGTCGACCCCAACGTACTTGGGAAAAGGCTCGGAGGATGATGATGATTAAGGAAGTGGAAACTCGTAGTAAACTCTTTTGACTACAAATTAATATTCAAATCGTTGTTGTGTTGTGTGGCATGCGATATTGACAAAGTGCAGTGTGCGGGCAGGTGCCGCCGCTGCTGTGCGCATCGGGCAGCAGCTCCGCCGAGTGCTCCTCCAGCGAGGACAGCGTGGCTGGGCCCTACGCCAGCGAGCACAGCGAGCCCTACTCCAGCCGACCCGATGAGGGGTACGAGGTCAGTACGTCACTACATACATACAAATGTAAAAGTCCTCCGCCTCTTTCTATCCACAATAGACAAACTCAAAACTTCCGATATATTTTCATGCTGTTTCCTCAATTTGTACAGGTTTTCACGAGGAAGGTTCAGGTGTATAACTAAGATCACCAAGAGTTCAACCTCTGAGTTCAAACTCATCATCTCAGGTCATACTTAAAAGACTCACATCAAATGCTGTCGGAAGTACATTGTACTCTTATGATGTTATTTTGTAATCAACCACGCTGTGATGATGGCGCTGATTTGAGCGATAAATGACTAACGAGACAGGCGTGGGCCCAATCGACGAGTTACACAACATTTTTAAAAGTGACTCATAATTTAGGAGCTTCAGAGCTTTGCTTAGTTTTAAAAACAAACTTAATTATTGCACGATAGAGCCGAATACTTATTTCCCGCATTTAATATAATCTTAGCAGCAGATACATAATTATCGATAAGCTCTAATTTCCCGCACTATGCAAATTTGCATTTTGGAAGCAAAAAGTCTTTATAAAACCCGTGTTGCTCCACGTGCACGCGTACAATTTAGAATTTAAACGCGTGCAATGAATAACTTTATAATAAAAATACCAATCAATAAACAAGCCAAAAAATTGTGTCTATTGAATGATGCAACACAGAAAACTTTATACGCAAGACAGAATATCATGTCTCTTTTTTGATACCAGAATTGGATTAAAATATGCTGCAAATTACGCCCAGTCGTTACAAATATAAATTACCTAGCTAATTTTGGTCTGACTTCCTCAACTTGTTGCCTAACAGTGCCCGCAAAAATTTATGTATTTTTTCAGTGGCGTGATTCGGCATATTAGACACCTGTCGACAAACCACTATGCAATCTAGTTTACCTTTAGATATCTCATTATGTAAACAAACAAATAAATAAGTATGTATAATACAGGCGGATGTGGAAGTGGGCAAACTGGATGTGCCTCCGCTCTACAGGACCAGGAAACTGTCTGGCTCCATGTCTACTATATCCTCAGGTAATAAGTTATATTTACATACACACACATATTTTCTTATTACAACGTTTGAACATGGCAACTAGTCTGCATTCTTGCATGAAAACACAAGGTAAAACCTCTCAAAAACTTGTTGCCATAAATATGTAAACATTAGAATAAACAAATTCACATATCGTTATTTAATATGCTAAAGAATATTTATTTATTTTTTACAAATAAATAAGTTTCGCCTTCATTCGATACTACTACGATTTATTCAACTAGAGAACGAAATTCAAATGAAAGCTTTACATTGTAAAGATAAAGTTCCTATTTATTTCCTACTTACACAAACACTTAAATAATCACACGCAGTCCATTCTGAGTAATTCTACTACTCGGAATAGTGTAGTTGAAGCGAGCGAGGGCTTTCCGCAACGAAAGCATGTGAGGCAGTTTGTAAGTTGTAGCAGACTCCATCATTTACATAACACCAAAGTTTGGCCACCTACTAGTTCGTCCGCACCTAGCTCTAGTGCGTGGTCACTGGTCAGTGACTCCCCGAATGCCGACATACCGGTATCTTTTCTATTTGTAAGACCCGAAAACACTTCAACTTTAACATGTAAAGCTTTAATACAAAACCTTTTGTTTGTGATTTTTTGTGAAAACTGATACAGCGGAATGTGTAGTGCCATTATGGAGAGCCCGACCAGTTTCGATTTCGAAGGTAAACTTTTTGGAGATAAAAAACAAATGACTCGTGTTATCGTCTACGTATCTATCTTCCTAATTTTAAAATAGTGCGACCCACGTGTTTTTATTCGCATTTTTATATGTTAAAGCTTTATAAGTTGCTTGTTCGGTTGCCTTATATAATAAGACAAACTATACACTTGTTGTGTTTTTGTTTTGATGTTATTCATAACGTAGATGCGGGCGATGTGTTTCACAAATTGTTGTCATGGCATTTAGATCAGCCGACAGCTGTATTTTAGGTACCTTAAATTTGTGTGTAACTATAGTGACTGTAGATATGTTATTGGTCAGGCATGTCGCTGCCGACGGGCGAGCTGAGCGCGGAGTGCGGCGAGTACAGCAAGAGCGGCGAGCTGGCGCACCCCGAGCTGTGCGTCATCGTCGTCGACATACTCACGCAGCTCATCGACAAGTACGCATCACCTTATTCTACTACTTATTACATATTTCTAGTTACTTGTGTTCAAATCTGTCTAGTATGCCAGGTCGGAGACGTGTCGGATACGAATTTTCTTTTAGGTAAAACTACTTGAAAAGAAACTCATTCCAAGTTGCAGAATATTCAATATAGTAAAGTTTAAAGTTCTATATTTAGTAACATTGCAAGCAATAATAATTTTGTTAGCAATTTTCAATATGTATTTAATTAAATTGGGTAATAAGTGGAATATTTTATCCACCATTTTAGTATGTATTTAAAGTGGATGAATGAGTTTTTTTTGTATAGATTTTATATTGCAAAATAATTTTCAAACCAGATCTTAGACACCTATGCATAATTAGAATTATTATATCGGTAGTGTACCTGGCATGTCAGGCTCTACAATATTTACGATACGAAAATGTTAATATGAACTCAGTTTCTAGAAAATCGAAACCAAAATGAATTTTTGGTTCTACCTATTTAACGTAGTGTGCTGATTTAACTAAGTCGAATAACTGGCTGGTTTAATGATATTTTGAACAACGAAGCAGTTATTATGATAAGGATGTGTTTAATAGTTTAAGCATTAGACTTGCGTGTATATTACGCAATAAACAGATTCAGGTTGGTTTATGCCATTAACATAATTTATTGAAATATTTTGCTTACAAAATTATTTAAATTACTTTTTCTCATCTTGAAAATGTAAATAAACAAACAATCAAACTAACATTTGCATTTACATTAAAGTTTTCACACACCTTGTTATAAACCTACTAAACGCAATGAATCAAGTATATAATTTTCTATTAAAACTTGCCAAGTAATCATCATTAAAAAGTAACTATTTTTAACTGAGGTATGTGTATGGAACTTGGTACTTATTCAGATCTCACTTCTTTTATAGGCGAAGCATTCCCATATTATCGAACTTTCACATTTTTGTTTTGGGTGGGATTTCATTTATTTTTGTAAGGTTGTTTATAAGAAAAAAATTAAATTTTTTTTCTTATGATTAAGTTAGTTAAGGAAATGTCTCATTTATACTATCTTTCAGATTTTTGAATATCCGCTATGCTTCTTACAAAGAAATGAACTAGATTAACTAAATGGACTAGATTTACCAACTGACTGACATGACATGTTATCATATATTATGTTCGTGGATCAAAGTTACACATTCGTTATTTTCGAAAGTGACTCACACTTGGCCGTTTTCAGATTTTTACTTTACTTTGACTAAATACAAACCTTTGTAACGAATTTCAGATCGGTATGACCATTCGAAGATATCTTATATAAATATAGATAAATTTAGTTCGTTTTAGTTCCTTAGGGGTATAAATTTACACCGGGTATAAAACACCTTCATTATTTTGAAACTGACTCACACTTGGCCATTTTCAGATTTTTCCCTTTACCTTGACATAAAGACCTACCTCCATGCCAAATTTCAAGTCAATACGACCATTGGAAGTGGTCTAGGTTTTTGATGAGTGAGTCAGTCAGTCAGTCAGTCAGTGTATAGTAAAAATAGCGATTTTCTGACGTCAATATCTCAAGACCTACAAAATATATATTAATGAAATTTTGTATTTTAGATAAGTGAGGGGGTCCCAACAGATACTAGAAAGGAGAATGCCCGTTTTGTTAGGAGATTTGGGCCCCCAGAAAAAAATTGCGTGCCATGGTGGTTTTAACTTTATTTTGAAGAACGACAATTACCTTTTCAGACCCTGAAAACAATTTATAATTTTTTACCCTAGTTTCCGAGAATTATTGATTTTTTTCTGATGAAGAATTGAGGTTATTAGACAATATTTATTCAAAAACAATTTGCGTTAAAACAATAAAATATTTTTAGTATTAATATTGATTCCCAAATGAAATAAAAACATCAGATATCATCTTTTCTTGCTAAATAATATGTTAAACTGTTTATCTTGCAGTCAGCGGAAGTAGGTTTTGCTGGCACCAGTAGAAATAAATATACTTAGGGCTAAATTGGTTGGAGGAGCATGTGGCTACGTTACAACAACCACAAGGAGATATCTTAAGTTAAGCTACTTGGTCAGATTGCACTTGGGTGACCATTCATTACAAACTTCAGCTGGGTGGCTGCTAGTACTTACATTTAAACTGCTGATTCTGGGTGCATTATTTATACTTGTTATGAGTAGCTAGAATCCAGCAAGTGTGACAACCACTTACCAGGAGGTAACATGTTATAACCCAGTGTATCGGGTATGGAGGTCAGATGGGCAATCACTCTTTGAGCAATACTGTATTCAGCTGCATCGGTTAGACTAAAAGCCGACCCCAAGATTGTTGGCAAACTGGTAGGTACCTAGTAATATACGAGTATGTATGACATATATGACAGCATCTCCTGCAAGCGACATAGTAAAATCACTGCCCTGCTACTTAGTAAGATCGCTGTGCCATCTATGATTAGTTGTAGTTTATTTAAGAAAGGGCTTAATTATAAAGGAGTTTAAAATATAGTAAATGCTATACAGATGTTTAATAAGAAAAAACACAACCAATTAAAATAATAGACATTTATTCTTCAAGGAATATGTTGTCTAGAAATTGTGCTGGAGCGCTTATATCATTAAAGCGGCGGCAGTGGTGGTGGTACAGGAATCATCATATCTGTAATTATGTTTCCATCCATGATACCAGTCTCCGGTGCAGACTCCACAGTGTGTTGGCTACTGCCAGCAACGGGTTGCCTCCAGACTTGTCTTGATGCAGCCGCCCAACAAGGAACACAAACTCGTTCCAAATGCAACACCTAATAACAAAAATATTATATTTAGATACTTGATATTCATTAATATTTAATTAGTTCAACACACACATACATATGCATTCATACATTAAGTTTAAATAAATAAGAATAAACACTTACGTGATGTACTGGTGTCCATCTTAGTATAACATTCCTTTGAGGAACTATCTTGACTGACTCTATGAGTTCTGCGACTTGCTGTTGACAAGCCACATGCGTAGCATATGTTTAGGTGTCCACGAGCAGGGGATACAAGTGACAGATTTGAGTTAGATGCTGTCTGGTTTTGTAATAATACAAAACATTTCACACACAGGATATCATCAGAAGATATCTGGAAAAAATGACAAAATAAAATGTAAGGTAGTTTAGAGACGTGTGAAATCCACAAACATAATAAAACAAACTTACCAATGTAGGTGTTTAGAAGGATAAGCATTGGTTCATCTATTTCTTCAATTTAACGTCTACGAAGATTAGGCCCTATACGTAAAGAGAAATTAACACACTGGCGAGACAAAGAGTAGTTTACTCGACTTCTACCAGGTGCAGACATTTTTCCGGAGTAAAACAACAATATCACTAAAAACAAGAGTCCAATGCTCACGAGTCAATGTGCTCACTTATCATTAAGAAAAGAGTCCAATATCTAAAAAAAAACCACTGGAGGCACGAAAACGATTAGCTCGACAGTTTTTACGCAAATTGTAACTATCAGAAGCAAATACGGAGGAATAAATTCAACTCTACGCATAACAACCGGCACGAAAACAATTTGAATGACGTATTGATTTGACAGATAGACTCGCGTTCCGAGTAGATGTTACCATGTTAAATATTTTGTTAATCGATTTTCTAAATCGATTTGTTATAAATAATATCATTTACTAATTATTGTGTTATTGTTGTATTCCATGTATGGTGTTAGGTGTAACCGTTTTATAGATATAGTTCAGTGGTGACTTTTGTTAGTGTTGATATTTTATTGTTTGTGCAACAGTTATAAACAGTTTTTCTTTCTTCTTTTCTTGTTTACTATTTACGAGTGCATACTTAATATATATACTTGTACATTTTGATATAAGAGAAAAATGCTATATATTATATCGATATTTTCAATCGATCACCTCGTTCATTTAAATGAGATAGTCTGTCGTCTACCTGGCAACATTCACGTTAAGTTTTAATGGCGGAACTAGCTTAGATTCAATAAAATAAATATTAATTATGTTTTTCAATGCTAGGGTACAAGAAATTCTGAAAAAAAATAGTTAGTTTTATAAAATTAGGACTTGATTTTTAATAATAAAATATTCTTGACACTCTATCACAAATAAGGGGCCCAACGGGTGGCAATGTCCTTTAATATGCGTAAATAAAATAGATTTTGAGTTATAGGGGGGTAGAATTTGGCCCGAAATGGTTCGTGTAATATAACCCACGGCCGGTGTGTCGCTTTTGTTTGCTCGAACTTGGCGGACACACTGCCGTGTGTCTAGATCGTATCGAGGTACTCATAGAATGGTATTGGTACTGACTTTGCTAGACAGTTCTTCTGACGATGAATCCGAAAGTGAGATTGATGATCATTGACACACGCATAGCTTGCTCGAATAAGCGGTTACGTAGCTCAACGCTGTCAGCGTGGGTCTACCCGTGCGCCGTGCCACGCTATACATAGTCGTGGGTCATATTCGTGTACTTCAGTGGAAACGTAGACCCACGTTGTCAAACAAATGAATACACGCAGCTAAAATGCGCCGCGTGTCCGTGCACAGCGTGCACTGCGATGGAGCCGCGCCTTAATTATTTATGGTTCACATAATTATGTTATCAATGTCTTTATTCTCTAATGTCCCGCATGATAGAATTATAAAGCGTCATTATCTGAAACGTAGTACATGTTGTTGTGCAGACTAGTGGGCAGCAAGGAGCAGGGCGGCACGAACGGGTCGTCGTGGCGGCTGGGCGTGGGCGTGGCGCGCGCGTGGTGCGGGCGCGTGGGCGCGGCGCTGGCGCGGGCTCGCCCCATGCACTCGCCGCTGCTGGCGCGGCTGCTGGCCCCCGCGCCCGCCAGGCTGCTCGCTGTTAAGGATGAACGACTTGAAGGTATATCGACTGCAAGCAAGCAATACCTCCTATGTGACATTTTTGTTACAAAAAACTCGTATCTTTTTTCTTTTACTATTAACTACCCTTAGACTCAAAATAAAAAGAAAAAAACTTTATTAATCGATACTATCCGTAAAAAAAGAAAACTTAGATTTTCAGTATCTCATTATACCTTGGAATAAGGATATTATTAAGTTTTATTGTTCCCCTTTAAAATCCACCCGGAGTCAGATAGGAGGTATTGCTTGCTTGCAGTCGATATGTAGAATGAATTCGGCCATTCTTTCTACCCTATCCATAGGGAACAGAATGACGAACAGAGATGAGATAATGTAAAATCCCCTAAGAAAGTTGCGTCGCCAAAGTGCGGGTGTTGCGGGGATGAGGAGTGTTACTGGCTCTGCCCTCATACGACCTTCTTTGGAACCCGCCCGTTTTTTAAAACCAATTCGCCAATCAATCAAGGCCTTTGACAGATGTCTCAAAGAATCCAAACGCCTCTTTATTTCACTATTAACTAATCATTTTAATCACGCCCATCGTCCATAATTGACCTAGAAAATGGTACGACATCTTTCCTTCCACTATGATCCCATGTAACTTTTTTATTATTTTCTACAGACCTTCAACGCAGCATTCTCGAGCTGATCCACGTGCTAGGCTCTCAGAGCATAGAGCCGGCGGAACTAGCGGCCTTCCTCAAGCTGTTCACAGCAGAAAATCCGCCGCTCAGCATGCTGCTCGGCGCGCTACATCGCCTCGTGTCCACTGCGACGTATAATACGCCCGACTGTATACTTACGTTCCCGGTTGATACTGATAATACTGGTAAGTTTATCTTACTTAGTATATTTTTATATACTTATTATAAGTTATGTATTAGTTATATACTTACTAATTAAACTACTTACATAATGGAAAAAAATAGTTTCTTCGGTTCAGATGTTGGATTGTGTTGAAAGTCCCAGATCCTTTGTTTTTCATAGTGCTCTTGGTATACTATGATGGTGTGTTTGTTGTTTACAGATGGTATACAATCATTAGCGGAGGAACTAAGTTATTTAGTAGTGAACACCACAACATCGCAGAGCCATCACGCTGAGAACCTCGCGAAGAAATTCCATGAATCACATCTTAGAGCGGGTAACATATTATTTCAATTACAAACTATTATGAACCTCGTTTACTTAAATAATTGATGTTGATGTGTACCATATTCAAGTATAAGATAGAAGTATAGTTTGGTGTTCAATCAAAGTCAAACGATTCATTAATTTGCAATCGAATACAGTGTCCCTTTGGCTTGATAAAACGCTATTATTTTAACTAGAAATACTTTATATTTGACAAAATATTTCTGACATTATTTGTTTCATCTATTTATTTACGATGGTGAATTATAGTGTATGTGGTGAGTCAGGTATAAAGTCGTGCTGGTCGTGCCACGCGGTGCGCGTGGGCGTGGAGGGCGCGGGCTGGGCGCCGTGGCTGGCGGGCTTCGCGCTCGTGCTGTGGCTGCACCGGCAGCACGCCACGCCTGATGCCGACCACTGGGGTATGTGCTCAAAAATATCACATTTTTCACCTTTACTAGCTAACTTGGAGCAAATTATTCAACAAAATATGACATTTTTTTTATAATAATCTCAAATACAATAGAAATCTTCTTTATTTGCAAATGTCCACTTTACATAACTGCCTACCATAGAATATTTTCCATCTCATCTCAAAGATTGTGATTAGATTGGATTGTGTAGAAGAAATTGTTCTTAATCATGGGCAGCTGATTTTGTCACAGTGAAGTTTATTTATCTATTTTGAAGACGGTACAGACGAGTTCAACGACGAATCGTCAGACACAGAAGCGAAGCAGAAGAAGTCTCCTAAGAAGGAAGCGTCCAGCAAGCCGACTGAGTTGTCGCACATCGTGTCGGTCGGACACGAGTCGCTCATGCTGGACACCTGGCTCGATACTAACACAGGTATACTCACCATCTGTCCAGACTTTGCAATAATCGAAACAGTAACCCAGACGATATGATATTCCCTATTGCATACTAAAGGTGCATCTTCACGGTGCAAGTAGCTTGCGCATGTTGAGGCACATGCGCAGGTTAAATGTGTTTTAAACGTGCGGGTTCAGCGAGTCGCACATGTACCAAAACAAGCTACAGATTTTCAGGCTCTTAGAACGACTGTCAAAGAAGTGCAAATGACAACTGCGACCAACAGTTTAAAAAAAAGTGTTTATTCATTCCTTCAGGCACATTCACATTCCGCCTAACCCGTCCGGAGGTTGGTTTGAACCGCATCGTGAGCGAGGCTCGCGTCACCACGGACATGCCCGCGCGACAGTGGACATGTGTCGCTTTGAATGTTAAAGAGCTCGTCTATAAAAGACATATTTATGTACAGGTATAGTGCTTTATATCTTAGGGGAATTTGTTTTTGTATAAAAACATTTAGTGACATGTGACTTTGTTTCATAGGTGACACTATACGTGAATGGTTACGAGTGTGAAGTAGTAACGCTGCCAGTACAAGGTAAGGATTTTTGTTAGTAATAATCTCTTCGAATTTACATGTTTCCCTATTAACAAAATATTTTTTGAGGTTTTTGGAATTTATTGATATACCTGGACGTTCCGGCAGTTGAACTGTGACATGTTGTAAGCGTTATGTTGTTCACCAGGTATCCTAGTCCGCAAGGTGACGCCGACGGTGGTGCTGCTGGGGCACGCTTGCCCGGGCGGTACCGGCGCCGGCGCGTACCACCTGGCCGGCGCCTCGCTGTACCGCTCCGCCGTGCTCACGCAGTACACGGCGCTGCACCTCACTGCACACGGGCCTGACCACGCCTGCCAGGTATGTGCACAGGCAAGGGACATGTTGCCAGGTGTTATGTATTTGTCCCCAATAAGGCCCACCAATGTCAAGGCCTGCCGAGACTGCAGGATTTTTCGAAAGAGGTGGCAACTCTTTGGTACATGAAAGGGCTTAAGAAGGAACATGATGGGTTCTAGTCAGTAAGAATCTGTCACTCCCTCACGCTGCTAACCCACAGCGGGAAAGGACATTTGATGGTTTCGCAACAAAATAATGAATCTCCTTCTCCATGTGAGAGGAGGCCTGTGCCCAGTAGTGGGACGATAAAACAGCTGTAACAGGAACGACAAAATAAAAAGATTTACTTGTCTCAGGTATTCTAATCTGCTTGGAAACACCAACAATCACAGCTAGTCAATCGCTGCACTACTCAAGTCACTCAGTTCATTGCGCTGAATCTCATTGCACACAAGTCTGACCATACCTGGCAAGTGAACGTTAATATATAACTGAAATAAAAATATGTATATCAAGTCTTAATTCTTATTTACACAGGTGCGATGTGAATCACCAAACTACCCACTGATACTGACGCCTAATGTACTAGACTCCAACATCGACTGGGATCAGGTAACAAACTGTCAATAAACAGTTTCATAAATAATTTCGGTTCTGTCTTCTAACCTTCGGGAAAATTACAGGTATTCGAAATATCGACGACGACATTACGAGAACTACATGATAACTTGCTGTTAACGTTCTCTGCGAGCGCACCCAATATAATGAATTTATACCACCAGACAGTGGCGCTACCTACAGGTAACTTGAATAAAACTGACTGTAATATAACATTTTTTTAAGAACTCCTTCATCCAAATACTTAAACGTAACTTTTAACTACTACTGAAAACGTAACTAGTGGCATTTCAGTATTCGAGCGAATAAATCGTAATCCTATCCAAGATTTTCGTGGTCAGTATACATATGTAGTTAGTTAAATCTAGCGTATGTTCCACAGTGTTCGCCGGCCGCGTGGCGTCGTCAGCAGGGCTCATGTCAGCATCAGCGTCGGGCGCTGCGAGCGGCGGCGCGGGCTCGTCCATCCCCGAGACGCTGTTCACCACGTGGACGGCCGCGCCAGTCGCCAGCAGGCACCGCGGCCTCACGCCCGCTATATACATGCTCGGCGGGCCTGATGTGCTGCTCTACTTGTATGCTAGGGTCAGTGGCATTTATCTTAGTGTTTTAGGAAAGAAAAAGATCAGTGAAGATGCCGTATATCAGGTTGATCCGTCGCCTTCTAGCACCCATTTTTAAAAATGTCGAACTTTTTAAAGTTTGATCTTCAATCTTTTGTAAACATTATTTTATAAACCTATATAATGTTTTAAAAACAAGACTTTTTATGATTAGGTATCATCATTTTTCAAATTGTTTAAATGTCCAAATTGAAAAACTCATGTAAATCAAACCTTTGTAGTGTTAATGTGAAGTGTTGACGATATGTTATAGCAATAAATGTTATGTGTATCAGGTGGTAGAACTGGAAGGCAGTGCTGCTGAGCAAGCGACGGCACTGGGCATCCTACTGCGTGCTTGTCGGGTGGACAACCGGCTGCACAGCATGCTGTACAGCGACGCGGCGCCCGACATGCTGCTCACCGTGCTGGCCGCGCCCGCCTGCCGCGTGTCGCATCACCTCCTTAAGGTACGAACACTAAAACAGACATAATTTGACTATATACACACAGTCCTATAAATCCTCCTCTTCTTCTTCGCCTTGCCCATTTTTCTCTCCCTCTCCATTCCTTCTCATTACATGTCCATACCACAAAAAATCGCTAGCCTCTCATCCAGGGCCGTCTTTAAACTATTTGAGGCCCTGGGCACATTAGGATTATGGGGCCCCTGTGACCTTGAGAAAACACTATTTAGTGATAATATATAAAGAAAATAGACAAACAAGGTTCTAAATTTATTTTTATTCAGTTACTAACTTTAAAAAAATAGGATATATCCTACTAATATTATAAACGCGAAAGTTTGTATGTATGGATGTATGGATGTTTGTTACTCTTTCACGCAAAAACTACTGAATGGATTTTAATGAAACTTTACAATAATATAGCTTATACATCAGAATAACACATAGGCTACAATTTGTAAACATATTGTTCGAAATACTAAACCTGCGCAGACGAAGTCGCGGGCACCAGCTAGTAAAAAATAATCTACAAAAGTAACTCGCTTAGCATAAAATCCTTAGATTAACTCTATATTGATTGCAAAGGTACGGTGGTACCTTGAAATCGTCTTAAATCTAGAAGGGTGCTTCTAGATTTACATTTTTGAGTTTTGGAACACAAAAGTACTCAAACAAAAAAGCGACCAGAAAGTGAAGCAGCTGCGAGCGTAGCGAGCTCAACATTTTTTGACATTTGGGACGCAAAAGTCCTCCACCTCCGCTTACAAATAACGCCTAAATAGCTTAGAAATATTCACTGTAAAGTGATTTTTTTTATTGATATTTTAAGGACTCTCTATCTAATCTGGCAGGAACTAGGGGGCCCCATTCGATCGCGGGGCCCAGGGCACTTGCCCATAGTGCCCAGTGGAGAAGAGGGGCCTGCTCTCATCTTTGCAATATTGACGCTATAAAAAAGTCTCCTCAAGTACAGAAATGGACGAGCACCACGTTTTGTAATGTCACTTTTAAGTCTCTTAAAACTCTATCGATCGCTACCTAAAAATGTTTAAAAAGTGCCGAAATAGCATCCAAGTATTTCATCGGCTGACTACTGATTTAGCCTTACTTGTTCAATATATCTTTATGCACGTGTGTTCCCAGGTGATCTTGGACGAGGCGTGCAGCAGCCCGCTGCTGACGATCTGCGGCGACAGCGTGCAGCTGGCGGCCCGCACCGACGCCGTGCTGCTGCAGCCCGAGCTGCTCGTGCTGCTCGCCAACGCCTGGAGGCATCTCGACACTGAAGAGGTCAGTACAATCATAAGCACAAATCTTGAGTGCGCGCGCAGTAACCTGCACAGAATTGATTTATTGGGTCTCTTTTGTGATAATTAAGTGAGGCGCGGAGACGGGGTAAAGCGGTGATTGGCCGCTTATTATCTTGGACACCAATGACTGTGTTTCGGATGGCACGTTAAACTTTAGGTCCCGGCTGTCACTGAACATCCTTGGCAGTCGTGACGGGTAGTCAGAAACCAGTAAGGATCATGGCACATTATACCGGCACCGCAATAGCACCGCTCCATACCAGCATTTAACTTGTCATTCAATTTAGAGCATCAAATCGTGTATAGTATAATATATTTCATAATGAGTTTGCGGTGACAGCAAGCTTACACCTCGCGGCCGGCGCGCGGGCGGCGAGCTGGCACCTTGCGGACAACGCGTAGTTAGCGCACTGGCAGCTAGTCGTAGTCTAAATTCGAGGCGACGCCGTGCTGCAGCTGTGCTATTGCGGTGCCGGTATAATGTGCCATGACCCTAAGTCTGATGCCAGTCTAACCAAGGAGTATCGGGTTGCCCGGGTAACGGGGTTGAGGAGGTCAGATAGGCAGTCGCTTCTTGTAAAGCACTGGTATAATCATCGGCAAGGATATTGAGCCCTGACCTTCACCTGCACAGAAGTGATTTATTGGGTCCCTTTGGTGGTATGAAGTGAGCGCGGCGGCGGCGGTAAGGCGGTGATTGGCCCGCAGCGCATCGCGTCATAGCCGTCACTCGGTCACTTTCGTCACGACTAGTACACTTCCAGTAAAGGACATTGCCACCCGTTGGGCCCCTTATTTGTGATAGAGTGTCAAGAATATTTTATTATTAAAAATCAAGTCCTAATTTTATAAAACTAACTATTTTTTTTCAGAATTTCTTGTACCCTAGCATTGAAAAACATAATTAATATTTATTTTATTGAATCTAAGCTAGTTCCGCCATTAAAACTTAACGTGAATGTTGCCAGGTAGACGACAGACTATCTCATTTAAATGAACGAGGTGATCGATTGAAAATATCGATATAATATATAGCATTTTTCTCTTATATCAAAATGTACAAGTATATATATTAAGTATGCACTCGTAAATAGTAAACAAGAAAAGAAGAAAGAAAAACTGTTTATAACTGTTGCACAAACAATAAAATATCAACACTAACAAAAGTCACCACTGAACTATATCTATAAAACGGTTACACCTAACACCATACATGGAATACAACAATAACACAATAATTAGTAAATGATATTATTTATAACAAATCGATTTAGAAAATCGATTAACAAAATATTTAACATGGTAACATCTACTCGGAACGCGAGTCTATCTGTCAAATCAATACGTCATTCAAATTGTTTTCGTGCCGGTTGTTATGCGTAGAGTTGAATTTATTCCTCCGTATTTGCTTCTGATAGTTACAATTTGCGTAAAAACTGTCGAGCTAATCGTTTTCGTGCCTCCAGTGGTTTTTTTTTAGATATTGGACTCTTTTCTTAATGATAAGTGAGCACATTGACTCGTGAGCATTGGACTCTTGTTTTTAGTGATATTGTTGTTTTACTCCGGAAAAATGTCTGCACCTGGTAGAAGTCGAGTAAACTACTCTTTGTCTCGCCAGTGTGTTAATTTCTCTTTACGTATAGGGCCTAATCTTCGTAGACGTTAAATTGAAGAAATAGATGAACCAATGCTTATCCTTCTAAACACCTACATTGGTAAGTTTGTTTTATTATGTTTGTGGATTTCACACGTCTCTAAACTACCTTACATTTTATTTTGTCATTTTTTCCAGATATCTTCTGATGATATCCTGTGTGTGAAATGTTTTGTATTATTACAAAACCAGACAGCATCTAACTCAAATCTGTCACTTGTATCCCCTGCTCGTGGACACCTAAACATATGCTACGCATGTGGCTTGTCAACAGCAAGTCGCAGAACTCATAGAGTCAGTCAAGATAGTTCCTCAAAGGAATGTTATACTAAGATGGACACCAGTACATCACGTAAGTGTTTATTCTTATTTATTTAAACTTAATGTATGAATGCATATGTATGTGTGTGTTGAACTAATTAAATATTAATGAATATCAAGTATCTAAATATAATATTTTTGTTATTAGGTGTTGCATTTGGAACGAGTTTGTGTTCCTTGTTGGGCGGCTGCATCAAGACAAGTCCGGAGGCAACCCGTTGCTGGCAGTAGCCAACACACTGTGGAGTCTGCACCGGAGACTGGTATCATGGATGGAAACATAATTACAGATATGATGATTCCTGTACCACCACCACTGCCACCGCTTTAATGATATAAGCGCTCCAGCACAATTTCTAGACAACATATTCCTTGAAGAATAAATGTCTATTATTTTAATTGGTTGTGTTTTTTCTTATTAAACATCTGTATAGCATTTACTATATTTTAAACTCCTTTATAATTAAGCCCTTTCTAAAATAAACTACAACTAATCATAGATGGCACAGCGATCTTACTAAGTAGCAGGGCAGTGATTTTACTATGTCGCTTGCAGGAGATGCTGTCATATATGTCATACATACTCGTATATACTAGGTACCTACCAGTTTGCCAACAATCTTGGGGTCGGCTTTTAGTCTAACCGATGCAGCTGAATACAGTATTGCTCAAAGAGTGATTGCCCATCTGACCTCCATACCCGATACACTGGGTTATAACATGTTACCTCCTGGTAAGTGGTTGTCACACTTGCTGGATTCTAGCTACTCATAACAAGTATAAATAATGCACCCAGAATCAGCAGTTTAAATGTAAGTACTAGCAGCCACCCAGCTGAAGTTTGTAATGAATGGTCACCCAAGTGCAATCTGACCAAGTAGCTTAACTTAAGATATCTCCTTGTGGTTGTTGTAACGTAGCCACATGCTCCTCCAACCAATTTAGCCCTAAGTATATTTATTTCTACTGGTGCCAGCAAAACCTACTTCCGCTGACTGCAAGATAAACAGTTTAACATATTATTTAGCAAGAAAAGATGATATCTGATGTTTTTATTTCATTTGGGAATCAATATTAATACTAAAAATATTTTATTGTTTTAACGCAAATTGTTTTTGAAAAAATATTGTCTAATAACCTCAATTCTTCATCAGAAAAAAATCAATAATTCTCGGAAACTAGGGTAAAAAATTATAAATTGTTTTCAGGGTCTGAAAAGGTAATTGTCGTTCTTCAAAATAAAGTTAAAACCACCATGGCACGCAATTTTTTTCTGGGGGCCCAAATCTCCTAACAAAACGGGCATTCTCCTTTAATTGACACTAATTTTTATAAAATATTTTTTTTTTGTTTTATAAAAAATGTTTTTTATTTCATTAAAGAATAAATTAAATTCGAGGTCAAAAATGTTAACAAGAAATGTACCAAGGTACGTTGTATTTTTTTTTGTCAAACTAGAAAATTTAACCTAAATTTTAAATATGTAGCACTTTTGATTACCTAATTTCCATTTCTCAATTAATACAATCAAGTCTTTTAATCATTGAGCCAGTATGAAATTACATAGGGAATTTAGGAAAAAATATATAATAAAAAGGTGTGTGTTTTTTCTTGCCATAAGTGTACGGTGCGCAAAGCGATCCCCACTTTTCTGCCGAGAGCTCATTATCCGCGCCGATAACTATACTTAGCTGAATCCGGTTAGACTGGAAGCCGACCCCAACATAGTTGGGAAAAAGCTTTGGGAGATAGATGGGAGGTTCGTAGTAGGATTTAACTATATTTTCAATTAGAAACGCTTTTGATTACCTACTTCTGTTAATTTTAGGTGTCGGTAGTACCTAGGTAAAAAGAATAATTTGTATGCTGTTCGCTAGGGTTCTTCAACAAGGAAACAGTTTTGGTGGATTTGGTGATCTTTGAATGTAATTTAACAAAGTAGTTGTAACATGCCAATACACGCAACGACGAGACGACAACGAGGGCCGCCTGCTACCGTTGAGTCAGCCCGAAGTCGGGGGTCGCGCCCCGCGCCAGCATTCGGCGAGGCGCGGGGCGCGTAGCCGCGGTGGCCTTAACTTATGTAATCCGGCGGTCGCGCGCAGTAGCTACACCGTGGACTAGCAGTGGGTCTGTGCTGCAGGAGCTGACGTGGGAGACGGAGCAGAACGGAGGCCGCGTCACAGTGCGCGGCTCGGCGTGGGCGCTGGCGCTGTGCTGCGTGCGGGCGCTGCTGCGCGACGAGCACCCGCGCCGCGCCTTCAACCACACGCAGATGTGCCGCCGCGCGCTGCTCGACCATCTGCTGCGCGCCTGCAAGGTACTGCTACTGTACATACGCGCTGTGCTGCACTGCACCCGCGCCGCGCCTTCAACCACACGCAGATGTGCCGCCGCGCGCTGCTCGACCATCTGCTGCGCGCCTGCAAGGTACTGCTACTGTACATACGCGCTGTGCTGCACTGCACCCGCGCCGCGCCGCGCAACCACACGCAGATGTGCCGCCGCGCGCTGCTCGACCATCTGCTGCGCGCCTGCAAGGTACTGCTACTGTACATACGCGCTGTGCTGCACTGCACCCGCGCCGCGCCGCGCAACCACACGCAGATGTGCCGCCGCGCGCTGCTCGACCATCTGCTGCGCGCCTGCAAGGTACTGCTACTGTACATACGCGCTGTGCTGCACTGCACCCGCGCCGCGCCTTCAACCACACGCAGATGTGCCGCCGCGCGCTGCTCGACCATCTGCTGCGCGCCTGCAAGGTACTGCTACTGTACATACGCGCTGTGCTGCACTGCACCCGCGCCGCGCCGCGCAACCACACGCAGATGTGCCGCCGCGCGCTGCTCGACCATCTGCTGCGCGCCTGCAAGGTACTGCTACTGTACATACGCGCTGTGCTGCACTGCACCCGCGCCGCGCCTTCAACCACACGCAGATGTGCCGCCGCGCGCTGCTCGACCATCTGCTGCGCGCCTGCAAGGTACTGCTACTGTACATACGCGCTGTGCTGCACTGCACCCGCGCCGCGCCTTCAACCACACGCAGATGTGCCGCCGCGCGCTGCTCGACCATCTGCTGCGCGCCTGCAAGGTACTGCTACTGTACATACGCGCTGTGCTGCACTGCACCCGCGCCGCGCCTTCAACCACACGCAGATGTGCCGCCGCGCGCTGCTCGACCATCTGCTGCGCGCCTGCAAGGTACTGCTACTGTACATACGCGCTGTGCTGCACTGCACCCGCGCCGCGCCGCGCAACCACACGCAGATGTGCCGCCGCGCGCTGCTCGACCATCTGCTGCGCGCCTGCAAGGTACTGCTACTGTACATACGCGCTGTGCTGCACTGCACCCGCGCCGCGCCGCGCAACCACACGCAGATGTGCCGCCGCGCGCTGCTCGACCATCTGCTGCGCGCCTGCAAGGTACTGCTACTGTACATACGCGCTGTGCTGCACTGCACCCGCGCCGCGCCTTCAACCACACGCAGATGTGCCGCCGCGCGCTGCTCGACCATCTGCTGCGCGCCTGCAAGGTACTGCTACTGTACATACGCGCTGTGCTGCACTGCACCCGCGCCGCGCCGCGCAACCACACGCAGATGTGCCGCCGCGCGCTGCTCGACCATCTGCTGCGCGCCTGCAAGGTCCAAACAACTACAAACCACCATGTTTTCCCATGCTGAAGTTATGAAACACCCGATAAATCATCGGGCCACATGTGATCGATCGCAGCGTGGCAAAGTGTAGCCATTGTTTGATTATATACAGGAGCGGTTCCTGAACTCGGAGTGCGGGCCGCTGGACGCTGTGGGCAGCGCGGCGCTGGTGGACGTGGTGCGCGGGCTGGTGGGCGCGCCGCCGCTGCTGTGCCGCCTCGCCGCGCTCGCCGACTTCCTGCTGCTCATGCACCAGGTACCTAACACCAGCCTCATCTACATGCACATCCAAATAAAATACTCATTATCTCTCACCGATTCATCATAATTCTGTTGAAACTACGGTACTTTATCTTAACCTTTGAAGAAAAGTGTTATTATCAACAAAAAACTTTATTTCATCAGGCTAGCGATACCTTCGTAACACATTCCCGAGCAAACTTTTACTTTCTACTCACGTCTGAAACGCAAGAGATGAGCGAGTTCGCATCCAGCTCCACGAAGCGGCGGCCTTCCAAACGCGTCAGGAAGAGAGATGAGAACAGACCCAGTGTGTCCAGCACATCGACCGACGACGTGTCCAACGATAACAGTCTCAGTTCCCTGAAGGATAAGGCGCAGAGTCGCGAGCTCGACGACCGGATAGACAGCAGCTGCGGCAGCACCGAGTCCACCAAACAGCTCAAGTCTAAGATCAACTCGCAGATTAAGGAAGGCAGGTAATGCGTTTTATTTAGTAAAGCTGTAAAGATACTACTAAAATAGAGCGTGAAAAGTCAGTGAAGTATTTATATTTTTGCTATGAACAATGTAAGTAATTATTTATCCATTATTTTCAGGAAACACACCGTGTCCTCCACATCGGAGAACTCGGACACACCCGCTGGTAAGTTCATAAACATTCAGATAGGGTTGAAGGTTCACTACAAAACAATCGAATCTTTAGCAAACTACAATTATTTGTCCTATTATGTAATTAATAATACACTGATTAGTTCCACGTGTTGCACATAACCATTCAGGCCCGCCGTAAGCGGGCGTGCAGCGCGTGCACAGCACGCGGGCGGCACGTCCTAGGGGGCGGCAAATCTAGCGAGTTATCACGTAATATTTAAAAAATACAATATCTTTTTACTAATGATTTGATTTCAATATTTCCGAACACAGCAATAGCGCTAAGAATATTACTTATACTGCCGGTTTCAGTTAGGTACATCTGTTGAAAGGACATTTTCAAAATTAAAGATTCTTAAAAACGATTTAAGATCAAGCAGTGGCGTAGCGTGGGGCAAATGCTATTTAGGGGGCGGCAAAATTAAACCAATAAAATTTCGGAAAAAGCCGCCCTAGCTTTGGTCGTCTCCTATCAATTTTGACTGTTTCACCCTTTGCATCCCCAAAAAAATTCGCGCTCGCTGCGCTCGCGGCTCCATGTCAGATATCGCATTTTATCTTTGTTTAATTGTTGAGGCATTCAATTCCGAATAAACATTTTTCGCGCACGTCCGTTATGGCTTTCTATGATATGTTCACTTCATGAAAACTCTAAGGAAAAAATCGCGCCCGCTTCGCTCGCGGCTTTTGCACTTCACTTCTGTGCATATCTTACTTTTTGACTTTGCTTTGTTAATTTACAGTGATTTTTATTTGTTTTGTGTCCTTTAAAAATAAAAATATCGCGCTCGCTCCGCTCGCGCTTGCTTACATATGGAAAGTGTCTTATAATTTTTCAACGGGAAACCCACCAAATAACGTATTTTACTGACTTTAAACATTGTTATAGATATTTAAGTGCGTTAGTTTAAGTTAATCACAATCTTTCAATACATAGGGGCCACTTGGGTAATGATTGCACTGCATTGATGCCCTAAGCAATTGCTTAGTTTGCTTATGGGCTAACCCAGGACTGCTTAGGTTACTCTGAACATTTCAAGTAAATAAAAAGTTATGTGTAATGTATGTTATGTATTGCAATAGTTATTTATCCAAAAGTAGGTGGGTTTTCTGCAATCAGAGCGGTGCATGTACATATTTTTTTCTGTTGGATAAGTAAGATGGATATGAATGGGCGGGGGGGGTCCGGACCACCTGGATCCGCTCCCCCCCCCCCTTATATATTTTTTGACAAAACGTATGTAGTCGTAGGGCGGCATAATCAGTTTTGCACGCGGGCGAACAAACAGCTAGCGGCGGGCCTGCATAACTTTGAGGAGTGGCTCGGGAGGAGTCACGGCGCCCTCACGTACCGCATGACGCAGGTCCTCACCGGACACGGTTGTTTCGGGAGGTACCTGCACCGCATCGGTCGTGAGGAGGCGCCCGGGTGTCACCATTGTGCGGACAGCCCCGAGGACACGGTGGACCTCACAGTCCAGGTGTGCCCCGCATGGGAAGGGCACCGCCGGGTCCTCGTCGAGGCTTTGGGCGGCGGCGACCTCTCGCGTCCGGCCCTGGTTCAGGCCATGGTCCGGGGCGAGAGGGAATGGGATGCCGTCGCCTCCTTCTGCGAAGCGGTCATGCTCGAGAAGGAGGAGGCGGAACGCCAGAGAGTTCGCACCTCTCATCCCGGCCGCCGCGCTGGACCAGGTAGACACCATGGGCGCCGGGTGTCGCGAGATGACTCCCGGCCACCGTAGGCGTGGGTCTGTGGGCGGTGAGTTCGGGTGGCTCATCGTCCCTCTGTCTTCCTAGACGACAGACCCGTGTCGACGGCGCGCGTTGTTCCACGCGCTCCTCAAAGAGACGTCAGCAACCCCAGCGGGGCCCAGCAGGGCCAAGGCCTGCCGGGGCTGCGGGTTGTTCGAAAGAGATACCGCGGCCCTGGTACATAAAAGGCCTATGACGGAACACGACGATTTTAGTCAGTAAGAGTCTGACACTCCCTCACCGCTGCTAACCCACAGCGGGAGGGGTCATTTGATGATTTTACGTCGATAAAAAAAAAAAAAAAAAAAAAAGGGCCTGCATAACCATTTGTATTTGTTTGTTAGAGAGCAGCGGCACAACAGAGCGCGAAGGCTCGGCGGCTGACGAGGGTACACAGCCGGAGAACAAGGAGCCGGCACCCGAAGCGTTGACCGACTACATCGTGGTGGACGCCGACGATGTTAACCATACCACTGTCGAGATGTACACCAGCGGGATATACCATCAGGTAGCAAACATATACACAAGATAAATTATGGAATCAGGCGTTACTTTGTAGAAATCCACAGAGCACATAAAAGCTAACATACGGCAGATAAAAGCTGTGTATTCTTTTGCTTTTATCTAGACATTTACTTCAAAATACTCTAGGAAAATGGTAAATAAAAGCTTTTTATACACTTTCCATTTATCACATTCTACCTATACTTAAATACCTATTTATTTCTTTATTTAACTGTTTTACTTAACTATGTACAGTGTACACAGTTACTCACAAAACACAGAAGTATAAAAAAAGAAAAAATTGTATTTATTCTTATTCGTAAAGGTAATTTAACAATACTATAGATTCCTCTATAAAATGTATGGTGGCTTGTCCCCAGCGTCGTGTCCGAGCTGGTGCTGCGTCAGGCTGGTCAGCATGCGAGGGACTGCTGCTGCTGTTACGGCATGCGTTGGCCTTACTGCCAGACCATGAACATCAGCAGGTAAGCGCACGCATAATGTATTCAAACTTTTTTTTACACCCGTCGAATCTGGTTTAATCCTGTATTTTATAAAACAACCATTATATCCCTATAATAGTACTAAAGTCATAGAAAATGCTATTTGTCTTTTGCTTTTGTTTCAACCACTGCTCAACAAGAAATTCAATTCTAAGTAAATCTTACGATCGGGTTATCTTATCTCTCTGCGCTTGAAAATTGAAACGGGCGACCCTTCTATATTTATCCCGTTTTGTTTCGTTCACTTTTATTGTTATTCAATAGCGCCATTATAGTTAACTCTCTCCGAGCGAGGGTTACTTTTGTGCTTTTATCCGCCATTGTAGATAAGTTCCTAACCCCTCGATAGATGGCGTTGTACATTTCGGGCCGTTTTCTGTATCGCGGTGTTAAGATTCTCCGGCGTTGAACGACCCTCGCGCCGTATTGTATTGAACTCATACTTACCTGGCGTAGGGGATACCGTGATCAAGAAGGCGGTTCCCCCAGGGCGAGGTCCATCCATTGCACTGCGGATGGGTTGACCCCTGCGATTATCCCTAATGTGGATAACTCGGACGCGTAATTTTTGGTAGTGAGGGACTGCGTTCGCGCTGTCCCTCTCAGAAACTATTAAAAAATCTAGTGAAGAGGCCTCTCCACTACTGCTGATTGTAAAATTCATGTATGTACAACGTATGTATGATGTAGGATAGATATAAAAAAGTGTGTTATATGAAGTTAATTTTTTGTTTATTTTCTTAGTAGTTTGATAGGGTTTGATAAATGTAAGAAATCGCGTCTTGCGAATTTATCATTCCAAGATTTGATTAACGGCTACAAGCTCATCATGTTGAGAATACCCGCCAATGTGTTTGTGTGTTGTGCCTAAGTTTTGTAGTGTTCGCTAGAGCTGTCCTACTTTTAGGTACCTAAACAAAGTGTTTTAATTGTTTGTAAATTGATGGGTTCAATAAGTTTTTGTAGAGAGTAATGTCGTGTATTGCAGGCGGCATGCGGCGCGGTGTGCGCGTCGACGCTGGTGGTGCTGTGCAACCAGCGCGGCGCCCGGGCGCGAGCCGCCGCCGTGCGCGCGCTGGCCGCGCTCACCCGCCGCGCCGCGCCCGACGCGGCGCGCAGGCTGCTGCAGCAGCACTACTACATACACCTCGCCAACCAGGTCAGCGCATATTGACATACACCTTTATCAATGACATTTACATGAGATTTTTTTATCTAATTTAAACTAACAAAGAAATAAATTTGCAAGCTGCTAAATCACCCAGTAAGTTATTTGATAATACATCTTTAATAACTAATAATACGATTTGAATGAGCTAATACTTGAGAGTGTACTTTTGTAACAGATCTCCCTGTACGAGGGCTCGTGGGAGCTGGCGTCTGCGTGTGCCGCGCTACTCACCAAATGTGATGTGCCACTCGAAGACCAACTTGATGTAAGTAAACAATTCCTTCAATATAACTATAGTCAAAAGTGTCTACTGTGGTATCCAACAGCTGACTACTGATTAACTAAAATAATTTTTCTTACAAAATACATCCTATTGTCCTACTAATAAAATAAACGCGAAAGTTTGTATCTATGGTCTTATTCCTCTTTCACTCAAAAACTACCAAATGACTTTAAATAAAACTTGGCAGTAACATAGCTGCTATGTCCTGTCAAAGCCTGTGTAAGTACACATGTTATTTGATGCAACATGGGAATGCTAGGACGACATCTGGACCGACGTGTCGGAGGAGGCGCTGCAGCGCAGCCCGGCGCTGCTGGCGCTGCTGCCGTGCTGCCTCGCCGACGTGCCGCTCGCGCACAACATCACGCTGCTGGCGCGGCGCATCATCGACAAGGTACGCTTACATTACACACAACGCCAGCTTCACAAAACATTGTTACGATAAAGTTTCCATCCCATTTCCTATAAATCGGTGACCGATTCTTTATAGAAAAAAAATACGTATAAAACAATTTACTACAAAAAATCAGTCCGATTTTCTATATTAAAAAAGTCTAATCGAGGCGGGGCAGCCTCAGAAGATTTCGGATTAGAATTATAGTTGTAGTTTCTATAAGAAACACATTCCAGGATAACGTAGAATCCTTGTGCTTTTGGACTTGTCCATCTTTTTTTAATCGCTATTTTCAGGCATCGCTGAAGGTCCTAAACGAGATAGCCCTCGTGGAGGTGGTAGTGCGGTCTATTCGCGCCGTGGGGGAGATGCCTGACACCACGTTTGAAGGTCGAGACTTATTACTAGAGGATCTGTTTGAGCTGCTCAACAGGGTCGCTATCAAGGCGTTGTCGTCGCAACATAGTATGCAGGTTTGTAGAAAGACGTCCTAGTATTTCTGTTAAATAACGAAGAGATTTTAAATTCAAATTAATTCTTGGGCATGTTGTTGTAACTAAGGGTGAAACGCGACCATTTTACTAAGAGTAGTAGTAGAAAATTTCTATCAGTGTTAGATAGCCCATTTATCGAGGAAGGCTATAGGCTACTTTTTATCCCGGTACGGGAAGTAGTTCCCACGGGATGCGGGTGAAACCGCTGGCAGAAGCTAGTAATTGTATAAAATTCTATGTGCCTGAGTCGGAACATCATTTGGCCGGTTTTTAGATTCTCTTTTGCTTTACTACACCGATAGTTCGTCATTTTATTTCAAAATTTATAATGTGAGTTATGCGGTCCTGTCGGCAGACGATCTCGGAGCTGCACCACCTGCTGACGTACGCGGAGTGGTCGGGCGGGGCGGGCGCGGCGGCGGCGGCGCGGGCGGCGCAGCGGGCGCTGTTCCTGGCGCAGCTCGACCACCTCGAGGAGCGGCTGCACGCCTCCTACGCCACCACCAACAGGCACAACTACTTCACCACCGGTAACCACTCAGAACTACTCCTGTATAGCGGGTGTGTCGTTAATATACTGGTTAATATATGTCGATTAGCACAAAGAAAACAAAATACGTAAAAATAATAAATGGAATGTTCAAACAAAGTAAATAGCATATAATGTGCGATAATTAGAATACCTTATAAGAGTCAGTCATTATAAACAACGGAAATTCCCCCTTGAAAACTAACAGCTGTCAACTGGTCAAACATTCGATACTCCTAACTTTATTATGAAAACGGGATACATAGGGAGTACATAGGGGTAGTAGATAAGAAAGTACATAGGGGTAGTACATAAGGGAGTACATAGAGCTATTACATAAGGGGGTACATAGGGGTAGTACATAAGGGAGTACATAGAGCTATTACATAAGGGAGTACATAGGGGTAGTACATACGGGGGTACATAGAGCTATTACATAAGGAAGTACACATAAGGGTGAACATGAACCGGTATACAATGGTTGCAGTGCTGTCGTCGGCGGTGTCGCTGGGCGGCGAGGGCGCGGCGCGGGCGGAGCGCGGCGAGCTGGCGGCGCGGCTCCTGGCCACGGTCTCCCGCGCCGTCAGCTTCCTGCTCGCGCACTCGCCGCGGGAGCCGCTCGACGACGACGCGCAGCTCTTCGACCGCCTGCTGTCGACCATGCTGCTCGGTGAGTCTAGTAAATACAACATGGTGGATCGGGATACAACAACAGGATCTTAAATGATGATGATTCATCCACGATTTCAGTATAAATCCTATGTTTACTTATCTATACATATATATAAAAACGAAATTCGCTTTCCGTTGTCACGACATAATATGAAAACGGCTTGACCGATTTGGCTGATAATTAGAAGGGAGGTAACTTAGACCCGGGAGAAGGTTTTAGGATAGGATTTTTGTCACCGTCCGACTACGGGACGCGGGTTAAACCGCGGGCGAAAGCTAGTTATTTATGAACGTTAAACTTTGCTCACCCAGCCGTAAGCGGGTCAAATGCGTCCCGTCCGAAGTGGTGGGTGAGCAGCAGCGCGGACTGGGCGACGCCGCTGCAGGAGCTGTTCTGGTGGGCGGCGTCGCCTGCACCAGGAGCCTGGGCGCTGCAGGCGGCGCTGCTGCGCGCGCTGTACCACGCGCCCGCGCCCGTACTGCACGTGCTCACGCCCTCCGATCCCGCGCATCTTAGGAAGGTAATAACGGCTTCATTCTCTACCAAAGTTTCATAAAAATACCTAGACTCAATTTTTTGCTTTGAAAATTATTTCTTTTATAAAAAAATCTCTCCTGTTTTAAATAGGGCTGAATGACATTATGAAATCATGTTTAATTAGACAGACTAATAAAATTAAAATAAGCCTTTTTAGCCTTTGAGTCCTTGCTTATATTGGCATATGAGATCTCTTTTCTTACTAGTGGCCACAAATCTTATTATCTGGACTCTTTTGTTTCCTACCGTTACCATTACTATTGCTGGTCCTTCAGTTGGCAGTATACCTGCTGACGATCCTGAAGCACATCCACGCGGAGGCGGAGTCGGGCACAGCTCCCGTGGAGCTGGCCATCACGGACTGGGCGCGGGCGTGGGCCGTGGGCACGCAGGCGGGGCTCAGCGAGCGCGTGCCCAGCGCCGCGCTGGCGCCCGAGGCTGCCGCGCTGCTGAGGCAGGATGAGGAGCGCTGGGCTAGGCTCGCGCATCGCACCAGATCTGTTATTGCCAAGTAAGTTCACTTCCGCAGTATAGATTGATGGCATATCTATCGCCCCTCATATACTTCTAGATAAACTCCCAATATTGCGGAGGCCATTCAAACACTTTTCGCCCAAACACACGACAAATGGACTCACCATATTCCGTAGTTTCCAATGTCTTTTAATTCATAAGCAATATAAAAATCATTGCTCTGTTATTTGTGGTTATACACATATTATATTTAGCACAATTACATAAATGATCATTTTGAATGGCTACAAATTACTGACGTGTAATAAACCGTGAACATGGTTCACAAGTCACTACCCTGAGCTTGCCATATATGTGGTTTATGTAGTATGCTATAATCGTCATATACGTGCAGAGTGGTATGGAGCAAGGAGTCGCTGGCGAGCAAGGTGTCGGACAGCGCGATGGCGGTGACGCGCGGCGTGGTGGACGCGCAGAACGCGCAGCGCAAGGCTTTCATGGAGCATCTGCGCCGCGCCCACGCCGCGCAGGCCGCCGCCTCTCAGGCTTGGCAAAGGCTCATCGATACCTATACACATGAACAAGGTAATGTTAAATACTTAGAACTATATCCCTATTCCTGGTACAATCGGTTGTGTTTTCAGTACGCTGTGTGGTGCTTATAGCAACATTATTGAGTCTTTACACATTGAAAAGTAACTGGTGCAAAGGGCACTTCGTCAAGACACGAAATAATAATGATCATTCATTCAAATCGTCTGTAATCATTTTAGTACTTTAAAAATCATAATGCTTACAATAAATTGGATAACTTTCCGAAAATCATACCTCATTCAACTTGTTTTTATCTTCAAGACTTGTTCAATCGACGTTGTCACCTAATGTCATTACACACAAGAAACTTGCTCTAAAATAAATTGAATAATTTGTATGCAGCGGTATGGCACATGCCCCGCTCGTACCCGCAGTCGTGGCAGCTGGACGCCACGGAGGGCCCGGGCCGCGTGCGCGTGCGTCTGCGTCGGGCGCATCTGCACGTGCCCGACAAGTTCCTCAAGCCGCAGCACAGACATAAAGCCGGTACGATTATAATTATCTACTTTTATCATATTATAGCCTAGTAAATACATATTTGATTTGATTATATGGAGTGGCGAGGGATGTTGCCGTCAGTCAACATAACATGTTTTCAGGTTATTTGGTTTTAATAGGACGTAGTCTATTATTTATTTTATTATCAGTTCCCTCATGCAGTGGATTATAGAAGTATCACGTATGAATAAATATAAATTACTTAGTTTTTACAAATTCAAATAATACATATTTCTACTGTTAATCTTTTGCTACTGTTCTTGCGCAAAAAATGATATTCACATAATAATGTGTAGTGCCTATGTGTGTACAGAGGCGCGCAACATGGCTGGGCCTCTGCGCAGCGTGGTGGGGTCGTGGGGCGCGCTGCGCGGCGGGCTGGTGGCGCGGCTGCAGCTGCACGAGACCGTGGCCTACATGGCCCGCGCCACGCGCCTCACGGCCGCCGCCGAGCTGGACGGCGAGCTGCTGCTCAGCGACCGCAGCGTGCACTTCGTGCCCGACCCCGCGCCCGCCGCGCCGCCGCGCCGCACGCACTCGCTCGTCGTGCCCGAGGTGCAGGCCGCGCCGCAGGCCTCGCGCTGGCCGCTCGCGCACATCATGCAGGTAATACATCTATGTTTTATACATAGTAACACTTTAACCGAGACTTTTACTAAACATGTGTCGTGTCACAGGTGAGCACGCGGCGCTGGTGCCTGCAGGAGCGCGCGGTGGAGCTGTTCCTGAGCTCGGGGCAGGCGCACCTGCTGGCCTTCGCCGACACCGCCGAGCGCGCCGCCTTCCTCAAGGCGCTCGCCGCCACGCAGCACCCGCCCGCCAGGTATGCACATCACATGCTGTAGCTGCTCCTGAGCTCGGGGCAGGCGCACCTGCTGGCCTTCGCCGACACCGCCGAGCGCGCCGCCTTCCTCAAGGCGCTCGCCGCCACGCAGCACCCGCCCGCCAGGTATGCACATCACATGCTGTAGCTGCTCCTGAGCTCGGGGCAGGCGCACCTGCTGGCCTTCGCCGACACCGCCGAGCGCGCCGCCTTCCTCAAGGCGCTCGCCGCCACGCAGCACCCGCCCGCCAGGTATGCACATCACATGCTGTAGCTGCTCCTGAGCTCGGGGCAGGCGCACCTGCTGGCCTTCGCCGACACCGCCGAGCGCGCCGCCTTCCTCAAGGCGCTCGCCGCCACGCAGCACCCGCCCGCCAGGTATGCACATCACATGCTGTAGCTGCTCCTGAGCTCGGGGCAGGCGCACCTGCTGGCCTTCGCCGACACCGCCGAGCGCGCCGCCTTCCTCAAGGCGCTCGCCGCCACGCAGCACCCGCCCGCCAGGTATGCACATCACATGCTGTAGCTGCTCCTGAGCTCGCTCTTCACAACAAACATCATCAAACATATACAACATTACAGTTTCAAGTAAAATCACTATTTTACACAGTATAAAACTATGGTAAATAACCCCTTCACTTACAACTTTTAGGAACATTAAAGAAAATACGTTTCCAATATTTTATGAAACACTGAAACCGTTTCACTTATTTCATTCATAAAAATCGTATACCATCACAGAATCGAGCCAGACACGCTACAAGATGCGATGACACAATGGCGCAACGGCAGCATCACGAACTGGGAGTACCTGATGCGGCTGAACGGGCTCGGCGGGCGCTCGTACAACGACCTCATGCAGTACCCCGTGCTGCCCTTCGTGCTGGCCGACTACTCCTCGCGCATCCTCGACCTCAACGACCCCGCCTCCTTCCGCGACCTCGCCAAGCCCATGGCCGTGCAGAACAAGACCAGGGAACAGCATTATATCAATATTTATAATGTAAGTGTAAACGTACTACTGCAAACATAGCCCTGGAACACAAAAAGTTCAAGAAGAAACATGGTGGGTTTTAACCAGTAAGAGACTGACACTCCACGACACGGTGAGAGGGGTCATCTGATAATTTCCCGCCACAAAACATAATTCTATTCTTAGGAACTCTTATGAAAACCTAAAGGTCACATAAAATAAATTATTTATACTTCACATAGGGTTTTGGGACTTTAGGAGCTTGGAGCTATGTGCATTTCAGAACTTTGTCAGTCTTGTAAATATTGGAACATCTTCCATCCTCAGGACCTGAAGGCAGCTCGTCGTGAAGGCTGCAGCCCCCTGCTGTCGCGACAGCCTCACCACTACGCGTCACTGTACTCCAACTCGGGAGGAGTACTGCACTATCTAGTACGAGTCCCGCCTTTTACCGAGCTATTCCTAAACTATCAAGGTATGTACTTTACTTCTTATCATCCTTCTTCCCTAACTTATTAAAATCGAAGCGTCTTCTTATTGACATCATCATGATTAATTTACTTTTGCCCTTCTTTTGGGCACCAGGAGCGAGCGTCGAGAACGATCTCTAAATTCATCTTTTATAATATTTTTTGTAAGTCTTTTAAATAGCTCTGTACATATTCTTGTCTATACTAATATTATAAAGAGGAAAACTTTGTTTGTTTGTTTGGTTGTAATGAATAGGCTCAAAAACTACTGGGTAGTTTTTAAAAATTCTTTCACCATTCGAAAGCTACATTATCCACGAGTAACATAGGCTATATTTTATCCCGGTACGGGCAGTAGTTACCACGGGACGCGGGTGAAACCGCGGGAAAACGGCTAGTTGTAAATAAAACCACATAATGACTATATGGTCATGTCGCCATTCACACAATCCGTCTATAGTTATTTGATCGTCCTCCATATTATGTTGTGTGCTTCCCACCTCTCCTTCGTGAAGGCAACCAATCTAACGATTGTGTTATGTGTAGACAACAACTTCGACATGCCGGACCGCACGTTCCACTCGCTAGCGACGACGTGGCGACTCATCACCAACGACTCGCCCACCGACGTCAAGGAGCTCATACCTGAACTGTTCTATCTGCCTGAACTCTTCCACAATAATGAGGGTAAGTTTGATTATAGAGCGGTGAATAAAAAGTTATTATTTTTATTTGTTCCTCTTTATTTAAAAAAAATCTAATAAAGACTTATGTTAAATAGGATGGAACTCCCACTTGACACTCACAGCCGTCATAGCCATATGTTACTTGAGAACACTAGATAGCCAAATTGAGACCCCTATTGCCGGTTGTCATTGAGTGCCGTTGTCCAAGGTTGTCAAAACATCTGAAATATCCTAATTTCATTCATAACTTTTAAGCTTTTAAAGCTTAAAACGTGTGTGTATTAATACAAATTATGAATAGATTCTCTTTTCTTTCACCGTGCTATGCATTTGAAATTCCAGGCACTGGATCTTATAACGTTTTTTTTATGTCAACATTTTTTCCTATTTCAGGTCTGAATCTAGGCACGCGCCAATGCGGCGCGGCAGTAGACGACGTAGAACTCCCGCCGTGGGCCGGCGACGCGCGACTGTTCACGCTCATCCACCGGCAGGCGCTGGAGGCGGCCTACGTCACGGAGCACCTGCCGCACTGGATCGACCTGGTCTTCGGCTACAAGCAGACCGGACAGCCCGCGCTTGATGCCATCAATGTGTTTCCTGCTTGTGTTAGTATGATTTTTGTTATTATGTATCTTGATTATTCCCTGGTAACAAGCATATCTGACAGTCAGTATATAAACCTTGAAACAGAATAGGGACAGAGCTAAAAATATAAAATTTTACTCAATTAATTTTTTGGCGAAATAGTCAGATTATTTTAATATGAAGACAAGTATTTAATGTCGGAAAGTTCAGCATGATAATATAAACAACATATACAAAACAGTGACGTCACGTAGAGGTTAAACATGTTCATAATACCATCATTATTAGTTTTAATCATGTAATAAAATGGAAATATTATACACTGGTTATAATAAATTGTAATATTATGAGCATGTTTTGTGGTTAAATAAGGCTATTTTTTAGGGTTCCGTAGCCAAAATGGCAAAAACGGAACCCTTATAGTTTCGTCATGTCCGTCTGTCCGTCTGTCCGTCTGTCACAGCCGATTTACTCGGAAACTATAAGTACTACAGTGATGAAATTTGATGGGAATATGTGTTGTATGAACCGCTACAAAAATTTGACACTAAATAGTAAAAAAAAGAATTGGGGGTGGGGCCCCCCATACATGTAACTGAGGGATGAAATTTTTTTTTTCGATGTACATACCCGTGTGGGGTATCAATGGAAAGGTCTTTTAAAATGATATAAAGTTTTCTAAAAAACATTTTTCTTAAAGTGAACGGTTTTTGAGATATCAGCTCTCAAAGTCGTAAAAAGTATGTCCCCCCCCCTCTATTTTTATAACTACGGGGTATAAAATTCTAAAAAAAATAGAGGTGATGCATGCTAATTAACTCTTTCAACGATTTTTGGTTTGATCAAAGTATCTCTTATAGTTTTTGAGATAGGTTGATTTAACTGTAATTTACGGAACCCTTCGTGCACGAGTCCGACTCGCACTTGGCCGGTTTTATTATATTACTTTCCAAGTTCCAAATTTTTCTAAACTTTTTCCTAACCTTTTATTCCAAATAGATTTTTCTAACGCATATATCATATAATGTACAGACGTACTACGGCTTCGACCCGACCGCGCTAGAGGAGGAGGTGGACCGCACGGCAGCCGCCGCAATGGTGCGCACGTACGGGCAGGCGCCGCGCCAGCTGCTGCGGGCGCCGCACCCGCATGCCGCGCCCGACCTGCACCATGCCAGCGATCAGGTAAGCACGTGCGGGCAGGCGCCGCGCCAGCTGCTGCGGGCGCCGCACCCGCATGCCGCGCCCGACCTGCACCATGCCAGCGATCAGGTAAGCACGTGCGGGCAGGCGCCGCGCCAGCTGCTGCGGGCGCCGCACCCGCATGCCGCGCCCGACCTGCACCATGCCAGCGATCAGGTAAGCACGTGCGGGCAGGCGCCGCGCCAGCTGCTGCGGGCGCCGCACCCGCATGCCGCGCCCGACCTGCACCATGCCAGCGATCAGGTAAGCACGTGCGGGCAGGCGCCGCGCCAGCTGCTGCGGGCGCCGCACCCGCATGCCGCGCCCGACCTGCACCATGCCAGCGATCAGGTAAGCACGTGCGGGCAGGCGCCGCGCCAGCTGCTGCGGGCGCCGCACCCGCATGCCGCGCCCGACCTGCACCATGCCAGCGATCAGGTAAGCACGTGCGGGCAGGCGCCGCGCCAGCTGCTGCGGGCGCCGCACCCGCATGCCGCGCCCGACCTGCACCATGCCAGCGATCAGGTAAGCACGTGCGGGCAGGCGCCGCGCCAGCTGCTGCGGGCGCCGCACCCGCATGCCGCGCCCGACCTGCACCATGCCAGCGATCAGGTAAGCACGTGCGGGCAGGCGCCGCGCCAGCTGCTGCGGGCGCCGCACCCGCATGCCGCGCCCGACCTGCACCATGCCAGCGATCAGGTAAGCACGTGCGGGCAGGCGCCGCGCCAGCTGCTGCGGGCGCCGCACCCGCATGCCGCGCCCGACCTGCACCATGCCAGCGATCAGGTAAGCACGTGCGGGCAGGCGCCGCGCCAGCTGCTGCGGGCGCCGCACCCGCATGCCGCGCCCGACCTGCACCATGCCAGCGATCAGGTATGTACTAGGAACTAACAGACTAAATGCTGACTAAACTGACTTACCGTATCATCCTTAACTATGCGTTTAGTGATAGAGTTGCGGGAAACTTATTTAGACCTTATAAGGCTTTAAAACCTTTTCACGTAAGTAATGTTATGAAGCTGAAGATTGTTGTGTTGCACCCTGGACTTCTTAAGGGTTCATGTGATTGCCATGATGAATAAATTAATCGTTTATTTCCCACTGAAATCGCGGTATCAAACTTTTTTTTGTAAATATATAAATGGTTTCATTGAACATGTTAATCTCAGGAACCTGCTCCAATTTGAATATATTTGTGTCAGATAGTTCAGATATCGATTTGCATATATGGACATGTGAAGTTGTTCTTTAGGACAAGTACGCCAGCAAAACAGCGAGAAACATTTTGTAAGTCAAGATCTGGTTGGTTAATACGCTATGTTTGTGCAGGTGCCAGTATGGGCTGGAGTAGTGGGTGCTCGCTGGGGCCGCTGGTGCGGCTCGCCCGAGCTGCAGCCTCCTACCGTAGTGTGGCGCCGGACCTGCGCGGGCGCCGCCTCGCTGTACGCGCTGCCGCACGCGCGGTCTGTGGCCGTGGCTTCACGAGCCACTGCACTTATCGCTTTGCATGGTATGTTCATCTTCAGTATTATTACATAAATCTTATTAATTTTCATACTGCAATGACTTTGATTTAAGTTTAAAGGCGCACCACAGTACAGGCATTTTGTACGTTATTTACACATGATATAGTTACCGGCACGGATATTGGGCTCTCGGCGGAAGAGTGGGGATCGCTTTGCGCACTGTACACATGAGGCAACAAACCAATAAATTGCTTCTGCGCAGGTGAAGATCAGGGCTCAATATCCGTGCCGATAACTTTACTCCTTGGATAAATAAATATTGGCCCTCTTATTGGTTTCAACACTGGCGAAATTCATCTCTTAGCGTGAGTCCTGACGTAATTTAAAGACCCTAGATGTGACAACATGTTCTGTCATTTTGTTTTTTTATTTGTTTTTTATTGTAAACCTTTAATTACGTATTATAGACGAGGCAGCAAACAACGCACAGAACAATGGACAACAACCTCTAGCGCTGGTATCGTGGGGACATTCGGATAACATCGTACGGCTGAAGCGTCGCCGAGATGTGCGGCCTGACCTATTATTCCATGTGTGTGCTTTAGATCAGGTAATAAATTCATCATTTCTTATTATAGTTGTAATATAGATGTGTATAAAAGGAAGTTAGGAAGTGGAAGAAACGCAGTTTTGTTGAGTATGTGATGTTGTTCTTTATAGAGCATGCGCTTCGAGTAAGATGTATTTAGCTAAGTCTGACTAAACCAACGAAAGAACAAACTGACGCGGAGATATAGTAACGCAAAATTTTCTAAGCGAGTAGTGCTTTAGAAATCTTTTTTTAAATAAAATTACCAAGTAAGTAATTAAGACCAATCTTTGTCAGATTGGTTTGATTCGAAAAGGAATTTAAACGTCTCGTTAATTTTAGTCACCAAGTAACTAATCACGCCTATCGTTTGTTACTTGTATGGTATCTCCTTTCATCTTTTCTAGTTGTGTGAATCTAAAGCTAACAATAATGTTCAATTACAGATAACAAAAGTAGTATCAATATGTGCCACGGGCGGGTGCCCCTACCCGCTAGTGGTGGGGTACGCATCGGGGCGGGTGTCGTGCGTGCGCGTGCGCAGCACGGCGGCGGGCGCGCGCGCGGCGGCGCGCGGGCTGCACGCGCACGCGGCGGCGGCGGCGGGGCTGCACGCCTGCGCGCGCGCGGGGCTGCTCGTGTCCGCCAGTGTGGATGGACATATCGTGCTCTGGGACCTGCACACGTATGTACTCATTAGAACTTAAAACCAGTCAATTTTTATAAGACTCGCGACACAAATACAACGATACATAAGAACATTACAGTAGAAGGTATAAAACACATAAAAAATTAAAATCGCTCGAGCCGATCAAACCTCTCTCATCTCTTTCATGCATGCAAACCGTAGTATCGAATTATTAGACGTTATCCTATCCTACTAATATTATAAACGCGAAAGTTTGTATGTATGGATGTTTGTTACTCTTTCACGCAAAAACTACTGAATGGATTTTAATGAAACTTTACAATAATATAGCTTATACATCAGAATAACACATAGGCTACAATTTGTAAACATATTGTTCGAAATACTAAACCTGCGCAGACGAAGTCGCGGGCACCAGCTAGTATAACATAAAAATATCCTCATTCCAGATTATCATACATCCGAACTCTACCCAACCGGGACATGCTATCAGTAACGCACGTCACAATCAGCGAGACTCTCTGCGACATCGCATCAGTGCACGACATGACCAGCAGTAACGCGAACTCCGACGGCAACGGTGACGTCACGCCCGACGCCAATGACGTCAGCGACAACCATACGGAAGCGTATGAGAAGGATGCGGCTTATAAGTACAAGTCGCTTATTAGAGTACATACTGTTAATGCTAGGTTTGTGGGTGAGTAACGTCATTATTGTAACAGCATTTTTTTTTAAATGGCATCTACCATTTTTTTATCCCACTGCTGTATTTGACCTTCTCAATGTACATAAGCAAAGTATAAACACGATTCGCAGTGACTTATCGAAACGAATGAGAGATTTCAAGTTTTTTAGGATCATTTTCCTTATAATGATGATTTCCAAAAATGCTTTCCCAAATATTTTACCTCTTAAAAAGTACATTAGTTAAATTCATTTAATGAAATTATGCCAGTAAAATTAGCACATTTTTACGTCAAACAGCACTCCCAAAATCTTTCCTTTTTCGCCACCGCTTCCTAGTATTATTGGTATTGCAATTCCATAAAATTGTATTTTTCTATGAAATTTCGTTCCGCAGGCAGCGTGAAGGTGTGCGAGCGCGTGACGTGCATCTGCTACTCGAACGCGCCGGAGGGCATCAGCGTGAACGCCATCGCAGCAGGCCTGGCCACGGGCGCCGTGCGCCTGTACTCCTCGTGGGACCTGCGGGCGCTGCGGCTGATACCCGCGCCTGATACCCGCGCGCCGCTGCTCAGGTAAGCTAGCTCACACTACATACGTATATTATAAAGCTGAAGGGTTTGTGTATTTGAACGCGCTAATTTTGAGAACAACTTGGCCTTATTGGAACAAAATAAACATTGTTGAGTAGTTCATTTACCGAAAACACAAATAGGCAACTTTTTATTCAGGAAAGTGTAGAGGTTCCCCCTGGATGAGGGTGAAACAGCTTGTGAAAGCTAATTCTGCATTTTTCTTTGTGTATTTTTCCAAAAGCAGCTTAAAGTGTAACTGAATGTAGCTGCCTACCTAATGTTGTAAACTTTTATACAGTAGTTGTCGTTTATTCCACAGCATAACGTTCAGCAGCGACTCGCAGCTACTGTTCGGATGCTATGCGGGCGGCGTGGTAGTGGCGTGGGAGAGCGCTGGCGCCACTCGGCCGGCGCCCGTGCGCATCGTGCCCGCGCATGCACTCTTCTGAGGCACATATCAAGAACAACGCCACCCACAGAGTCCTAGTCGACGTCATCAAACTCGATTCCATATTTGAAGACGACCGTAGGATCAAGAGATAAGAAAAGCAGTTCATGTAAAGAAAACATTTATGTATATGTTTAATGTTCTACCATGTTCTGATTTTCATAAATGAGAATGTATAGTAAAGGTGTATACCCAACTCGATTTTAGAACTAAAATATAACATTAAGATGAGCGTAGAACAAATAACTACTAAATACATATAAGTTATGCTAGCTGACAAACAAGAGAGTGCTAATGTGTGATGATTACTTAAAGACTGCAACGATAATCTCCACGTAACTGTGTAGGCGTTTGTCGTTTGAATTCATTTGTAAATAAACTTGTAAGCTGTTGCGTTTTACGACAACATACTGCTATTAAATGCAATATTAATGAGTCTTCGTAAAACAGAACAAAATATAGCCTGTAAAACTGGCTATAGATAAAAGCAAATATCAAGAAAAACAGTCTTCCTCAGTACGTAGGTGTTAAACACTAGACTATGCAGTAGTGTAGCTGTCGTGCCAAATATAATAAATAACAATAATTACGATAGTTATGACACAGTTTGTGATGGGTGAATATGATTAAAATTTTTGCTGTCCACATTGATTCCAGGAATCGTATAAATCATTAGAGTATTAGCAACCAGAGTAATAATTTGGAAATAAGCAATAATTGATTCATGCAAGTCTCGATTAAATCTGAGATCGATTTGTAGTGTGTCCATTATGGATATATGAATAACTTTTACTCTAGTATAATAATTTAATACGTAGGTTATTTTATTTCGAGGTATATAAAGAAAGTTAGCGTCTGTTACGAATTTATTTTTTATGTGTGTATAAAAGAGATATTATATTTCGTGGACAATTTATTTATGGTTGTTTAAATTCTTAGCTGTTCGTAAGTGATGAGCAATAATGCATATCTTAGCTAAGTGAGTTGTAAATATATTTTTGTATAAACATTCCTGCAATTGTAAATGTTGCTCAGAATGCATTTTAAATGTATACCGATACAACTACTATAAGTTTCAATTTATTGTAAATTATCTATTTCCTTCCACAAGCTCTTACTGTTGTACTTTTTGTTAATAATTTTACATTGAAATATTGATGAGGCTCAGCAGTATTTATCACAATTATCATAGAAATTATAGTATCGATATTTATTTATCTAAGCATTTCCTGCTATCCTGAAGTGGCCCTGATACTGTGAGCATTTTAATAAATAACACCAACAGAGATTGAATGAAGTGTACTGTTTCAGGGGGTTAAGTTTATTCTTGCCTTGTGTTTTAATATTTTACTGTTGTTAGTTACGTTTGCGATAAGTTATTATGAATAGAATTATTTTAATTATTGTACTGTTGAGTTTTTTAAATCAATAAAACATTTTTTATAATGCTTTGTTTTTTAATTGTGTTATAAATGGGATTTTTAACCCCACCATAGAAACTATTGAATCAAAATTCAAGCGAAAAGCTGCTAGACCTAAGGATACTGTAGTGTTCGCCCTACCTGTGTCTCTGTAATTACCATCCGATAATTACGATATCGGCTCGCTCGCCCACATAACGTCTTACTCCCGCCACACACTCTCCCGGTTTCCCGCCAACTGGCCATAGAGTATAGTGTGCACTCTCCGCGTCTATGCGACAACGAGACGACAGATATCGGTGATAATACAGTACACTACATCCCTTCCTTTGTTTAGTAAAAGCAAATTAAACTCCGTCACTTTGCCGACATCAATAACCAGTCTGGTGATCAGTCGATGGACACCGATATCCCGCCTGTTAGTCCATGTGGAATCAAACAGTCTCAAATATTGCTGCACGTTCAGCCAACGAGCACTCATCTTGCTTGGTCCGATTCAAACAGTTTATTATCGAAATCATCTACTTATATATCTAGGCAATGACATATTCAGGTAGGTATCTCATGCTCGAAACAATTACGAACACTTGAGATCCACTAGCGGCAAAATCAAAATGAATATAAAAATAGATAAAACCAAACTGTACCTGCCTATTAATGGAATATAATAAATCTTCATACTCCCAGTGGTTTCCTCACATTTTACTCTAGCTACCTACTCCTTTCCCTTTTCCTTCAAATGACCAAGTATTGCCTTTGTCCTTGTCGGGCTTTGACTGAATAATTTTACTTCACTTACTTGAAAAACAGTTTCAGAATGCATTGTCCCAATGTAAGAATTTTATTTCTAGCTTCAGACTTGAAACAATAATGATGAAATGAAGTTTTTCCTGACGCTTCGTACTTGCGATTAAAGCCCCGTAATGACTTTTACGTGCATTTTACTAGCGTAGCGTTTGCTAGTGTTTTATAAACAACCGGACAACTTTGAAATGTCACTACAGTCGAATCGTTTTACACTGACGATTTATGGAAATTATTACCTTTACCTTTTACTCACACATTACCTTACCATTACCACTTTCAATAACCTTACCAACAAGTTACCGCCGCGCCGTTTAAAGCAAACCTTTGAGTGTTACTCAAGGACTCCACGACAGTGGAACGTGACTTTCAAGTCCATGCCAGGCCCTGCCATTTTATACTTGCACACAACATATACGAATCCTCGCGAACCTTGCTGTTCGCACCTCGTAAAGCTGTACAAGACTTGCACACAACATATACGAATCCTCGCGAACCTTGCTGTTCACACCTCGTAAAGCTGTACAAGACTTGCACACAACATATACGAATCCTCGCGAACCTTGCAGGTCGCACCTCGTAAAGCTGTACAAGACTTGCACACAACATATACGAATCCTCGCGAACCTTGCAGGTCGCACCTCGTAAAGCTGTACAAGACTTGCACACAACATATACGAATCCTCGCGAACCTTGCAGGTCGCACCTCGTAAAGCTGTACAAGACTTGCACACAACATATACGAATCCTCGCGAACCTTGCAGGTCGCACCTCGTAAAGCTGTACAAGTTCTCGCCTCTCAGGCATATAGGTCTATAGGTACATATGATAGTTCTACTATCTAATACTTTCGCGCAACCTTACGATTTCTCACGGACCTTACTGTTAGCAACAGTGGAACGTGCCTCGCAAAGCTTTACGAATATAAATATAATAGTTCTACTATTTAATACTTTCGCGCAACTTTACGATTTCTCACGGACCTTACTGTTAGCAACAGTGGAACGTGCCTCGCAAAGCTTTACGAATATAAATATAATAGTTCCACTATTTAATACTTTCGCGCAACTTTACGATTTCTCACGGACCTTACTGTTAGCAACAGTGGAACGTGCCTCGCAAAGCTTTACGAATACAAATATAATAGTTCTACTATTTAGTACTGCCGTACGATCTCTAGTTTTTCAAACATGTAGGTACATAAATACATAGTAATTATGATCACACAAACGTACGTACCCGGTTGACTTCCGCAGTGGGCTCGTGAACTAGCAGATTTCTGCCAGTACTTACACATACATAATGACTAAAAGTAGAATTTAATTTAATATTTCAGAAGTTTTTTTTTTATTGATAACAACATAACACAATAATTTATACGGTTGTACCTAAGTGGTAAATTGTGTCTACAAATGAAATACCTTTGTATTTCCAATCTGCTTTTCAACGTGTCTAAGTGCCAGTATACCTATTATACAATGTTTAAAACTTAAACGGTCGAAACGCAGCTCTCCTGACGGAAAAGATATCTCGTTTACTCATGTTGTATCGTTAACTATTCTAAAAATTGTACTACTATAGGAATTACATTTAATCTCGATGACAACAGAGCACTAACAGTTTAGTGCACTACTAATGTGTTAAGTAAAGGTAGGTATTCCTATTAGACTCGGAACCAACCTACCTAGCAATCATGTTTACATAGTTACAGATCGCTTGGACCAGCCACCGTTCACATTTAATTTGACACCCCATTGCAAAATTATTTAAATTATTACAAATGAAATTAATAGCAAATGCTTAAAGCATAATATGAATCAAACTCAACTAATTTTGGTAACAGTTTCCTTTTATTAATTGAGAGTGGAATATTTCAAAGCTTAATTCCTTATCTCAGCATTGCAACAAGTAATCCGGTTTTCAACCGTGTGGATCAGCACTGGCACTTGCATGCTTCTGCAGATACACTCTCTAAAAGAATTCTGATATACCTAAGCTTCGAGCGTTCTACATCAATGAGTGTCCAGGGGCGCAATTCTACAAATTTAACTTTAGTGCTATGTGTACGTTACGATTACAACGTAGGCACCTATAAAGCCGTTGCTTTATAGTTACGTTTAACTTATCAGCTTTTTAGGATTTTAGTTAACAACTACGTCGTGCAACGAAACGCGCTTTGACAGATGTCATCAGCTTTGTAATCTGTAGCTGTGACATTCAGTGAAACTACAAAACACAAACAAACACCTTAACAGAACAGAATCCATCAATAGAGACTCAACATGGACTCAACTACCGTTCCCCCCCCTTTCATCAAAGTGAACAGCAACTCACAAACAGCGCCCCCGTCGATGCACAATTCCCCCTGTAGAAACGATCGCCGACCCCTCTACAACGTCCGTCCACCTATAGATTGGCCGCAGGATTCCCAATTCATGCGCCCAGCAACGCCGAATAGAAACCTAGAACCTATGAAGTAGGTACCTACTTAGTGAACAACCAAGCGCCGCAGATAAAATGCAGGTGCCACAGGACCCAGGCAGCTCGGTGCCGCTGCTTTGAAAATTTCAAAAAACTGTTCGGTCAGCAGGCATCTCCAGGTTTCACAAGTGGGTGGCAAAGCAACAACAACAATCAGTATGCCAAGAACATTTGTATCCAACAACTGAGAAGGCTACACATTGTACCTACTTCAAAAGATAGATGTATTAATCTCAAATCAATAAATGGATTCTATTTCATGTCTTGGTTATGTTATTCTCCCAACAACCCTCTATGTAAGTTTATTTAGTTTACACTTATAATTCCTGCCGGGCACTGCAATACTGTAAAGTATAATTTACAAATAAATAGCAATATTACAATGAGGGCCACTCTGTTAAACTGCACCAATGTCAGTCAATTGTGACACCAATCAAAATCCACTCAAGCCTGAATCTTGAAGGTTATATTTTAGAAGCACAAGCAATCACCAAATTATGAAATCTAAATCATTAGACAGTACCCAGAGTAAGTATCTATATTGAAACTCCTTCCATGTTTCATTCTTTCAAGATTTTGTCACAGACGTGAAACCCCAGTTAGGTAAATAAAGCAGCATTGTCCCAACAAATCCTAATGGGAATTAATTAAAGTACAAAAATGCTCCATTGCTTAGTTCCTTAAACTTTTGGTCTAAGAGTTTCATATTCACCCAAAATACTCAAATTAGGATTATGAGCTAGGATGTTTACCAAAGATTCCATCTATTGAATACCAAAAGTTCCGATCCACATTTTCCATCTAATATTGCTGCCTGGCACCGTTTTCCTGTTCTGCATCTTCTGAGATATCTCTGTTGTAACATAACAACCTCTCCAATACTGCAAAACAAACCAAATTAAAAGGACTAGAATTATATTCAGGGTGACTGAGCAACCGTTATAATTAACATTAACCAGACAGGCAACCCACTGGAAGCGTTGACGGGTTGGAACGTTGTACATATGTGCATACATACCAGTATAGCTGGGTAAGTACTTCAACATACATAGTCCAACCTACAATGGTCCTTCAATGTGCTATTTGTTTAACTAAATACCTAGCACATGTTTGTCATTTATAGAACAGTTGACCAAAGGTACAAAACCACCAGTTTGTTCTTGTAATATCCACTATATTGTAAGCAAGTCTCTTGAAGTAAGTTGGTACCAGAACAATGTAGCAAGTAAGTAGTTAACTAGACTCTGGGAGGGAAGCCAGGTTTGGAAGCTTATATTATCCAAACCACCAGCACAGAAAATCTGAAATTAATCAAGATTTAAAGAAGGTACTCGTCCAGATTAACTTTCAAATACTTAAAATTACTCAATTCAAAACAGATTATTTAGTAGAAATAACTACTTAATTATTGTAGTAGGGAGTCGCTTACAAACTCAAGGTACCCATAATATCACGCACTCAGTTCACCAAACATTTCACTATATTACAAGTTACAAATTAATTTGAAACTTTCAGTCATAATTGCATTCCCAGTTATTATTTCTCCTGCCCTATATAACTTGGTTTGTTTAATTTATTAACTTCTTAAAATAGCTTGCGCAATAATTTTCTCTTATAACTTCCTAGTTCAACTTGCATTGTATAACTTTCTCAAAGTCAACCCAAAAAATATTGTAAACATTTCCCTTTCATGTTATTATCGTATGTATCAATACATACAAATTGTAACACCTATTATGTTTTTAAAAAGAGTAACCATGGAGTTTCTTGCCCGTTCTTCTCCATAGGAAGCTACTTTTGGAATGGCCAACTAGAAGCAAACTTATTTATAATTTTGACGTTCATAAGTGCTTGTAAAGGCCTACATGAAATAAATGATTTGATTTGATTTGATTACTTTTCACACTTTTATAGTCAATGGGAACCAAAGATTATTTACTTTATGATAGGAACTAGGAACACAATGTAATTTATCTTTCATAAAGGAAATTACTCCCACGACAGGTGTTTGGCTGTATGCTGTAATCATAGCCATCATGTAGCATCACAGCATTAAAACGATTTACTGATTCGCACCAATCTTAAAACAAATGAATGTTCTATGTTCAATTGGTGAAAAATGAATTTCATACGCAATGTGATATTATGATACAGGCTTTCTGGAAAACCCTTATGTGATGAATATACAGTACAATTACTAACGTACAACTTACTTATATGCTTCAAAGAACACACAATTAAACTTTCCAAGTAAAACCTAGACATGAGCACTGGTGTGAGATTCTTTAGTCTCATACAATAATTTATAGTCGAGTCGGTGACTGGATACCATACTAGCATCCTTACTAGAAACTTTAACTTGCACGTTCTTTGGACAGACGGCCAATTTGTTCAGATTTCGGCTGTTTAGGGGGACTTCTAATCCGCAAACTGAACTTACCATACCTGCCCCTTCCTTTCTTTTCAATTCAAAAGAAATAATGTTCGCTACTTACAGACACGCCGCCAATATCATATTTTCACTCGTCGCCAAATGTAGTGTTCGCCCTACCTGTGTCTCTGTAATTACCATCCGATAATTACGATATCGGCTCGCTCGCCCACATAACGTCTTACTCCCGCCACACACTCTCCCGGTTTCCCGCCAACTGGCCATAGAGTATAGTGTGCACTCTCCGCGTCTATGCGACAACGAGACGACAGATATCGGTGATAATACAGTACACTACAGATACAAAGAGCTCGTTTTACGTGAATCGGATTGTCAGTAATATTCAACAAAATGTAGGGTAGCTGTGTGTAACTAAAATATCAAGACAACCAACACCTTAGTCTACCCGTGACCATGGATGCTGTAAAGGATACGAAACGTCGGGATTAGGTTCTTAATATTAATTACAACCGCGATAAAATCCGTAAAAGTACTTTTTTTATACCTAATATTCGCGTAAGTGGCAGAAACCAATATAATGGAACAATTAACCTGGGTAAAAAAGTATGAGTAATTTTTATGAGGTGATCTGCCTCCTTTACTTTGCGTAACAGCTTTGTAGCTTGCTGACTAGTGTCCTCTTCTCTTTCTTTCGTTCTATTGGGCCTTATTGTAGGGGAGGCGTTGCAATTAAGTGAAGGATGCTAAATAGGTGGAATCTTGAACGTTTTGTGGACCTTTGAACTAAGCTCAAAATATGAATAACAACAGTTTGCTGTGTTCAGTATATGTTCGTTCTTGGATGGTTCTTGGCCGGTAGAATCATTGACATATAACTATAGGGACAGGAAATGTCTATGAAAAAAACGTGATACCTGCAGAAACTAAAATGGCTGCCATTACTAGGGTTGTACCGCTACCGGATTCAACAAATATCGATATTGTATTCTAGTTAGAAGTACGTACGAGTCTTACTGGGTGCATAAAAATAACCGAGTATAAATAATTCCTTCGTCATAGAACTAACTATCACATTAACTTTACTGATACTAATAACTTCAACAACATCAACCAAATGGGAGGAGTCATTTCCTTTAAAAAAAAAAAACACAGGCAAAGTAATTATTTATTATTTCAAATAGCCCTATGAAAGTTCTTTCACGACAGACTAGTTTCAGGGTGCCAAAGATTCGGTCTTATGAAGAAGAATCCGCAAGAAACGCCATAAGTAGATACTCTCTTAAAAAAAAATACAATAATTTAAAATCGTTTTCAAGCTATTCATGAGAAAGTTATATAATGCAAATGGAGCTAATTATGTATTAATCGATTGTACAAAACAATTTTAGTGCTAAGAAAAAAATATTTATACAATTCGAAACCTATATTCGGTAACTAAGTTCTGAAGCAAATATTGCAACTTGCATTCCGATTTGCTCGTCTGTGCGGAAGCACTGCCGTGCCCGTGGTCGCCGTAGAAGCATCATGTGAAGATAAAAAGGCAAAACATATTATTTTCAATAAAATATGTCTTTAAAATCCTGAATTTTATAATACGCCTTTTTAATCAAAATGTTTTTAACTGCATTTTAAAACTTTTTATCTGTAAAATGAAGGATATATATATAAAAACATAAACTATTCCCTAAAAATATACACATATATTCGGAACGCAACTAAAACCGCGAGGAAAAGCTAGTATTTAACTAAAGAACAAAATAAAGATGTTTTATTGAAAATAATACACAACTCTGAGGGCTCAGTGTCTTAGGGACAGTAAGTTCTGATGTTAAAATTTGTAAAAGCAGACTTATTAAGTGGATAATATATCGATACTATTATGACAACTGCACAGCACTATGCCAATATGACATGTTATTGTAAACAACATTTATTTCTAAATATAGGTTTTTATACAGAAATAAACCAAAATATAAGTACTTTCACCATCAATTCATGTTCCCGTAACATATTTTTTATCCAATGTGAATTATTTTATGTAGTTTCTAGCAAAAATAGGTTCCTAACCTGTGTAACGACAATCCAGCTTCATTTTGGTGCTTCCTAGCACCACACTTCACAATACAACACATAGGCATATTCGTTGATTATTTCACTATTGAAATAGTAAAGTCTTAAAAGTAAACACGAGTGATTTTCTATAAAATAGCAAAAATAAGTCACGAAGAGCACCTATTTGACAGCACAACTACCATGACATATGGCCAGATATGGCACGCACCTACAAACCGGAGGAATTCAAAAGTAAAATGTCACCATTTTACGCAATCACAAAAATATTGTTGTCCCTGTTTTCAAATACACTTATCTGCTTAGAAAGAGTGAGACAGAACTATGTTGCATAGTTTGTTTCATATTTATATAACTATAGATACGTCTATAACAACACGGCGTCTCCTTATAATTCTAAGCTCGATGGGTAGAATAGCTCAGTCAGACATTTGACATTTCTGACAGACAGCAGCATGACTGACAATGAGTGACACTGACAGCTTTGCATTGCAAACAAGTTCATTTATCGCGAGAAACTTGTGCTAAATAGGTGATTAGATTCTCGTTTAGCGGTGTGTTTTATATAAAAGTGGCTTGCTTTTAGAAATAAATCAACATGTGGGAACAGATAATAGAATATTTAAAAGATCCTCTACTAGTTATAAAAGTTCAAAACTTTTTCGGTGTTACTTACAAAAGTAATGAAAGTAGTCATAATAATGAATCATCCGAAGTGGTACATTCAGATAGATTAGAGCGTTTGAACGAGGAGTCTGAGATCAAGCAGCACAAGAGGATCCCCAGCAACATCTCGAGCAGTTCCCAGTCGTCGTGCGACACGGACAGCTCGGCGGAGAGCGGCGGGAAGGATGCCGTGGAGTGCAGCATCAACAACAAGTTCTGGTACTACCTGTTCGTGCTGGGCACGGAGCTGGGTGACGAGATATTCTACGCGACGTTCATACCCTTCTGGTTCTGGAACATCGACGGAGCAGTCGGCAGGAGGGTGGTGCTAGTCTGGACTATAGTTATGTATATTGGTGAGTTCATTTCTAACCTACTACCTACCGTGTTTTCACCTTAAGTTAGAGTTGAAACCCAAACTTATTGGTGCCCTGTGTAATTAATTGCCTAAATCTTTGACGAAAACTGAATACATGACTTATATTAGTGTTGGATCATAAAAAACCCCTTCTTTTAACTATTTAAAATAAAGTTGAACAGATATCAGTGTACAACCAATGTCTATCATCATCATTATCATAGTTGTAGCACTCTTCAGAGTTGCCATCAGACTTAAGAGTTCTATTAGAAATAAGTCAGATAATTATGATAAACAAACTGTATCATATGTACTGGCCACTCTCCATAGGACAGTGAGCTCTGATCTCACTCATCAAGACTCAAACAATAACATGATGGTGGAATGTTTGATAACACTGCTTACTCATCAAACACACACACACACTTCACATGCATAGTGATATAACAAGAGTGCACTCATGCAACTCTAATAGTTTCTCATTTCATTACCATGACGTACCTACTTTAATTATTAATTCATTAATTGACGTTTCAACAATATTTTTAAAGACAGACTATCATTGTGCATTAAAATACTTTTAATTTTATGTTTAGTATTCGCAATTATAAAATTTGCTCTATTGTATCATGTGAAGCGGCACTTATTATTATAATTAACAATGCATTCCAAACCTATTATCACATTAAATTCAAAATTACTGGCTAACATTATTTAAGACATAAAATTCAGTATCACATTCTTATGTTCTATTAGTACATCAGATGGCCCTGAAGTCATTATGTGCACATGACCATAAATATTAAATGATTTTCTAATACTACCAAGCCCATGTGTGATGTAATTTAATACTTATTTATATTAACTTATGTATAATTCAGCAAAATATACAGGATCATAATATCCAATGTTATTTATAGAACTATACAACTTTTATATTTAGCTTGGTACTAAGTAGATAGAGATTGTTCACTTTATTTTCCTATTGATATTTTTTGTGCACAAGGCCGTGCAAGAAGTTTGTAGTTAGGTAGGAGGCAACCTTGACATTCTTGTTAGATAATAATAGGCATAAACTGTACATGACTTAAAAGACAGTTAAATTATTTTCATAAAATATTTGAAAATGCAAGATGCCAACATTAAAAGCCAGTTAATTCTTAAATCTCAACTAAAAACTTAAGCATTTGGTCAATTTTGTCTTCGAAATATTTAGATGACTTTTTGAGCATTAGAAGTATCCATTCAAACATCCTTGCAATACACAATTTGCAAATAACCATTGTAATGGATAATTAAGAAAAATTGATAACATCACTCTAGCAGTCCAACAGGGGTGTGTGACACCATATACATAATTATCTTAACTATTATCTATATTAACACTACACAATAAAATACTTTTTGCTATGTGTAATGTCAAAATGTCTACAGACAACAATAGGTAGGTAGGTGGCAAAAATTATGAATTTTAATCAAAATACATAAGCTAAACATAAGTGTATTAAGTGACAAACAGGTTGATTTATTTTTTACTATCTCAGAAATAAATGAAATCATAGATAGTAATGAGTCAGAAAACAATAATTTTAATGATTCATGCATTTTCTTGAAATTATTTATATGGAGCTGTAAATCAATATATTTTACGTACGATTGATGAAGATACTGCCTTTTTGTTGTCTACCTGTGTGACTCATGTAATTGGGGATTAAATTGTTCTCGGACATTAATAAGATTATCAAAAAGATAGTGGTTTGTAGTACGTAATTAGCTAATGTATTTATTAGGTTGGAAATGAGGTAAAAGTAGATTTTCAATTATCAACGATATCAGAAACCTGGCGCCTGATTTTGGTTCGCGGCGCACAGAGTCCTGGGTTTTGTACCTCTCATGCCTGGGGATGCATGTAAAGCCATCTCCTACTATTACCCGGTAACAGTGCCATTGAAAATTTAACGTATTTTACCATCAGGTGCTCTTTGAGAATACTCAGAGACTAGGGTTCATTACGAAATTAAAAGAAAATAAAAATAAATAGTCTTCATTTAAAGTGCCAAAGTATGCAAATGCCATTCAGCAATTAATATTAATTTATTTTACGTTTTTCCGTTTAAATATTCATTCAAGACTTAATAGACCTCATAATCCAACGAAAGCTTCACAAATTTCAGGACAAGGTTTCAAAGATATAATCCGGTGGCCTCGGCCTGGCTACCCCGTGAAGAAGCTGCAGCAAAAGTGGGCCATAGAATACGGGATGCCGTCGACGCACGCCATGGTCGGCGTGTCCATACCCTTCTCCGTGCTGCTGTACACCATGGACCGATATCAGTACCCCGTGCACTGGGGGGTGCTGATCGCGGTTTCCTGGTGCACGCTCATCTGCGTCAGCAGGGTCTACTTGGGGATGCATAGTGTGCTGGTAAGATATTTTCTTGTTAAAACAGTTGCTATATCGAGAGATATTCCGAATTATAAGACTAAGGTATCTTGTCAAAAATTGACGTAATTATCTTGTTTAGTAACTGGGTTGTTAAGCCTAGATAAAAAAGTGTACATGTAATATTCCAGAGTACTTATAATACCTACCCGGTTATTCCGTGTAATAATAATGTCGTAACAGGGCGCGGCCGTAATGTTCCCGACTATTTAACGTGGAAGAAGCAAAGCATGGTGTTTTGCTATTTTTGATTTTTTTAATAACTTCAAACAATAATCATACAATGTAGTAATAGTAAGTCGCCACCTGTGTAGCGTTAACGTCAATTACACTGTTATCCAATCTTGGGGCTTAGCGCTCTTGATTACCCACATTTTATCTTTTATATTCTTTTGTTAATATTGATATTTAGGTGGAACATTAAAGATTCCAGAAATATATTATCCGTAAAGCAGCAAATAAAGTACTTGATAAGGTTTTGCTACATTGTTGATTTTCTGTAAATGAAGTGAAACGTGAACAGAAATCATATATTTTGTCTATGATTAGTTTCAGTTAGACTTGAAAAGGGATTCAAAACTTATAACACCACAAAAGTTAATGTTCCGTCTACATTCATAAAGAGATGCGACAGGAAGACCAACAACCGCACAAATAGTCCTTATCTAATCAGTCAATTCATTTGTACAAAAGAGGTCAAGTACTAGACGTCTTGTAACAAAAAACTTCAAAATGTCTAGCGCTCTATACTTCCGTTAAATATAGGAGTAGTAAAATTGGCTTATATTTTTGTTTGATAGATTCGCTAGGTTGAATTCATTAGTTTTGGAGCCCTTAGGGTGCAAAAAAAGGATTGTCCCTCTTTGTAATGTTGGTATAGAAGGACAATGTTTGATCAAATGTTGTTTCGTAATTTCCAGGACATAGCAGCAGGTCTGCTGCTGGCGACGGCGCTGGTGTCGGTGCTGATCCCGCTGGTGGACCGGCTGGACTGGTTCCTGCTGACGTCACAGCTGTCGCCCTTCCTCGTCATCGCGGCCTCCATACTCGTCATCGTGTTCCATCCCAACGCCGATAAGTGGACACCCACGAGGTCAGCAATCAATTGCAATGATCAGAATTTTATTTTAGTTTGTTAAACTAAACATTAGCATTATTATAGCATGTTTACAAAAATGAAAGTAGGCTATCATACCACATGCCCAACTGAGGTTTTAATTGTTTTATATTCATATGGCTTGAAAGTTAAACAGCCTGGATTAAATATATTCCGTGAAAATCATAAAATGCATGATAACATTCAGTTGCATGACGTAATGCTGACAATGGTTGGAATATGATTTATAAACTCCACAGAGAGTTGTAAGTAGTAGGTAGTAGTAGTTCTTCTTATTAAATGATTATTTCGTTCTTAGATATTTTAAATAAACATTAAAATCTGTCCCATATAAGTCTGTTCTAAGTACCGGTTTAGCATTTTAATTACAGTACATAGTGTCTGTGTCATAAAAGGGCACTTTGTTCAGGGTTATCACTTAGTTCAGGGAATTCCCGCTACAACATACTTTTCTAATGAGTACGAAGTAAATAAAGAAGGATCGTATAGTCGATATACGCGGAACTAATAAAATGTTCCCACAAATCTCAACAATTGGAATGGAAAAGATCTTTAGTTAGAAATGTACTACGATCGTCGATTTATTGCTAAATTGACGACTACTTAGAACGCAGTTGGCACACATATGTGGTATGTTATGTTTTGCAGTCAGACAGTAACTTTTCCTCATGTATTTCCCAGATAGTGTAAACAGAGAGTTATCTAGCTAGATAGAGCACCCCGCCGCCACGCGGCACGCGACGCCGTTGTGCAACAATGAATACTAGGTGCATAGACCAAGTAGACAATGCTTGCATACGTAATGCATTATTTAAATATCGGTTGTGTCAAACCTAATCACATTAAATCCTATCACACATACTTTATGATGTTCTATGGCGAATTGTAAAGGAACTAATCTAATCCAGTGGCGGATTTACCAATAGGCCAAGTAGGCCAGTGCCTAGGGCGGCAGATTTAGAGGGGCGGCAAATTTACCATTTTTTTTTTTACAGTTTTTTTTTATATAATTATATGAGTATGTGATCATGAATTTTAAAATATTCCAATAGCGTTTCAATAAAAATAAAATAAAAAAATCCGCTCGCTTCGCTCGCGGTTTTTTCATCATTTCTGGTCTATTCTGCGCACTTTGAGTCCTCAATCTAACAAAAAGTTAAAGCACCGAACTAGCAAAAATAACTGACGCTCTACGCTGACGATTTCTAAGCTGTTTAGGAGGTGGAGGACTTTCGTGTACTAAAACTCAAAAATTTTTGCGCTCGCTGCGCTCGCAGCTATTTCACTTTACACTGGTTTTTTTCAAACTTGTTTGAGTATTTTTGAGTTCCAAGACTCCAAAATTTCGCGCTCGCTACGCTCGCTTGACAGTGACTTTTTTCTAATTTCTTTAGGTATCATTGCGTCCCAAAAATCACAAATTTCGCGCTGGCTACGCTCGCGGCTTCTTGTCTTTGCAGTGTTTTTTTTGGGAACAAATATAATGACCACCATAAAATGCTTTGATACCCTTAGTTTTGTAACCAGAAATAATTACTGAACACCAGAAAAATAAAGTCTAAAAATGTAATAGTACCAGCTATTTTAGTCACGTCTTCACTTTAAATTGTATTCGACCACCAAATTTAGTAAATGATCACCAACTCTTGACGACCAAATTAATGTATTATTTTTGCCTAAATAAGTCACTGTGTTTGCCATAAAATGTAGGCTTATTACCAAATAAAGTATTATGGTGCCATATTAAGTTATGTGTCCGGCTTGCAATGCATGCGTGAGTGTCAGTATGACGAGTGACAGGGGAAAATGGAAGAAAATGACATATTGCGCCGACCCCAAGTAAAATTGGGAACAGGGCTGGAGAAAGAAGAAGAAGAATGTGTTTCTCAATACACTTCCTCGACAACACACTCTTATCGCACTGTTTAGAGGCATGCAATAGACAATTTTCCACCCTAGTGCAGGAAAAGGGCCGAACTTATTTTTTTGGAGTCAGTTTACTAAAACAGGATAGCAAGATGTAAAAACTTTGATTATCATTTTATATTAAAACGCTGGTATAATTTTGATGATCATTTACTTCTTTTGGTGATCATTTACTACTTTTGGGATAACAATGATTTATTTCGACTCATTTTGCTTAAATTAATCTTACTTTAAAATGGTGGTCTAATTTTGGTGATCATTTACTATTTTTGGCTTTCGCATGATTTATTTTGGAGTAATTTCACTTAAATAGGATAGCAAAGTGTTAAAACTTTGGTTATAGTTTTGCATTAAAATGCGAGTTTCATTTTGGTGATCATTTACTATTTATGTCTGCTATTTGTTACTATATCTGGTGATCAGTTAAACATAAGCCGTTTTTTTTTTCACATTTGTTTGGGTACTTTTGTTTCCCAACCCTAAACAATTTCGCGCTCGCTACGCTCGCAACTTTTTTACTTTACGGCGGTTTTTTAAAACTTGTTTTGGTACTTTACTGTTCCAAAACTCAACAATTTCGCGCTCGCGCTCACGGCTTTTTCACTTGATACTGATTCTTATAAAAATAGCTAGAGCTTTATAAGTTTGCAGTGATCTGTCTCCGGTTTCTTTATGTTAAACCCAGCGAAAACTACCATTAATGATTTCTACACGATTTTTAAGTACTTCAATTACAATTTAGTCCGTGATTATATTTTGTCGTTTTTTTTTTCGGGCCACCTGATGCTACGCCGCCACTGATCATAGCACCCGAACGAATAAACCGATTTCAATTTAGTTTTTTTTTATTACAGGATTTTTACGGGCGAGTGTTCTTGGACATGTTTGATGAAAATCGATTGAGCTGTTTAAAAGTTACAGAGGTTTTCCGCTTTAAAGTCGCTGTCAAATAAACTTGTTAGGTCAACATTAAACTCTTCGGTACATAGCGGGTTGCAAAAATAATCTAGTAAGAGTAACTGACAGAAATATCATTAAGTTCACAATCATTAGGGGCGGCAAAAATTGAATGGCCTACTAGCGGCAAATTTCTAAATCCGCCACTGCTAATCCATTCATTTGTTTAGCCACAGGAGTCATTTTTCGTTTTCATAATTTACAACATCGTGTGTAAAGCAGAGATAAAGTACATAATATATTGAACAGTTGACAGAGGTCAGTTTTTAGGAGGGAGAATTTACCTTGTTTGTACTGACTCTTAAATAGTGTTCTTAATTCTCGCACATTTTTATTCTATTAACTTTGTTCGAAAAATTCTTATTAATTTTTTTTTCTTTGTATTAATCGGAATATATACCTAAACCAGTATATTAATTTAATGTGATTAGGTATGACACACTTTGCATACTATGACGTTGCTGATATAAATCTGTCTGTGACAGTTGAAAGACAGTTGAAAGATAACTTTATCTTTTTAGGTGAATTCATCAACAACTTTTTTTAGCTTTTAGCAGAATTTGTATCATTTTGGGTTTGGCCTATAGATATACTTGGGAAACAGCATTCTTTCCATTGTGTTTAAATACTTGTTTACTTCTTAGAACAAGGAAAGGTTAATACTTATACATTCAAAAAACAAGACTAATGTAAAGCAAGAAAAAATACTCACACGGATGTTATATTCTAGGTATAACCACTCGTAGAAACTTGCGGTCAGACCAATTAAGTCAACGACTAAATAGAACTAACATATTAATTTTGATAATTTTTTTTTTGAGTTTTTTAGCTGTCATTGTGAGCAAAAAATATTAACAGGATCTCATTTTAATAGAATGAAAATTAAAATAAAAAAAACACGACACAAAGATGACGGTTTCTTTGAAAACGATTATTTGTTTGTATTTCAAAAGCTGTAACGTTTGTAATGACGAATTGCAGAGGCGATACGACGATGATAGTGAGCGTGTGCGCGGGCATCCTGACCGGCGCCTGGACGCACTACCAGCTCGGCAACATGGCGGCCAGCCCCGCCGCCCCGCCCTACCAGATCATCTGGCCCTCCTACAACATGCTCGGCTGCACCATCCTGCGCACCATCCTCGGCTTCTGCGGAGTCCTCGCCACCCGGGCCATAGCTAAGTCCCTCTCCTACGCCTTCGTCTGCGCACTGCTAGGCAAAGACAAAAACGAGCTGCGCAACTCTGAGGACAGCTTAGACAACAAGAACAAAATCATCGTCGAACTCAGCTACAAGTACTTCACGTACGGCATGATAGGCTTCAACACGACCTACGTGTTCCCCCGCGTATTCGATTTGCTGAAAATCAACAGGCCTACGTATTACACAGAGATTTAACGCCTTTACTAGTCTTTTTGGGCTTAGTTAGTGATGTCGGAATCTTATGCGATGGTGCGTTTAGTTATCGATATCGATACGCAAGGTTACGTGTAAATTCAACTCATTTTAAAAGTCATTAAATGAGCTTGAATGTTAATGTCTGGACTACAGAAAATAATTAAATCGAAATGAAATAGGAATAAATTAGGAGTTTCATGGCCTTATACTGAGGTGGTCAGGCTTGGTTAGTGATGTGAAAGAGATTACGTAGGTATATGTAATTTGTGCAATAAATCGAATTGTTAAACAAATTATATACTATAATTATAAAATATGCAGTCTGGTGAAAAAGTTTGTTATATATTTTTGTATCTATTGCCTGTCGGAGCCAAAAATGTGTAAAAATGTGTAAAATTTTCATAATTTATTGTTATTTGTACATGTTAGGTACATGTGTTTAAAATATAGTCCAGACCTCATTTAGGTATCACGTTATCAGTAGTTTAGATAATATTTATTCTATTGTATTTTCGACAAAATATAGTATTACACACACACAAACATAGATTGTACACAAAAGTTTTGCTTACACGCCGATAGATGGCACAGCTGTGTTGTACGAAATTATAAATGTTTATCAAACTTACAGATACTAAAGTGTAAGTTAAAATGAACCGTGATGCCATAATATTTAAATGGTTTTTAATATCTTAGCACAAATCTTCCTCTCTGTTAAATGTCATTAATACATTATACACATCATATTTTTAAAAAAATAATTATGAGCTTTTTAATGAAAGCTGAATTTTATACTTGTACGAATTATATTTTACTATTTAGAGGCTAGTTTGCACGAATTGTTAACACTGTTCGGTTGTTAAATATTTTGTGAATTGTAATTTATTAAATAATTTTCATCCGAATGAAACTGGCCATTTCGAATACATTCCTAGAACATTAATTTAATAATTTAAAGAAATAATACTTCAGTAGTTGTGTGTGAAGCAATATTTAGTTTAGCCGAGACTTAAACCAAGCGCAATATATTTGATGTGTTTTAGCATCGTTGTTAAAGTTCGACTAATCCTTACTAATATTAAACATGTGAAAGGAACTCTGTTCTTTGCGCTTTACACTGAACCGATTTAAAATCAATTTGGTACCTACACATACGTAGGCTAATATAACCCGAGGCGTATTGACGCGAGTGAGTAACAAGTGCCTGCGATACTGATCTATACTGTTGTGAGATAAATTCTATATTGTTATGTGTATGTCCACACGAGTAGAGTATAGTATCGTCACCATTAAATTATAGTTTTTTTTTTTTTTGTATTCGAAAGCAATGGTATACGTTTTCCGCTGCTCTTGTTAAACTTAATACCAATAAAATTAATACCAGGTTGTTGTGTTTCATGTTCTCTGTATCATGTCAGGGTGCTAAGTGAGCGATGTGGACGCGAACTTTCACTTTGCTCACTTCAAAGGGAAATACGACGGCTAGCGTTCGCATCCACATCATTCATTTAGTACGCAACGTTAGATTTTTTGTAAATATATTTCTCTTGTCCTAAAAGGTAAATAATTTTATCATAAATTTTAATACTGAATTCATTTTATTGTATTTTTTAAACCTTGCGACTTAATTGTTAACATTTTAGGACAAGAGAGAATAAATGATGAATAGATAATAAACTGTGTTGATTATGGTTGTATGGTTATCTATACAAACTGTATAGTCTGTATTATGTTGTCGTTTGTCACCCCGTTTACTATAAATTATTATTATAAAATTTATTTTCTTATTATAATAATTATATTATGATTATTTAAAATTAAAAAGCCACTCAACTTTTATATTATTATTTCAAATTTTCTACTAAGGGTCGATTTTACAATCATCAGTTGACTTCTATCTGAAGAATAAATATAGCGGTTTGACAAGACGTCAAACATATTCTGTAGATAAAAGTTATCTGACGATTGAAACATCGGCCTTAAATCCAATACCAATCCATCAAAAGTATTGACTCATTATACAAGTATTAAAGGAGTTTAGTATTTTTATACATCAATGAACAAACAGACGTTGTTAAAAATATGAATATGAAATACATATTTAATGAATGTATGAATTATCAGCAGCGAGATAACTTTTTTATACAAATATTTATCTAGTAACCGTTTGTTGTTTTTAAATGACCATTTCATATCTGTTATAATTAAGCTATAGGTTATATGAGGTTAAAATGCGTTATCTTTGGGAAAATCCACAATTTTTACGTCTGATAAAACATCGGTCGTGTTCACAGAATTTACTTTTCATAATCGCTTAACAGATAATCCTGAAAGCAGCGCCAACTCATCATCCGCCTAGCCTTTCTGTAACTACCTATGTAGGTACTCATGCTGGCATCTGAGTACGAGATGTTCAAATGACAGCTGAACCACTCGGCTTGCATCGTGTTTTCAACCAAACCATCCAACCAAACCAAAAAGTAAGTAAGAATATTGTTGTAAGTAGTCTAATTCTCGAGGAAGGTCACATTATCCGGATGCAGGAAGAAGTTCCCTAAAAAGCGCATAGTTTTACATTCGCTTACACATCATTTGTACATACACCTATATTTATAGTTTACCTTATGGGTGGGTTTTTCGTCTTATCAGACAGAACTTAACAACTGTATATGTGAACCAGATTAAATAAATTATTGTTCCTGGATATCCATATAGAATCCTCATGTTTACAAAAAAGGAATTAATGAGATTAGAGATCAGCAAATAATTATTTTGTCTCGCCGTACCCACGTGATTTTGTTGTTTTTAAGTGTTTCAGACTGAATGAAATAATGATAAGTTCATGATGCTTCTTACGCAAATATGAAAACAGTTTACGCATTGTTTTTGTAACAAGCACTCCAGCCACTAATAACGTGTTCCTACTAATCGTTTCATTACAAATAAAGATAAACAATGTCATTAATTAATATTTTATCGGTAATTGATGGATTTATTAGCTGGTCCACTAGCCCACATAATTTTCTTGAAATGCCATTTTGAAAAACCCAAACACTTTACTAAATACATAATTGGGTCTTGGATCATTTGTGTATTGAATAAATATAAACTATCGGAATATCCGTAGGAATTCTGTACCTACCTAGTTTACTCGCAATAGGGGTTTTTGTTCATTGTTCGATAATAATGTGTTGTTTGAAAATAGCGTGCAGGGGTTTTCTTTTAGGTAGGTATTGTTTGTTTTATCTTGGTAGTTACCGGGTGAATACTTTCCATTCACGGTAATTAGTGCGTAGATTGGTCGTACAATAAATAACTCCCTATCTAGTTGACTAAAGTTCTAGGAAGTTGGTTCGGAAAGACCGTATAATATAACGACTATGTAAGTTTTCCTTAAAAATCGTTTATTTCTTGGAAACTGAAAAAGGGGGGCCTGAAGTGGGTACAAACCACTCTAACCTGTACTCTACCTGTACTAACCTAAGGCGCATTGGTTTTTACTGCTTGATTAACATTCGAAATACCTACTTCTGTACATTTAATGTACCTAAATGGGAAAAATATTATACTTATTACATTTTGTGTTAACAGGAAGGTCATTGACCGCTCAAACTGCAGCTGCACCATTGTCGGTGTTGCTGGTACCCATTGCATTAATTTCATCGTCAAAAGTATCTATGCAGATTTAGATTTTAACGCTGAAAATTAATCCTTCCGCTCATTCTAAAGGAGAAGCTATAATAATCCTATTTTGTTCTGCATCACATTTTTTTCCCATTGCAAACTAAATTTTCCATTTGGAAAACGCTGGTTTTATTTTTGTGAGTACTTACTGTCAGTCGCATACCTAATATTAGGTACAATGTTTAACTCAAGTATATTGCGTTATCACTCGTAGGTCAACTCGACGGTCACTCTGTTATCTGTCACTATAATTATATTCATAATTTTGTATCTCCTAAAGGCGTTTGCTCATTGCTTATCAGACATGTTTATACCTATGTAGCAAGAGTAGGGAGCTATATAAGTTCTGTGTAGTCCGTAGTTCTGTTTCATTTGACCGCTTGATACGGTACGTATAAGATGAATTGTTTCTATTGTATGAAAACTTAGGGATATCACCTATTTTTGATGAATTCTCACAGATTACTTAGGTACTGCGGCTAAACTGTGACTGGGTTATTAACTCATGTAATAAAATTAAATTAGCATTTTTTATGCTAAACATTTAATGAAATTAATTAATGTATATTTTTAATACAAACTGTTCCCTTTAGTTTCATCGTCGAAAAGACACTTTGTTTTCTCCAGACCGCTTAATGACAGAAGGCTAGGAGTTTTTTAATTCTATATGAGTAAGATATTTCCCATAATAATGATAAATATTTTTTAAAGGAAACCACATTGTTTAAAGTAAGAGGAAAAGTAAAATTTCCTTATCAAATTCCTATTTGGGGCTACGGTTTTTTGCGGTATTATATTATTTACCTGTCAAATGTCACATAAAGATACATTCATATTGCAGGGATTCCCTTAATGGGAAAAGTATCACATTCGGTACATTTGTTGATCATATGTCTGGTAATACGGGAGGGTATTGAATAAGGTGAAAAAAGGCACTTGTTCGCTTTCGATTTACTTAGTAACTATTTAGTAATCTGTGCTTTAGGACAGATTCACTTTACGGCCGAAGTTGGTACAGTTAGCGGGTAAGGCGACATCTCGCCCACGTAAAAGGTATTAAAATAGGTTCAGTCGTTTTACCGCGAACGGCGGAATAAACAAACTTTCCCAACCCATATTAGTTAGGATTTTTGTTGTGACATGTGCTCTGATCATACGTAAACAGTATGTCAGTTCTGCGAATCATATCACCAGTTTTTATGTCGCTCAGTTTAATAAAAACACACCAGTTTGTTATAATTTGTATTTATCGATATATAAAACTGACAACAATATTTTAAAATAAGTATTTTGCGCTTAGTTATGTTACGCTATTTTTTATATAATTATATATTTTTACATAACATGCATTGAATCCAAATACTATACATTTACTTCCTAATAAGTTATAGTAGAGCAAGTCACTGCTACTGAGCGTCTGACTTCGTTCATTTCCTCGCACTGTTAAAATACAATAAAGAAAAAAACGTCAAAATGTAATAAAAGCATATCACAGCGTCGTTTCTACTTTGGGAAGATCGTTGGGCAGCTTTTAGACTAGCGAAGTTGAGTAAGAGCTTATAGCCAGGACCGAACATACTGCAGTACTACGATATATAACAGAATAAGTATAATCTACATAAAAAGCGGTTAACAGCATAACTTGTATATATCAGTCAGACGGTCAGCAGCTGGACTGCGCACGTTGATCGCAGTGTCGCCGCGGGCTCGGGCGTCAGACAGCAACCCTCGGTTACATAGTTATTTACTACTAGTCCTTACTACTACGAATATATACGTTACTCCTATTTGGCATGACTTGCTTATCTGTCGACCCGCTACGCGGCGTCAAAAACTTGCATCAACTAATATAGGATATAGTCTGTTAATACACAAACTATAAGTTTAACACGAAGTACAGTGAGCACACACTACTAGCTGTGCAATCTCATACCACACAACGGAAAAAACCGTTTGTGTTATATTGATAGTAGACCGCACAACTATTGAGTCTCACTGAATTATACTATTTATATGTAAAGTTAATAAGGGACGCTAATTAGACTTTAAACTAAGTTGTAACACGGTCGGCCATATCCCCAAAGTTTACTGGAGCCCAAGCCTTAATACCTACTTTCACGAGAAAGTTAGGGCAAGGCTTAGATAGTGTAGTTTCATAATTGTCTTACGCTCAATATAGATATTATCTTGAACGTAATAATCATATCATTATATAATTTTCCTAACAGACCGCCATGTTCACCAAACTAGACAAAAGATTACGAATATCTGTTTTGTAAACAGCTTTGTTTATACATATTTAGATAATTTTAACCCGGATGTTTTCTATTGTTTTATATATCATCCTTTATTGTAACAAAATTATACTATTTACCGAAGGAAGACATGTAAACCCAGCTTGTCCGACGATTAACATTCGAACTTTATCTCTTTATAATAGAAGTGATTTTGGCTCATCTCATTATAAAGTCGGATGGTTAACCTAGGGGTAAGCTGAATTTTTCAGCTTTACTTAACTTTTAGAACTGCAATATTCATAAAAAACAGCCACGTTGGCAATTTTATCAATATGACAGTTACCTGTTCAGTCGCGGAAAGAACATCAGTAGGTAGAACAGAATAATAAAATACCAAATTTATATCGTAATCAACATTTATTCGACTCTAATAAATATACAAATAACAGATTTTTACAGGTACACACTATTTAAATAATTTTCTAAACTTAACATTCTTTCCGCGACTGTACATGAGGCTTAAAAATAACTTAAAACTATTTCGTGTTCCACTGTACACAGCGTTGGGTAATTCCACATTGCGTGGACCAGTCTCAAATTCCCAATCACTTTACATGAAATACAATTGTCCCGTGAAACAAATTAGAGGGCAAATCCGTATAAATATAACTTCATATAATATTATCCGGAAAATTCCCAGCATTGTGTACGGTGGAGCGTATTTCCTGACCGTGCAACATGTCTTCTCCCCTCGGTTATATTTACAAATGAGAGTGAAGACTAAATCCTCGCCTCACGGAGCTTAGACTGTGCACTACTAACTTGTCCTTCACGCAGCCATGTTGTTACTGAGGGCGCACTGCCCTTACGATCTAGTCAGATAGTCAATATAACTATGATTATGTTACAGTTACGGTTGGGAAAACCTGTTCCGATAATTGCATAGATACAATCAAGGACAGACTCGCTGTAACCGTTTGTCTTCAAGTAGGTCACTACAGTGTTTTATGGCATCATTAATGTAAATAGCAACCGATACTTTGTACTCAAGTTTAGTTTTGAATAGTCTAAGCTCCCGAATAGTCTAAGCATGAACGACAAGCAAGGAAATAATGTTCAGATCTATTTGACTATACTTGACTACAATCGATCAAAATGTTTCTAGGACAACCCGACATGGTCGAGTGTTGTGGGGAATAGTAACTAAGCGCTGTAGTGGTGTATCGAGTAGTTCCCGGCGGCGGGCGGCGCGGAGTGTGCTGCCGGGCGTCGCCCCGCCTGCGCGCTGCTCTAGCAACATCCCTTCAGGTTGACGTTGTTGGAGCTCATGCTCTCCCGCAACCTCTCGAACAGACTGTCGCCGCTGTCGCTGTCGTACATCTGCAGAACAAAACAATCTCGTCAGTACATCGCACCGGAACACGATAACGTCTGACACTCACAGATAAACATACAACGCGCGTGTCGCTCATGTGCTGTTTCTAATATGTTCCACGAATTGCGTGATTACCTTATGTGTCAAGCAACAGGAAAAAACCTAATAGTCCCAGACGCGGTGTATGAATAATTTCGAGCCCATTTATTTGATTACGGCGAATATGGAAACTGCGTATTTACATTTTACTTACTGATAAATTAATACTTTAATATTTTTGATGCATTGCCTTCGCGTGACTGATATTGACTTGGAACAATAACAAAAGTTGGAATTTCCTACCGCTAGGCTCTGATATTGTTTATCTTTACGGGCATTAGTTATCTAGAGATAATGTTGACGGGCATCCCCGCGGAGTGAAGAGAGGAGGTGACTCACATCGTCATCGTCGTCGGTGTCGGAGTCGGAGTCGTCTGCGGAGAGGTTGGTGAAGGCGCGCGCGGCGGCGGTGTGTCGCGCGAGGCGGCGCGGCGTGCGCGACGCGTAGTCGCGCGGCTGCGGCGCCGCGCCGCGCTCCAGCAGGAACTGCGCCAGCCGCGCGTCGCCGCGCCGCGCCGCTATGTGCAGCGCTGTCGAGCCCGCTAGGTTCTCCTGCACGACAAACATTATACATCAGTCATGTTACACCACAAACTACAGGAGATCGAATGCATTCATCGTCTCTATCTCATGTGGCTGTTTCCAATCATCATCGTATGGTTTTTGGGAACAAAAGTATTCCATCTAATCTGTTTCAGTAGTGACAATTGACATTGTTTGCCTACACTGGTGGTGCACAAACGCAAAAAACCCCGACGCACGAGATAGGCTACTATCAGTAGATTAACACAAACAGCGAGGCAATGGGTTTTCCACCGTGGTACTCAAGGAGACATACAATGACTAAGTTGCCTTCACTAGTCATTGGCCATGGATGTGTCTGCTATATTTTAAAAATTTAGTTAAACGGCCTGCTTGCCCTTGAAAGCCATCAGAGGAATGAGATGATATGATACCTGATAACCAAATCTATCATTTAATGTAGATAATTGATCAATCTATATTTTTATTCATTCCTTAGATGCACCTCACTACACCAAGTTTTAGATAGGTACTGTAAAAATTTGCAAACATCCTTGATTGAAGATAACATAATCCGTCTCTAAAACATGTGAGCTGATTCATAAGTTTCTATTTATTGCTGACAATTATTTCAGTTCTCGCTAGTTCGGCCTAGATGAGTGGTTTGGCCGACTCACGAGCGGATTCCCCCTTCATTATTTTATACTTTTTCCGTCATTATGAATGCAAAAACCGCGAAATACAGAAACGGATTGCCCCACAATCGAGTTATTTACGTTCCGGAATATTGTTCACAGTAGAGTAACGACTTGTGTTCGGGCTAATCCAAATGTTGATTGGTTTGCGGTTGGTTTTCTAGCTAGACATTAGGCATCGTGCTAGAGGCTAGCTATAGAGTTTGGAAAGTGTGCTTACCCTTAGATTGATGTCAGCGCCGTAATAGACGAGCGTCTGCAGTGCCTCTATGTTCCCTGACGACGCCGCGAGGTGCACACATGCTTGTCCTGCAACAACCAACAACACCATGTTAATATCATAAATATCCAGATTGACCTCGTAGCGGTAACGTTTTGAATTCCATTATCAATAGTATTCTGGATTATAAACGACAGACAAACAACATTTACACAATATTAACGCGTAGCATCAGCGCAGATGATTGTGTTCTAGCGAATCATTTAGTTAGGCTGATAAGTCCATTGATTAATTACCTATAATGTAATCGTTATTATAATAATCAGTGTGGGGAATTTCTGCTCGATAATATTTAGTGACGCAGCAAGTTCCACCAGCACACGTCAGATCAAACCTTACTAGACCCAGTCAGAGGTTACAGTATGCAGTTGACTTGCTATATATGTACAGTACATTAAAACATTTCATCAGTTACATCTCCAAACGTCAATTTACTAGAATTTGATAAAATAAACGAGATAAATCGAGGGTTTTCCGAATGACAAACCTGCAGAAAAAAAACAAATGCTTCAGTTACGCTGAACCTTATGGTTCAATATCATGAAGTCTTGTTTTTACAATTTTGTTAAATATTCAGATGATAAAAGTTGGATAACCTCTTGACTGGACGTATTTTATTAGGTCATTCATCATTATAATTCTACGTGTTTTAAAACGCCACTTAAACTGGTTCCATAGTATGCTAGCACCACGGATTGACGTCAAAGAAAACTAAAAAACAACTCTTTTTCTTTTTATGCTAAATATATCCGGGAGATACAAATTCTGGCCGAAAACTATAAATAGAAAAAAGAAAATATAGTAAGATAATGTTGGGCAATCGACTTGAAATCTAGTTTTATATAGCAATAGCAGTCAATAAATTCATATTTAGCAGAAATTTTAATGCAAACAGTGACATCGGGCTCCATGTGCAAGAAGTGAGAACATTGTTTATAGGAATGGTCCATAATGATCGAGCGCCCGACCTGCTGGAACCGATCCAAATGTATTTAAAACGATTCTAAAATAGATCGCTCGCTAAAATGGCTGAGCGCTTTTTAAAGCTCAAGAATTTAGGTTAGCTTAAATATAATCCTTTTGGTACTGCATGACGGTTCAGTGACGTTTCCTTTTCATCAGGAGAGTTGGAATAATCCTACAAGATTTTATGATGAATTGATTTTAATTTATTTACCCATCGAAATTCTGTAACGTCATTAACCGAACACAAGGTCCTACGAGAGAGATTTTGTTAATAAAATCATGTACTAAACTGGCAAACCACTTCGATTGAGCGCAACCACTCTATATTTGCAAGTATTAATAATAAGCATGCGTGAATTGGATCTCAGCAATTCTGAAGATGTGCTATGGCTTCTAATGAGCGCTGGAGCAAAGTACAATATTAACGATAGCTCTACTACTACATGATGGAAGTTCCAGTACGCCGTGACTTAGGCCAGGTGAAGCGTACATATCACAGATATCTCTCATCCACTCGAACCATTTGTGAATATACGCCGTGAGGTATGAAATTTACGGCATCGTAAACAACAAGTCCTGTATTTGCATATGGTAATAGACAATTTGTGCACATTATGCAGACAATTATGAAGAAGCTATTGTGGAAACTTTTATGGGTGGAAATTTTTAGTGCGCTTATTATAAATTCATGGTGGTACTTATAATGTCAAGGAGACGACAATTTCGCGTGGAACGTGACATAAGACCCTACATATTTACACGACAGCGCCAATTGTAAACACCTCGACTTGCGTATTGCGTACTATTCGTGGAAAACCGCCGATACAATAATTTTCATTATTCTTACAGTTAACTTAATAAACTGAATCAATTGCCGGCGGTTAGGAGCTTTTAGACTCGTTACATTAAATTATAGATCAGTCATCATGAAGTAGTGACTCGTGGGAACTGAAAAAAATAACTTAATGAAAACAGAAGTAGCGGTAGGCAGTGTTTACGCCAGCTGACGTGACAGCGAGACGGATCAACCGGCGCAAGTACTTCGGTAGTAGCATGTGTAGGATGGCGTCACGCGGCGGAGCGGGGCGCGGGCGGCGCGGGGGGCGGGCGCGCCGACCTGATGGGGTTTTCCCAACAATGTGACGGCCGCGGCGAGGCGACTGGCAACGCACGCGCCTCCACTGTCCTCGCCAAATAAGGCGAGCTACTGATACATTTTCACTATTTCCGTATACCACAAAAATGTTAAAGTCCTAATTTCTATGACGATTAGGGGCCAATTTGCATCAATTAGGTAATGGAATATTTGACTAGTTAATATTTTTGGTATTTTCCCACCGTATATTTAGCCTAGTGCTAATTCTCGAATTACAACAACGCAATAAAACTTATTACGCAAGTTTTTTTTTTATATATATAAAAATGTCACCTTTTCCTTATTTATGAATTGAAACATTACAGCTAACTAGTGGTAGTCGCTAGGTATTAACCGCAACTAAACCCGGGGTAATGCCGATGCGTTGGCAGACGTCTTCCAAGGAAATATTATAACATAATTTATAAATAATATATCATTCAGCATCAATTATACATATAAAACTACTGTTTTACCAAAAACGCATTATTAAAGTAAAGATGAATGTATCATTAATTTTAAGACTAGGACACTATCAGCCACTACACTGCACATTATCCCCCATTATATTTGAGTCATGAGCACCAAAAATAGGAACCAAAGCAAAATATTAATTTGCATCTGCTAAAAATAGCAGCTGCATCATTGGCTGGCACATTCAGTTCGCAAAACGCATTCCGACATTTTAAAAAGTCCATGCAGAACCCTGCCGGCGGATGTTTTAACAAGTTTTCTTGTAAAAACCCATAGCCTTGCGACGCCCAACGCAGCTCGCAAGCAAACTCTACTTTAAATTTTCAACATAAACGTAATTAATTCACTTGCCGCAGCTGTCGTTTGCCTGTTTGGCTAAATTTGAACAAATATGGGGAATAACGTGTTACGTGAACTGTCCTAAGTAGTTCCACGTTTATTCACACTCGGACTAATTAGGAAACAATGGTCAAGCAAGGTATGCGCAAGCGCGTGTTTATAGACGTCACTGGGACATGTAAAGGTTTAGTTCCATCGAGTATCGTCGTCGCATTCATATTTCTTACTAAAATTTTGTAGATACGGCATGATTCAGACATAGTTTTCCTTGTGGGTCTTGAGCTCTAAATGACTCTAATCGTGTTTTTATTGGTACAAAAATCGCGCTTATCCGTCTTCGGAACTACGATCCTCTCCCGCGATAAATTTTAACTAGCAATATAAAATCATACTGTAACGAATAGTTGAAAAGTGAACAATGTTTACAAGAGCGATTCTCAACGGCTTGTGTAAAGCTTACGTGGAGAGGTGTTGAAATCTTCATGATAATAAATTGCGTTGAAGAATATTGAAAAACCAGGTTGAGCGCCGGGAAACCCCAAGTTTTATAAAAACGGTACAAGTGTTTAATACGGACAGATAGCAATGGTTTACGAGCGCTCAGGTAGATAACGCAACTACACACAGTTGTAAAAGAAATAACAGCCAGTTTATCTGTCATTGTTTCTTTCAATAAAATTATGATAAGCTATCACAGTAATAATCTAAGGATAATCGAACGATATTGCTCTCTATTGCAATGAACTCCCAGGTTGGCGATGTTTGTTTACCCTACTGAAGACGGTTATTGAGCCAAGGCATACAAAACAAATACATTGACGTTTGTGGAATAATATTACCACACAACCTCTTTTATGATTATTAATATCTATTATTTTAATCTGCTATTATGTCTATGGAAAAACCAAATTATGTAATATCGTAACAATTTGAGTTGGCCTCCTCGGATGGCAAATACATTCGGATCAAAGAAACTTAAAACAAATACAGCTCTCATAATTAGCTGTGAGTTAGGTATCTAACATGTTTATCGAGGCATCCAAAAACCGGATTCTCCAAAATTCCCAAAAATCCGAACGGTCGCTGGACGCAATGAATTTTAGCTTAAAATTCAGGTACATTTTATGGTGTGGGCTGTGCCGTATGAGGCTCGATGTCAAACACAGATAAGAGAAATAATTTAAGAGTTGATTTAGTTGGTGGAGATATAATTAGAAAGTCCGGCGTCGGAGTCCCACGTAACATGTTCATAATACATGCGCTTGGGATTTCCGACCGTATGTAACCGTGGCGAGGCACACTTTCACGTGGGTATTGCCCACACTATCATCATAAAGCTACCATTGTGCACAGGCTCTGACATCAATGCAAGCGACGCCAAAACTTTGTGGTTTTCCTAAAGTATTCGCACATTGCTCATCCCTACGATGACGAATACCAGGCGCTTCATCGCCTTTAACATGGTGAATCTACTTCCTTAACCTCACGTTCATATTTAAAAGAGTAAAACAATTTTTAGATCCACACACTAAGAGCTGTCCTTCGTGACTTAAAAATAACACGGCGATAAATATACAAATAGCGTACACGTTTGTTGGCGCAATGACATTCATAAGATATTGAAATTGTCACATCAGGAAAAACCATCTCACCAAGTCGCCTACTTAGCATAGTCGTAATACGTTTCAATTAGCGCTCAAACAATGGCCGGGGTAACCCAAGCCGTGTGTACCGAGCACGGAGCGCTCGCCTGCGTTACACGGTCAAAAAGTTTGCTTTCACTCGGTGAGCGGGCCGCGCTCGTTACGCGACCGGCTCGTGAGTCTGGGAATACCCAAGACGCCAGCCCGACAGCCTCCGCACTATCTCGCACCGGCCTTCCACCATCTCTCTAGGCCAACGAGATATATTGACCCCTTGTGCTCTCCAAACTATTCATGAAGTCTTCTCGAACTTTACAAATTTTCGTAAATGTCTTCCACAAGGTCAACATATCATAAATTCATATGCAAATGTTTGACTGCGGCAGAACCGAAATTCTTTTATATTAGGTATAAGATTTGTTGTTTGCCAGCACGGGAAAACCAGTCACATAAAGAGCGTGGAGTTAATATATTTTTAATGCAGTTTACGGATGTCGGGAATTCCTAATTTGATTTACTATTTAGGAGCGGAGCAAGTTCTCTTTGAGCGGGCATTTTGGAAGATGTCATAATGCGCTTAGGTTCGCGTGATGGCATTGAGAGTAATGAAGACCTTGAGGCACGTCACTAGCAGCGTCAAGAATGCTCGGTGCGTTCACACGTAAACAATGTAGCGCTTTGTTTAGCATAGCAAGCAGGTTCCAGTTGGTCCTAGCCACGACTTAATTCATCAGATCCTAGAGAAGCTCCGTATTTTTTTCCCGCAGACACGCGACGCGGTGCCGGTTAGTGTCCGGATCAGACGCGGCCGCTGCAGCGACAATGCCGTTGCACTCGAAGGCAAACAACTTCACAGCCAATACGGATGACATACTAATCAGTATTAATTACTCTAACTCTAATGAGCATACGGAAGCTGTTACAATAATTGCTGTGCATTCTTTGTTGAATTTAATTGAACTTTTATATCGGTGTTTGAATAATCAATCTGATGAGGGTTTTATAAGCAAACAACTACATACAAAAGCGTATAACTCAGACATTAATTATTGCTTGAATACAATTTTACACTTTTATGAACAAATGGTTAGAGCGTTTCGCCTGTACCTGGGAAAACCGTTGTGCGGGTTTTTACTCTTAAACGCCGTGATTCAGATGAACTGTTGCGAACTTAAATGTTATATCAGTGCCTATGTGTTAAAAATAATATTTTAGTTTTAACCGTGAAGTTTATTGTTATTTTATGTATCACTTAAAGAAGTGAAGCATTTTGCCTAATTTACAGTGTATCCTCTTTATTTTAATTGGCAACATTCATGCTCTATTATTGTTTTTAATAATTAAGGAACAGATGTCATCAATTACAATGACCTTCCAGCGTTCATAAAACTGTGCCAATGGTGGTATACCATACAAATATAAGTCGCGGCTCGAAATACTGCCTAACCGCTAAATTTCTTCTTTACTTCAAAGACGACTAATGGACAGTCAATGATGTCATTTTAACTGCCTAGAGTACCAGATGGTGCGAATGGAAAAAATGGTACCTACTTTATAAGGAACTTATTGATAATGGAATTCCAGTGTAAGATTATAAACTAGTAGTGCTGAGATCATCGCTTAAAAGAGCAAACGTTATTTATCCGAAAAATAGCACCTACCTTTATAGTTCTTTTGGTCGAGTACTGATGATAACTTAGTCCTAGGATGTTCTGGCACAGGCGCGAGTAACGCTTGTAGGCATTCAATGTGTCCTTTTGTGGTGGCTTTGTGCAGGGGTGTCTCTCCTTTCCTGTCGCGCGCTCCGAGCGACAGGCCTGCGTGCACCAGCATCCTGGTGACCACGGCGTTCCCGCTCATCACTGCCAGGTGCAGGGGCGTGTGCCCGTCGTCGTTGGCTACGTCTAACAGCGCTTTGTTTGGACACACCCTTATGAGTGTTCCTACTGACTTCTCGCAGCCGTGGACTGACGCTATGTGTAACTGTCTGTAACAAGGGAATAACGTTGTTATTGTCTGCTGCTGGCTGGTGAGACGCTTGTTGCAATTTTCTAGATATAAACTGTGGTGAGAGAGCTTGCGACCTTTACGGTATCGGACCGATCGGTCGCTACGTGTGAGCACACACGCGAGAGGGGCCTGCTTTAATTCAGCGCGTGACATGCTAACCCGTCCGGAAGCCGCGCAGCATTCTAGACCTCTCTATACGTCACACTATGAACTAAACATTAGAGAGCGATTACAATAACTTAATCCTGAATAGTCCTAATGAACATCTATCTGCCTCACTGCTGTTGTACTCTCTGTTTATTCATAGTTAAGCTAAGCGGTGTATATTTAGTTATAAGTTAATGTTGTTAATCTCATTTAAGTGAACCATGTTCTTATGAGAAATAAAGTTCTTTAAACCTAATAGTGAGTCATGATGATTCCTATTTATTTTGATGAAGTAGCGATTAATGCGAAATTTAAACGCATTATCATAACATCCATATAGTTATATGAGTATAATTGATAATTAAGCGCCAAATAAGTAATGTTTACAAGAGCGCATGCGGCGCACTTCTGTGTATTAGCGAGTGTGTAGTACGAACTGTTTACGAATGCTAATGATGTAACAAGTAAGGGAAGTATGAACTTCCTAGCCGCGACACCCAGTGTGTATGACATTTTACAACATTTTATGATAATATTATGTTGAGAAACCGGCAACCAATGACCTCATACTTAAAATTAATTTAGAAGGACTTAAATGTAATAAAACCGTGCTATGTTTATTAAATCGTTCATTAAACAATCGATATTTAAGATAGCTCTAGGATAAGGTTTATTAACAGGGATTACCTATGTGGATTTTAAATTACTGTAAGTACCTAATTATCTTTTTACGTATGAAAATGGGCGACAGATTAGGTCAAACGCACAAACAAAGTAATATTGCCTCGTCATCAATACTCATCATTTTTTATAAAAAAACGAGTACTTTTTGTGTGTTCAAAAAAACAGTTCACATCCACAAAAGTTGTCCACGTTTTTATGCCAGCTGAGTACATTTATGACGTAATTCATCGACGGACAGTTAGCAAACCGTCACAAAACAATTAACATAGGAGTTTATCGCATTAGGCAGCCACTAGAACATGTAATGGAAGGAAAATAATCGTAAAACACAAGGTATAAAGTCAACAGCGCCGAGTCCTCGGGGTTTGCCCGGAGGTCGCCGGCATTGATCCCATGAATTATACTGTGATGTTCTGCTACTTGAGTACACAGATAATTCCAAGAAAAAGGTCTGTTTACTAATTTAATTCATCCAATTGTATTTGATATGAGGCAATACTGGCTATCATGACTAGACAGTATGATGGCTGTCTGAATAAACTGACAGGCAATGTTATCTGGCCTAATAAACATGAACTGTATAATCTAACTGCTGGGTTATTCCACTTTTATCAGTATTTGGTTGTAAAACAAAGCAATGATAAATGCTACAAATAATGGGACATTAATGATCTTATTAGTTTTGATTGCATTGTAACAGGAATGAAAGTACTATAATTCAAACAATTAAGTTTAGGTACAACAAATATTTGATAATAATCTTTATGTACGCAGCTTTACATTGTTGATATAATACAAGTTTATCATCCTATTACACTGCAACTGATATGAGAATATTTTACCAAGTCAAGGCAAAATGGATTTGCTACGTTGTCTGAACAAATTTTGCAATAACTAAAGAGAATGGAAATACAAGTATTTACAATACATGCATGCTAAGCCAATGTAAACAAATACTAATAAGCCTATGCCATAGCAGGAAGGGAAAAGCTTTCATGACTCAGTTATTGTATCTCTTTAAGTTATTAAAAGCAGGTGTCCAGATCAGGACAGGACACTAACAATGAATCAACGAGTGCCTCGGAAAATTAATGACTCAAACAATTCTCATAACCGTGTACCATTCACGATTTTAAGTAGATTGAAAGGTTCAATAAATAAAGTGATTTGTTTTTAGTAGGAACAATAGCTCTGAGTACTCCAACCATGTGAGCAGCACTAGAATTGTGAAAAGTGAGGTATCAATACTTGGCTGATTTATCTTTGCTCTCAAAGATGTAGACTATGCCACTGATACTTTCACTTTATATAACCATTCCATCTTTACATAATGTTACAGCTGTAAATTAACAATAGCATTGTTATTGATGTTTATGAAGCTGTGGGATAAATCTTGAGAATATAACTCAATATGTGAACTCCTCAAACAACATATTCTAGCCTAATATTAGCAGAACTGGTTAGTAACTGGAACATTGATAAACAAACTTATACAAGCAGTTTTTGTTCTAAATACACAAGTACATATTAAACAGAAAAACCCAGACTAAAGCGGACAGACATATTGATGCACATAAATGTTCAACGTATGAAAATAATTGTATATCAAAAGGTAAGTTATTGTCCAGCACAATCAGCTGAATGTTTCTCTAATGTGTAGCAATACAAAACATACAAAATAGCTATCTTAATAGTGTGCAGATAATTTACAATAATATCAATGTCTGTCTTCATAGGATCATGATCATATCTTAAGTTGATAAGAATTTACTATCAGTAATAAAAACATTCCAACGTTTGATCAAACATTTGACATTGGCTAGGTACTTGAGAACGCTGTAAAGTCCAAATTGATATACTCACGTATCGCCATCAGCGTCCTGTTGGAAGAATATGACGATAGGTGGGAGGTTCTTCTGTTCTGGAGGAGAGACCTCGATGTGTGGGGTCTGCGTGTCAGTGAGCTGCACGCCCGAGAGGCACTCCGATAAACACAGAATACCACTGTCGAGCTCGCTATCGCTAGGCTGTACTGCACTATCACTCAACACTTTCTTATCCTCACTGGCCGACTGGCGCTCCGCCTCCTTATCCTCCTCATCTCCTGGGTACACGTCCAAAGGTCCCGACAGAAAACCAGAATCGATGTTCTCGTCTTCCGTGATCTTTGTATCGAAATTGATCCTCTTATTTCCACTCATTTTGATGCTTTTATTATAAAACACACAAGTCTTTAACTAATGATTGGAATGCACGTAAGTTTTAAAAACACTAGGTATGTGAAACCATGTTTTAAAATGAAAAACTAAATCACGTAGTAAACAAGCGCTCCACAACGAAATCGCATGCGCAATGAGAATTAATGATGGCTCCCGATCAGTCTTGTTGCGATGGTGCGTTCGGATAAACACACATGTGTAGCACTGAATATTACAAAGCGAACTGAACGCCATCTGTACTGTTCTGTTCTTTATATAATAGGTCGGTATTACGTATCGTATTACGTCGTTCTTAGATATAATTTTTACATAGAATATAGATAACCGGGGTGTTTTGAAGTAGTTTAGATTACATGAAATTCAGCTTCTAAATGAATGAAGGAAATAGGTTATCGCTGGATAATGAGCGTGTTATTTATTTAAGTATTCCCTTTTTGGTCAAGCGATTTTGTTGTAATTCATTTTTTAAAATATAAATAAGTGAAATATTAATGTTTCGTTATCAATGAAATGCTGTGGCATTTAAATATATAAAAAAATGCACTTTTAGTAATTAATTACGGATTTTAGCCATCTTCCGAAAACAAAAAAGTTTGTAACAGTAAAAGATATTTAAACCATCATCAGGATTATTATCATGATGATTCTTTTGGATTTTTTTGCTGAATATTACTTAGGACAGAACTTAATTATTCCTCTGATTCTGTGTGTATCCAAATAAATATTGCAATCTTTTGAACTGAGCTGTCGCTGTCAGTGTGAAGTGACATTGTCACTTTGGCAGTTGGCTACGTTTGTTTTTATCTTCACTCACTCCCGCCTTTACATGTAATGGAATAAAATTGTTATTTTAATATTATAATCTTTGTGTTGATTATTTTCACTTCAGAGCAATGTTCGCTGAAAAAGTCATAGAATTATTGAAAGAAGCCGAAAGAAATCCCGCTACTATAGACCCCTTCAATGTATGTTTCTGCTATCATTTTTTTTCTTATTTTTTTGAGTATGTTTCTTAGTTTTTTTGTATATCTTTGTTATTTTTAGGATGATAAGATACGGCAAATATTGGAGGAAATGCATTCACTGTTTAGGATGAATATGAATGATGCGTAAGTTACTTCTTAATATGTTTAGAATGGTAAATATCATTATAGTTAACCAACTTCTTTTAAAATTGAGTGCATAATGTAACAAACAACTACCTACTTATAATAGCACAGTATTAAATTTAATATGACAGAATATTTATCTGTTACAGAAATGCAACAATGGAAAACAAAACTCTTTGGTCAACAGTGCAGGTCAGGCATTCAGCTTTAGAACGGAACAAACGCTGCCTCCTAGCGTACCTCTACAGCAGAATGGCAAAAATCAAGACTCTGCGATGGGAGTTTGGGGCAGTGTTACCACCAGATGTAAGAGAACTACTGTCAGACGATGAATATGATTGGTTCTCTAAGTACTCCATTAATTTAGCTTCATACATGAGATCCTTAGGTCAAGACATAGGATATAACGGCATTGACTTAACAGAAAACCTGAAGCCCCCTAAATCTCTGTACATTGAAGTTCTTTGCATGGCGGACTATGGTAAGCTGGAGTTAGAAGATGGCGACGTGATCTTGTTAAAGAAGAATAGCAGACATTTTCTGCCAACGTCCGAGTGTCAGACACTCATCAGACAGGGTATCTTGAAACAAATCACATAATTTTTCCAATAGTTTGTTATTTTTAAGAGTATCAAGTAAGTTGTTATCTTTTATAATATATTGGTGAACACAGACTGTTTGTTTTGTTCAGGAATACCACAGTAGTACTGTAGTACATTAATTCCCAAATCTATTGTAGTTGCTATCACTAAATTAGACGGATAGTGTAGAAGTACATGGTGCTTGCTGAATTTTGCTACTTAAGATAGTTACAGACTACATACAGAGAAACTATTAGTTGTTAGTAATTTGTTGTCATTAAGAAAGTAGATTATTGACTACAAAATTGTAACATGTACAAAACAATAACCCCAGCACTTGGGTATATCTGCAAGATACTGGAACTTTAGCTATAATTAAATTTTATGTGACACTTAAGTGTGTGGCTGATAAATAGAGGCGACTGAGGCCAACGCCGCCGCCGCCGGGGCGCCAACTTGTGTCAGTATTTTATGAATAATGTCACTACATTATTTATGTGTACACAATAAAACTACTGATAGACTACATAGGCATTGGTCATTCATCGGCGAGGTTACTTTAATAGGGAGCAGTTAGCAGAAGTGGATTGTGGCTTTGTGCTCTATAGCCGCGTACTGACTGAAGGGGCAGCCTCGAGAGGCTTCCGCGCTTAGCAAAATTGACTAAAAGAACTGAGCCTATCAAATATGCCACACGCCACCAAATTTGCTCTGCTTACCTACATATTCAATGCCCAAAACTACAGAGAGTTTACATAAAATACGAATAATTTAATGCCACTTATGTAATGTAATGAAAAGGCTGTCTTCCACCCGCATAAACAAAACACGACGTCTCCGTCGCAGCGCAAAAATCTGTGACGTCAGTCTACAGTTATCCAACGCATTTGCTTATGAAATGCCAGAAGTTTTTGCCATGCAATGTCGCATAGCTCGAATGAATGTAGGAGCTATACTACACAGATATATTCCCTGGGCAGAGGGTTCATCCGACAATTTGCGCCGCTATTCGGTCGCACGGTCGTATATCATCATTATCCTCTTGAGACAAGCTGAGAATTTTATAACAGGAAAATCCTTTGCCCCTTTTGGCCACCACATATGGTGTTGCGGTTTCTTAATCGTGGGCACGAGTTAAGTTAATGGTTGTAGACACACACCTACTTACGTTTTATAATTATTTATCAAGCAACGGGTTTGGTGGCAGAAATTTTGATGCCCACTGCAGTAAAGGGACGTTTCCAATAGCGAATTCCTTTGGTCATGAAAATACATATATTCCTATTTTGCTCCTAAACAACAAAATGCTTTAATCGATATTTTCTAGACTTGAAACGAAGAGACAATTTTATTTCAGTTTGTATTTTATTCAGTTGGGTTCGTCCAGGCAACCTGTGCCTTTCATTCTTGGCATATTTTTATTCCGTTTCCAGTGGAGTTTCAGTTTTTTTGTGACCACTAGGTAGCGGCTGGCGGTGACAGTTGCCCGTCTGCTTGCCAACTTCGTTATGATAAAAAAGTCACGGCGTTTAGCGCGTTTTCGCATTTCGTGAGTTGGAAACTAAATGTACGAATTTTCGTAGAAAGTTTATATTCTTGTGACAGGTTTTTATGTTTTGGAGAGGTTTCAGTTCAGCTTGATAACTTTTGAGGTTTCCTTAAAAACTGTTCCTGTTTTCTGATTACAACAGCACTGAGTGCTTTCAGTTCGAGGAGCACCGGCTTAGTTCCACTTTGAGTGTCTCAGTCGTGTCTTACTTCAATATCTGTGCAGTAGGTAGGCTGTAATCCTGTCGCCGCGTATCTAAGCCGCAATCTTCATTGCCGCCCCTATACCTCCGTATCTTAGGCTTACTTTTAATTAAACCGTCGAAACGGCTGGCTTTATACGTCGCCGATGTATTTGACCGTTTTCCTTAGGTTTCAATATGTTCGCCTTTCAGAGGGCGATTACAATGGGTCCGTTAAGCCGCGTGCCAGGCGGGCCCGGGGAGCCGGTCTAGAACACGCTGCATGTGGCTTACATCGACAAATTCTGAAATTTACTGCCATACCGTTATCCCGCCGCGAGTAATGCCTCGCTTAATAGCTAATATCGACTTCGCAATTTACCACATTTGTTTTATGTTATCTTGAGCTAAAGATATTTATAGATAGGCTGTGACTTGGCTGGGAGTCGGGCTTTGCCAAGTTTCAATTTCTGACTTAACTACGGTAGGTACTTCCCTATACTCTATGGCCTATGGTAACCGTTTCTAGTACAATAGACCCACCTATTTAGGTATTCCGTATTGGTTAATGCTCGCGTACTTAATTGGATGTGTACATCTAAAGTGATTTAACGATAGCTGTCTGTCTCACGACGAAGGGATGTAAAGCATTTGTTTGAGTTGGAAGGCAAGTGGTTGACAGAAAGTACAAAATCTAGCCGTAAAGTGTAGAGCACAAGCGGCCTCGACCAAATTATATGAAGCTTACGAAGGCATCTACTGTTTATGTAAATAGACGTAGGTTTGAGCTCGCCTACATAATATTCTCTTCGCAAAATGCTTCCAGTATTTTTATAAACTACGTATAACATCGCTTAATTAGAAATAACATGTGGGAGCTGAGCTCCTCCATGTATTTGAGCGCGGAAAACCTACTCAACTTCAAAAGTTTCTAATGAAGAAAAGTCTAATTTTAGAAATAAAATTCATTTCACATTTCTGTATAGCAGCAATAATTATATCCTAAATCTATTTTCAATTAAAAGGCAGGCAGGTAAAAGAAAGTTGACGGTTTATCCTTTTAATTGTTTGTTTACTAAACATTACCTGAGTGGTTGATGTCGAAAACCCCGGAGGTACCTACCCATGTACATTTGGGCTGTCGGACAAACCCACACCGCGGAGTGAAGGCTTTACCCTTGTATGAACTTGTCAGTTTTTCCGAATCGGCGCACAAAAAACCCGACCCAGTATGGGAATTTGTTATTACTTAATTATTATTAGTCAGCTTTGTTCTATGTCTTGCTTGCACAGCCAATGACAAATCCTCCACTTACTCATCAAAGGACTAAAGCCTGCGATACCTACTTGCGTCATCTGGGAATAAGGCAACTATCATACGATCCACCAATTAATATTTATAAATAATGACTATTTGTATTGTTGATCATGTCAGCATTGTGTAATGCTGTGACATACGCAGTAAAAATAAATATGTTTTTTTTGACACTCGAAAAATCAAACAGGTAAATTCAATACTTACCTAACTGATGACGTTAATTAGTAAGACGTAGGTACTTGAAGTTATGTGACGACAATTAGGCCTTTTGAAGACTATACCTAAACTGATTGTAACTCACAACTAATGAAAAGAGAAAGACAAGATAATAAATTGCCGAAATAGAATAAAATGCAGCTCCAATCCAGTCAGGATTATAAAGCAGAAGAAATTTTAAATACGTATGAGTATTTTAGTACAGTCCCATGTAGTTGTCTATCTACTCGGGATTTCCTAAACGTGCATTAGAGATAGATAAAAGCCCGTCGAGTACATGACTGATTGGCTATAAACAATGGCGGACATGTCCATAAACAAATGATTTAGGTACCTAGGACTATTTCAGTGTTCTGTTTATGTTCAGTGTTGGATTTCCCCAACATACATATTCCCCGTGTACATTTACATTAAACAACTAACTGGACTTTCCTTTGGCGCACGAATATAAGAGTAACAAACCTGATACGCAAATAGAATGTTGTTTGAAAACTATTCTCTACCTAGACTAAAGCTTTATCTGCAAATTTCAGAAACAACTCGTGTAATGGCTGAGCTGAGTGCGTTGGTATTTGAAACAGATCAAGTCGAAATTGCTGCAGTTTATGTGGCACTATAATGCTCTGCAGTAAGCCCTTTGTTTTGTATCTAGACACATTTTCTTACTGTGACAACACATTGCTGTCGAAAATGTAGTCATCAATTTTCTATTTCATAGTCTCTGTGGTAAGTATTCTTTATATGAATTTGTATGTATTTCGATCGGATCCCCTTATGTCGGTCGACGGTAGTCGTCCGTTCTCCATCTATTGGTTGAACAATCAGTGCCCTTTGGTGAAAACTCGGCCTCTACATGCCAAATGCCGACTACTATGCCGTATACAAAGATCCCCTTAATCTTAAAAAGTAGTACAAAATTCGTACCAGACTGAAACATGGAAAAAAAGAAAAGCTCAGTTCGGCTTTTCCTAAAAGGCTCAGGGCCGCCCGGTTGCAATCCCAGTTTTGTTTTGGGTAAATCCAGCACTGGAAAATCATCAAAATCAGCGGCTCCAAAGGCGAATGCAACTACCTCTACGATGGATTAGGAATACTGGAAAAGTTCAACCTCTAAAGTTGTTTACTATTTGATTACACATATATTTTTTTGGAAATTCTTGGTGATTGCAGTAGATAATCTATTAGATACTCAATTACTTGTAATTGTGCATTTAGTTGGAGTTTTATCTAAATGACTTCACGATAAATCATTATGGATCGGTGAAAAATAATCTAGACACAACAGATTACTATTTGAACTGTGAAGGATTGCAAAAAATGCACACGGAACTAAGTACCATAGCTATTAACCTTTCTACAGTAGCAAGATACCTATTATGATGTTCACACGATTATCAGTGTGAATGAACTACAATACGTCAGCACCTGAACAGGATTTATGAAGATCAGCTCGAGATACAAGTTTCTAATTACTTTAGCACGCATCTCTAACCGTGTAATCGCTGTGCGAGTTTCCTGATCAATTCGATCCAATTCATCAAGCTATTGACGTCAATCGCGAAGATACGATTGTGACCTAAATACATGCCTGCGTTTATAGAAAAACCGTTGATAATCTATCAGATGAATAACAATTTTATCTGGACATTATTTCCAAGATAATATTCTACAAGAAATTGGTAAAAAAACCTTATCATGACACTCGCACCAATCGGCGAATACAGAATAGCATCGCGGGCGCACCAATTTCTCCAAATATTTGACAAATATTATAATCGGAAGGTGCGTGGTGGATTAATGTGATTATGATAATAGTGTTATTTTTAAACAAATTATCTGTATGCAGGATTATCTAGTATTGAAAACGCATTGGCCTGTCAACGATGACCGATTTGGTGATAACCTTTTGGCATTATTGAGTGGGTCTTTATTAAAATCCAAAGCGTTGGTACCTAAATAAGTACTAATGTTGATTGTATTTATTTAAGAGACAGTTGTGTCTACTCAAGAAGCAAGTTTATAAGTATAGAATATCAAGTAGATTTTCTAGCATATATCTACACTTTTTTGTTCACAAGAAGTCAACGCACCGCGAATTTATAAAAAAACCCATACCTACCTGTCCGATATACCGAAAATATTTTATGCAATTGGAAATCCGAGCAACATGCCAGTTCCGGCTGTGAGTTGTATTCATTTGGCCTTTCCCAAATATTAAGCGGTTGTGATGAAGTCCAGCTGGCTTATTCGCTAACTTTCGAATTCTCAGATGTCAACTGACCTCAGTTGTCATCGGAACTTTGATGTCAACCTATAAGTTCAAAACATTGGTATTCTGTATCGCATGAAGTGGATATCGGTGGATATCGTTACACGGTTGCTGACGCCAAAACTACGATGACAACTTGACAACTCTATTTTTTTATCGACTATTATACTGCTAAGTAGGAAATACCCTATTAGCATTACATTACTACGTTTGAGAGAACGCTTTATTTTCAGCGTGTTATATGTTTAAAAACAATCTGTGGCGGTAAAATTCAGTATTTGCTTTCTATTGTGTGTGAACTTGGTGTCTAAAATTCCGTGTGGTTGAACAATATTTTAACTGAGAATATTGTGAGTATTGTAGTTATTATAAATTTTACAACGTAAACAATATTTTGATACGTAGATTCCTATGTTTTGCATGCAAAACAAAAATTGGTACACTACAGGAAGGTAACTTTACGTACTTGAGTAGGTCGTCCCATACATTGAGAGCATCGGTTACCGCACTTACTAAATGAAGGTTAAGACATGCTGCAAATTATGTAATATTGGTATTTATTTAACTTTTTACGTTATAAATTCTTACTTTTAGCTCAATTGCAACAGCAGTGTTTTGTTGAGCACGTTGCAGAAACGGACGTAACTCTGCCGAAACTCGCTGAAACCTTGATTTGTTGATACGGAAATTTGCCATTAATTCCTTCTCCCGTAAATCCAGAGAATTATTGCAATCTCGCATACGACGTTTCTGGATTCTGGATAAACTTCGTTTTGTCTCTTATTCCACAAATGCCAGCAAAAATACACGCGAAATTTTTATTCCACACAAAGAAAGATAAAACAAATTAAAATAATACAAATAAAAATAACACTATCAAAAAATAAAGGAAACGACTCAGGGTTTGTATTTCTATTGGAATCGCAAAATTAGAGAAATCTAATATGTCTGATGCAACAATATAGTATAGACATCCCAGTGATGAGGCATAAAACACTGCTATTTGTAGTGTATTTCAAAAAATGACATTTTCTATCAATTTGATGTCCACTGGGCTTACGGAATCGCAATATAACGTTTATCGATACAGAAACTGCTGTCAAAATGAGTCATGGTGGATATCAGCCTGTGTCGATACTGATGACGTCATCTCATTTGGTAACTGGCGTTAGCGAATAAGAAAATAGCTGTTTGACAATTTACTGATGTACACTTTACCAATTGATGATATCTGCGAGCTGTCAGTGGAGTTAGCGAATAAGGCTACAGGTCACAGAAGAGATACCTACCTATCACGTGGCAACATTTACTGAGAATTGCCAAGTCATCGGAAATAAAAATGCGCAATTCTGATAAGATGGCCAGTAGCCTTATTCGCTAACTCCACTGACAGCTCGCAGATATCATCAATTGGTAAAGTGTACATCAGTAAATTGTCAAACAGCTATTTTCTTATTCGCTAACGCCAGTTACCAAATGAGATGACGTCATCAGTATCGACACAGGCTGATATCCACCATGACTCATTTTGACAGCGGTTTCTGTATCGATAAACGTTATATTGCGATTCCGTAAGCCCAGTGGACATCAAATTGATAGCCAATGTCATTTTTTGAAATACACTACAAATAGCAGTGTTTTATGCCTCATCACTGGGATGTCTATACTATATTGTTGCATCAGACATATTAGATTTCTCTAATTTTGCGATTCCAATAGAAATACAAACCCTGAGTCGTTTCCTTTATTTTTTGATAGTGTTATTTTTATTTGTATTATTTTAATTTGTTTTATCTTTCTTTGTGTGGAATAAAAATTTCGCGTGTATTTTTGCTGGCATTTGTGGAATAAGAGACAAAACGAAGTTTATCCAGAATCCAGAAACGTTGTATGCGAGATTGCAATAATTCTCTGGATTTACGGGAGAAGGAATTAATGGCAAATTTCCGTATCAACAAATCAAGGTTTCAGCGAGTTTCGGCAGAGTTACGTCCGTTTCTGCAACGTGCTCAACAAAACACTGCTGTTGCAATTGAGCTAAAAGTAAGAATTTATAACGTAAAAAGTTAAATAAATACCAATATTACATAATTTGCAGCATGTCTTAACCTTCATTTAGTAAGTGAGGTAACCGATGCTCTCAATGTATGGGACGACCTACTCAAGTACGTAAAGTTACCTTCCTGTAGTGTACCAATTTTTGTTTTGCATGCAAAACATAGGAATCTACGTATCAAAATATTGTTTACGTTGTAAAATTTATAATAACTACAATACTCACAATATTCTCAGTTAAAATATTGTTCAACCACACGGAATTTTAGACACCAAGTTCACACACAATAGAAAGCAAATACTGAATTTTACCGCCACAGATTGTTTTTAAACATATAACACGCTGAAAATAAAGCGTTCTCTCAAACGTAGTAATGTAATGCTAATAGGGTATTTCCTACTTAGCAGTATAATAGTCGATAAAAAAATAGAGTTGTCAAGTTGTCATCGTAGTTTTGGCGTCAGCAACCGTGTAACGATATCCACCGATATCCACTTCATGCGATACAGAATACCAATGTTTTGAACTTATAGGTTGACATCAAAGTTCCGATGACAACTGAGGTCAGTTGACATCTGAGAATTCGAAAGTTAGCGAATAAGCCAGCAGGTCTTGTACATTCATGCACCTATCTGATGTTTTGTGTAATTTGGGCCTTTCCGACTCCAAGCAAGTATTAAATCATCAATAGAAATTATAATCAAGTGATAACAGGTAGGCATGTATTTTATCTGTTGACGCAAACAGGTAGTTGTAATCAGTTAACACGCGAGGTGTTTCTCTTAGTTTGTCCTCCTTCCACGTAGCAACGAGGCAACAGAGAAATGTGTTTTTTGCTAATTGTCGTGTCTAACAAACTTCCATTTAAGAGTAGGATAAATGCAAATGTTGTGGTTTTACGCTTATTCAAAGTCCAAAAGTTCAACGTGTTGTACGTTGTACCGAACTGTAATTATTGAGCTGTATCCGGTTTTAGATTCGGGTTTTTTTGGCCCCGCACTTACCTACACCAATGCCTAATATATGGGGATATACCTACCTATCTAATAAAGAGGTCAAAGATTACACTTTTATTATAATCACTTCATGGTCAGCTGTTGCCTGCCAAAACCAATTACGGCGTGTTTTATCTATGTATGTATCTGAACAAAAGGCCTACCGCAACACAATACTGAAGGCAGCACGCAACATGGTCATCTAGTTGCCTCCCTAAGTGGAAGAACTTTTGTACTGGAATAGCGAGTGACGCCCACATTGCTAACGAGCCGGTTGCAAGCGATGCGAGGTGGGGGTAGATTTGATTCTGTAGGCGTAGTCCCGCTGAGCACGGCGATAGGCCGAATAAAGTAATGTAGCCTGCATCATGACCAGTAAACGAGTCATAATATACGTCATAACAATCACGTTACCTCAGAGGTCATCGACCGTGTCAGCGTTGACGATGATGACGACACGCTCGTGAGCTCACAGCCCTGACGTCACTTTTCTCGTGAATACTACTCACTTATCTAGTATTCATTTGTTATGTCATAAAATGAGCTGTTGTATTCGCATCAATGCCAAGTGACTAACGTTTGTTTATGTGAGTAGGTACATGTAAACTTAAGCCAGAAAGTTTACTTGTTTTGGTTTAATTCAGGCAATATTGTACAGATCTACACTACAGTTTAAATATGTTAGAATATGTTTTAAAGTTATCATACGTTGTATCCGAAATGAATATTATAAAATTACAAAAAAAAAACAATAAAAGTTGAACAGACATTTGATACGACGTGATGAAGAAAATTTTGTATGAGAGTTTTCTTTCAACACCATTAATAGGTATTTCCATTTTTCCATAAGAATAACTCATTGTAAGGAACGTATTGTATTCAATGCTAAGAAAATTATATGTCGTTAAAGTCCATTTGTTTACGAAGGTATAATAAATCCATCTTTCAGAATGCATTAAATTGTGTACAGCATCTAATATCTTGCTGACATGTAACGTTAATTAAAATTACGGGCGCCATATTGAATATCGCACGTGATCGTAAATCAATTCCCCGCCAACTAATTGGTTTTATTCAATGTACTGGACCATAGTTGTTAATAGTGCAGCTTAATATTTTAATTGGGGTGAATTATCTGTAGTATTTGGTCATGCCATGTGACGTCACAAAGCAGTTATCGCAGGGCCCGCGGGCCCCGTAATACGATGGCTCCAATGTGCGAATATGAACGAAACAGCGCTGCACAAATGGATTTTTGATTCATAACGAGCCATTTTATGAACGCGATACAGGAATACGTAATTTGACACCATATAACTGAGTGTTTGTGCCAGGGATCGCTTTGTGTGCCCGATGGAGTAAACTGTGACTGCTTTTCAGTATTTTTGCAGCAAATATGTACATAAAGAGATTGCTTTCAGCTTTTGAAGTACCTACGTATGTCCGGAATACGATTTGTATCCTTCTCGGTATTCATAATGGACAGGGATTTGACGGGCAGGAGAGTAACCAACATGAATATTATATGATTAAATCGAAATCCAACCTTAGCTGACTTAAGTTTCTTATCTTCCTTAAATACGAAAGCACCTTTTACATCCCAGCTTAGTATGTCCCATTCTGTGGTTAATATTAAAGAGCTTATCGAGTTCTTGTCCGGTGCTACCTCACCATCAACAAAACAGATGTACCTAGTTCGAATTGATAAACGTACTATTATTATTTCCTTATCTAAACGGATGGGAAATACCTTAAGGGATACAGGTATGTACAGTGATTATCGCTGAGTTATGTCAATGTGTTTTTTTTGAGATGGTCGTGTTTTAGAAATTCCCACGACCCATGTTATAATTTGGTAATATCCGACCAGTTATCGTGGGAACAGCCGCTTGACCTTCTGCTTGAAGTAAGCCGTTTTAGGGGCAGGGTAGATCGATGACTTATGAACTAGGTCCGAAATCGGGTCTATTTATGTAGACTTAGCCACTATTCGTTGTCTGAGTGTATGTATATCCTACCTATATGAAGTACGCTTTGCCTTTTGGTTCCGTTTTATCGACCGGGACTATTGTAATTGCTTGGTTCGTTTATGCTAGTGCGATCATCATCAATTAAAAATAAGTAACTTTTCCTTCAACAAATTGCGACCTTTATACCTCCCTGGTCATCATCAATTCTATTTTGTTTTATTGTTGTATTGTCCTGATATAAAAAAAGAACAAGGTAATGTGATTTTCCGCGCTTGCAAACCTTTTATTGAATTTCCCTCAGCAACGTAATTTCCAGAAGATTTTACCCATTGCTTGTCAGTACGCTATCAAATTGTTTATTTGGCGGAGTATTTCCATGATATGAGCAATATAACTAATCATTTTCGCTTCAGTGCCTACTCTTTTGAAGTAGCAAGATGACGAATCTGACGTTCTGTTGCTACTAGATTAGAAAAGTTCACGCCGGATCCATATTTTTTAGTAAACAAAAATACCAGTTGCAATGTGCCCTGTGATTCACAGCACGTGTACCATACTCATAGTATGTACTTCAAATTTGGTTTTTCCCGTTGATAAATATAACATTTTACGACTCAAACCGCATTCGTGCTCATTAGGGTTCTGTACATTTGAAATTAAAATTGTGGTTTGGCGAAAATCTTATTGTATTTTTAGCATCCTTGTTTACTGTGCGGGTCTGGTGTTTATATTCCTATTTATATGATCAGTTAATAAATCAGTTAATAAAGGATCTTTGTTATCACAACCTAATGTACCTATCTGGTAGCCATTTGTGAGTTTGCAAGATTTTTGGTAGAAATCTTTGCAGAGTTTCTTGGTACAGTCTATTAATTGTTTAAAAAGTAATCTGTCAATACGTACACCCCTGTCAGCAGCACGGACAACCTACATATGTGGTGGGAAACCCAACTGCCTGATCCGGTTAGTCTCTATATCGAAACCTGCTTCGTTTGTCTGTAGCTTTAAACATTTTATTTTCGTCATCAATCTGATATTAGGAATCTCCACGTGCAACTTAGGAATTACTAGACAGGTCCGGCTTAGCTTAGGTGTAGTAATCCTGACTATAGGTACAATCATAGTTTGAACGACCGGTGCAGATATGTACCTACCAATTGCATACATTCATTCGTCGTCAATTTGTTAGGTACGTATAGGTAAGTGTGTTTTGGAATTTAAGAGTGACCTTATGCTTCGTCCAGATCTTCAGAGTATTCTGGATAATATATACCTTTCTGCTCAAGGAAGAATTCAGGAATGAATGATCCACAGATTTTTATGCATAGCTGGAACAGTCGGATATAACAAACGTTCAATACTACGTTCGTTTTAGATATGAACAGTAGGGTCGAGAAGTCGGTATACTGCGCGGACGCTGGTAAAACCAGCTGGAAAACCCAGCCCATTATCATCAATGACTGTAATCACACATAGATAGTGGAATAATTGAAGGTTGTACTAACAATACAGTTTAATGAAATGACTTGTTTGAATCAAACATGTTTTTATGTTTAATCAGGCGAGATATGTGATAACGTTACCGGGTGGTAGCTAGATCATTTTTGATTACTGCCGCTTAACCTTCTCAGTGGTGGTCCTGGTCCTGGTCTCCTGGTTAAAGCACCACCAGATTCCCAGGTACGAGGGTGTGGATCCGATTTCAGGACAGGCAAGTACATATGTACAACTATTCTAAGTTATTGTACTTGGTAGGTGAATCCTGAATACCAATGACTGAGTAAAGGTGAAGGAACACATGTCCAGGAAACCAGAATCGCCAATCTACCTGGCGCAAGCGTGGTGATAAGGTTAATACCTGCTCTGTATGAAAAGACTCCTGTGCCCTTTAGTGCAACAATAAAAAGACTGATGACGATGGTTCAACATTCTTACGTCATTTTATGTGATCAAAGCAACATTTTATACCTGATGAACTTTAAGACGCTTTATAGCTCCAATGTTCCCACTTGCTGAATAATTCACATACAAACTAGGTAATCTGTAAGTAAGTCTGACACCAGTCTAACCAAGGGGTATCGGGTTGCCCGGGTAACTGGGTTGAGGAGGTCAGATAGGCAGTCGCTTCTTGTAAAGCACTGGTACTCAGCTGAATCCGGTTAGACTGGAAGCCGACCCCAACATAGTTTGGGAAAAAGGCTCGGAGGATGATGATGAAACTAGGTAAGCTGTCCTAGTTGTTCAAAGGTTATTTGCTTTTAATTAACAAGCGCGATTGGAGAGTCCAAATTGTGACCTATGTTGAAGGTGTGTCTTTTCCCTTTAGCATATACCATACTAAACCTTTACCTGTTGCATATTGGTTGCAAAATTATTTGAGTGCACTGTTACTACCTCTAACCTTACCTATTTGTGATTAAACAGTGACAAGTCGCTTTTATGTAGATCCATCAAAATACGTCGCGCTTAAATCAACGACCTTGCATTAATTACCTTAATTTGTTTTCAAGAGTGGATTTTGAGAACAACAGGTCTGCATACTGATATACCTATTCCTAGTTGTCCGATTAATTTGTGCTATACTAATATTGACGTTTAGCATTCAGAATTTTGAAGACAGTTATGGTAAAAAAATAGTCCTTTCATAATTGACGGGAAGAGAAGTGCATCACTGCAGCTTCTGATTATATAGAAGGTAGGTGATATTTAAGCGCATTTCATACGAATAGCTGTTTTATTACCTACAATGTATTTAAATAAGTTACTTCACAGAACAACACCCATGGTAAAATGTTGGGTTAATCCAAAATGTCGAGATCGGATTATTATAATTTTCCGTTTTTCCAAGTTTTGTGAGGTCATTGACACAATGTTACTTACAAGCCTTCGTACATGGATATAGGCTGTGTTCAAACCAAAGAGACTGTCTGCCGCTGAAAGTGAGCGAACGTTACGCAGTCTATTGTATTTCCATGCATATTCACTTCTTCGTTCAGATCTAGCCGACGATACGTTATAACACATGCGTAGACGCTGACATTCTGCGGCTGATTACCATTTCACGTTTACACTGGGGTTCACAGTAAGCCTGCTCACATTAGACAGTCAGTTTGGTTTGAATACAGCCTTATTCGTGTTACAATATCACTCAGTTTAACTTGGTAAAACATAACAAAAAGTTCCTCGTGGAGTTCCTTAAACCTTTTTGACTACAACGTGTTTTAGTTTGGTCCGATAACACCAGAATGACCATCTAACCTGAATGACAACTTATGGAATGGAATGATTATTAAAAAAAAAAAACGACACAGCTGTTTTTTTTTTACATTGGCATTTACATATTTTCTGAGGTATGTGGACGACCTTACTACCAGACCGCATTATCATCAAAACGCTTAACATGCCAAAAAAAAAACCCGCGAAGTTTCATCGTCTCACACAAGAGGTCGATCAGCTGACCGCAGAGTCCATGGGGTTTCTCCCCCACTCGCTACTTGAGTGACCAATGCTTTATGTTGCAGAGGTGAGGGTCTCTTGTATTGTATCTCTGTTTGGATTAGTTAGCAGGGGTTTGTTTAGGATTCCACTTGATATCCTGATGATACGACGAGTGTTAGTTTGAGCCACTTAAACTAATGTAGGTAAGTATGTTGTCTATGTGTCAGTATATTCTTCAATTATTTTACTCATCAAAGAGTACAATACACTAATTATCTCAATAGTACACGTAATAAGATTTTATCTAAATGTATTTGTAGCATGAGTCATAAACTGATAAATGATTAAGTAACAATAGTTAGGTACTTACTTGTTGATCGGGCAGTCCTGACATTTATCTGCAAACAATAAACATTGACTTTAAGGCCTCGGCCTCGAATTTTGCGGGCAGCGGGGCGGCAGCGGCGGCGGCGCGGGAGCGGCAGGATCTTACGCGTATATTCATATGGACCAGCCCTCGAATACAGCGGCGCGGGAGCGGGCAACGAGCGGTGCATTCGGTGACCGCCCGCGCCGCCGCCGCTGCCGCCCCGCTGCCCGCAAAATTCGAGGCCGAGGCCTAAAGGATCCGCATGCGGGTTTTTTGTTTAATCTAAAAGTATTATTAGCATTTAATTTTCCCGTATTAATTTTGAAATGCGACAGTAACTCTACCTATATCTGTAGCAATTTTACGCCAAACGTACCTATTGAGCTGATTTTATTGTTTGTCGCCCAAATACTCTAGCTATATAGATTCTAGAGTCAGAGAAAGGATGAAGGCAACTTTATATACGAGTGTCTGAAATAGCTCTCGGGATGCTAGTCGAACCTAGGAAAACATCTGCTGGCTTATTCGCTAACTTTCGAATTCTCAGATGTCAACTGGCCTCAGTTGTCATCGGAACTTTGATGTCAACCTATAAGTTCAAAACATTGGTATTCTGTATCGCATGAAGTGGATATCGGTGGATATCGTTACACGGTTGCTGACGCCAAAACTACGATGACAACTTGACAACTCTATTTTTTTATCGACTATTATACTGCTAAGTAGGAAATACCCTATTAGCATTACATTACTACGTTTGAGAGAACGCTTTATTTTCAGCGTGTTATATGTTTAAAAACAATCTGTGGCGGTAAAATTCAGTATTTGCTTTCTATTGTGTGTGAACTTGGTGTCTAAAATTCCGTGTGGTTGAACAATATTTTAACTGAGAATATTGTGAGTATTGTAGTTATTATAAATTTTACAACGTAAACAATATTTTGATACGTAGATTCCTATGTTTTGCATGCAAAACAAAAATTGGTACACTACAGGAAGGTAACTTTACGTACTTGAGTAGGTCGTCCCATACATTGAGAGCATCGGTTACCTCACTTACTAAATGAAGGTTGAGACATGCTGCAAATTAGTAACATCAAATTATGTAATATTGGTATTTATTTAACTTTTTACGTTATAAATTCTTACTTTTAGCTCAATTGCAACAGCAGTGTTTTGTTGAGCACGTTGCAGAAACGGACGTAACTCTGCCGAAACTCGCTGAAACCTTGATTTGTTGATACGGAAATTTGCCATGAATTCCTTCTCCCGTAAATCCAGAGAATTATTGCAATCTCGCATACGACGTTTCTGGATTCTGGATAAACTTCGTTTTGTCTCTTATTCCACAAATGCCAGCAAAAATACACGCGAAATTTTTATTCCACACAAAGAAAGATAAAACAAATTAAAATAATACAAATAAAAATAACACTATCAAAAAATAAAGGAAACGACTCAGGGTTTGTATTTCTATTGGAATCGCAAAATTAGAGAAATCTAATATGTCTGATGCAACAATATAGTATAGACATCCCAGTGATGAGGCATAAAACACTGCTATTTGTAGTGTATTTCAAAAAATGACATTGGCTATCAATTTGATGTCCACTGGGCTTACGGAATCGCAATATAACGTTTATCGATACAGAAACCGCTGTCAAAATGAGTCATGGTGGATATCAGCCTGTGTCAATGCTGATGACGTCATCTCATTTGGTAACTGGCGTTAGCGAATAAGAAAATAGCTGTTTGACAATTTACTGATGTACACTTTACCAATTGATGATATCTGCGAGCTGTCAGTGGAGTTAGCGAATAAGGCTACTGGTAAACAAAAAATTAAACTGACTTCCAAAACCACAAAAAAGCAAAAAAAAAAATGAATTTTAGGTGCATCGGCCTAGAAGTCGGTGTCTAATGGATGTTACTAAGTTAATTTTGCCACCGACTTCTAAGCCGATGCACCTAAAATTCATTTTTTTTTGCTTTTTTGTGGTTTTGGAAGTCGGTTTAATTTTTTTGTAAAAAAGTTTTTTATTTACAGCTTTTTAGTGATACGAATAGTTGTCACTATCCATATAAGTGGAAAGTTCTCATCAATACAAAGAATATAAGCCCAAATACGAGGTATTTTACATATTAAGTTGTCGAGTTCCCTCGACCTTCACTGGTCTCCATCATCAGATCAGCTCCATACCTTCACTGTTGCAAAGGTCTCGTCAATACAAATAATATAAGCCCAAACATGAGGTAGTTTACATATTCAGTTGTCGAGTTCCCTCGAGCCTCCCTGGTCTCCATCATCAGGTCAGCTCCAAACCTTCACTGTTGAATAGTGCTTTCAGGCATACACCTGAGCGTCAAGTTTTTACCCTATGTATGCCTACAACTTTTGAAGGTTGCCCTCGTTTTCTCAGGGTTTCCATCATCAGATCCTGACCTGATTACTATGGGACCAACTGGCAGCTATTCCGCGTCGAACAAAAAAAGAATCACGTAAATCGGTCTATAAATCTCGGAGTAATCGATGTACATACATAGAAAAAAAAAAACATACCGGCCGAATTGAGAACCTCCTCCTTTTTGGGAAGTCGGTTAATTAGTATTTGAAGATCAAGGCGTGTCATTAGTAAAAATATGTGAAGTACCTACTCAGAAACATCGCTTTGGATCATAAATGTAAAAAAAAACAGTCCATACTTCAGTAGAAAAACTGTAAATAAAAGTGAGCTACTTAAGAAAAAGTAACTAAAATATTTGACCAATCGATAAAAACTTTTCAGTCAGAAGCTTTTAAAATTTTCTTTAAAAAACAGTTTTAACTTTGTAAGTTTCATAAAGTTGGTCAACCTTTTAATGAATGGGTTTCCTTGGCGAGGCGGTTCCAGCGAATAGTCCGAGAGCTCGTCTGTCGGACTCCGTCAAATTAAACTTAGAAACTTAATTAATTACTTACTGCTGTGTCATCATCGCTTGTTAGCACAACTCGAGTTTTGTGCAAATATTATTTTCTCTAAGTTGTCTATGAGTTTTCTTATTAGAATAAAATTGTAGTTTTCAGTCACAAGAGGTTTGGTGTACAAGTTAAACAGTTTGCCCTTTTACTAGTTTTATTTTTGTTCCCAAGAGGTTTTAGCGATTGTCTTTGAAACCTGAAAAAAAATTATGTCTACCTATTCATCAAGGGATCCCACCATATTGATTGTCCCAGGTAAATCCTCAACTCTGTTTAAAAAAAATTGCAGTTGCATGGCAGTTCAGATTTATAATAAAATTCACAGGCATTTCCGCGAGATGACACTTGCAAAATTTAAAATTAAAGGACAATGCTATTCTTTGTATGGAAGTTGGGCTCAAGAGTTGCCCGCAGTAACTGCATAGTGTATTATGTTCCATAGGCTTATAATAGGTCCCAGACCGAAATATTTCGAAATCTATCCCAGGAGTGCTGAGAAAAACTGGTTTGACTCTTATTCAATACTACGAAAAATATGCTTACGAACTCTTAACTATTCCACTTTTATTACCTTAATTGAAATGCATTATAATATTAATCGACAAATACGAGGTATTGAACGAGATTTTTTTTTACCGACTTCAAAAAATGGAGGGGTTTCTCAGTTCGTTTGTATTCTTTTTACGTAAGTACGTGCATAACTCCGTCGTTTACCAACCGATTTAAACAATCATTTTATTGTTTAAAAGGATTTACTTTCCAAATAGTTCCAGGGTCCAGGGTCTGGTGATAGAAACCTTAAAACATTATGGAACTCTCGGAAATTGTAAGCACATATCGAATAAAAACTTGTCATTCGGGTATATGTCTCCGACACCACAAAACTGTGGAGGTTAAGACCTGAACTGACGATGGAGACGACAGTGAGACGAGGGAACTCCTCAACGGTATCTATTTACTACCTCGTGTTTGAGCTTATTTTATTCGTCTTGATAAGATTTTTCCATTGCCATTAAGGATTTGCATGACGCTACTCGAACTTAGGACTGATTGTGGTAGATAGAGACTGAAAAGCAAGAGAAACAACAATTACCTTTAAACGTCTATTTCTGTTTTTTTTATCCTGTTAACAGTAAAACCACTATCTATCTGAATGTTATTTCAAGAAAAGAGGTTGTTAGGTTTGTGGCTGCTTAAAATGGCTTGCTAACAATGGCTGGCTAACATTAGAACTGGTTTTTCTCGGGACCTCTGGGACCGATTTCAAAAATATTTGGATTCCGTCTTAAGAGTGAAGTAAAAAACCTATTTTAACCATTCCCACTACTGGGCAAATGGCTTGGGCTTCATAAACTGACTGTTCAAGTTGGACATTTGAACCGGTTTTTCTCGGGACCTCTGGGACCGATTTCCAAAATATTTGGATTTCGTGTTAACAGTGCAGCAAAGAACCTATTTCGACCACTTCCACTACTGGGCAAATGGCTCAGGCTTTGTTAAGTGACTATCTATGGAGAACATTTGAACCGGTTTTTCTCGGGACCTCTGGGACCGACTTCAAAAATATTTGGATTTCGTGTTCAGAGTGCACTATGGAACCTATTTTAATAATTCCCACTACTGGGCAAATGGCTTGGGCTTTGTTAAGTGACTATCTATGGAGAACATTTGAACCGGTTTTTCTCGGGACCTCTGGGACCGACTTCAAAAATATTTGGATTTCGTGTTCAGAGTGCACTATGGAACCTATTTTAATAATTCCCACTACTGGGCAAATGGCTTGGGCTTTATTAATTGACTGTTCAAGTTTGACATTAGAACCAGTTTTTCTCGGGATTTCTGGGACCGATTTCCAAAATATTTGGATTTCGTGATAACAGTGAAGTAAAGAACCTATTCTAACCATTCCCACTACTGGGCAAATGGCTCAGGCTTTGTTAAGTGACTATCTATGGAGAACATTTGAACCGGTTTTTCTCGGGACCTCTGGGACCGATTTCAAAAATTTGGATTTCGTGTTCAGAGTGCACTATGGAACCAGCTGAAACTACTCCCACTGCTGGGCAAACTTTGAGCCCACACCCTGGCATTGTCCTTTAAGAAATGGCTAATTGACAAATGTTTTTATTCAATAGCTGAATTCATGTCTTGTACGTCGAGAAATATAGAAAGTTATTTGTAATTTTTTTTTTGTTAAATCGCATTTATTTATATACATATAATTTGGTTTGTCAAATATGCCTAATGACTTTGTTTTAATATTCAATATTATTTTAGATTTTTTAAATTGTAATGCCACATTATGATAATGGTCATAATAATATTTGCATGCCGGTTAAACGGCGAGACATGTGAAACACATACCTACTGTAACATCTTGTAATACCATACCATGTTTCTAGCAAATAAAATTTCTGATTTCTGATTTCTGATTTCTGATACCCATTCATCTTGTTTCATCTGTACTAATATAAAGATGAAGAGTTTTTTGTTTGAATACTGAAATAATATATACCTACATAGGTACTTATTTCAACAAAAAGTTTGCATTTAGTTTATTTGTACCTTCATACATTTTCCATGAAGTACAAGTTTCAACGGGGCCGTATCTGTTCGTCTGTCACCGGGCAGTATCTCATGAACCATACTGGCTAAACAGTTGAAATTTTCACAGGTGGTGTGTTTCTGTTGCCGCTATTGCGACAAATACTGAAAACTAGGATGAGGTAGTAGGTACGGAAACTTTCGTGCACGGGTCCGACTCGCACTTGACGTTTTTTTTTATTAGAGATAAGAATGATTGACTCAAGGGAAGTCCTTGTCACAATATTGTTATTTTCCTTGCGTTTGAAAAAAGCCGATGACGACAGCTTTTCTAAATATTGTGTCAAAACAAATAAGTTATTTGGAGCATATTCAGTTATTCTGAATAATCCGAAGCGTTTACCGCACGGTATTAAGGTTAAGAGACTTGTCGGTCGGATTCTAGGTAAACTATTTCCGTTATATCGGAAAGCACAGTCATTAACTATTCGGACTGTCAGTATACGAGATTTTAAAGTAATAGCATTCCGATTGACTTACCGAAAAGACAGACAGCTAACAAGTTACCTAGATACTTTCGCATGTACATATTGGTAAAACAGTTTAACAGGTGTGTGGTCTCACTCTACTTTTGGCGGCTTAATCATAGCCACCCGTAACGCAAGACTATAATAAAGTTTAACAATTTCGCCGCCATTTTCCTGTAGGTGTGGTTGGCGGGAAAACCTAAGTAAACTGTGAGCATCCTGCTCTTGACCCAGGTCAACGAGCCAAATACGAAGAACCGCAGTCAGTTAGTTTAAACTCTTTATTGTTCTCATGTTTTTGGATTTAACCGCAACGGTTATTAATGTCGGTATGCTTTGAGTAAGTGGATCGATTCATTGTTTAATATGCTATGAGTCTTTTCCCAAGGATTTATAATTAGAAATTAGTCTGTTTTGTTCCAAAGCTCTTTTTATGAAGGTTATAGGTACGATAGTCTTTCCTAGTTCACTGTTGCTTGGAATTGTTTATGCACTTTATCGTAGGGTATTTTGTGGTTACGGCATTAACCTACAGATGCTTTTATCGTAATTAGATGACAAACGAGTAAATATTCCATCTGATGGCACGTGATGAATGTCGCTTCTGGATGTTTGCCATGACTCTCAATGACTATTTATCTTTAAAATCAAGAATTTGTCATCATCGTGCAATACCTTTGTATCATTGCAAATGCTTTGTCATCCTACACATAAACTTGAGCTGGAAACCCTATGTTTCTTTTCATAAAACGATTATTTCTAGACCTGCGGACAACTTAGGTATACATATTTAGTTAATTTTTTGAACAAAACTTGCCAAGGTGTACCTAAATATACGGCCTTGACCGACATTCAATTTTCCCAGTTCTTTAATGCTATATTGGAAATTCAAGAACGAATCCGTTTTCCTCATATTTGTGATTCCAAAACTTACCGCGCACGTAAATTCCTCAAAAAATATCGCTGTATTTTTTGATGACATTAGAGGTTACGGGGTATCCCGTTAAGCAATATCTAGGCACAATTTAGGTCTTATACAAAGGCGTCATAAAGCAAAGCGGTGCTATTAAGCACGACTCGAGCTAAGTGATTTACGAGCGACACGCTAGTAAGGACCTATAAAGTTTTATGGAGCGCTATTGTTCACATTTCGGCCGACATGGAGCATTGGAGCCGCTTGCATTGAATGCAGTGGCTTCGGCAGACTAAGGGGGCGAAATCAATTGCAGATTGCGCCGGCAGCCTACATGCGAACGATTTTTTCGTGGCCTTTCGTTTGCAACTGTTTGTTTAGCAAGTTTTGTGTAGATTGGAAATGCATTGTTTTGGTTCGATGAATGCGGAATGGAATTTTAAGGCAGCGGGGTTCTTTTGAAGTATTTTCACTCGTATTTAGATTCGGTACTTCCCTTGTGGTTCAGTGGTCATCATAACGGTTCTCTTTATAACTGCGGATTCTACATAAGGTAGATGGGTTTTCTATGAGGAAGTAATAGTCCCGAATTTAAATGTGTTTGTTGGGGAAGTGGTGGTTGTCTGTTAAGGATGATAATACGCAGTACAAGACCAGGATGTTTGGAGTTTCAAAGGCACTAAGTTCACCAGTAGCAGTTCTGGATGTTGGTTTGATTATTTGATAGATTTGATAGCTACAATACATTACAATAATTACATTGATACTTAATGTTGATCTTGTTACAAACAAACAATTATGAATGATTGCTCTTTTACTTTTGTCTATGACGTGGTATTTATCTTTTAGGGTCGCCCATAGCATGATGTTTTTATCATCGGGGAATTTTGATTCAGCTGAATATGTACCTAATATTTTGTTTCCTTATTGTTGTAAGTTTTCTGAAATAAATTGACATTTCTTATATCTTTTTATAATTACAAAGTTAAAGGTTATCCATGCCAAACCAAAATAATTATTATAATGTAATAATAGGCAAACTCCAATCACTCGGCCACTACCGTTTCCCACCACCCGAACATATTTTTTTCGGATTAATTGATCCTAAATAGACGCTGATGTTCAAGTAAACTACATATTAGGAAATTATAACCAAACGTAACCTAAAAAATATATATATTCCAATGCGGGCGTTATTTAAATGAATAACTATCATAAGAGTAAAGTTATTAAATACACGAAACCGAATGGTTAAAGAAGAAACTTTTTACAAGAAAAACCCGATTTAACACACAAAAAAAAAAAAACTATTAGGTGCACCGGTTTAGAATCTTCTGTGAGACTAAAGTATACTTTTTTTCAGTCAGTTATTTTTCCTTCTTACTAAATATTACATAAAGAGCATACCTATATAGATCCGATTACCAGCGCATGACATGTATACAAAACTTTTACCTATGACGTATTTAATCAAACATAGTGCCGTATTATTTTCTGTTTAGTAAATCATCAAAAGTACTCTACGTTCTCTCTAGTTTTCCACAACTAAGTGACCCTTTGAGTTCCAGAACACTCTTAAACTAACCCGTATTTCTTAGCAATTATCATTCACCACGTGTCATCTGACCACAACCATGTAAACAAAACGATGGTTACTCAAGACGTCTAAAACCCATTTTGTAAGTGTTAATATAATTTCCATGTTTTTCCTCAAGCATTGTTTGTAAACTGATAGTAAGGCGTAGTAAACTTCGACCAGTTCTGATGAGAGGTGCTTGACTCATGGCTTCGGATGAACCGGTCAGGATTGCAGTTTTTTTCAAACCCATACATCATTTTCCTGTAGGTATGTGCTGTGTCACTTATGATGTGTTTTACCTAAGTATGATATGATGATTGATTGGTATTTAGATAAAATGAACAGCCGCTATTAAAGTATAGTCTGTGAAAGTGAGTTTCAAATGCATTATTTTGAGAAAATTACCTACATTACCTACGTTCTGTGGGTATTGATGATCAGAACATATTTCAATATCAGAACTACACATTTAGCGCAATTAGTGCTTTTATTTGATATCCGATTTCATTTAGGCATTGCTCTTTAATAAAAATATTTTCACTCACTTGTTCAAAACTGTCTGTCCGCAAATCCACAGTTTACGACATAACATAAGCTGTTTTTTAATTTATAAACAAACCACATTTTATTTCAATTATTAGTGGTTTTAAGTGCTTATTTCTCACTTCAATAGACACTACATCCAAGTGGTATTGAACTATTGAAGTACCGGTAATAAGCTATGATCCGTTTGCAGATAAATATCTCTAGATAATGAAACTTATGAAGCTTACATTATTAGGTACTGTTTATTGTTTGTGGGAATATATTTCAGGGAAGTCCCTACATTGGTTTGGTTACCCAATTTTATCATGAAACTTGTGTTTTTACTCAATACTCAATACTTTATTTGCTTTCCATGTGTATTCTTAGGTGGTAGTCTTATACACTTCTGGACACATCTATTGGCCCACCTTAGAGTTTAGGTTTTGATGGCCTCTACCGAAATATGATAGCTAGATTGAACAAAAACTGATGATGCAGTTTTAAACCTGATACATTTTACCTTCTTTTTGGATCGTATTGTTTTAAATTTGAATTCAGAATACAGACATGGAGCTACGCCTAACAAGTCGGACATGTGCCTCGTTAATGGCAATTGATTTTTGAATAAAAAACATGTTTTATCAAATAAAGGTTTAATTTAATAACGTGTGTTGCCTCCATGGGCGTCTACCACAGCTCTCATACGATTAGGCATAGAGTTTATCAACCGCTGTATGAAGTTTTGAGGGATCATCTCCCATTCCTCTTCTATGGCAGTTTTCAACTCCTGCATCGTCTGGGCAACTGGCTGACGAGCCATAACACGTCTTTTTAGCTCGTCCCACATGTGCTCAATGGGGTTCATATCTGGGCTTCTGGCTGGTCAGTCCATAACTGTGATATTCACATCCCGAAGATATTCCCTGACGATGCCGGCCGCATGGCCGCATGGGCATAAAAAGGAAATTTGGGCCCAAATAGTCCGCGTATGGTATCACGTGAGGTCCTAAGCACTTACGAATGTACCTTTCAGCATTTAATGTTGGCAGCCGTGGTCCTGTAACAACCTCAAGTTAAGTTTTACCGCTCGCCGATATACCGCCCCAGACAATCCTTGAGCCACCGCCATAAGCAACCCTCTCTTCAAAGCAGCATTGTGCGAAACGCTCTCCGTTACATCGGTAGACCTTCTTCCTTCCATCATTGCCATGTAACACAATTTTAGACTCATCAGAAAAGAGTACACGGCTCCAATCTTGCTGTGTCCAATTTAAATGACTGCATGCGAAATGAAGGCGCGCTGTTCGGTGGGCTCGCGTTAGTTTGGGCCCATTAGCTGGCTTGTGTGGTACCATATCGCGTTCTTTTATCCTTCTCCGAACAGTTCGAGCGCTCACAGATACTCCGTGGAAGTCGCGAAGTTGTTTTTGTATCTCAATAGAGGTAAGGTGACGATTTCTCAAGCTGGTCGTCACGATGAATCGATCCTGCCTTTCAGTTGTGACCCGAGATCGTGGCCTTCCTTGGCGACGAACAAAGCCGCCGGTCTCTAGGTACCTCCGATAAACATTTCGGACCGCAGATCGCCTTAAATTAAGTTGAGCACTCACGTTTCTTTGGCTGTGTCCGCCCTGAATAAGTGCCACAGCTTGGGCGGCGACTTCAGGTGAAGTATCCATAAATTATTGAGAGAACCTCACCTTAATGTTAAGAATAAGTAATGTTTGTTGCAAAACCAAAGATATCAATCACTTTTTCAAGAATTAAATCCAAGTAAACCAATAAAACCAAGTTTTCTTAGTAATCGATTGTTTGATATCAACAAGCAGGCTCCAAATTGTCTCTTGTTTCTTTAAATTCCGTATTCGAAATTCAAAAAAAGACTATTGAATGAAATTGTGAATGTGCAAGGTTCAAAACTGCATAAAAACCTTTTGCTCGACCTAATATAAAAATTTAGCTAGGACCAAACGAAATTGAAAATACAAGGTGGGCCAATAGATGTGTCCAGAAGTGTATATAGTTCACATGGACCCTGTCGGGCACAGCAAAATAAGTGGGATAGGAGAGAGGAAACTCTTATCGGCTATGTTACTTATTATTGTTGACTAACGGCCAGTTTCTTCATCAAAAGTTAAAGTTAAAGTAATGTCTAAAGTAAAAGTAACGGTCAAATTCGTTTTTTCAAGGCTAAAGTGACAGCAAAACTAATAGAAAAATTGAATTTAACCGTTACTTTTACTTTAGACATTACTTTAGCCATAACTTTAACTTTAACTTTTGATGAAGAAACTGGCCGTAAGACTAAAGTAGTTATATAGGCAAATAAGTTACATATTTATATTTTAAAGGTTCTTTTTTTTTTTTTAATTTAAACACTTAATCTACACTGTAAACTTAGAAGCTGTGTGTGTGCGCGTATATGTGAGTGTGTGTGTGTGTGTGTATGTGTGTGTGACTGTTTATGTCTTTATATTTTTATCATTTAGGTATTCGTTAACGGAATAGTAGCATTTACTTATAAGAAATTGTCTGAGTTTTTATTTTAAATATATTAATTTTATCTTCTCTTTTTATTTGTGCGGGTAGTTTATTGTACAATTTAATAGACATAACGTAGGGACTTGTCGAGTGCATTTTTAATCTAGACTTAGGTATATTTAGTTTAGTTTAGTTTTATTCATGAACTAGATTGCGTACAGTGCAGGGCTGTCCAATTAATCATATCCTCATCAAGTCACAGTCACGTAGTCATTAGAAGACAATGGAGCGATTTCTTTGTAACTTTCACCGGCTCCGGTGGGGTGAGGGTTTAACCCGTGCGAGGCTGCTCACTATCCCTATGTGCTGTCAGTTGTTTGAAATGAGGTCGCAATGTGTAAGTTCAGATTCATCAGAAAAATACTTGACCCTTTTATCTGTTTCGCTCATTTTATGACTATGTCTTAAAAAAAACAATTGCTTGTTAGTATAATTGTGATCGTCAATTCGTCATCTATTCAGTTTTAAATTAGTCGTACTACGAAATAGAAGGATTAAAACAATACTGAGGTAATTTATGATTTGTTAACTAGAAATATCTGAACCACGTCTGAACCCATTGAGTTGAAATAGTGCGAAGACAAAAATGGGACCCTAGAGAACGCTATATGCTCCATTTTGAGAAGACCACGTGGATATTATTTGTGGTTCTATTACAGAAAATGTAGACAGATACCAATAGGATATCTGTTTATAACAACGTGTAAAAAAATACAAGAAAAATAAAGCTCAGTTAAAAAAAAAGAATAATGACATGTCCATCAGACTAGCGATAAAATACAATGCAGATGGAGTTACGAAGGCTTTAGCATATTTATGTTCGTTAATTGTCGACGGGGACAGAACATTTGTTGTGTTGAAGCTTCAATCCTGATGTATGAACGGTCGACACGAAGAGTGCTAACTATCCTGTTTGCCAGTTTTTACGTGTGTTAGCTGACTGAGCTCACGGCAGCCATGTTAGTTCATGTCTAGTTGGAGAATAGCTGTTATTTAATTTAATAAATGAAGTTAGGTACTCTGTTTTATTGTCATGGCAGAGCTTTGATATAGTTTATGAACTTTTCAAGTTAACTATACCTATAGGATGGAAGTAGGTACGGATTCGTTGTCTATCACCGTGAAAAGTATCTTTCACGTAGCCGTAATAGACCTTAAAGATATCTTAAGCTACAATGCTCTGAAAGATAACTTTCAAAAATTCTTCAGTAGGTACCTACCTACGTGGAGTTTCTCTTCGTAAAGTACTCGGTGCAATTTTATTTTTCCTCAATTAATTCACTGCTGTATGTAAGCTGTATTTTAGTACCCAAGTAGGTACCTAGTTTATAGATTACGGCTAACCACAAGATAATGGCAAGTGCATTATACAATACATATATAGAAATTCGTTGAAATTGGAGTGCCAAAATAATGATGTAGCATTATCGCACAAAAACCTAGGTATGGATACTAATTTTAAATTGAGGAATAAAATTATTCATTTCCTAGCTTCCGCCCGCGGCTTCGCCCGCGCCGAGTTCGGTTATATCGTGTTTCCAAGAGAATTCTTCAAAATTCCCGGATAAAAACTATACTATGTTCTTTCTTAAGGTCAATTCTATCTCTGTACCAAAATCAGTTCTGTGGTTTAGACGTGAAAGCGTAACAGACAGACAGACAGAGTTACTTTCGCATTTATAATATTAGTACCTAGGGATACCGGTATGATCAACATTACATGTTACACCCAAAATTCAAATAAATTAATGGCTTGCCATGGGGCTAACCCACCGGGTATAGTATATGAAAGGCCGATATTATCTATTTATTAAAAAAATATTGAGATGTAAGTATGCGGAATAGGAAGTTGTTTCTACGGAATGAGGATATTCTAAACATGATTCACATCTAGATATTTATATCACTTGACAATGGAAACCTCAAAACGAGACAACAATAAACTTTCAACTAAGACGATGAAACAAGTTTACTTCCAGTTATTTTCATTGTCCGCGAAAAACTCGGGATCAGCTAGTAGGATTACAGAAGTGCTGAGTCGCAGCGTCATCTCTAGCTGGCGAGATGCCAAAGTAGCGAGCCACTGTTCGAGGAATTATGATGAACCAGCTCCTTTACTTAGCTGCCGGCTGACTAGCAAGCAGCCTTGATAAATGGACCCACCCAATGGTATCCGGCATTTGTCAAACGTCTTCGCCCAATAGAAATGTTTTATTAACGAGAAAAAGTTGGATTGGTTTCTTTTGAACGATAACAATATAAATCGATGTGCTGTTAAAATCTTTAGTATTTTTTTGCCTAGGAGTGGACCTTTTGGTGTAAGGAATGGGTAGACCTCTCTACTATTATGATAGATCCTAATTTGTAAAAGATGTTGTTCTGAGAAGTACTACTTACGCAGTAGCACTTTACCCGATGTAACTCATATGGGACTGTAGCATTGTCTATCATTTTGTATTGCATTTACAATAATACATTATTAGTGTGTATGCTATCACAGTCGACGTAATAGATGCTGCTGCCCAATTACCATCTAGTAAGCACTTGTACATATAAAGTCGTAGTTATAGTAGTTGACCATTACAGGATTTAATGTGTATCAGCATGCATGCATAATGGTTCCGACAATGACCTATGAAAGACAGACGAAATATAATTATCGTGTTGTATCATCATCCTCCGAGCCTTTTCCCAAACTATGTTGGGGTCGGCTTCCAGTCTAACCGGATTCAGCTGAGTACCAGTGCTTTACAAGAAGCGACTGCCTATCTGACCTCCTCAACCCAGTTACCCGGGCAACCCGATACCCCTTGGTTAGACTGGTGTCAGACTTACTGGCTTCTGACTACCCGTAACGACTGCCAAGGATGTTCAATGACAGCCGGGACCTACAGTTTAACGTGCCATCCGAAACACAGTCATTGGTGTCTAAGATATACTTAGAAAATACATACAAACTTAGAAAAGTTGCATTGGTACTTGCCTGACCTGGAATCGAACCCGCGCCCTCATACTCGAGAGGTTGGTTCTTTGCCCACTAGGCCACCACGACTTTTTTTATTAATTATCGTGTTGTATATAAAAAAAAAAACTCTTTTTTTTAAGTTGGACTTTTGACTTTCTTGCGTCAATTTGCAAAAAGATTTAGGTAATACACTAAATCTTTCATAATAATTTTGTAATTGAGCAACTACAAGATGAGTTGTTCATAAGATAAGTACTTAAATGTATACTTAAACACTGTTCACAAACACCAAATATGTCTAATGATATTTCTTATGATAAGCTGTTGCAACACAATTTTAAACACTAATTATGTTTAAAGTAAACTGTTATTATTTCACAACTATTTCGTAATTTAGGAAACTTACAAAACTACGGAAGTACAAAAGCTTCCATTTTAGTCCTAACAATGTCTGCGTTAAAGAATAATAAAGCCGCCACAACGGCCGGGAAACAACGGTTTTACAATAAAAGTGCTTTTAAAAAACTGCATGGTATTCCCAGTATATAAATAAGTAGTCAGATATTCTTAGAAATGAACTCGAATGGGAGAATGTCATTAGAGCTGGTATTTTTGGCACAAATTTAAATCGTCATGGGTTTCCCAGCGTTCCTCCGTCTAATTTCTATGAATGTGTATTAAAAATTGTAAGTGTTTGTTTGTGTGTCGTGGCAACCTTTGGAGCTATTGAGAAATTAAAAATACCCATATCATTAGTCAAATTCTATCATTTTAATCAGAGGCAGTCTACAATTTCAGCCATTTTTCTGTAAATCTGCATCGATGGAGAAATTATGTTTTCGGAACTGGACAAAATGAAGCGACGCCGGCGGCAGAACCTTGTTAATTTAGGTATTTCCGTTCGGTTGAATTAATAATATACTACATTTTTATCACTATTAATAATGTGGAAATCCGGATTTCCCTGTAATTGCGGTTTGTCCGTTAAATATTAAGTTAGAAATTAATTTACATCCATTACCTACTTATAGGATATCGAAGATGGGAAAAACTAAGAATGTGGACTTTGGAAATGGAAATAAGTGAACTTTGTAACACGGATAAAATAACTAAATTATGTTACCACAGGCGTAAACAAAGATACAATGGATGGACCGTGTAGGTGACATAGCTAGAAAGAATGTCACTTGTGAAGGCATTTTGCGCCGATCTTGCGTATGCCTTAGCTTCTGAGTTCTATAAAGACTTTGTGTTCCTGCCATTATGTGCATGCTATATTTAGACGGAGCTCGTCTCGAACAGGATAAAGTTTTACAGTCGAGCATTGAACCTGCGCGACTGCAAAAATGTCTACAGGAAATGACTTGAGATCACTGGTCAGTTAGTAAGATGGTTAACTATTAGGGTAATGGTATTTTCCAAGTCAAGTTTGTTTTATTTTCGTGAGGAAGAATGTTTTGTATGCATGACATAGTAATAGACCCTCATTACACTTTAATTGGACTTTTTGTAGTGCTTTTAAATTAATAAGTATTACCTTTATTGCCTTCTGAGTGACCGCTGCGTTTTATTAGGTCTTTAGAAATTCTATTCCAGCGAAAATAATAATTAGAAACCATTTATTAAATTAAAATTACAGATTTCGGAAAAGGATTCTTAGTAACATTGTGTCAGGAATATCATGAGTTTGTCATAAAGTGAGCACATGAAACATTGAAAAGCCCAGCGTGGTTATCGGGTTTTTATAATGTAGGCCTTCCCTAAATTGTCCGATCATTCACGTAATACTATCCGTTGCTTCAATAACAAGTAGGTTATAGTGCAAAACATTTCATGACTACAATGAGTCATGATATGTCCTCTGATCATTTTGGACGAGCCATTTCAAAGGACAATGGGCACAAATATATGGGACCTGGTATACCCGACCAATAGGAATGTCATATATATCATTGGATAGGCCTTTTTATGTAGGACAAGATTTACTATGACAGCTTTGCTGAAATGTTTGTCCGTTCTGAGATATAGATCAAAAACTGTGCTAAAGTTAGAACTAAGTAATCTATTGATACCTCAAGTTTTTAAAGGAAAATCTGAGTACTAATAACTTTAAGTCTTGTAAGTACTACTGTGCCCGTTAGGATCCATAATTGTTACTATTATGTAGCATTTAACCTTTTATTGTACCAACTGGATGTTGGGCGTAGTGAGAAACCGCACCAATAGGAAAGTCATACATATCATTGGATAGGTCTTTTTAACTGGAACAACATTTACTATGACAGCTTTGTTCTGTTGTTTGTCCGTTCTGAGATATAGATAACAAACAATCTTAAAACTGATGCTAATCAATACTGTAATCTGATTTTCTTTCATATACAAGACTTACACTTAGTAGTTCTTAGATTTTCCTTTAAAAACTTGAGTTATCAATAGATTACTTAGTTCTAACTTTTGCACAGTTTTTGATCTATATCTCAGAACGGACAAACATTTCAGCAAAGCTGTCATAGTAAATATTGTTCTACATAAAAAGGCCTATCCAATGATATATATGACATTGCTATTGGTGGGGTATACCAATCTGCCCATTGTCCTTTCTTAGCACCAGGAACTAAAATTGTCAACAAAACAAACAGTGTCAAACTATCTATTGTTTCCTATGACTCAGTGGAGGATAATAGAGTATTTTTCGATAAGTTATCGGTAAGTTCCCTTGTTCCGTGCACTGCATTGTGTGATGTGGACGTCAGGATATTGCGTTTGATTCTTGGATGTGCAAGTTGTAAATAAACCACGAGTTGTGACGTCAATTGATAACATTAGCATCAAATCAATGGTGCTGCTAGAGCTGAGTACTAAGAGTTCCCAGACTGCAAACCTCTAGTCGGCCGACAGTTTGTTTGGGCTTATAAATTAGTATGAAATGGTACGCTCATTACACAGATAAGATAGGTTGTATAGCCGGTTTCAGGCTATCTGAAAACTTTGATAGGAATCAAGATTTTCTTAAAAAATTGCCAACCATCGCCTCGACTGTAGGCAGATTGTTTAGTGTGTCTGTGTGTCTTTGAGTAGAAATCTATTTACGAATTTTATAAAAAAGTTGGGAATCCCAAATACATACCTAGTTTGCGGTGAATTGTGTAACAGGCAAACGAAAATACATAAAGAATTTGGTGAATATGACATATTTCAGTAAATTCCCACACGCAATAAGTGGCTTGAAACACCAGCCAGGATAGATACTACGAATAAACTCTATAGTCTACTATCAAATCACTTGCATTATGCATACGAAATCAATGAAGACACTAAGTACACCATTCAGTTGCACCATTCAACTATAACTATAACCAAACCATAACCAGCCGGGTACTTGCCACCCATACTTCAAATCGGCGATTTACAATTTAAAATGGTCGAAGGGTGCAACTCACCGTTAGAGTTACAATAATGAAATTCCCTCAGTGTAACAAACAGATTATGCAATAGTATACCTACACGTTGGAATTTATCCTTGAGTTCTTCCAAGTAATATCTGTGACATTGAGAGAGCAAGTGACCCCAAAAATTGCTGGTTGAGAAACATGCAATAATTATGTGTCCGGAAATGTCAGGCATACCGTAAAATACCTCACTTGTCGTACTGATGCTTTTAATATTGGTAAAATAATTTTCAAAAACGTTTTCATATCATGTAAGTAAGATAGGTGAAACTGCTTAGGTATCTGACCTGCTCAACCCAGTTATCCGGGCAACCCAATACCCCTTGTTAAGACTACATCCATCATTAATGTATATAAATTGAACAATTGCTCTTGTTAAAAGGTTAAAAGGCATCAATTAGTTTAAGAAACAGATGGGATGTTGTCACACCCTGAGTCGTCGTCGACACCCTGGATCACTATAAGTTAGGTACGACGTAAGTCATAATAATTATTTTCTATGAAAACCGATGTTTTTCCTGCCCTATTATCAATTTACTTACGTTCGGCACAAAAAACATATTTTTTGCGACAAACGTCCCCTAAAATCACCCAGAAAAATAAAGATTTTCCAAGTAATAATGGAGAAAACCATGGATTTGTAACCTGAGTCAAGAATGCAATCTGCGTAGTTGTATGTTCGCGCGTCCGTGCTGGATGGATTAAAAACATCATTTGGGATTTCACAAAATATATTTATCGTTGAGTCATTGTACATGGAAAACGCAATCTGTTTGCAATAGATTGTTGTTATTTTGCTAAAGAAATTAACCTGCGTCATTGTTTATGGCGTAACTGCGTGATGCGACTGATTGAGACGAGCCCCTTATTTGTGTCATATAATGTAGCAAAACACTCTCAAGGTCGTATGGTATTTTTATGTATCATGAACTTACTTATATGATTCACAGGGAAATTATTACATAGCGTTCCTTGGCGGGCGCTACTGAAGCGCCGGCGCTGCCACACACGTCCTGCACGTTCCTCACTATATTTAGCGTAATAGCTGCCACTGTGTGATGCGATTGTTTAAGTAGGAACATACATACTATGTAGATATTCCCGGCGTTCTGTCGGAAACGTTTCAAACAACATTTGGCTGCGTGCGCCGAAACTTCGCTAACTTTATCCAGCTGATATTCAGTGACGGGCCTTTTTGTTGAAACTCCGTTAAGCTGTTTGATGGAGCCAATCCAATTTTGGGCGCATAACTGAGCCTGTGTGACGCGAATGCGTGTTAAAAATGGTTACGATTTTAACGAGCCGAGGCCTAGGCCGTTTGTCAATGTCACCCACACATCACCGGGGTTGTTCCCCTCTTCATTCTTTACAGACTACCGTTTTTCATCTCGGAAATCGTAAACATGTGTAACTGCGTAACAAACAATGTTGTGTAAAAACCGAAGTACTGTTTTCACGTTCGCAAGCGCTTCTAAAGTACAGTTTTATCGAGACGAGTCATAATCGTACGAATAAAAATGTTTACAGCAGCGACGTCACACGGAAACGTAAAACCTTCTGATAATTTAATTTTCTTTTTAAAAACACTTGAGTATGCACTCTTTTACAGATCAATAATCTTTGTAAGTGACTTTATACACATTCATTTAATAAACTATTATGGTCATCCTGGGCGGTCACCACTTTTTTCTGTGTTTAATTCTTGAGTAACTAATTTCTTAAAAAGGTGTTTGCTTCGCTCGACCCTTCTTGTCATTTTGACCTCTTTTTTCCGATGATTACTTATAGACCTATCAAACCACCATCAAAATTCGCTTGCTTTTTTCTATGTTTACTTTTTTGAGTATTTCCTGAAACTAATTTAATTTAAAACCACAGTTTCTAATGAATCCGTTTACCCAAATGACAAATGGCTTAACATAATAAATGGTTTGTGTAGGTGCTAAACTCGAGTGTTATCGATTGTACATCTGATCCCCAAACAATCAAACGTCTCCCAACAACACGGGAGCGCACAGTCGGCAACACAATCTGCGCGACCACCGACACGCCGCTGAAATAGGATTGAAGGCGTCGCGGCGCCCTCTCCGCAAACACAGACTATCAAATATCTGCAGCTTCCCCTTTTGTCTCAGCTCACGGCGACACGTGCAAACCATAACGAGATTTTCTCAAACGGAGATTTAAAATAAATAAATCAATGGATTTGCGACAATATTTCGTGTTTCCCCAAACCTCGAGTGTTGCCAGCGGTTATATTACACCCCACATGTAGAACGTTTGGAACAAACAATGGTGCGCTACAAAGCCTTTGTTTTAACAATGTTGTTTGCTTCAGAAGTAGGGCTAAGTTAAATAAAAGAGAGTTCATCCATCGCGAGTTGCTCGCTGCTCTGAAAGTCAAAGAAACACACTGTATCTGTTACATATAATCTTGTGAATTTTATTTTGTTACGTCGAATTGATGTTTGTTTGACTACACACTGTTTATGTTGCGTTAATTATTTTTGATCTTCATGTTTTTGCAAGTGCGCATGCTAGGGAGGGATTGAAGGTCGGAATGGAAAATTGTTAACGTGTTTCGCTACTAAAATATTCCCAGGAATATTCCGGGCTCTAGATGCGGCTTCTGTTGATAAGTGTAGGATATCCGAGCGGTATACAAGCTGTTGATTTGCATCCGTGCCATATTCAAGGACGTAATTATGCTAACGATTCTCGACCCAAATCAACAAAAAAATTGGTACGTAATTATTTTTATATTTTTTTTTTTCGGAATTCCGTCAATGTCATCTAGCCGTATTTAAACTTGCCGCGTGTGTTACTGGCCTTAAAACCGTGCTGCGCCCTCACACAAACGCAAACACCAAGCATACGCAACGATTATTCATAAATTTCATTCATAAAATTGGATTACTTCTGAAATACTACGACATTACAATGACAAAAAAGCAGTGCATATTAGCTATTTCCCGTCTACTGTAATTCCAATCGATCATTTACGTATTTTATGTCCTCCTCCTGAAGTATGGCACAAATGCAAATCAACACCTTGTATGTTATTTATCAATACAATGTTATATGAAGGATCAAAAAAGGTATCTTTTAACAGGTTCAATTAATATGTGTAACAATCATTCGAGTATTCACAATTATTTTTTATTTGTATGGTGACGGTTCACGTTCTTGCTGTCGTCGTGATTGGAAACGAGCACATCTATTGTGTAATACGTGTAGGCAAAAAAGTGAGCAATATGATCATCCAAATTCTTTAGACAGGTTTCAATATTTCCTCAAACATTTTCCTCAACGCGTTGAAAGTCCAGTCGGCAAAAATGATTGATACGAATAGGGAAATGCGTCTAACCGAATCGCGTTTGACCGATGTTAGTCGATTTTGTATCGAGTGAACATTCGCCCGGGGCCATGGTGTACGAGGGATGATGGATAACCCTCTTTTAATAGTAATGGACTCACGGACGTCCCCCGGGGCTATCATAAGATATATCTTGGCACTAACGATTCAGGGATCGAGCCCGTATTTAAATCGAGTTAGTAATATGAAGTGAAACCGTCTTACCACAAAAACTTTTAAACGTCAGTTTATGCCTTGTCTAAAAAAATGTCAAATTATGACGTTGACATATGGTTCATTTTGCAGCCGAAATTTTATTAGACAAGTGTAAAACAGGGTTTAAAGTTTTTGTAGTAAGGCCCTAAATGTTTAAGTTTCAGAGTAACATTAATACAAAGCGTAAATACAACGGCTAAGTGAATTTAGTTACGAAATCCTAAGACGTAGCGCCTAAGCTGTTTCTATTACATTAGTTACTTGTTTGTTCTAATTTATTTTATAAGTTTTGATAACTTTTAACAAGGTTTGTTTGCGAGACGCTGCCATGTGGCATTTTATATTATTTTATATTCAAATAACGTGTAGGTTTGATATTATAGAATAATTTAATGCTTTCTCCCGAAAGGTTATACAGAACCTACCTAAAGATGGCCTACATTTTGACATTTCTCTAGTTCACGTTTCTTATCTAGACTGACAGCAAAACTATTTGGTAATGATGGGAGTCTGTGGGAGTTCAATAATGATATATGAGTTTCTTGTTATTTCAACAGCATTCATATTTAATTAAGCAGTTTCATAAAGTTACTCTGTTCAACTTTTTCAAAAGCGTTCTAGAGCTAACAATCTTTGAACAGCGTTGCACCACAAATGTTATGAAGCAAAAGTCTGTGATTAATTCATTTAGGTCAGTAATTTGTGAAGGTCCCGCGACAAAAGCCACTGCTTCCTTTGATGTAACAACGATGATAATGCCATTCATTGTGCTATTCTCTGACATTGAACGCCAAGGAGATGAATGCTGCGGACGTATTGTATCGACGTCTTAATTCACCGAAAGACCATCATTCACTGAGAAAATTTTTAACGAAATTAAAGGAATTGTTTTGAAGCCTGTGATGTGTAGGACTTCGTGTAAACAAATTGGCAGGGGGGAGATGACTGGCAGTTAATGCTTGACTGTGCGAAGAAATGATGAATGACTAGAGATTATTTTTCTAACGGTTGCAATACAACGCAACGCTATAACCAGTAACTAGGTTTTAAAACAATAAAAGTAGGTTCAATTGCCTTGCCAATAGCCTGGCTTCCAGGCTTAGAAACAATCCAGTAGTTCTCGTGTGGACACGCACCACTAATTCATTTAGTTTTTTCAAGATAGTAAATACGTATTAAGAACTTCTTTTTCATTGTCAGAATGAAATTAAAAGTGCGATATATCTAAAAATGTCTGTCATATACTTTTTAATTATAATATATTCCAGAATATTAAACTGAACTAATTTCGCAGACTGGAGATGGTTTGCAAGCTATTGACAGGTCTTAATTGATGTCAAAACATAAGTAATTAGAGCTCTCTTGATAAATTGAACATGGCTGTGTTTCTACGCCAGGCTAGCCGTGGTAATGTCGATAAGATGATTTCAACATGTAATTAATACCACTATATCGATAATTTATGGGCGTTAATGTATTTTAGAGGTCGGCAAAAACTAAAGCCTGATTTTCATTAATATGAAGTTGGTCAGCTAAAGCTAGAAGTTATCATTACAAATTAAGTAGAAGCTGATTAAAGCTCTTGTTAGCCAATACTTAATAAACTATTTTTGTTAGAGGGCTTAATTCATGTATTTTCTTTTATCTAAGACTCTTGGATAAAAGAAAATAATATTTTTATTCGCTGTACTTTACAAAATTAGAGTGTGGATTATATTTTTTGTTTAATAGGTATTAGGCAAATGAGTGCTCTTTGTTTTAGTCATGATTCCAAATAATGAGTTAGTCATGACTTCTGATTATATTCCTATGTAACAGCGCGTGGCAACAGTATTTTATTTAATTTAGATAAATGACTGTCAATTTGATCATAATTGGCCACATCACCTGTTTAGACATCCCGATTCATCACCAAAATGACTCAAAAACCTATCCCTCCATACGAGGATGACTCTTCACAGTTTCCACGAACTTTTATTAGAACAATATTTTCCTCTAATTTTAACTCCTAAATACCGATTAATAGGTAAAAGTTAAAAATTACTCATACAGTTAAATACCTAGTTATGTAAATATTCATATATTTTTTTATACCTACCGCGTCTCCGGTGATTTATAAGTATTTATATGAAAAAAAAACATGTAAAAGATAGCCAGCACTGTGGGATTGTTGGAAAGGGTTACCGTGGCTCGGGTATACAAAGGTTTTCAGAAGGAACATGATGAGTTTTAGTCAGTAAGAGTCTGTCACCTCCTCACGATGCACCCACAGCGGGAATCATCAAATGACCCCATTTGATGATTCCTCACTTGTCCTCCGTGTTCCTCACCAAACAAAAGCAAAAGGTACTTAGTCACTTGCAATCAAAGTACTTATCTGGGTACTTTGAAAGCCATTGGTAAGCATGAGGTTTTTCCGTTACCTTTTGTTTTATTTTTATATTGTGTTTACTCATCGTGTTCACCTTCTGGTACCTATATATTTAGTTTACAATACTGACTAGGTACAAGGTTTTACAATAAATTGCACAGATAGTTATGATTTATCGCAGGTATCCTTTTTGTATGCAGCGCAGCGTTTGATTTTTGGAAACTATTTTTACATTCGTAATGATGTGTGGCTCGAGGCTATCTATTTTTGTTCATATCGGAGTGCCTGGCGTTGTGAGCTGACAGTGGACGCTTCCAAACATATTGCTTGCTATTTTATTGCAGGCGTTTCTTGTTTTTTTGTTTGTGTCAATATTTTGCAGCTGACATTGTTTTAGAGTATTTTTGTATGTATTATTGTGAATTGTACGAAAATACATAAACTAAACATTGGGAAAGCTTAAAATAACGATGAACGTTGTTATCTTCAACACAAACGACGTAACACAGACATTCCCACATACTACGCTACACACAAGTCAGAGCCTATTGTCTACGCAGCCAACTTTTTAGGTACACCCCTTTGGTACCCAAAACACGTTGATCATTATGTGAGTGACGTCACAGTTGAGTCTACGCACGTAGGTGGCGGGGACAAAGTTCGGGGGACAGGGGAAGGGTGCAAGAGGGGAAGGGGGACATTTTTTCCAGGAGATGTCAAGTCCAGTTGTACAGGAGTGGATTTGGGTCTTTAGCATATCTGTGAAAGTTAAAAGGTAGTTTGTTGTTTTAATTGTAAAAAAGGGAGTCTGTTTTTGGAACCCTTTCTCGTTGAAATGGCTGAAACGATTGAGATTTTGGTGAATGCATAGTACCCTGCAGACGGAGCTAGACTTCTTCTTCTTCTTCTTAGGTAAAATATAGTTAAAAATATCTACTTTTTATGTGAGAACAAGCAGAATCAGCTAGGATTTAGCCAAGTGTAGGTAGGTATAGTTGATATATTATTATTTTGAGTTAGATCCTGGTCCTGGTTCATTTTCGCGAAGTCTTTCTTGAGCATTAAATGTACCTATTGACAATTTGGCCACTTTGTGTGAAAGATCGTTTAACAGCTTTAATATTATATAGGTACTTGTCACAAAAATGCAAAATAACTTTTTACATTATATTTAAGGGTGCGTCCACATCTGGCGAATGCGCCGCGAATGCGCAGCACGCGAGCCGATCGCGAGCTGTCCGCGAGCTGCGCGCGTGCAGTCACTGCAATAGTTCGGTGCGCCTCGTTAGCGCAACTCACGCAAGGCTCGTATAGAGCGCGCGAGCGGCGCGCGATCTGCGCGCAATCAGTTCTCGCCCTTACAGTTCCGTATATTGGCTCAGTACTATCGAAGATGGCAGACGTCGCGCGCCGCCTGCGCGCCGCTCGCGTGCGGCGCTTAGGTCGCGCGCGAGCTGCGCGCGGGCGGCGCAGAAGCGGCGCACGAACAAAAATGCACGCGCGCAGCTCGCGGACAGCTCGCGATCGGCTCGCGTACTGCGCATTCGCGGCGCATTCGCCAGATGTGGACGCACCCTTACGTCTTCCATGTTTACTTGACATTATTCGAATGTCATCGGTCGGATAAACCTCTCTGAAGTAGGTAACTTTAAAATCATATGGAAAATAATAATAATGAAGTGTATCACAAGTACCTATAAGGGTGCGTCCACATCTGGCGAATGCGCCGCGAATGCGCAGTACGCGAGCCGATCGCGAGCTGTCCGCGAGCTGCGCGCGTGCATTTTTGTTCGTGCGCCGCTTCTGCGCCGCCCGCGCGCAGCTCGCGCGCGACCTAAGCGCCGCACGCGAGCGGCGCGCAGGCGGCGCGCGACGTCTGCCATCTTCGATAGTACTGAGCCAATATACGGAACTGTAAGGGCGAGAACTGATTGCGCGCAGATCGCGCGCCGCTCGCGCGCTCTATACGAGCCTTGCGTGAGTTGCGCTAAAGAGGCGCACCGAACTATTGCAGTGACTGCACGCGCGCAGCTCGCGGACAGCTCGCGATCGGCTCGCGTGCTGCGCATTCGCGGCGCATTCGCCAGATGTGGACGCACCCTAACCGAATACAAAAAAAGCAAAAAAGCTTCTTAAGTTGCTACCCATAAAGATATACGAGCTTCCACCCGCGGTTTCACCCGCATCGCCAGGGAACTTATTGCATCTGGATGAAAAGCATTCTAATGTGTCTATGTTGGACCGCAAACTATACCTAGGTACGTGTTTTTTGCATTTCGCGTTATTTTGTTCAGCATTCAAAGAGTGATGCAGGAACAAGCATAGAAATCTCCTCTCAAGATCTAAACTTGCTTATTTCAGAAACTATTGGACCGATTTAAAAAGTTCTTTTAGGTTTAGGTTAATAAGGAATAATCGTTTAATAAAGAAGGCTATAGGCTTTTATCAGGGTTTGTTTAGTAGTTCCTACATTACGTGAGTGAAACCGCTAGCAAAAGCTGGTACATAAGATTAGTGTGATATAGTATTAGAGTTATGCCATTAATTATGACGTAACGGTCGTATAGTGTATTGTGAGATATCATTCGCGATCCCCCGAGGCCATTCCACGTCAGCTTATACAAACAAAGTTTGTTCTCTCTCGAGTACTTCCATTTACGGTATCAGTTACCACTTGAGTTTAAGCTTCGAGCCACAACTTAATGTAGGTACTAGCTGTTCCCCTTGGTTTCACCCACGACTACGCAGAAAGATTTCTCATGTAAATAGTAGTTTATGCGCTATCTTAGGCTGAAGATTATCTGTCTACCAAAAATTGAAATAGCTTTAGCAGTTTCGTTAGGAAAGCACAGATATACAGGGTTACTTTTGCATTTGTTTCAAGCAAAGATGGTCCTACATACGTGGTTTATTTTATGAAAACACTCTCCCATATCATACTCAGGATACTTTTTATCCATGTTTTAGCAGTCTTAAGTCCATCCCTGGTTTGAAAGCGGCTGCTCAATCGTCCGTCATGATCTTTAGTTGAGGCCAGCGTCATATTTTATCTGGTTATTTTCTCTCGAGCACACGCCGATACACACGGCCTATGGTTTATGGGCCTCTACTTTGTCGCCTAGCAGCAGCAACTGATTTTCGTTTACTTTTTTGTGTCATATGTAATTTTATCCCGAGTTTTCTTAGCATGTTTCATGTAAATCTGGTAAGCCGTTTTAACTGTTTTATCAGTAAAAGCAAGGCAGTAATTTTTTGAAACATTGCACACATTCAGCTTTAAACCAACGAAAACATACTAGCTAAATATTTCAGGTACCAGTCTCATAAATAAAACTTATGAAGACATCCGAAAGCAACACATAACAAGATAAATAAATAAATAGTTCGAAGAATCGTGTAAAATGTACAAAATGAAGGATTTTCTTTATAGAATTAGACGGTTTAAATTCAGGTCACGTTTGCAGTTTATTCTAAACGTAATAGGTAACCTACATAGGTATCGTGGTTCAAGCCAACTTGCGACTTGGTAAAACTAAATAAATTGTAGCTTGGAAAAACTTGTAGTTCTTTCTGTAATTCAGATAAATTGAGTGTTGCTTTGCAGGTATTGTTTCACGTGCATTGCTTAAAAATGTATCCATATTATAAACCTGAAGTTTGTTTATTCTTACATGCTAATCTCAGGAACTATAAGACCTATAACAACAATATTTCAGACTAAGTTATCTTATATATCTAGGAAGGCTATTCGACCATATTTATGCATTTACAGTGCTGAATAAGTCGTGACGATTTTAAAATGATTTCCGTATGAATAGAAAGTATATTTTTTCCTAGGACAATATAAAAAAAGATAAAGCTTGATGAAACAAAAGGACGACTGAAAGCTTTAAAGAAAATATTGCTCTCGTACAATTTACGCAAAACATTAGGCGCGATTTGTTTTATTATATTTAAAATGCTTTCTCGCGTTATAAAAGTAAGATTAAAGTTCATTCGCGTTAAGCTAAACCTATTAAAAAATCGTTACCTTTTAAGCAAAAGCTTTTATTGTGATTGCGGCATGCAGACGGCGATGTTTTCTCGCTAAAATAATATTTTTAGGGCGCCTTCTCTCAAAGTAATTTTTGTTCACACTTTTATATCCGACCTCGTTTTTATTTAAACCTTTTTTATGCATCGTTGCAGTTAAATTATATTATTTTGGAAATGTGATTTTGCTGGCGCGCGGGAAAATGAGAACGAGCCATGGCAGTGGAGTTTTTTAATTAAACTGAACACCATGGCGGCGTTAAAGTTAACGTTGTATATCGGTTGTAAACAGACTCTTAACGATTCCGAGAACGACGTATTTTGCACCAACGGTACGTTTTTTAATTTAACGTGTCCTGTAAATACCTGGGAAGTGACTGCTCATGAAGACGTTAAAAGTCGTAACGACAGGTTTTATGATCTTTATCAAAATGTTGAACATCTATCTTATAAATGAAAACACAGAATATTAGGTACATAAACTAGGCCGTATATATGCCGAGTAAAGTAATAAGGCCCGGTAATAAAACATCACTCATATTACCTGGTACAAACAAATAGAGTCTGGAATCGAGTATTCCATCTTTGCCAGACGACACAGGGAAATGAGGTCTTAAACATAATGTTTGTATTACGAAATGGAAAAACATGTTGCGATTGAACACAAACTATGGCAGTTCAATCGAGCGTAGTTCGCTGAATACACACAAATCAGCAGCAGGGGAAAAACAGCGCGGTTTTCAAAATACAGCGCTTTATTTGCTGATTGCAATGTGCAGGCTATATTCATGGGTAATTAGGTTTTGAAACAGGTAAAACGTGTTCAGTATTTGTGGCATATACTTAGCTACACGGTTTAACGTGAACATAAATGCAGTTTTAGAATAAATAATGAAGTAAAGCTTTGATAAAATATTGGCAAAACTAATACATAAAACTGCGAGGAGATAAAGTCAAACATCAATTGAATTTGTACCTAACTCCACTCCGTTTGACTGCAACTTTACAACAGTCAATAAAAACTTAGAGCAAATAACATAATATTTTTAACTTCTCGTTAACACGAGCATAAAACTGCAATTTAATTAAATTCGCTCTGAGTGAAGTCCATTTGCAAATTGTGCTACAAAATTGGAATAGCGAGGAGGATAGTTGGAGTACGTTGGAATGTAACGTCTCGCTGTAAAAGTCTTTAAAGTTGAACATGAAAAAAGTTTGATTAGTTCCGACTGGCCCGCGGCGGCGTGCCCTTGGGCGGCTCCATTTAACAGAGTGGCTGCATTTATTGGCCGCTCACGTCTGAGGAGTACGGTGTAAAGGAGAAGCGGATTGCGAATCCTTGTGGTTTTGCAGTAAATGGCGTGTATCTGTGTTTTTGTTAGAAACTTGCAGGATTCCCATGCAAAGAGATACTATGTTGTGAGCACGGGTCGATCTTTAAGCTATGCTTGGCGGTCCTTCTTTGGGTGGATGGCCAATAACGGATATCGGTTTGTGTGGATAACTGGCGTTAATGCTGAAGAAATTACATATTGAAATTGCATTACAGATATATTCAATACACAGTGCTAATTTCTATGAAGTGAATTTATTAACAGGACTTTGGGATCAGCAAAAATATGCCATTAATCAAGTAAGTTCTTTCTACTCTATAATATATGTAACCGCTCATCCCTTACGTCCTACCTGACCGCTAACTCGCAGCCGGCATACAAATTCATCAGGCAGCTATGTTTGTTAGCAACTTTGTTCTCCTGATAGCTATAAATTGTAGCAGCGACTCGCGCAGCCAATCGATCTGATTGACCGGCCGTTTCAAGGAGCCCGCCAAGAAATACGGGATATAAACCCGGGGTCATGCGTGTCGTGCAGACCGATCTATGTCTTACATTTTATGTATTTTGTTTGGTTTAATTTTATGTGTGTTTCGGATATAGGACGTTGGGTCCATTGGCAGTGGTCCTGTTTCTTAATGAGTTTAAAATCTGGCTAGTTAAAGTAAACACTGCGGACAAAACAATAACGAAAATGATTGTGAAGAAGACGTATGTATCTTTAACTTTGCTTTAACTATGTTTTTGGTATTTATACAGAAATATTTTGTCAGACATATTTTATTAGGATTTATATTGCAAACCTTGCAAACCCGTTACAAAACGAATCTATGACTGAATATTTGAAAACAAGCAATCGTTATACCGTAAAGGGCATTTAATAACTGAAATTGCAAAACGAGAGTCATATCAAATCACTCAACAAATTGGAGTGTAGGCTTCTTTTTAGCGTCCGATATTAAATTGCTGGTAGGGGTGTGTGCCCCTCAATATTCCCGAATCGATAGCACCGGGTTCAGTGGATATCATTCAGAACTATTCATCTATGTCTGCAGAAGTGTTCTGCATTGTTGAAGCTTCACTCTAAGCGTTCCTCTGCATATATTCTTGTGATATTGAGAACCGTCTTATGTTGTATTGTACATCTTGAGCTCGTGTTTTGTATGTGAATATTATTTGAAGATATTCCCACGTCATATACCTACGTGTTTTGAGTTATAGTGGTTTGAGAAAGGCATTTTAAGTCTCAGTTTTCTCAGTCTGGTCAAACGGGAAGCTGACCGAGGAAGGTATAAACAGAATGATGTTTATAAATAATAGAACATTAATATCATAGCAATGAGACACTGTGGTGAACACTCATGACAAAATATTTAAGGAGCTTGTTATTTACATACTATACCAACATAACATAAGATCTTCCTACAGTAGTACACACAGACGCGTAACGGACCTTACTTAACATTTACGCGTAACCTTGCAACGTCTGGATCTACTTCCAATAGTATCCAATATGGCTGCCATTCTCCACGTATCATGGAGAACCAAATAATGAGCGGAGATGGCATAACGGAACTCCTAAGAAAATAGCGCGGCAAAATGCGAGTGTTAAGGCAACGAAGAACGTTAAGTCTCCGGCCTTACCTATACGTCTTTGGAACCCGCCCATTTGTTGTAATACCAATAATCGTTGTCAGATGTTTCAAAGGGCTCTAAAGCCTCGTTAGTTCCTGGGAATGTTACCTAGTAGAAGGCGCCTCTCCTACCTGCCTTATAGCATCTCCGCTGATCTTTCCTCACTCCGGGGTACGTCTGTCCGTACGTCCGGGCGCAGGACATTGCCACGGCTGTGCCAGAAAACATAAACAAGAATTTATTCCGTAACGTGTCTTAAGATGGGAAGACATACGGGATTGTAATATGAACGGTTATACGTTTTCTTTTCAATTAATGATGGATTTATATTTTGATTTACCTACGTAATTTGAATTGTAATTTTCCAGGCAAAGAAACCCATACTTACTCATATTTAGTTTTAAAAACCTTTATCAATTTCTCGTCTCGGCAGAAAACAAAAGTCATTTACTTTAATGAAACATAAAGAAACCCTTCAAATAATAATTTATGTTTCATTTAAAATATTTTAAGTAACAAATGAAATACATCATCATCCTCATCCTCCGAGCCTTTTTCCCAATCATGTTGGGGTCGGCTTCCAGTCTAACCGGATTCAGCTGAGTACCAGTGCTTTACAAGAAGCGACTGCCTATCTGACCATCAAAATACATCAATTAAGATAATACCGACTGGTGAAGCTGCAAGACAGACATTAACAATATGCAAGTAACTAAAATCGAATTACTAAAGTGAATTTGGGTAGTTGTAACTGAGTTTAATTAAGTTAAAAATACAGTTAAACTTGCGAGGGTCTTGCTAGACAGTAGTTAACTCAAATTAAATGCCGGGTTTAATGTTCGGCTTGTTGTTAAAGTCGATAGAAGTTTTCTTCTTTGTTTTCATTATTAGTTTAACATAAATATGCACATTTTCTGTACGTTTGCCCGGTACACACTTTTAAGTAATTTTTAGTAGAAAGTTCTATTGAGTATCTATCAGGGTTCCATCTCAACTTGTAAATCAAGACATTTATAAGAATGACAAAACCGTCCCACATTCGTCTTTTATTCATAGCTAAACTTTGCTTTATCATAAGCTTCTGTTCTACCCTTTTGAACAACCATACATGGATACTATATCAACACCTACTAAACCTACTAAAATCAGCGTCTACGTCCCAATCGCTACTCCCGTACATTCGATATCAGTGTCTGTGCCCCTCTGTGCAAAGATATTCCGAAGCGCCATGGCGTCGAATACGATGCCCGGGATCAGAATGTATGCACATAGTAAGTGATCCACCGGACCGAGCTCCTGGACAAACTGTTATGTAACTGTGCCTTCTCTAACTAGATTTGTTCACGGCTTTATTTCCATCATAACGTTAATAGCTAGATTATAAGGAAAATCTCACTATCTGTACGAGAATTGCGAATAATTGTTTCTGATGTCACCTACCCACACAATTTTAGTAATAAAAAATTGTTCGTCATCTTCATTGCATGACTCATGAAATTCAATTAGATAAAGTTGAATTTGCAGGATCTGCATAAAACGTTTAGGCTATCAAACTTTGGAATGTGTCATCATGTCATGTTCCACATTTTATCAAAACTTCAATCAATTACTCATTAGGTATGCGTAGGTAGATACCAAAAATATCGTCATGGCCACTAATTTCACAATGTAATGTACTAGTAATTTTTTGTGTATGAGGTCATTGGATAGAAGCCAATGGATTACGTCATTTTATTCATAGTGAATCTAAATTTCGGCAGGAGGAAGTAAGACTCGTTAGCTCAGTAGGTTAGAGCACCGATATATAAATTCTCTTGACCATCGGAGGGCGGAGGTTCAAATCCTTCACGAGTCAGACTTTTTGAGTCCTACATGTTTTTAAGAATACGTTGATATGCCAGTAGTCGCACTAATAGAAACTAATAGACCCTCCCAGAGTTGTTATTATTTTTGATACACAGGCTGTCGATCTAATTGTTAAGTATGAACACTTAAAACTTCTGTAAGTCAGGCAATAGTGACAAAGGTGTGACCAGTGGGAGTGAAGGGTGTCACTTTAAGGATATGGGTATGGGGGAGGATAACCTAGCTAAATTTGAATTCAGCATTTAAACAGCATCTAAGTATTTAGGTATAATTGTGTTTGCTGACGTAGCCAGTGGAACACGTCATTCCGCCGAAAGTGAAGCTAGATTTAGTCATCGTGTTACAAGACTCGTTAGCTCAGTAGGTTAGAGCACCGATATACAAATTCTCTTGACCATCGGAGGGCGGAGGTTCAAATCCTTCACGAGTCAGACTTTTTGGGTTCCTACATGATTTTTTGTTAAAGAAAACATTTGTTGATATAACAGTAGCTGCAAGTATGCTCCCAGAATTGTTATTTTTGATACACAGGCTACCCACCCAATTGTTGTATTATGAACACTTAATACTTATTTTAATAATAGTAACAAAAGGCGTCACTAGTGGTAGTCAATGGTGTGCCTTTCAGGGATATGGGAATAAGGATTATAAACTAGCTTAAGTAGAAAGAAGTATTGAGTATTGAAATCAGAATTTGTGCAACATCTGCGTATTTAGGTATACTTGTGCTGGAATGTAGCCAGTAGAACACGTCATTTCTCTGCTAGTGAATCTAGAATTAGGTCTGGAGGCAACAAGACTCGTTAGCTCAGTAGGTGAGAGCACCGATATACAAATTTCACTTGACCATCGGAGGGCGGAGGTTCAAATCCTTCACGAGTCAGACTTTTTGGGTCTTATGTGAATGTTTTTTTAAAGGAAGGGTAGGTACCTAGGTATGACATAGTTGCACTAATAGAAACTAATAGAACCCTCCCAGAATTGTTGTTATTTATGAAACACATGCCTAATTGTTATATTAAAACACTATTAAACATTATTTAATTAATTGTAACAAAAAGCTTCACCAGTGGGGAGTCAAAGGTGTGCCTTTTAAGGGTATGGGTATGAAGTATGATAAAAAATCTGCTAAACTAGAAATTAGCAGTTGAACAGCAATCTAGGTATTTAGGTATACTTGTTTTTGCTGGAATGTAGCCAGTAGAACACGTCATTTCTCTGCTAGTGAATCTAGATTTAGGTCTGGAGGCAACAAGACTCGTTAGCTCAGTAGGTGAGAGCACCGATATACAAATTTCACTTGACCATCGGAGGGCGGAGGTTCAAATCCTTCACGAGTCAGACTTTTTGAATCCTACATGTTTTACATTAACCAAAATATGTACGTAGGTACTACAAAACTTGGTTGCTGTTGCCAATGTCAAATAACACAGTCTAACCCGGAGATTGAAGGCCCACAAAATATTCACCCTCACTTTACAGATAGTGAGGACCTTTCCTGAGCGAAATACAAAAATATTCTTCACATCTTCGGGATTCGTACATACAAAAACCTCGTAAGTGTTCGTGGTAGGCTTCTACCAAAGTTTGCTGAATAAAAACTCATTACAGGGTACTCCAGGGAGGGTTGTGCGTAAAATACTCCCTCCGAGCTACTTTTGAGGGTTGTTATAATGAATTCTAATTTATGGCCGGCGCGATGACGAGCTTTTAAGAGAGGTGACGTAGAAATTTTATGGAGATGTATCGGGATTTGGGGAGATATTTTGTTGCGTTAAATTTATTGAAATTTTGCCAGTGAAGGGAATGCGGTGTTGGCTGTTCGGTCGTTAATGAGGTTTTGTTGGTATTGATTTTAGATTAATTATAAAAAAGCAGGTGCTTCTAAAATAAATTAAGTTATTTTTCATGTCTCTTTCATCCCTACTTCCCTACTAATATTATAAATGCGAAAGTAATGGACAATTACTTAATAAATATTATTTGTTTTAGTTACCCCTATGTTTCGCATCCTGTAAATAGTCATACTAACTACACCTGACAAAGCCAACAACAAAAACTTTCCCCTTCATCCTTAACAAGCAAACGTTTCACTTCACAAAGGTTCAAGGTCCACTATACAGGATGAAGTCATATAGTACTCCTGTACAAAGAGCCTTAAAAGTACCCTCATGGTCGCAGGTGGGGCCCCGGCGTGTTCAAATGAGCAAAAAACATTGGTTTGCGACATCCCTCATAAACTACACGAATATACATGTCGGAAGCGCCATCAGAATGGCTGGCACTATCGTCCGACATCAGGTAGGGTAATCGAGCAAAGAGATAACTCAAACAGAACTCAAAACTTAGAAACGTTTATTCAAATTAGTCAGCACAAAAGACAACCCCAAAACGCCCGCCCTTCGCCACTTCCTATGTGTTTTGGCTGGGAAGAAGAAGTGGCGGAACAAACTCCCCAGCAACACATGTCTGTCTGTCAGGTTAGAAGAACCTTTACATTTGAATCTACAACGGTACTACAACGCTAGGCAATAACACTAGGTACACTAGCCGTGACGTAAGTAACGCGACGACTCCAACGAACACTCGATGAAGACTCGACCAAGACTCAACCGAGAGTGCGCTAAGACTGAGCTCCGCGGACGCCACGCTGACCGCCACGACTCCGCCAAGCGCGCCAAATTGTTGTTTCACCGAAAACGCCACCAGAGGGCGCGCTTGCGTCTCGTTCAGTGACCGTACTATTGACTATCTCCGACACGGCCATAACTAACATACACACGTCCTCGTGTGGCTACACATTGTACCTGGTGACAGAAGAAAACAAAACTGGAGTAATTTTTCAGCTCGGCCTACCTGACTACACGATTAGGAATGACAACATAATTTTAAACAAAACAGAAACCAAATGTTTAGAAAGAATGCCACAATCTTAAAATCAATCGAAATCAGATCACACAATCTCGAATCAATGCACCATGTAATGATCCAGACAGACCTAAGTCAATCAGGAATCGATAGGCTCCAGTCCTTCTCACTGGGCGTGTCAAAGATGAAAAATGATCAGTCCTTCTCACTGATAAGTTGTCACAATGACGATATCTTTGACACAAGCATTCCAGTCCTTCTCACTGGAATACTCCTAGGATCTACCCAAGGGATATCAGTCCTTCTCACTGATATGGTAAGGTAGGAATTGCATCTGAACAATGAACTTTGCGATGGAATTAGTAGCATTAACTTGAAATAAAATCAGCGAAATCAATTCGATCAAAATCAGTCGCAATCATCAGACAGATACAATTATCATGCGTGCATTAATTAGAGTTCGATGAATTACCTTCGCATGGGTCATCGACCTCCAAATCAACACCAACTAAATCTAATTCAACAGCTTGGGGCATCCTTATATCGTGGGCATACTGCTAGGTTCTATTGCCAGTTAAAGGTTTCAAAACAGCGATCGCTTTTAAGTAACTCAAGAATTTGAATGGCCCTTTAAACTTAATTTCTTTTCTTTTTAATCAAAACTAGGTTACCAACTTCCAGAATAAGGGCTGCTTTGTGAAAGTTTCTAAAACCCACAAAGCGATTTCGTCCCGATCCGAGAATCGAACACAAGACCTCGTGTATAGCAGTCACGCTTGCGACCACTAGGCCAAGGAGTCAGTCAAACAGTATACGTAAGGTAGTAAGGTTATTAGTGTCGTATGACAAATAACCACAAAAATAAAACAAAAATGGATCGGTCTCACCGGGTTTCCACTTTCCACTCAACGAGCATGATGATGCGCACATCGCTATGGCCCGCAGTACAGCAAGGCTTTCGCGGACGTGAAGCCACGGAGATGCACGAGCACCAACACTCCGAACTCACGATGACACGTCAGGCTCCTGGCAGCTGGGATGCTCCGCAGTAATTTTATCGCCAGATTGCACAATAACCACCGTCATTGTTGAAAAACATGAAAAAAAAAAAACAAATTCGGTTAAGTTACCATACTTGTACCTTCGCTGAAATTCTTAATGAATGTTCTACTACAAACTCCATTGGAAATTATCGACGTTCCATTATTTTATTTTTTGTTAGTGGGTAGAAAGAAGATGGATCAAAATTGCCCCACGTCCTATAACAATGTGACGTATCTCAAAAAAAAGGTAAAAATGTTAAAAAAAATATGGCATACTCTCTAATTTATTTTTTTTACACCTTCATACGAAAAATATGCTTTGAAAATTGTTCAGGCACTGTTGTGAAAACATCGTTCTTAGGACTATTTATGGACTTGTTTATTAAATTATTTTTTTGTTTGATAGGGTATACCTCACAGGTGGTCCCATAATCATCAGGTCAGGATCTGATGATGGAAACCCTGAGAAATCTAGGGCAGCTTTTGAAAGTTGTAGGCATGCGCTTGATAAAAACTTGACTATAAGGTGTATGTCTTGTAACAATATGGAACAGTGAAGGTTTGGAGCTGACCTGATGATGGAGACGAAAGAAGGTCGAGGGAACTCGACAACCGAATATGTAAACTACCTCGTGTTTGGGCTTATATTGCAAAAATATGCTTTGAACATTGTTCAGGCGCAATAGCGCCTGAACAATGTTCAAAGCATATTTTTCGTACGAAGGTGTAAAAAAAAAAATAAGAGAGTATGCCATATTTTTTAAAATATTTTTATCTTTTTTTTGAGATACGTCACATTGTTATAGGACGTGGGGCAATTCTGTATGGATTGTGATCCGTCTTCTTTATCTTCGCATGTCGAATTCGAAACGCATGTGGGCATTTGGATTGCATCCCACTTCTGATGTCGGAGGAGCCATCAGGATGGCTGGCACTATCGTCCGACATCAGGTAGGGTAATCGAGCATAGAGATAACTCAAACAGAACTCAAAACTTAGAAACGTTTATTCAAATTAGCCAGAACAAAAGACAACCCCCAAAACGCCCGCCCTTCGCCACTTCCTATGTGTTTTGGCTGGGAAGAAGAAGTGGCGGAACAAACTCCCCAGCAACACATGTCTGTCTGTCAGGTTAGAAGAACCTTTACATTTGAATCTACAACGGTACTACAACGCTAGGCAATAACACTAGGTACACTAGCCGTGACGTAAGTAACGCGACGACTCCAACGAACACTCGATGAAGACTCGACCAAGACTCAACCGAGAGTGCGCTAAGACTGAGCTCCGCGGACGCCACGCTGACCGCCACGACTCCGCCAAGCGCGCCAAATTGTTGTTTCACCGAAAACGCCACCAGAGGGCGCGCTTGCGTCTCGTTCAGTGACCGTACTATTGACTATCTCCGACATACAGATATACGATTTGACCATAGCGTCCGGCAACAATAGAAATAAATGTACCCATGGTGATGATGCTGAGGTTCTGAAAGTTTTTTTTCTCTACAATTAAAAAAAGTATTAATATTGACAATATTTTTCGATATCAGAGCAACTAAAAATATTGCTTTGTCTATAACATCCGCAAGTATTTATTATTACACATGGAACCTCCTTGTCTTCCCAAGTCGGTTAATAAGAACGAGTTCGTCTAAAACTTTGAGTGCCACAGTCTAACGTATACAAAAACTACTTTCATTAGACATTTGGCTTGTGTTCGAGTGTATCTAGTTTCCGTTATTCGTCTGTCCGAGGCTGGAGCTCGATTACTGAACCTTTTGCACTTATCTGAACGTTCTTTCTGCCAACAATACGAGGTTTTTCTTCCAAGGATCGGTTTCTTTGTGAGTGACCGAACTGTTACAATTTGTGTATTTCCAGAACATTCTTTTTGTTATCTAATGGGGAGTGGAAATGGATTGTATCGTAATGTTTATTTTGTGGGCTTCCATTGTATTGTTAATTTAGTTGAGGTGAATAAAAACAAAAATAGCCGTTGATATTTATTGTCTTGTTACATCCTATGCAAGAGCTACTAGCAAAAGTGTGTTGTATATTTACTATTCTTTCGTCATTCTCTTAAGGCAGTGTGATAAATTAAAAACAAATTAGTCATGTCCAAATAAAAAAGAAATAAAACTTGTAGCAATAATTACAACAGACAAACAGTGTTCAGTTGATCCAGACATCCAGACGATCCTATCAGTCCGCACTAGAACTTGAGGAGCTCGCCTCGACCCGATAATGGCGCATTAACAGCTCAGACTAACTTTTAACAACATTTGGCGCACAACATACCTCCCATGTACTGACGTATTCGTGCGGTGTGCAGAAAAATGTTAGCTAACGTCAGGATAAAATATTTCAAAGCAATGAAAATTATGCATATCTATTATTATGACAAATTTTCGTCATTATCTTTGAAACAAGACAATACATGACTCATCAATCATTATACATAGACATAATTGATAGGTCGACGATATCGTAAAGGAAGTCCTATTTGAGACTATCTATGAATGATTTTTGATAAACATAAATAAGTACTTAAAAAAATATTTATTCTTTGAGCCTTATAATGAAACTTCCAAATATTTACAAATTTTTACATAATGCTATTGATACCACGGGAAGTAACTAGTTTACTACAATATTTAATTAACACATGACCTATTCAACTGACGATACCGTTTTCCTCGGCGACAATCCTCGGAGGACATTACCGAGAGGGGTTTACGCACATCGCAAGGCGCCAGTAGTCACCCGGCATAATTTAATTTGGGTTAAGTGACAACCCTATGGGTTCCGCAGGGTAACTGACCCTCATACGCTCGTGGGGGATATTTTTTTAACGTTAAAGGTAAGCTCGTCTGACAGAGGGTACGACTAACGGCTATAAGAATACTTACACTATTTTTATTACTGTTGACATTTTATTATTTTGAGCTCCTTTGAAGGGGTTTTAAAGTCTCGTAAGGATTTTAGTGGTATTTGTGTAAATCGTAAAAAATGCTGAAATTAAAAGATAGCTGAATGTCAATATGGTGTTAGAATTAGAAGTGTCAAATCATATAATTAGAAGTGTCATATGTGCTAAGTTAATCCATGTCACTTGGTCTGGTATCCAAATATAAAACGGTTATCTTATAATATCTTCATCGACATCATATTTAGAAACACACTTCCCACCTCTGTACATCGCCACACGACGTTACGACGCATCTTCTCTGCCTTGAATACAAATTCACTTCTTCTAAACGTTATACCAAAGTACTGCCTATTGTTAGCAAAAAGCTTTTTTTTCTCCACTAATAGAAAGTAATAGAATGTTAATGTTATATCGTGGGAATGTCGTTTGCTTTCACGATGTCAGCGCTTTTATTCGGCCGACGTTAGTGCGGCTATGAAAAACAAAAGATGCTGTTCAAATAAATGCATGGATGTGCTGATGTGGTGATAGAAGCTGGCTTTATTTTATTAGTTGGCTTTACTTTTGATATTCATTTAAAGTATAGTTTTTTTATGCGGTGAGTGATACTATACAATTTGCCTATAAATGTTTGTAAGAATATCTGGATAACTCCAATTCTGGGCATATTCCAACAAAACTTTTAAAGTATTTTTATTTCAACATGTTTATAAAAAAAGTTATGTATAATAGCAATTAGCACATACATGTAAACACCGCTTGCTTTGTGTTTAAAACATGAAGGTTTTTGGGTTTTCCTCCACGTGTACTCAGATACACAAAAACAAAATTTATTATTAGATAACTTTGGAGAATTCACAAAATTGATGGATGTAAAAACAACATAATTATAACATCACGTAACTTCTCCCGGGAGGAACACACTGGAATATTTTGTTGGTGTTTTACCAGTTTTGTTTGAACTTTAAGTTATTTTGTTATAAAACACCCTGTACCTATCCAGTTGCGAAGATCGTCGGAACTGTACATGACTTTAAAGAAATCAATCTTTATTAAGGACCTTGCTTTAAGATAGTGGATAAGTCACCACAAAATGACGAACTATGAAACCCTCAAAGATAGCCCAAACAGCTGATTCCCCAAAGCACTCTCCCATGAAACAGAAGTTCTCACCACAAACTTTAAGATGACGATCCTTAAGTATTCTGTAGAACAACTTAATCAAACTCGTTTATGGGTTAATAAGTTTTCGTAGGGAGTTGTAAACACTCGAGCCCATCCTACCCCGGGTTTGGGAGTCTTCGCTAATAATGGGTTGACAAATTGATTCCGACGAGTTCAGGCAAGTCGCCTGAGCTGGATTGTTCGCATTGATCGGATGAGAACTCGCTTTGTGGTGCAAGATGCGGGATTTAGTGGGTCTTGTACGACAGGTGCGAAGAAACGATGTAGGTCATTTGAAAAGGGAATTATATGTAAATGGGACAAGCTATTAGAAAGTACTAGAAAGGGATATTACTCATCACAATCTCTTTTATGTATATGGTTATGTAGGTATTCATCATTTTTGAACAGTCCACGCCATCTGAATCACATGAAAATAAACTGTACCTCGAATAATTTCATAGTTTAAACGCTACAACATTTTGGTAATTGGCGTAGTATTACGAAGCTACAATTAAAATTTCAGTCAGTCATAAAGCTAGAGCATTATGTTCCGGGAAACGTTAGTGAAAGAGAATATTTAAAGCAATCATGTTACTACCACAAGAACTGAGAAAAACTACGGGAATATGAGGAAACGTACGGGAAATTATTTCCGCATACTAAACTCTTTACGTGTAGTTGTTTTTATGTGGTCCAAACTGCCGAGTTGAAGCTGGCAACATCGCATTCACGAAAAAAGGAACAACAATTTGTAAATCTTTTTATTCGTACAGTGTGTATTAAAGAAGTTAATAGTCTAGAGGTGGTGTTATGACACCAAAGTAATGTAAATTTCAATAAAATGAATTTAATGAAGTTATTAAATACATACAGTCGTGAAAAAAGTCGTGGTGGCCTAGTGGGTAAAGGACCAACCTCTCAAGTAAGAGGGCGTTGGTTCGATCCCAGGTCAGGCAAGTACCAATGCAACTTTTCTAAATTTGTATGTACTTTCTAAGTATATCTTAGACACCACTGACTGTGTTTCGGATGGCACGTTAAACTGTAGGTCCCGGCTGTCATTGAACATCCTTGGCAGTCGTTACGGGTAGTCAGAAGCCAGTAAGTCTGACACCAGTCTAACCAAGGGGTATCGGGTTGCCCGGGTAACTGGGTTGAGGAGGTCAGATAAGTCGCTTCTTGTAAAGCACTGGTACTCAGCTGAATCCGGTTAGACTGGAAGCCGACCCCAACATGATTGGGAAAAGTCTCGGAGGATGATGAATGAGAATACATACATCATCCTCTCTGTTCACGTAGAAATCTAGAGCACTATACCATGTTATACTCACAATGTGTCCTAATAAGCCTTAACATTGAGTACGCTCCGTGAGCGAAAAAAGGTTTACAAAGTGTTGTTGGTAATTCTGTGTCACTGCCTAAGGGGTTTTTTATGTGATCTAAGAGACATGTGATGTTTAAACTTTCCTTACTATCAAAATACCGCTCATTCTTCTGGTCTTTCCTATCAAAAGACCGTGGTCCTCTCGTGGCTTGTTCCCCCTTGGAATGAGGAGCTCCACCACTAATGAACCAGGAGTCACTGAACTAAGTAAATTAATGTGCGAACATGTTGCAGCAGGTAAGCGACCGAAATTTCATCATTTAATGGCGCCCCTTGAAAATTCGTACGTCTGAAAAAAATCTTTGTGTGATTATAAAATGCGGGAGGTTATGATTTTGTTGTGTTCTGAATTTTCGTCTTGTAGTTTGACATAAACTTACACACGATTATTAATTATACATTTGACTTCAGGACTTGGCCTATAAAACAACGTTAATTACGTTCCTACACTCGTAGCCTATTGAAAAGCAGGCTTCAAAATGTGCGACAAATCATGCAGTGCACATTAGACGAATCAAATTCCTAGAACCGACTGTCGAGATATTCCAGTATATTCTGTAACAATACAATTCCTCGCAGACACAAATCTATACGCTGAATATTTCAACACTAACCATTTTCCCGCGGTTTCGCTTTCATCCTATGAAAGCCTCTGCCAGTACCGCGATAAAATATAGCCTATGTGCTTTCCAACAGTGTAAGAACTTTCAAATCAGCTCAGTAGTTTTGGAGCCTTTAACAAACAAACAAAAAAATGATTTCTCTTCATTAGTATAGATAAAACCGGGTGTAATAGTTTCAAATAGCACACATCGTGCTCCTGAGTCTCAATAGTCAATTTCACTGAGTATTTTAGTCACAGCAGGGTAATGCTACTGTGTCTCATGTGTAAATTCACAGTTCCTCATTCATTTGTACGACTTTATGCTTCAACTCTGACTGGGCATTGTTTGTTACTTCTAGGAATTCAAATCATGTTAAAACTATAATACAAGCTTCTTATTACATGGCAGTTCATTAAAACTTTACACGATAAATACCACAGTATGACACGGTAACAACAAAATGACGATAGGTACTTGAAAAACCATATTCTTTTACAATATACAAATGCTTTATTCATTTACTCATCTTCTTACGTACCTAGTACATAAGGTTATAGTGGCGATAGATATCTTTAAAACATTAAACCCCCTAAACGTCAAACTGTAGTACCAACGCCTTAGCGACAAGCCACGGAGCAAGTTTCCTCGTGCCCCCGGGTGCGGTCCTATCGGGTGTAATCACCGCCCTAGGTCTATTTTCTCAAGTTTTATTTTATTACGCGACCATCCGTCATCCTAATGTAGGACGGATAAAAACTTGTCTGGGTCTAGCTATCGATAACATTATATTTTTATCCAGTTTTATCTTTTTAGTATTGTAAATGGAGCAATAATAGATCATGGAGAACCTATTTTTGAAGAAATTGAATTTTTTCACAAATATAACGATAGTTTAAAAAAAAAGTCGTGGTGGCCTATTGGGTAAAGGACCAACCTCTCAAGTATGAGGGCGCAGGTTCGATCCCAGGTCAGGCAAGTACCAATGCAACTTTTCTAAGTTTGTATGTACGTACTTTCTAAGTATCTTAGACACCATTGACTGTGTTTCGGATGGCACGTTAATCTGTAGGTCCCGGCTGTCTTTGAACATCCTAGGCAGTCGTTACGGGTAGTCAGAAGCCAGTAAGTAAAGCTACTATTTGTCCTCCTCTTCTTCATAGAGATTTTATAAAATATGTATTTTTGTATGTATGTATTATCTTTTGCTTTATATATACCTATATATATGTGTATAATTTATATATCTTTACTATGTCCTTTTACACAGTCTATCTACTTCTCTTTATTCTAACTCTCCTACTACGGGTCTGCTGGAAGAAATTTCGATTTAGAAATAAGCAGTACCTTTGTACTATTTTATATGCTATGTCTACTTCTTTTATATTTTCACTGTGTACATAAATTGTTAAATAAATAAATAAATAAATAAGTCTGACATCAGTCTAACTAAGGGGTATCGGGTTGCCCGGGTAACTGGGTTGAGGAGGTCAGATAGGCAGTCGCTTCTTGTAAAGCACTGGTACTCAGCAGAATCCGGTTAGGTTACTGGAAGCCGACCCCAACATGGTTGGGAAAAGGCTCGGAGGATGACATAATGATAGTTTTAAAGTACCCTAAATAATTAGACCCATTCCGTCTTACCACAAAAACTTTTAAACGTCAGTTTATGCCTTGTCTAAAAAAAAGACAAATTATGACGTTGACATATGGTTCATTTTGCAGCCAACATTTTTTTAGACAAGTGTAAAACAGGGGTTTAAGTTTTTGTAGTAAGGCCATTTGTGTTTCAAAGAGTCACTTAGCAAAACTTAAGTACTTGGCATACATATAAAGGTTTAGCGCACCGTACATAACGAGACTCATTGTACGTGCTTCAAAAAGCTCAGCAAAACTTAAATTTTAAGACACACTACAATTATCAAAAGCAGGTATTTGATATGATTGCTTATGAAAATCCTTAACAAGTACTACTTAGCAAGGTTAAACGCCTACAAGCACGACACAGCAGGCAAGCTTATATTGTTGCGATTACACCATTTATTACTGACACATGTGGTGTTATTCCCCATATGATACTTTGTAACTATAGCCACATCTACTAGGTACTGTACCCCACCGTATTTTGTTTTTATACCACAGCCGTGGCTCGGCGCGCCAGAAAATCATGCCTGTTTTTGTTAGCCAGCAAATGATGAAAGGACTTTTGAAAGCGCCGTGTGGAACATGTTTTTTTCTCTTTATTAAAGCTAGGTAATGAATTCTGGCGTTATTAGGAGGGCATACGGTGTACGGTCTGGGAGGGCGGTGGCTGCTGCTTAATCGGTTGTCATGTTTGTAGTTATTTGAAATGCAATGAAAAAGTAAGGAATAGATTATTTTACACCTTGTTCAATCTATGTATTAATTTATGGAGCTGTCAATGACGTGCGCAGTGCAGAAAATCCAAATGCACTGAATAATGAAAGTTATATGCCAAATGCATTGGAATAAAATTCTAGGACATCCAATCAAAGCTACCTATTTCAAACAAATTCCCAGCATAATCAAATTGCCAGTTCTAAATTCAAACGCTACAAAACTACGAACAATAAATTCAAATAAAAACTATTTTATCCCAGGGCTAGCGCGCGACACTATCACAAGTATCATAAATCTGCACTAGTGCACCTCACATGCAACAGCTCCATATCATAGTTTTTGCATTCACACCATAAATTCCCGCCATCCCTGTTACCGTGCACATATTATCCAGCATTTCAGGGGATTTCCATCAAAGGGAAACTAGATACTGTCCACAAAAACAGTATGTGATTAGTCTTTTAAAAATGTTTCTACGAAAACTGGTAGACGAGTTTTTGCAGGAGTTGCTGATGAGAATGACAGATTCCGGAGTACGTAGAAACATGATTAAGCTGGCTGTGTGCTAGCTGTACTGCAATTTCTGGCAATGGCTTAGTGCTTTGAAAAGGCATTCGTCTTTCAGTGAGGGTTGTAAGCCGCAGTCCTGGGGGTAATTGGGGGAATCTGTGTATTTCGCTGGAGATAGCAAATCCGTCGGTAAGGCAGTGAGGCAGCGTCCGTAGTTCCTCCATATCTCTGCGGATTAAGTTACTTGCGAGACACCACCGCTGAACGTGTGCAGGGACGGACTGGAACGGAGCTTGCTTTATTTCTTCATTGTAGTTTATTTTACAGGTTACACGAGTGGATTATGATATTATTGTCTTGAAGATTACAACACTAGTTTTGTTTTCGTATTTAATAAATCTAATAAGGTTTAATTATTGTATTCGGATCATCGTAATCACCCATTCTGATTACAACATTGAAAGGAAAAAAAACTCCCGACTAGCCCAGATTATTTAGACTTCAGAATAGGACTTAGCTTTGCCTTCTAAACTATACAAGAAACGTTAAAATTTAATAACAACTATATTCCTTTCATCCCTAGTCCGGGCCACATGGCCTTCGATGCTATCTCCGTAATATGAATGTCGCTTTGCTTAGCATTATCCTAAGCCATCGGTGAGCGACTATTGAACTACCTCGTGACGTCACAACTATCAGTTCAACTCCGGTAGGTATATTGCCAGGTTAACTAGTGTCAGTACAGTTAGGAGCACTGTCAAGGACGAATTACTTTTGTGTGTGTTAGTTACCATGAGATGATCATGAATTGATTGGTGGTAGTGTTGTGTGGTATCTATTAAGTATGAGATAATTAAGTATGAGTTTAATTAATATTATATATATATATATATATATGTGTATGTATAATAAGTCTATGTACGTTTATATATTTTCGATTTGTCTTATATACATATTTAGTGCACCTGCCATGAAATTTCTCCTCCACTTAAAGGTTGACTGGTAGAGAACGCCTAAGGCGTTAAGTCCGCCTTTGTACATTGTTTTTTTTTGTAAAATGTGTGCAAAAAGTATAATAAATAAAAATAAATAAATAAATAATTTCATGCTAAAGGTGAAGACAAGTCTTCCTCTGATTTTATAGCTGATTTATTGATACTCTTTTTTCAAATAGGGCGACAGAGTAAAATATAGTTATGAATTGTAAGTAGCGGATAATCTCAGAAACTAAAAAAAAAGAAAAAGAGATCTCAGAAACTAGAAAATTTGTGTTGATGAAAACAAGAGCGAACAGAAATCAAGGTTCATTCAATATGCGAACTGAAAGCTAGTGTATGATAGTGTATAATAGTATTATCGTTATTGGAAGTCCATCACGCGAACTGAACTAAGTGCATGAAACGCTATTGTTTGGCAATAAACTTCAGCTAGGGCTGGTCGGCTGCCAACTACTTATGCCAATCAATGCTCCCTGAACCAGTACCTTATTGTTAGACTTGATCAAGTTTTAAGGGCTTTACAATTAATATTTGTGTTGTAAAAAAATAATTAGTGGGAGAGTCTTTGGTATAACTTTGATTTACTAATGAGGAATATATATATCTAATATTGTTCATATGCTTTTCAAAGTACATATTCATAAGTGATTGTGCGTTGTCATTTACTACGGATTTCCTCAATCTATCTCCATTGATTTGCGATAAGAGAATTAATATCGCTAAAGAATGGATAGATATGTTGTCGGAAGCTACCGGAAAATCCTATTAACTTTGATAACGAATAAGACGACTCAGTGTTCATAGTTAACTTTTTTAAAGGAGTTTATTTCAGAGGTTGTTAAACGTGTCCAAATGTTACTTTAGAAAGGAAAAAGGGGATCTTACAGACGTTACTTTGTAGTGCACGACAAGGTTTCTAATGAGTATTCCTGGACCGGCGCTAATCGCTCTGTGAGATGCTGCACTGCACAAATGCGCTGAGAAACTTTCAAATGAGTTATCGTCTTAGTGTAATTACTTTGCTACTGCTATTTATTTCTATAAAGGGTAGATACTTAGTAGGTAATATTAAGAGATACTTATTACTTGCACTGGTTGACTGGTACTGGGAAATAATATAAGTATCGTATTTAGAAGATTAGTGGCGCTCGAATAAGAATCCTTTTTTGCGTCAGAGGTTAACAACTCTGTATTCTAAGGTTTGAATGGATGTAGGTAGGTACATTTACATAGTAACTTAGTTAGTAACTTAGTTCTTCATGCGTAAAAGTTGACCAAACAGGTACATAGACTCACAACAAGTAAGCAGGTATAATCAGGATGATGTTAGTAAACAACTGTTGGCTTCAAAGTGGTCACCGCTCCTGGACACTTGAGGTAAAGCTTTGGACGTTGCTGTTACGTCTCAAGGGACATTTACCTAGATATTAACAGGAATTCTAGAAGGTTCTCTTAAAGGGAAAGATGAGAATTCTGTGGTAAAGCATATTGCACGTTTTACCATTCTAGTGTTTAGATTTTGTGTGTTTGTTACGGGCAAGGAAACAGGACTGCGTTTTATAGAACCAGAAATCATAACGGCTGACATTAAATATAGAGGAAAATTGTATCATATTGCATTAAATGACTTAGAGGTATGTATGACAAAGAAACATTCAGTATTTAAATGGATTAAATGCGAACACCCAATGCAGTAATTAAGAGAGCTATTGTTAAATAAAAACTGCATCCAACAAATTATTTACACCACCATAAAACATATTCCGTTTTCATAAAGAACATTAAAATAATTTTCAGCAATAAAAGCCATTATACGTGCTAAAGTTTCCATTAAACTTACAGAAATTCCACAAATGCCTTCATTTAAAAAAAACTGAGAAAACTAAATTATAATTTTAAAGTGCTCGAATTTGTTTTCATAGCCGATTATCCTTTGAGTGGGAGGGGGTGGAGGGGGCGAGGACTGGGGGGAGGGGGGTGTAACTCACCAGGAATGGTTCCAACGGTTTTTAAAATAGCTAGTTGGTAGTATCGTTTGTTTTTAGAGATCCTCTAAATGTGGCGCGATGTGAAATCTGCACGTTTCCCATATAAATTGTTATTTGCAATGTGTTCGGTAAACGGCTTATTGTTTTGTTTTTCTGCTATTTAATCGTGTTTGAAAGTTTAGTTTGCATTTGGCAACTGCTGCGACTTTGGATGCGGTAAGAACATAATACCTATATGGGCCCAGATGCATTATCTTTTCTAATCTAACGCATTACAATTCTATTTCTTTCATTATTTTTTGTAAGAGAGTGTAACAAACACTCACCCTTACACTATTGTTTATAGATAGGTAATTTGAGCAGGCTATTCAAGGAACGCACGTTAAGAACCAAGACGGCTAAAAAGTGGCGCATTGGGATGCTAAATATAATGGGAATAATAACAAAAATGTCGGCAACAAGAATATAATCTTGTACAACACAAAATTGCATACTTGTACAAAATTGTCTACACACCATAGTGGAATAGAGATAACACAATGTTTTTGATTGAGAATTTTGCTTAGACGGCAGATATGGGACCGCCTTAAAAGTATCCGCACACTGCAGACTCAACAGTGGGCGGACATGTTTATTTTTTGGATAGAAACTCGTGAATTCAATCAAATTTTTTAGTCGGTCTAAGGCCAGCCAAATACCTGATCTTAGTTAAGTGCTTACTAACATTCATTTGCATTTTGATTTGTGAGCTTAAACAAACTATCGGGCGACTAAAAGTTGGCAGTGTGCGCCTACTCTTAGATATCGGTTTTAATATTATGCTTCACAATGCCGTAGAATGGTTCTCAAAGAGGATTACGTAGTTTGCGGTAAATTCGTGCATGAATATGAATAATCCTGTGGTCTTGGTATAGATACTCCTTTGTTCTGAAGACTTGTAGAAACTGTTGAAGTTCCCTTGGGGCTATCATGGGCTTCGTATGTAATGTAAGGAGTATTGATAGGAATTTTAAACTGTACAATATAAATTGTACCTAACACATTTTTATTTAAATTCTGGAAAGTAGCAGTCAGAATATTTTAATCCAAAACGTTTTAAAGTACATTGGCATACAATCGTTACTTTTTCAGAATTTGCAAACTGGAACTTACTTATTTTTATTAACAGTAGTAGATATAGTCGTTAGACCAAAGTGATACAAACCAAGTGCTCATTAACTAAAGCTACGGACTCTGAATGTTAAAAGCAAAATTTCATAGAATTCAGATGCACTTTATTTTAATTGTTACAAGATTATATTTCAAGCTGGTACTAACACTGAATGTTAAGGTTTCTTCAGACAACTATTAAACGCAGCGACGATTTTGTTTTCATTTGCATTTATTTTGGGACACTGTTCATAGCACCTATTGGTAGAAAAACAAAGTGTTAATTTTGAGCTACATATTATCGTTATATGTGCTATTTAAAAAATAAAACAGTGCCTGTTATATCAGGCGATGTAGATAGTTTATTATATTTAAACAATAGAATACCTATATTTCATTGTATTTAAGTTTTTGCTGAAAAAGAACTGGGCGAGTGGCTGAAATAAAAAAAATGCTTCTCCAAGTGTAAAATAAATAGAATGAGCAGAGACAAAAGAAAACGTTGAAAAGAAAAATGACAGCTTGTCACTTTATACACACGTCGCGTATGAAACACCCTAACGCTTTTAAAACTAAAATTCTTGGTAAACTTTGAAAATGTTACGATTTTCTTTTTGTACTGAACCCGGGTTAGACAAAAGTTAATATTTGTTCGGTCGCGGCGCGGGGTCGCTGAACTCACAACTTTCAGCGTGGCGCGCAGAAGGGAGTCTGTGTGTGCTGTACCTAAATATTATATTTTTCAATTGCATTTCTGACTAACATAACACTAATGAATTTTGCTTTCGCTAAGCTCATACATGTATTTTGTTCAATGTCTTTTTTCACAAACTGTAGAAAAACTTTAATTAGAAACCTACATGTGTATATTAGAAAGCAGCCTGGAATCCACTCAGTATAGCACTACTCAATCAAGTGGCCAATGTCAGGCAATTCATTTCAATCTATCCGAAACACGTAAATAAGTAGGCATAATATTTTACGTGGCAACCCACAACATCAATCAGCGAGACCTCCCATCCCTATTTAGACGAAAAGCCCAGATATCCCAGGTGCGTTTCAACAAAAAAGATGGTATCTGCGATTCGGCGTCGCCATTACCCGGATCCATTCGCTGTGCCACAAAAACCGTCGGTTATTTTTCTTAGGTGGCAGTTATCACGGGTTTCCATCCGATGGTTTTGGCTCACAAAAGCTGTAAGTAGCTGTTCAGCAAAAACACTCGGCCACCGGAGATAGCGGCGGCTTTTTGTCGCCGAGCGCCGAATATCCGCGTCAATTGTTGGCCGAATTAGGCCGACACCAATTGTTGGTATTCGGCTTATTGCATGAGTGCTTGCTGTGAGGCTTCAGTTAGGAATGGCAAGGCTGATTGGCTGAATTTGCAAACCGATTTACGTGCTTGTTTTTAGTAAAAATGCGTTGACATAGAGCGGAAACTTGAATAAAAAAACGTTTTTGATTAACATGTAGGTATTACATATTTTGCTAAACAAAAATATTAATTTTTAAGTAAGAAATAAATCCATTATCTGAGTAAGAAGTTCAATATATTAGAAAAGAAGCACGTATCATACGAAAGAAGCAAAGCAAACAAGTACTACGAAATGAGTTAATTAAAACATATGTAGACTATGAACGTATCAAATGAAACTCGTGAAATAAATTCCAGAACATATAAGTTTTTATATTTTCATGTAGACAGGTACTTACACGTCCACACAACTTTATCAAACCACGGCTCGTTCGCTAATGAACGCGGTTTCAGTAGTGATGAAACAATTACGATTAATCGAAATCGACAATAATCGGCTTTTAGCAATTAATCGAATTACCAGCTTACGGTTGGTATTTTATTGAGGGCTTTTTACGGATTGTTGTTTTTGTTTATTTAGGTAAGGAGCTTTTATTGAATCTAATTGCTTATTTTTTGTTATAGCGTTATAAAAGAAAAGTACTTTGGTCCGAATAGTCACAATTTGCATCGATACTTCGAAAAACAACATAATGCTCAGCAAGACCACAGAAAACAGCGCTGTAAAACCACAAAAAAATCTAACAGCAAAACTGCAGCTGTTCAAAACAGAGTTTTAAAACAAAAAGTTTCTAACAAATATCGTAATCAAAATCGTATCGGCACATCACTAGTTTTTACGCAAATTATGAATGTCGGTTGGCGTCCCCGCTACATTCGTTGCCGGGCGACCGATCAGCGCTGCTTTTTGCCCAGACTAATTAGTCACCCTGATTAAATTATAGGGATCCTGTCAAAGGCAATTAACGAACGAACAGAAAAGGTTCCTAGATTATTATACTGACGAATCAGAACACTGAACAATTAGGAATATGCCTTCTTTGTAGGCTTTATTTCAATGAACAGAATCCTGTTTTTCACATTTAATGTTTTCATGAGAATTACTTATCTCTCATTAAATAGGATTATAGTATTTCTCAATTACATAAATTCACTATAAGGACATCAAAATGAACTATTCGCTTTTTCATCCTAAAAAGTTGGACCATAAAATGAAGTTATAAACTATGCATAACTTGACTAGGTTATTATACCGTCTAAAATTTTATAACCTAATTCAAACTAACTTTTATGGACAGGAGCACTTGTACTATAAATGTGTGCTCACGTTTTATGACTCCCAACAATTTTCCACTCAAGTATCATTAATTAAATATACATTAATTTTGAAAGCTCCAACAAAGGGAAAAATGGAATCCCGCCATAAATTCTAACTAAAAGCGTCTAAAAATTGATTACCCCTTAAACTGTAACTAGCAGTTAACTGAAGGCATTAATATTCAGCGCCCGTTCCCCAGATGAATAAATAACTTTAAAATTAAACTCTATATTCGCATTAACAGTATTCCGTGAACATTTACAGCGGTCCGCCGGGTCGGTTATGGCAAATTCGAATGAAACCAAAAGGGTGTTGATTAATCAGTCGCCATTTATATATTTTTTTATTCTGGCAACGTCCGCGCGGTGTAACCAGTTAATTTTAATAAATCATAGGAAATTCAACGCGGTGGCTTTGTAATGGGGGTTTGTCAACGTTCACGGTGTTTTATTGGTGTATCCTTGATGGTGGAATTTAAATGGTGTGTCTGCAATTTAGAAGACGAGGGTTGGAAATATTATGTACTTTTTTGGTGTTATCTTTTTGTTGAATTGCTGGTGTCCTGCGCTGCCCTCTGCAGGTCCGACATGGATGTTCTTTTGTTAAAAAAGTTGATGGAACTCGTTTATTTGTTTTTGTTGCTGTACGAATTATTTTTAGGGTTCCAGACCTCGAAAGGAAAAAACGGAACCCTTATAGGATCACTTTGTTGTCCGTCTGTCTGTCTGTCTGTCTGTCTGTCTGTCTGTCAAGACCCTTTATCTTAAGAACGCGTGGACGTATCAAGCTGAAATTCACATGAAATACTCGGGTCTATTGTCCCTTTAGGTTGTGAAAATATCAAGCTTCTAAGCCAAGCCAATCAAAAGATACAACCGATTATGTCGATATTTTCAACAAATTCTCGACACTCGCAAAAGAATCAAAACCTAAAGGGTACTTCCCGTAAACTCAGAATCTTGAAATTTGGCATGAAGCATTGTTATATAATGCAAATATAGGAAAAATTGCGAAAATCTCATTTTTTTGTTATATAATTTAATAAAAATATTTTAATAAAATGAAACTTACTACCTTATTTCTCACGAACGAATAAAGGTACCAAATTGAAATTTATACCAAATACCTAGGTCTATTGTCCCTTTAAGCAATGAAAAAATCAAACTTCTAAGTTAACGCGATCAAAAGATACAGCAGTTTTACCGACACCTTAGACGAATTTCCGTCACACGCTAGGGAATCAAAACCTACAAGGTACTTCCCGTGAACTCAGAATCTTAAAATTCGGCACGAAGCAATGTTATATAGTACAGATAAAGGAAAAATTGCGAAAATGATAAATTTGAAGTTACATAAAATATTAAAATATTATTTTTGCTTACATTATATAAAATATTTTTTTAATAATTATTAACTTACTACCTACCCTTTTTCACATGAACGCGTAGAGATATTAAAGTTTTGAATAAAAAGTGAAATTCATATCAAACACTTCTTAAATATAATGGCCTCTAAACTGTGAAAAATTTTAAATCATTCAAAGGTCATTAGTATGAAAACCATACCCACGGTGGATACGAACGAAATATAGCACAGTACAATGATAAAGGCTCTGATTTACTATGGCATTAGTCGCATCAATGTGAACCATGGGAATCTAGAGAAAATCAGGTGTAAACATCAAATATTTTCCTTATTTCAATGGGGAATTTAAACGATCAAGTTTGACGGATTTGAGAAATCATTTCTTTGTAGTGAAAGAGTATACTCGCCGTTTATTTCCATTGTCATCAGGTCAGGATCTGATGATGGAAATCCTGAGAAATCGAGGGCAACTATCAGAAATTGTAGGCATGCATAGGATTAAAACTTGATTCTCAGATGTATGTCTGGTGATACTATCAAACAGTGAAGGTTTAGAGCTTATCTGATGATGGAGACGTGAGAAAGTCGAGAGAACTCGGTATGTTTTAGTTACGTCGTGTTTGGGCTTATATTATTCGTATTGACGAGAACTTTTCACAAAAGTTAAAAATAAAAACTTTTTACAAAAAAAAAAACAACTTCTAAAACAACAAGAAAACTGATGATGCATCCTCTAGACACCGACTTCTAGACCGATGCACCTAACATCTTTTTAATTTCTTTCTTGCTTTTGTTTTCCTGTTGCTTTTTTATATGTTTGAAGTTGGATTTGTTTGTAAAATGCTACAAAATAAAATAATGCCGACTTTATAAAACAAAGAAAGGGACAGAATTACACTTTTGTCAAGGCTCTAGAAACGTAAAGCCAGCAGCCCCGAATCCTACTCTCTACAAGTCGTTGTTACAATTCGACAGCTACAAGTCGTCAGGCGGTTTCGAAAAAAACCTGAAACTGGGGCTCTTTAGGTGATTAATCCCTCAAAAATAAAAGATCCCATTCCTGCAATGGCTGCTTTAACCCAAGTTAGTAGTGAATTCTCATCACCTAAAATAAAATAAGCTCCAACACAAGGTTACGTTATAAATTGTAAAGGAGTTCCCATAACTATATCTGATCTTAGCTGTCGATCCCACAATGGCAGTCAAACCTATCTTTGTGGAAAGTCTTCGCCAATACGAATAAAATAAGCCCAAACACGTGGTAGTTGCAACATACCGTTCAGGAGTTCCCTTGACTCTCTGTAGTCTCCATAATCAAATCAGCTCCAAACCTTCACTGTTTACCAGTACCCTCAAAAATACACTCACTCTCTAAAATATTCAAGAGTTGCCCTCGATTTCTCAGGGTTTCCAGATCCTCATCAGATCCTGGTCATCCGGATTGGCACCTTCCTTCTTTATGAAATGTCTTTAACAATAAAAACTAGCATTGCAACCTGTACAATCCTCTGAAACTGCTTGTCTTTTATATTTTTCAAACGATCCTGGACATTCGTCTTCATGGAATTTTAATAAAATATTTATATTCAAAGAAACGTCATACCATTCTCCACGATTTAAAACTACTTTGATTCATGTCCGCCACTTTTTACAAAGCGGGTCAGATATGTCCCATGACCTTTAAGACATAATTAGTTATTTTCAATCAGATTTCTGAATGATGACTATAAAATGTTGTATATAAATAACTTCAATAAAATAACTTTTACAAGGTACTGGCCTACTATTTTAGTTATATTATAAAATAAAAAATATTAACTATTTTGACTCTCACGAAATTACCATAACTATGATTGTTCTAAACTGAACGGTTGGCGCGAAACTCACTTTTTATCTATACAGCATTTGTACGGAACCCTCGGTGCGCGAGTCCGACTCGCACTTGGCCGGTTTATTTTGTAGGAGAAGTGAGTGAGATAAGAGTTTGGTTATGAAAAATCTAGTCTGTCAATAGCTTCCTTTGTACTATTGATGAGCAAGCCAATTTTTGTTACTGTGTACGGATCATAAGATGATAAGTATTATTCTTTTTTACACTACGAAGTGGATAATAATTATTTTACTACATTCAAGCTTGTCCCAGAATTTCTTGACGATCATCTTTATTATTACGATCGCGGCTCATTAATCAGCTACATGACTCGTTAAATCATTTTCCTTGTTTATCCATATTTTGATACAAGATTGTAGTTTAATCTGAATAGATAAACAAATATAAAGATAAGCTTAATCTGGATAGATAAAAGTCATTTTCATCCCACCATCTCGGAAAGAGTAGTTTTACCCTTTGATATCTGAGTGCAAAAGTCGTTTTTATCCTCTAGAGCGGCAAAGTGATTTGAATTTAGAACATCGTGTGCAATACTCCATTTGTGACAATCTTGATAAGACTTTTTAAGGCCGATTTTTCAATCGCCATATAACTTTTATCTGAAGAATATGTTTGACGTTTCGACAGATTTTGTATAAAGAAATTATGTCGAACCGCTATATTTATTCCTCAGATAGAAGCTAAATCGTGATTGAAAAATCGGCCCTTAAACAAATAAATATTAAACAAATAAAATACTGCTTAAAATAATTATTCAATTAATTAAGTAATTTTTATTATTGTTTTTACATCGATTTTTAGCCTCGTTTAATTTTTAAACTGAGATTTCAATTAAATGAACTTTAATAGGTACTTCTTTTTAATTTGATACTCATTATGTGCGCGCCATTTTTTTTTTTTGCATTTAGTAATTTCCTCGATGAGGTGGGATGAAAAGTTACGTGTTGCACTCGAGTGCAAAGATTTTTCACCTTGTGCTCTTTTGATTCCCTCGCTATCGCTCTGGATTCTAATTATTGAAACACTCGCTACGCTCGTGTTTCAATTTTAGAATCCTTCGCTTGCTCGGTCATCAAAATTGAGCCCGCGGTTAAAAAGGAACTTTGCACTCTTGTATAACAAATAACTATTATTGATTGTAGGCTGAAAATCAGCACTTCTTGACAAAAGATTTCCGCCGTCCAGATGTTCAAGATAGAAAGCAGAATTACCTACATATAAGTATTGTTCTTTCAAATGTTGGAACAACTAATTTGTTCTTAGAAAACTAATACCTATCTTTCCCAAAGTAACCAACGAAAATCCTCATACAAGAGTAGACATTATTCATAAAATAAACTTGTTCTGAAACGGCTTTATATTATGAGAATTTAAAATAACCCACATCTACTTTAACACGAGTAAATACAACACGTTATTCAAATATAATATAAATGTTAATTTCAAAACGCTAAAACATTATGTTAAGTGCTCTCAAGAGATTTTTAGAGCAAAAGATTTTAGTGTTAAATAAAAGACGAAAAACTAGAGCGGTGACGCTGATTAATGTTGTTTGCATTCATTATGGCACGCGAAAGCTTGTCGCTATCTCACTAATATAACTTACTAAGTATAGTTCTGCCCGTATTTAGGTCGGATTTAAATATTTATAAGGAAAATATTTGAGAGAATCGCTTATGCAGTTACAAAGAGTGTTGATCTATGTTCCGTCCTTTTATGTACGAGGTTTTTGAGTATGGTTTTACTGTCGTTGCATTATGTATTTGTTGGTACGAGTCGGGGCCAGCAATACATGATTGATACCGTGTCTCGTGTTAGATTTAAGTAACACACCCGTATTAAAAGTAGCCACTAGCTTTACTCGATATATGGGTTACTATATTTTTTTTCAAATTAGCAGTTCCTGAGGTTAACACAAACTCTTGAGCATTACAATATTAGGTAGGTATTAGCTATAGATTTCGTCAAAACGAATTTATCGACCTCCATTTTATAAAAAGAAATGAAGAAACTCATTAGAAGGCTACAGATGTATAAATAGTTAATTAATAAGTTTGGTACGTGCGTCTGTTCCTAGTTCTGGAATGTTCGTTATGAGTTCCGAGTTAGAGCACCCTCTATGTTGTATACCTGATATACTCGTACAACTTTGAAGAGCTTAGAAATAATTTTAACAATAATTTCCAACTTCAAAATGAGTCTTGTTGTTTATTTAATTACATCACTCGCGTTAATCAAATTTATATACATATTTACAACACAAAAAAAAACTTTCCTAGTAGAACAAAAAAAAATATATATGTTATGGACCAAGTGATAAATTGGGCAGTATACATAATGCCCGGTCATTATGAAAAATGCCCAATATGAGAGTGCAATTTGATAACAATTATTTAAATAATCAAATTGACCGGGCGCTATACATATTGCCCGTGACCGTTTGGGCAAAGTAGTACAAACATATTTAATTTCAATTTTTTTTATTGTTATTGCCATTTAATTTAAAATAAACTAAGTATCAAACGCTATGCTAGGACAAGTAGTCCAATTAGGCAGGTCCAACTTCGAGAAAGAGGTCAACCGCCGAATCCAACTCGGCTGGACAGAGTTCGGGAAACTACGCAATGTCTTTTCGTCCGACATGAGGTATGTGCCTCAAGACGAAAGTCTTCAACCAATGTGTGCTACCAGTGATGACTTACGGCACCGAAACGTGGTCTCTCACTATCGGCCTCATCTCAAAGCTCAAAGTCGCTCAACGAGCTATGGAGAGGGCTATGCTCGGTGTTTCTCTACGTGATCGAATCCGAAATGAGGAGATCCGTAGACGAACTAAAGTCACCGATATAGCCCACCGGATTAGCAAGTTGAAGTGGCAATGGGCAGGCCATATTGCTCGCAGAGCAGATGGCCGTTGGGGTCGTAAAGTGCTGGAGTGGAGACCACGGACTAGCAAGCGCAGCGTAGGACGTCCACCAACGAGGTGGACAGACGACCTTATAAAGGTCGCCGGAAGACGCTGGATGCAGGTCGCCTCCAACAGGTATCTGTGGAGATCTAAGGGGGAAGCCTATGTTCAGCAGTGGACGTCCTATGGCTGAGATGATGAAATATCAAACCACTTAAATAATCAGCCTCATGATTTGGATTAATTATGGAGGACTTCTGCCTTAAAAATTTACTAGTTCTTGCATTTAAAAGTTAAGGAAAGTCATATTAAAAATATAACAAAAAATATTATTAAAAAAACAAATATTTTACAACAAATATTGTTTTATAGAAATTACTTATTATTACAAAAAAAATAAACTAAAGTTTAAGCAATAGACTTATTATTTGGCATAATTAATATCTTCTCATAATAAAAGTAAAATGAAAATATCACCGCGTAAAATATAGCTTTTTTATCAAATTGCCCAACTGTCATGTAGCAATATAATAATGCCCGTGCAATGTGATAAATAATGAAGTTAAGATAGTTATTAATCATGTGGCCCGATAAAGCTAGACATTATTCATAATGCTCGGGCATTATTTATAATGCCCGAATTAATCACATGGTCCATAACATATATATATATATATATATCTAAAAGGCGTCAAAAAATTCATCCCCATCGCTGTCAACTGGGAGCGTACCCAAGAGGCTGGCAGCATTACCTCGTTGGATGGCCATGCTGATCCTTTGTCCGAGGTAATAGCCAGCCTTTTGGTCACGAGAAGCGTCAACCAGCCGCCTAGACAGGTCTTTAAATAGGGTGTGCGCATTCGGACCCCACGACCCGAGGGTTTCAACCCCAAACGGTTCGAAAATATAGTTGCCGACAAGGCCACTATATTTCCGCCGCTTGAGGTTCTCCGCAGCCGCAGCGGCAGCAGCAGCACAGCACGCAGAACTTGGAAGATGGGATGGCGCAAGAGTATCGACGCAGGTTGCGTCCCATACTAAAGGCCTACCCATCTTCCAAGGGAATAAAGACATGCCGTCTGGTCTCTTACCGTCGTCGCGTGCCAGGCCATTTGGTTCCAGTACAGCTGGCACCCCGACGGCAACAAGAGCCCGACGTATAATGTCGTTGATATTTGCGTGCCGCGCAATACGGCCCGCACTACGGCTGCACGACAGGCCGTGGTGTCCGAGGCTGGTGACAGCCTCACCACAGTGGCAGCGATGAGGGGAGCAGCACGGTGCTCCTAAACGTAAACAGGTAGCGAGGCGGAAAGTTGTGTCGTCAAACATGGTGCCAATGTTTGACGACGGTAGTGCCTGCAGCCAAAGTCCCGACTCCCATCTACCCACAGCCAGTAGGCGCGCTCGCTCAGCAGGAGTAATTGCCGTTTCTATTAAATTATTCTGGGTTACTCTGCAGAGCGGCTCATCCCACTGTCTCTGGGAAGACGGGTTGCTGGGTAGATTTTCATTCGGGCAAGTAATTTTCCATGCATCCATAGCCTCGGCTATGTGCGGCATCTCAAAGTCAACCAGTGTTGAAGCAAGAATATTCCTGGCTAACTTCTCGGTGCCGTGAACCGAGGATATGAATGCCGGTAAACTAATACTGGTAATTTTGCGGACGCCGAGACCTCCCATCCGGATGGGTAATGTGGCTTGCTGCCAAGCTCGGTCGTCCAGGGCCACATTGAGAATGGAGCTGAGGGTATGGCGGATAATATTATCAATTGGGTCCAAAAGGTGTCTATGTTTAAAGAGATGAGAAGAACGGAGGTAATATGTAAATTTAGGACCAAAACAGCTGTGTCGAATAATTGTGATGGCCGAATGCATTGTAATTTTCTGTAGGCGTACCGAAATATCGTTGAAATTATCATTTTTTTCCGAAATAAATGTAGAAAAAGATTGGTCTAGGATGGGAGCCCAAGGAGGCGGAGAGACTGTTTATCTATAATTTTAATCTGTGGTGCTAATGATTGAAATTTGGATATTGTCATTTGTCTGTCAGTCGTGTCAGTAATAAATAATTCGCATTTTGTACAATTTAGTTCTAAACCAATGGAATGAAATTTATGTTTTAAATGAATGAAATCCTGAAATACGGTCTCTACATCGCCTCCCAGGGTCCCATCATCTAGATACCAAACGTTGAATTTGGCATTTAGCTCTCGAATGATCGGATGAATGGCTAGACTGAAAATTATTATTTCAAAATTGAAGTTCTTCTTATTTTTGTTTGATACCTTTAACATTTATGAACAATCCAGGCATAATACATATTATCATAGTTTTATGTGAAATCGTTTACCACTTTAAAATGTATTTTAAATAGAGAAACCAGTAATAAATGCATAAACTCCTTATTTCCAGAGCGTGTGTCATATCCAACATTCATAATCATTTAACTAAAAGGATCAATTAAATAATTTATAATTGATTTTAAATTATTAACCTTACCGAGCGCCAAATCACACAAATACCTATGTTTTCTTATCATGTAATATCGAAACATATTTCAAAGGACCAAATACTTAACAAAAGTTGTCAACATTTTAAAACTCAATCTAGAAGCATCGATCAAAGACACTAAAGAGCTATGTAAACCTAAAATCCAGCTGAAGTGTCGCGATAAGAGCGGAGCCCGCCTGTCTATGGCGAGTCAATTACTGGCCTAGTAATTAGACCAGCTGCCTGCCGTCCGCCACTTTAGACTTTAGACCTACACTCTAATAGCTATCCTATACACCGGTCTAGACTCAAACTCAGACGTTTTATTCCATCTCTTTGATGTTTTATTCAAGATACATGAAAGTAATTAAAATCATATTTTTTGGGACGATACCACTCTGTTTTTGTGATGTAGATAGATTTTTTTGTGTCTGTTTTTTGAGCTTGAAATGTAATACTGAAGTATTTATTAATGTGTATTCTATTTGTAGATATTTTTGCTGTATAAAGGGTTATATTGATCGAGGTATGAGGTAGGTTTTGTTGTTTTAAAACTTTGTAAATCACATCGTTTGTAAGGATTTGCGTATGTAGTGTAGTATGGAAAATATTTTATCTTTCATTTAAAGGTAAAATCCGACCATGAAAAAAAAATGAAAATAACAAAAGGAAAACAATTTTACAAACGGACTTTCTACATTCCACCTTAATCCTAGAGCTACATAAATGCAAGTTAGTAGGCAACATTCAAACGGCAGTCGATCACGACGTTTCCTAGCTCTGTAATCAAAGTCGGAGCCTCCGGCGACGTCAGGGGGTCGCCAAATAAAAGGATGGTGAGAAGGCCTCTAATCAGAGGTTCGAGAGCACCCAACCATGTGAGGGTCAAGTAAAACACTCATTCCAACCTTATTTGTCTTCCGTACCACCGGGTCACTTCAATTGCGAAGCTAAAACGATCAGAATCCCTTCGTGTATAAATGATTAAAATAAGATATTTTCCATTCAGTCAATATGAATGTTTTGCTATTATACAGAATATCGTCTGTCAGTCGTTTCGGTAACGAGATGCTGGATTTACTTGATGGAATATTTTCGCGTGTAATGACACGACCTCATTATTTTGGAGTAATATTATATTAAGTATCAGATGCCTACTCGTGTTGTAACATCACGCCTGTCTTGCGTGATAAAGAAGGTTCATGTACCTCATATTCCTCATTATAATATAATTTACAAAACCATCAATTATATAAATTCCATATGTCACAAGTATTGAATCGATAATCTCCATAATAAGCTTACTATTGATACACAAAACGTCTCAGGGTCCCCTTATCTGGAGTATGATCCAGAGTACAGTAACCCTAATCCACGTATTCCAAACTTGGCTCATATTTACATACATAACAGTTTATGTAAGGTGGATCAGTAAATACGGACAGATGAAACAGAAGCACCGAATCAAAACTATGATGACATAAAATACATATTAATGAAAATAAAAGGAAAATACTTCTTGCTAGAAGGCTGCGAAACGTATATCGTATGATTGACATCTGTAAGTTTAGTTCGACAATAAGTATTAAGCGATTAGTGGAGTCCACTCGTGACCAAAAGGCTGGCCTATACTTCGGTCAAAGGATATGCATTGCCATCCAGCGTGGCAATGCAGCCAGCCTTTTGGGCACGATCCCAGCTGACAGCGATGCGGATGAATATTTTGATACTTAGTTTTAATATTTCCCTATAATAAGATCATCAATAAATACAATTACAGTTCGACAATTGGCTTACAGTAGGTATGTATTCAGGCATACCCACGGTGTCAGCGTTCTTTTGTTCTTAGGATCACTTGATAACTTCTAACGCATAAGGGGTTGGTACTTTGGTTACTTGAGAACTTCTGGTCGAATATAGGTTCAACGTAGCAAATGGCAGAGGTCCACAAATGATCGCCAAAATAGACACATTCAGAAATAAATGTAAAAAAGAAAATGATAGTTTGATGAACCTTCTGGTACTTTCCTGCGATATTTATTCGGTATTTCAGTAAATATATTCGGAACTACAATAAACCTATACAAGCCATAAAGTTACATGACCTTATGAAGAGGTGGCAGGTATAAGTGTCCAAGTTCGATGCTCGGATGCTGAAGTTAGTGGCACTTACTGACGATGGGTTATGGACTCGGCAGTTACCGTTAAGTATGGCTCTTAACTTCGCGTGGAACGGAACGTCTATAGTACTGAGAATGTCGGAGAAATCTCAAATTGTACTGTTATTTTTATTTTGAACGTAAGCTGAAGCTAAGCACGAAATTTATTAAATTCTCGCTTTATAATGGTAAGTTCAAAGGTTATTTTATTTATGTTGTTGCTAACGGTAACATTATAGAGTCAAATATCAAAGAAACACATATGAAGAGAAAACTTACTTAATACCTTACTTAATAAATCTGTAGTCTTAATTAGAAACTATATTACTCACGAGTACTATGAGTAGAATTACTTTCTCAAACAAAATTACTTCATTTATCGAAATTCCCCTCACGTCATACTAGGGACAACTAACAAATAAATTACAAAATACCCGCAAATTACCAATTATTCCCAACTAATTCACTAATGTAGTCCGTTCTCTTGTTTCGGTACTAACGAGCTAAAAGTCATTTTAATTCAATAAGCCTAACATTATTTAGTTAAAGCCTTTTTGGTAAATTATCAACTCGTGTTTTTGGTCCTAATCTATTTGTCTGTGGGGCGATTGATGGGTTCTGTATATAATCCAGGGGTTCTGCAGGATTGCAGATTGTATGACATGGCTTATAAGATGTATGGTGGTTATCAAATACAGGCTGATGGCTTAGTTATGTAGTAGGTAGAGATTATAATAGAATGGCAGTTTGGAAGCAGCCGACGTTTGATAGCAAACAGCAGATAAGCTTCGTAAAGTTGTAGTACCCATCGAACATAATATAAATGTAATTGAAGTTAAATTTATCGTAGGTGTGTTTAATTAATTATCTGTAAGACGATTCTTGCTTAAGATTAGGTAAATGTGCCTCGTTATAAAGGACAGTGATTCTTGAGTTGTTGGAAAAGTGTATCGCTCTGAAATAGTATTTCAGTATTTTCAGAAAAATACTTTCAAAATATCACAACCGACAACAACAAAAGAATACATTCACAAAACCATGAACATTGAGCATCCAATTCAAACTGCATCCATTCTTAGTAAACTCCGTAGAAAATCCGCCATTTATATGAAGCACCAAATAACGTTGTACCGCGACATACTGGGAACTTTAATATGATCGTAGTGTAGCCGTGGCAGTCCTCAGTCGCGAGTATTTGCCGTGGGAACATAGGAGTGTGACAAAAGTGATGGTATTGGCTTTCTTTGAACGTATTGTGAAACTACGTGTGTTCAACCGAGTATGGAGGATTCTGAATTCTTAGTCTTGAATTCCCTGTGCATTTATTAGTGTTTGTTTTTGTAATAGTGGTGTGGTTTGGAGTTAACTGAGTTTTATTAGAGGCTGAATGTTCAATGTAGGAGCAGATTTATATGATGTTATAGTAGTGCCATGTATAACTTTTATGAATTCCAGCAGGAAGTACAGAAACCCACCTGAAACAATCTTTAGAAAGAAGGAAAATACATCGCATAGCTTAACACATAAAAATACAACTAAACAAAAACATACATAAAGGAGGAAAATTCACACTGCGTTTGAAGTAGAATATTAAATTAACAAAATATATAATTAAACAGTCGTCGAAACTCATGCTGATTTGATTTATGAAATCCGTGATGCATCAGACAGAATTTAAAACATCTTTCCCTCACAGCTTCGGTATATACATTGTATTTTACACCTTAAACCGTTAATATAGGGTACATTATAGCTTGTGGCCACAATGGGTAGTAAAAACTTTTATATGAGATCATCTGTAATGCAGTTCAGTCATTTGGAAAGTGCATGTTAAAAATGCAGAGCGCTGCTCGTGAAATGTTCATTTGTAAGATTAAAAGTGTTGCGGTTTTATAACTTTATTTCAAAATTAATTATTGTTTGTTTAATTTGGCAAATCTAAACTCAAGTGTACATCTACAACAAATATACCTATTTACAGTAAATAGTTAACATTTTAAATTTATCTTTATAAAAATTCACTTTAGTTGATCAAAATTGGTAGAGTCGTCGGCCTTTAAAATTATTACACAGACTAGCTTTCACAGTGGATGTCACTCGCTACTTGGAATACGATTGCTGAACACGGGGTCTCGGGTTCGAATTATTGACAAGCGACACGGAGTCTGTAAGTTGCTGATTGATACACCCGTGCATCGGCGAGTATATGAATGTCGCATCTCTCTCCAGTCGTTTCGGATTGTCGTCACATCGGGTGATCGGGCAATGAAAGTGCAAAGTGTTGAAACACGAACACTTTGGAAAAAAAAACATTTCGTAGGTTTGGCACACAGGTGCAGTGGAATCAGGCGCTACGGAGATCGAAATACATAGATATGCCTCTGTTTCCCCCTTGTGTCAATTTTTCCTTATTTTTAGGGTTCCGTACCTCGAAAGGAAAAAACGGAACCCTTATAGGATCACTTTGTTGTCCGTCTGTCTGTCTGTCTGTCTGTCTGTCTGTCAAGACCCTTTATCTTAAGAACACGTGAACGTATCAAGCTGAAATTCACAGGAAATACTCGGGTCTATTGTCCCTTTAAGCTGTGAAAATATCAAACTTCTAAGCCAAGCCAATCAAAAGATACAACCGATTATGTCGATATTTTCAACAAATTTTCGACACTCGCAAAGGAATCAAAACCTACAGGGTACTTCCCGTAAACTCAGAATCTTGAAATTTGGCATGAAGCATTGTCATATAATGCAAATATAGGAAAAATTGCGAAAATCACATTTTTTTTTGTTATATAATATAATAAAAATATTTTAATAAAATGAAACTTACTACCTTATTTCTCACGAACGAATAAAGGTACCAAATTGAAATTTATACCAAATACCTAGGTCTATTGTCCCTTTAAGCAATGAAAAAATCAAACTTCTAAGTTAACGCGATCAAAAGATACAGCAGTTTTACCGACACCTTAGACGAATTTCCGTCACACGCTAGGGAATCAAAACCTACAAGGTACTTCCCGTGAACTCAGAATCTTGAAATTCGGCACGAAGCAACGTTATATAGTACAGATAAAGGAAAAATTACGAAAATGATAAATTTGAAGTTACATAAAATATTAAAATAATATTATTTTTGCTTACATGACATAATTTTTTTTTTAATAATTATAAACTTACTACTTACCCTTTTTCACATGAACGCGTAGAGATATTAAAGTTTTGATAAAAAGTGAAATTCATATCAAACACTTCTTAAATATAATGGCCTCTAAACTGTGAAAAATTTTAAATCATTCAAAGGTCATTGGGCACCTTAGTATGGAAACCATACCCACGGCGGATACGAACGAAATATAGCACAGTATAATGATAAAGGCTCTGATTTACTATGGCATTAGTCGCATCAATGTGAACCATGGGAATCTAGAGAAAATCAGGTGTAAACATCAAATATTTTCCTCATTTCAATGGGGAATTTAAACGACCACGTTTGACGGATTTGAGAAATCATTTCTTTGTAGTGAAAGAGTATACTCGCCGTTTATTTCCATTGTCATCAGGTCAGGATCTGATGATGGAAATCCTGAGAAATCGAGGGCAACTATCAGAAATTGTAGGCATGCATAGGATTTAAACTTGATTCTCAGATGTATGTCTGGTGATACTATCAAACAGTGAATAGAATAGAATAGAATAGATTTTTTTATTTTGCAAATATGGGTATACAAAAGGTCTTATAATTATAAAGTTCAGCCATATTTTACCATTCGGCATGCAAACATTATTACCTACTATTTTAAACATTATAAACACTATTAATCTACTATTTATAATCACAATATGATATGAGATCAATTAGCTTACTACTAATACATTTATATTTTTATTTATATTTTATATTTATACAATTATATTTTTTCTGCTAAGAAATCTGATATGGTATAATAAATTTTATCATTCAGAAATTGGCGTAACTTACTCTTAAACAGTGGTGTGCTTAAGTCTTTCCAGGCATTTGGCAACTTATTGTATATTATTGGGGCCATGCAATAGATACTGTTGCGCTTCAGACTCGTTTGACACGGCACAATGCATAATTTGCTATTGTCTCGTCTATTCCTCGGACATACATCAGCTAGACGTTGGAAACGAGACGGATTTTGTTTAACAAACATAGCTACTTCGAAGATATAGATACATGGAAGTGTCAGGATTTTGTATTGCTTAAAATAGGGCACACAACTGTCTGTACTTTTGAGCTTAAACATGGATCTAAGGCACCTTTTCTGAGCCTTAAAAGCTATGTCTCGATCAGTTGAGTTCCCCCAGAAAATGTCAAAAAAAAAGTGAAGGTTTAGAGCTTACCTGATGATGGAGACGTGAGAAAGTCGAGAGAACTCCTTAACGGTATGTTTTTAGTTACGTCGTGTTTATATTATTCGTAATGACGAGAACTTTTCACAAAAGTTAAAAATAAAAACTTTTTACAAAAAAAAAAAACAACTTCTAAAAACAACAAGAAAACTGTTTATATGCATCGGTCTAGATCTCGGTGGTTAAATAAATATAGATGCATCCTCTAGACACCGACTTCTAGACCGATGCACCTAACATCTTTTTAATTTCTTTCTTGCTTTTGTTTTTTTGTTGCTTTTTTATATGTTTGAAGTTGGATTTGTTTGTAAAATGCTACAAAATAAAGCCGACTTTATAAAGCAAAGAAAGGGACAGAATACTTTTGTCAAGGCTCTAGAAACGTAAAGCCAGCAGCCCCGAATCCTACTCTCTAGAGGTCGTTGTTACAATTCGACAGCTACAAGTCGTCAGGCGGTTTCGAAAAAAACCTGAAACTGGGGCTCGTTAGGTCATTAATCCCTCAAAAATAAAAGATCCCATTCCTGCAATGGCTGCTTTAACCCAAGTTAGTAGTGAATTCTCGTCACCTAAAATAAAATAAGCTCCAACACAAGGTTACGTTATAAATTGTAAAGGAGTTCCCATAACTATATCTGATCTTTGCTATCGATCCTACAATGGCAGTCAAACCTATCTATGTGGAAAGTCTTCGCCAATACGAATAAAATCAACCCAAACACGTGGTAGTTGCAACATACCGTTTAGGAGTTCCCTCGACTCTCTGTAGTCTCCATAATCAAATCAGCTCCAAACCTTCACTGTTTACCAGTACCCTCAAAAATACACTCACATGTCTGGTTATGACTCGATGCGTGCCTACAATATTCAAGAGTTGCCCTCGATTTCTCAGGGTTTCCAGATCCTCATCAGATCCTGGTTATCCGAATTGGCATCTTCCTTCTTAACAATAAAAAAAAATTTATATAAAAATAAATTTTTTAACAATAAAAACTAGCATTGCAACCTGTACAATCCTCTGAAACTGCTTGTCTTTTATATTTTTCAAACGATCCTGGACATTCGTCTCCATAGAATTTTAATAAAATATTATATTCAAAGAAACGTCATACCATTCTCCACGATTTAAAACTACTTTGATTCATGTCCGCCACTTTTTACAAAGCGGGTCAGATATGCCCAATGACCTTTAAGACATAATTAGTTATTTTCAATCAAATTTCTGAATATTGACTATAAAATGTTGTATATAAATAACTTTAATAAAATAACTTTTACAAGGTACTGGCCTACTATTTTAGTTATATTATAAAATAAAAAATATTAACTATTTTGACCCTCACGAAATTACCATAACTAAGATTGTTCTAAACTTAACGGTTGGCGCGAAACTCACTTTTTATCTATACAGGATTTGTACGGAACCCTCGCTGCGCGAGTCCGACTCGCACTTGGCCGGTTTTATTTTATCATGTAAATAGTGATTATACTAATTATTATCTAAATAGTGATGATAAATTGAATTGATTTATCTTATCATAATATGGATTGCATGGATTGCTACTACTTATACACCGACTTAGTGGTTCTTGAACATAATCACGTTAGTACAGGGGGATCATACGTTGACAATGTGAGTGAATTGATTTATTATTTCGAACTGACTAAACACAACTTTTACTTGGTAAATAAAACCAACTACTTAAAAACACTAAAAAGCAAACCAAAAAATAATTTGCAAATTCGTCCAGGCGTTTTTGAGCAACCGGTAAACATATACAAATCAACAGCTTGTACTTATGTGAAAAATAAAAGATCCCGACGATTTAGGAACCTTCACCTTTTTGAGAAGTTGATTAAAAATGAGGAAGATCTCAATTCATTTGATATAGATCATCTGAACTGGTTTATAGTAATACCGTGAACTTTCAGCATGAAGAGCTATATCCTGGTTGCGCTGTTAGCGGCACTGGCGAGCTGCCTGGACGCGGCGGTCATACCGACGCCGATTAACACACCCACCGTCGCGGGCGAAGTCCAGCCGGGAGACTGGGTCGTGTTGAGGTGAGCCAGAGACCCGCCTGTAGGCGCCCAGGGATTTTTTTTTTTTTTTAATCTTTTATTTTTAGAGGCTTAAACGCTGCTGCGTTATGCCAGCCTCGTAAGGTTTTACACAAATTAAATTAAAAAAAACACATAATAAACTCGATATACAAATTAATCAATAAAAAATTTAGTGCATTGAATTAAATATTGTGCATTCAAAGACTCGATGCCAGAGCCATTCGATATAATCGATGGCGACATGCACAATGACAAATCCCACGCCTTACTTGAGAGACAACCCGAAACAGAATATAAAAAATTAACTAAGGATTGAATGAAAAAATAAATTAAAATAAACTGATAATAAAATACACGAACTAAAAAGAATCTCTCCTCAAAAACACATCTTTTACAAATTTATAGATAGCAACACTCTGTTCCGAGAGAGGTCTCCCAAGCAAAACATTAACTCCACCACTATACATATCGCTACCGATCGCCGTACACAGCTGTAGCCTCAAGTCGTCGAATGCACAACATTCTAACAGAATGTGGTATAAGTCGTCCACTACTTGATGAGTGCAGGTATTGCATAACGGGGATGGTTTCACACCCATCAAGTGCAGAAACCTATTAGCAGGCACATGGCCTGACCTTATTCTAAATGCTAACACTAAAAGTTCTCTCGGCATGTTACCCACGTCAAACCAAGGAGCTCGAGGCAGATCATGCTGAATAGTTCTGTACCACAGACCTTTTCTTGCTGTAACAAAACTAAAATGTTCCTCCCACAAATTATGACAAAACTTTTTCATGTGAGGAATAAGCTCAGTAAAATAAGGGTCACCGGGAATAACTATGCCATCAGCAATAGCCTCGGAAGCTAGCTTGTCAGCCATTTCATTTCCCGGGACACCTATGTGAGAAGTTATCCATTGAATTTTAATATTTACAAGTTGTTTCTGAAGAAATTGTATACTCTTTAATGCCTCGTATGCAATCGGCATGCCTCGAACTCCGGATACACAACGAATCAAATGCTGTAAAGCGCTCTTGGAGTCGGTCATAATCACAACATTCTTATACGGCAAACTGTGAACATAGGACAAAGCTTCTACTATAGCCGTTAATTCAGCTCTCATGATACAGGCGTCATTGCACAATTTAAATTTCATACTAGTGTTTGTTTGGACATCAAAAAATGCTGCGCCAACACCATGAACACTTTTAGAGCCATCGGTAAATATAAAATAATAACTATCGTATCTACATCTAAACATATTAGAAATCAACATTCTTAAATTTGCCACACTCATTGAACGCTTTGGTACACCTAATTCGTCAACATTACAAATAACACAATCTCGAATATTAATATTTGATACCCAAGTATCCAAGCTATACATGTCTAATATAGGGGACTTATGCACAATATGGTTATTGAACTTATTATGAATATCAATCAAAATGGGTTTATTCTTATTCCTCCAATATGCATTGGTGCACAAAACAGATAGTTCTTGTAATAAAGATAAAGTTGCATCATTGGAAAAGGAGCTCAACCTCAGCCAATACCTGCAGGCTAGCCAATATCTCCTCACAAATAGTGGTGACACGCAGAGCTCACTCTCCATCACACAAATAGGTGTTGAACGAATGAAACCACCACAAATTCTTAATGCACGATTTTGTAAAACATCTAGTTTATACAAATGCGTCTTAGCACTATTACCGTATAAAAAACTAGCATAATCAATTCGACTTCTAACAAGTGAGATGTACAGTCTCCTTAAATGTTTCGGATGAATGCCCCAAGATTTCCCAGCTAAAGTTTTAAGAATATTTAAATATTTGTAAGCTTTCTCACATGTCTCGTTTATGTGAGCTCCCCAACGAAGTGATGAATCAAGCCACAACCCCAGATATTTAATTTTATCAACAACTTTCAATTCCTTTTTATTAATACTAATGTGGACATTCGTTAAGCACCTAGACCTACTAAACAGACAAACATTTGATTTTGATTCCGACAGAAATAATCCCATCTCACCTAAATTTTTAACAAGAACATCTAAAGCTGTGTACAAGTGACTGATGGCTGAATCTAAATTATGTTTACTTGAAGACACATAGAGAACAAAATCGTCTGCATACTGTGATACATTACAGTTAGTGATTGATTTACAAATATTCATAGTTGCAATATTAAACAGGAGAGGAGATAATGGGTCACCTTGAGCTAAACCTACACTTGCCTGTCTTACTAGGATACCATCCATTCCCGTATCGATTTGTAAATACCTTTGACTCAAATAATTAAAAATATATGTACAAAGCTTCCCCCCAACCCCAATTCTATTTAACAAGGAAATCATTCTATTAATATTTACATTATTATAAGCGTTATTTATATCAACAAAACATGCAATAGTGGCCATATTTTTAGAAAACCCAATCTGAATGGATGATATTAACCGTGTTAGGTTGTCCAAGCACGAGCGTGACCTACGAAAACCAACAGTGGAAGGAGACAAAAGGTATGATTTCTCTACGAACCATTCAAGACGTTTCAGTAAAACTCCATGAAATACTTTACATGGGCAAGACATTAGGGAAATAGGCCGCAGGGAATTAGAACTATTGGGGTCTCTACCGGGCTTAGGAATCGGAACTACCTTTATGCTTCTCCACTGGTTTGGTATTATACCAGTTTGTAGTATTAAATTATATATATGTAACAAAAACTTTTTACCTGTAACAGACAAATTGAAAAGCATAGAATAAGATATATTATCTACGCCTGGCGACGTATCTTTGTGCTTCAAGCAATTTAACAATTCAAACAATGTTATATCTTCTTCCATGGCACATGAACCCTCCATAAAAAGTGGTGGTTCCTCGCAAGCTAAATCAGGTGTCAAGGATTGTAATAGCTCTCTGCATTTGTCAGAATCAACACAACGGTTACCATACCTCCCACCTTTTACCCATCTCATTCTTTTCCACATCTCTGACGCGGATGTTTCTGAATCAATACTCGTGCAGAATTCCTTCCAGCCCGTAGAACGAGCTTTGCCAACCAATTTTCGGGCTGTATTTATTTTAGCCATATACATATCATAATTATCTGGAATAGGATTACGTCTTAATTTTGCCAATGCCAAGCGTCTCTCGGCTACGGCCTTAGACAACTCTGAAGTCCAATAAGGTTTCGGTACAAATTTTGCTGTAGGATCCTGACAGATTTTAATCCATGGAATTGTCTCTTCAGCTACCTGATCAATTTTGGATGCAAATAAGTTATAAGATTCCTGAACACTCAACGAAAGATCTACATTAGCGAACGCTTCTTCCGATTTTTCGCGGTATTCACTCCACCGAGCTTGCTTAAAGTTACGTCGCTTTATGAAATTATTTACAGATTCATAACCGTACTTCATTTTGATTACGATGTGATCACTGCCTAGTGACTCATTTGTAGTCTCCCAAGACATTTTTGTAGCTAGATCAGTAGAAACAAATGAAGCATCTGGAGAAGATTGTTGTAAAAATCCATTAACAGACTTAATTCTTGTAGCATTTCCATCATTCAAACACAAATAATCTTTATCAAAATAAGCGTCATATACCATCTCTCCCCGTCGATCAGTCTTATTTGACCAGGTTATATGATGCGCATTAAAATCACCAACAATTAATGTTTCTTTATCAAATCTGTTAAAAATATAATGCCAGTCGGACTGATTAGTAATAGATGAGGGGGGGCAATAAATTGAAATAATGTTCTTTATTCCAGGCACATTAAAAACTTCGACGATGATCATCTCAATACTAGAATTGGGATGTACAACATCTCTGTGCAAGACTTTAATTGACTTATGCGTTATAACACATACACCTCCATAGGAATCCAATCTATCCTTTCTGATAATGTTATAGTTACTAATATTTAAAGATTTGTCAGAAGATAACCAAGTTTCACTTACAACAGCAATGTGTATCTTTTCCCGTAGTAAAAAACATTGAAAATCATCTGTTTTAGGGCTTAAACTGTTCGCATTCCACTGTAGAATGGTAACAACTCTATTTTTTGTGTTGAAGTTCTTATCCATTGTTAGAGCACCCTAGTACCTCCAGCAAAAAATCAACACTCAGAAAACTCTTCAGGAATGACTTTAATTCTGTAGTAAAATATTTTATAACTGCTATTATTTTGGCTTCCATGCAACTGTTTCCACTAAAAATTTCTTTTATATTCTTCAAAAATCGTTTTAGACTGAAATCATGCTTTTTACGAGATTTATCACCTGATTGGGACTCAGTATTCTCTATATTTTCTGCCAAAAATTCCGATATCTCTTCATCCTCAACTGGGCATCTTATTTTTTTACGCCTGCCTTTCTTGACTTTTGTAATTTTATTTTTGAGAGTCTTCTTAGAACGAACCAAAAGTTTATTCGAATTCAGAATAGGAGACATTCTATCTTCATCCGAATTTTCAGTAGGCAGGAATGACTGCTTGACAACATCTGAATAGGATTTTCCAGCCTTTACCTCGGCTCTAGTAAATTCATCGACAGTAAATAAATTCGGACTAGGTACTACTACATTCTTATTTTCTTTATTTTTAATAAGAGCCATTTTGTATGTGCAATTATGTTTGCACATTATATCTCTAATTTCTTTTTCACGTAAAAATGCCGGGCACTTGCTTTTCACCATAGACATGTGGTCTCCTTTACAATTAACACATTGAAAATTAATTGTTTCACAATTGTCATGCTCGCCACCACATTTCGGACAAATCTGCTTTTTATTAGGACAAAATGCTTTAATATGTCCGTATTTCCAGCATTTTGAACACTGGGTAACAAGGAAATTAAAAGGCAATACTTCCATCCTCATACCGTACGCAAAAACAAACGGAGGTAAAATAGGACCTTGAAAACAAATGCGAATACTCGCACTTGCAACCCATTTGCCTTCATCGTTTCTCCGGCTTAAACGTTTTACGGATAAAATATCAACCTCACATTCTAGTATGTCCTTAATGCTATTGTCATCCAGATCGAGGTCTATTTCTTTAATTAAGCCGTAGGAAACATTTACCTCATTAGTCTTCTTACAGACCCATCCTCTTTGTTTGATAGATGCAGAAGATAATAGTTTATCTGCAGCATAGTTACTTTTAAATCTAATCAAAATTTTGTATGGACTTTTGTAAACAATCCTCATTATTTCCGGAATTTTTTCAGTACTTAATAATTTTGCTAGCGTAATCTGTTTCGGAAGGACTTCTTTTGATATAACCGATACTTCAACATATTCAGGATTATCACTCACGAACGATTTTCCTGGAGAAAATCCAGAACGCGGTGTAGTAACTTTAGCTTTCTTACCACGCTTTCCCACCGTAATGAACTCTCCATTCTGTATATCATCATCCGGACTTGAATCATCTCTGCCTCTTTTATTCCCAACTTTCAAATTGCTTTCAGTGTCACCCTCTTCTAAATCAGACGTACCATCAGTATTGTGTATCATAGCTCGTAAGGTCACAGAGCTAGAATGACAGCTGCTACCGTCCTCCTCGTCGCAACCGCTTTCCATTATTTATAGAAACTTTTTTATGAAGAAAAAAATGACAAATGCCAACTTTGACAATTAAAATAAGCTGAAATTTTATTTAGAAATTATGCTGAAAAATGGTTGTATCACTGGTAATTTGTGACACAAACACCATAATTATGTCCAAAGATATAATATGTTTTAGTAGTAACAGTCACTCACTTCAAAACTTACACAAACTCACATAAAATAATTATTATACCGGAGCAAAACTAAACAATGTTGTCGCGTCAAAATCACGATGACAGATGCGCCCAGGGATGCACATGGATTAACCGACTACTTCAAATGTTTTAAACAATCGTATAGTTCGCTTACATTTGCTATTACTTGTTTTTATGTGAGATGGTCTTAGTTGGTTAATTGACAAATGTCTGTATCGCCTACCTACATTCAACAGTTCAAACAGTGTATCGTTTTAGTTTGCAATGTGATGCTGGACACCGACTTACAATATCGTAAGTTCATAAAAGGTATCGGAAATTGTTGGTGGACTAATGGTACATACTGTGTATTTTCAGTGCTACGTTCAGGACTCAAGGCTTTCCGAATGGAGTAACCACCAGGAATTTGCGCTACTCGATGAGCGAAAAGTATCAGGTGAACGCTGTCTCCATCGTGGAGGTCGGTCCCCCACAGGGGGGGGCGCCGGCCTTCGTGGGGGGATTGGGGACCAACGTCATCGACGTCGTCCTGGTGTCCGCGCGGGGCAAGGGCTTCGAGTACAACATCGAGCTGTGGGGACACGACACCACCGGCGCCTACCCCGGACCCAACCCACCAGACGTCCTAATAACCGAACTGTAAATACAAACTACTACAATAACAATAAACTTTGGCATCATGCTTAAACGTTGTTTTCTTTTAATTTATTGCTAGTCTCTGTTGTAACATCACTAATTAGTAATACTAATTAGTACGTCACTAATATAATAACTTCCGCTATGATCTGTCATCTGTCTTTTTCTATATCCTTGGTATGGGTCGACTATGTAACTGTGGTACAGTGAGTGAATGTGTGTTGTGAAATAAAACTCAAGTAACCCAAGATCAAGGACTTTCATTTATATTACATGGTGTCAGAAGTCAAGAAGAACTCAAGTCAAAAAAGTCGAAGTCTGGAAGACAGTCGGTCGCGAAAATGGACCAGTCGAGTTCCGAGCCATGCGGCGTGGGCGACCATAATGGCGTCCAAGGCCTTAACAGCAAAATAAAATCACTGCAAATTTCGTCAGATTCCACAAATAATAATGCGGAGGCGTGGAAACGCTGGTGGCAGCAGTTGGAGCTGTATCTGTTGGCCACGGGTTTGGATAAGGCACCCGAAAAGCGTAAGATAGCTATCTTGTTACATCTCATAGGTGAAAAGGGCTTAAATATATTCAATACTTTCAACCTCACCATTGAGAAGACCACGCTTGCCGAAGTCAAGTCCAAATTTCAGAATTTTTTTTGAGCCCAGAAGGAACATAACCATGTGCCGTCACATGTTCTTCACCAGAAAGCAACAGAAATCCGAGTCGATCGAAGGATTCCTAGCAGATCTGGAGAACAAAAGCCAAGATTGTGAATTTGGAACACTCAGGGAATCGCTCATCAGGGATATTTTCATTGCAAATCTGCATATGGATTTAGCGCATGTACGTCAGAGACTACTCCAGGAACCTGATCTGACATATCAGAAGATGCGAGAACTGGCAACAACACTGATCGTCGCACAGCAGGATGCTGAAAAAATGGTCAGTAGTTCCAACGTTGAAAAGTCAGAAAATGTCATGCATCTACGTCGGAGGAGCCGTAGTCGAGGGGATCGTCGACAGCGAGCTTCACCAGTCGGTCAGCAGGGTTCTGGCGCAGGGAAGTCTCCCAACCCTGAAAGGCGCTCGAGGACGTGTAGCCGCTGTGGGCAATCTCACCGCTACAAGTGCCCAGCGCAAGGAGTCAAATGCAGGTCATGTAAATCATTTGGTCATTTTGCTAAATATTGCTTCAAAAATAAAAATATCAGTCATTTAGAGTCGTTTAATTCAAGTCATAGTCATAATAATAATCAAGATTATTTTGTTGGAATTTTGAATAGTCATAGCTCCAGTCAAAGTCATAAGTCTAATTGTCATTTAAAGTCATATAACAGTCACTATAAACATGTCAAGTCAGCAAGCACACATTCACTGGACCACTTGTCTCCACCACCACAATTTACACACATACATAGTCAGTCACAGTCAGGGAATGATTCCGGTGATGACATTGGTGTCATTCCTGAGAGATCTCACCGAGACTCATATTGTCAGTCTGAGAAATTAATTTTCAAGTCATATTTCAATGATGATAATGGTGATAATGTCATGTCTGAGAGGTCTGAAAAGTACCTCGGTGATGAAAGCAGTCACCAGTCAGAGAAATCAATTCTCAAGTCATATTGTCATAATTCAAATAAAAGTTGTGATAGTCAAAGTGGGTATCTTAATGATGAGTACAGACACATGTCTGAGGAATCACCTCACACAATCACAACAGTCACATCACCATATCACAGTCAACAAGTCACATCATCATTTAGTCAGGTCAATACAGTCGAGTCAAAACATAAACATAACATTAACAATAGTAAACAGTCTTGGAACATAAATGTTAAAGTAGGTCATTCACAATTTAATTGTATCATTGATTCAGGAGCTGATCTTAACATAATGTCAAAACAAACTTTTGATTCTTTAAAACGTCAACAAAGTCAAATGTCACTTGTCAAATGTCACATAAATGTCACAGGATTTTGTGGCAAGTCTATACCCATTATGGGAAAAGTCAATATTAAATGCAATTTAATATTAAATAATAACACTGTCAGTGAAAATATAGTGTTCATAGTCGCAAATTTAGTATGTCCCAATGTCCTAGGTCTTCCTACTTGTGAAAGGTTAGGAATAATTAAAAGAGTTTTTTCAGTATCTAAACAAAATTTTTGTCAACAAATTCTAACACAATATAATGATGTTTTTCAGGGTCTTGGCTGTCTACCTCCTGTCTGTCACCTGAAACTCAAACCTGATGCAGTACCATGCGTGGATCCTCCCAGGAGAGTACCATTTGCGATGCTTGGAAAGCTACGCGAGGAGTTGGATCGCATGGAGAGCATGCAAGTCATTGAAAAAGTCACTAAGCCTACAGAATGGGTGAATAGCATAGTAATTACGGTCAAAAGTTCAGGTCAGTTACGAATTTGTTTAGATCCTAGAAATTTGAATAAGAATATCATAAGGGAAATTTATCCAATAAAGTCAATTGATGAGATAAGATCTCAATTAGTAGGAGCTGTTTGTTTTTCTCATTTAGATGCATTTTCAGGTTTTTGGATGTTAAGATTAGATGAATATAGTTCTAATTTATGTACCTTTCAAACACCATTTGGCAGATATAAATATTTAAGATTACCTTTTGGCATAAATGCATCATCAGAAATATTTCAAAGAGTTATGATGAATTTGTTTGGTGATTTAGAAGGAGTCTTGATATTCATCGATGACATTCTAGTCTATGGTCCAAGTGAGTCTATACATAATGAGAGATTACATAAAGTAATGCAAAGAGCTCGTCAAGTTAATTTAAAATTTAACAAGTCCAAATGTAAATTTCTAGTTTCTGAAGTCTGTTTTTTAGGTTATGTCTTTAGTAAAGATGGTGCAAGGGTTGACCAAGAAAAAGTAAAAGCAATTGTCAATATGCCTACACCACAAAATGTCAAAGAATTGCAAAGAATATTAGGTATGATCAATTATTTAGGTCCCTTTATTAGCAATTTGTCAGAAAAAACTCAAATTTTAAGAAATCTTTTGAAAAAAGATGCAGTCTGGTCTTGGGATGAAAATCATAATAAATGTCTTAAGAGTTTAATAGATGAAATTACAAAGTCACCGGTTTTAGCTCACTATAACCCCAATATTCCATTAGTCTTGTCAGTAGATTCGTCTAAGTCAGCATTGGGAGCAGTCATTTTACAAAATAATAAACCCATTGCTTATAGTTCAAAAACATTAACCACAACTCAGTCTAGGTATGCTCAAATTGAGAAAGAATTGCTTGCAATTCAATTTGGTTGTGAAAAATTTCATCAGTATGTATATGGTCATAGAGTCACAGTTCATACAGATCATAAACCATTAGTCTACTTATTTGATAAACCATTACATGATGTACCAGCTAGGTTACAGCGAATGATGTTAACTTTACAAAAGTATGACTTGAAAGTCATACATGTCCCAGGTAAACAAATGTTTATATCTGATACCTTGTCTAGAGCTGCCTTAAAAGATTATTATATACCAGAAAATGAGGCAGAAATAACTTGTCATGTCAATTTAATGTATTCAAATTTAGCAGTCACTAAAGACTACAGCACAAAATTGTCACAACATACTAATAAAGATGAAAGTTTGCAATTGTTAAAGAAATATTATTATGAAGGTTGGCCAAAAAGTAAAAGTAAAGTCAGTCAATTAGTCAAACCATATTGGAATATACAAGCTGAAATTCATGTCGTAAAAGATTTGTTGTTCAAAGGTTCAAAATTGATAGTACCACAGTCTATGTATAAGGAAATGTTGGATAAAATTCATGAAGGTCACCAAGGTATAAACAAATGTCTTAAATTAGCTAGAGATTCTTTATATTGGCCAAACATGTCAGGTGATATCAAAAATTTAGTAGAACAATGTCTTATATGTGCGAAATTCAAACCTTGTAACCAAAAAGAACCATTACAAAATTTTGAGATTAATAAGTATCCATGGCAACAAGTTGGTATTGATTTAATGTATATTGATAACCTTTCTTATTTAATTGTTACAGATTATTATTCTAAATACATAGAGATAGCTTTGTTAAATAAAAATAGTACAGCCAAAAATGTAATTACACATTTAAAGTCTATTTTTGCCCGTCATGGTATACCTTTGTCATTAGTGTCTGACGGTGGACCTCCTTTCCAATCTTTAGAATTCAAGAATTTTTTACATGAATGGGACATAGAACATAGTATTACTAGCCCATATCATGCACAGTCAAATGGTCAAGCAGAAAGTTCAGTCAAAATTGTAAAAAATATGTTGAAAAAATGTAAAGAAAATTCGTCTGATCCTTATATAGCCTTATTACAATATAGAAATACACCTAAAAATAATTTACCATCCCCAGCACAACTGTTAATGTCTAGGAATTTAAGAGATAATGTTCCAAAGTCATATAAAAAATTAAAACCAAAGGTTGTAAAATTTAAAGATTACAAAGAATGTGTAAACAAGAATAATGTCAATAAGTCAACATATTATAATAGAAATTCTAAGCCTTTGTCATTGTTGTATCCTAATGATCATGTCTACTTTAAAAGAAAACCAAATTATAATTGGGAACATGCCATTGTCAAGCAAAGGCTGGCAAATAATAGGTCATATGTCATTGAGGATGTCAATGGAGTTAGGTATAGGAGAAATAGAATTCACTTAAGGCATAAGTACTCTCCTATGCTATCCAACTCGTCGTCGTCGTCGTCATCGTCGCAGGGGAGAGAGGATGGTGACAGTCAGAAGGCTGGACCTCAAGAACTCTCATCTCAATCCTCAAGTAGTCAAATTGTCACACGTTCAGGTCGATTTGTAAAGCCTTCTCGTAGGCTAATAGAAGAAATAGATTAAGTATATAATTGTAATCTAAATTAAGTCATAATTAAGTAAAAACCTTTGTCTATCATAACTATGTATAATAAAGTCAATTTTTGTCAAGTCAGTCCATAGTCTTAAGTCTATTGTTTGTCAAGGGTTAATTTAAACTTAACAGGGGGGATGTTGTAACATCACTAATTAGTAATACTAATTAGTACGTCACTAATATAATAACTTCCGCTATGATCTGTCATCTGTCTTTTTCTATATCCTTGGTATGGGTCGACTATGTAACTGTGGTACAGTGAGTGAATGTGTGTTGTGAAATAAAACTCAAGTAACCCAAGATCAAGGACTTTCATTTATATTACAGTCTCCGCCATTAGTTTCAACCGCTTTTCGTGGGAACTTTTCGTGTCGTATCGACATCGGGCTATGAGAGTGAAAGAATAGTGAGTGCACTTGTGTCTGCGCAAATGCTTGTGCACTATAATATGTCTTGTCTCGTTATATATGAGAACAGCCGCCGTTGCCGAAAGCGGCCTAGGACGCCATTATTTTCAGGTACCTAACTATTATGACAACTATGCTGAACTTATTACGATGGACTTAAACTTAATTGTACCATAAATAAATGGAATTCTGAATGTTATTTTGATCCAGTTAAACAAAATACTTTCTACAGCAAAACTTACAAACTAGTCGACGCAAAAGAAACTTTACTATAATTAAGCCTTCTGATATTTCCTGTTCGAGTTGTTTGCAACTCGGCAGCTCGGAATGAATTCTAAACAAGAAGGTAATCAGGGCAGGACACTGCAAGTGTTCGCAAAGATTGCAGTACGTGCACCGAACACTCAATATTTGACGCAGTAAGCAGAGATAAGGATATGCAAGGCTATGTAAAATCTGCGAGATAGTGTATAATGAAGTTTAAAGGAACAATTTGTTAGTTTTTTATGAAAGCTATATGAAATATTATATTTTTCGCGGTTTCACCTGTACAACGGGGGAACTTCTTTTTGTATCCGTATAGTTAATATGGCCTGTCAGTCACATGATGTTAGTGTGACTTCTCAAATAGAGATTTTTTAAATTGACTTAGTAGTATCGAAGCCGTAGACTGTCTATGGTCATACTACAGAACACCAGGATAAATTAAATTATAAATTGTCTGATTCCATTTATGATTCAATTTTCCTTATGAACAAGGAATTTAATTGAAGCAGATTTGAATTAAACTGATAGTGTACATCGATGTAGACGAGGAAGTTTCCATAGTCAGTAAGTAGGTTAGGCTCTCTTTACGCTTGTCGTCGAGACTGGTGGACTCGGTCCAAAGATCGGGGAGTGTGGAAGCTAGATGATTCCTTTGCCCAGCGGTGGGGCATTATAGGCTAGCAATAATAATACTAATATCGTTTACTACGCGTACTACTACTACTACGTTTCGCTACATGTGTGAACAAAAGCTCGTGCAGGTTCACACTAGATGCGTACGCTGAGCGGCTGACTATTCTACACATAAAAGAGCTCAGTATTTGAACCCCCCAATCTTCATACATAACAGATGCTATGTCTTCCCAAGCGCATCTTCGTAAGTTTCTATCACTAGATTCTTCTGAATTCGCATTCCAAATACATTCTCTAGAATGTACTTCTGCAATAAACTTTTCGGTGTCGAACATCGCGAGGTGTCACGTGTCTCGTCTGTCCTCATTGAAGTTTGTTTCTCGAGCGGCGGAGCGGCGCTATTCGGTAACTGCGTCCGCGTAGCCAATCCGCGTCCGCCGTGCATAGTCGCGTAGTAAAATAATCGGCCACTGAGAGTCAGCGACAACAGACGACGTAATAGCGTATAGTCGGTTCGGTGTGAACAACAATTTCAATATATATGGAAAAGCAATAAACTGCGTAACGCGCGCTCACAGTCAGCGGCCGACAATACGTTTGGTCTGAACGATGCCTTAGACGCTTTATATTTAAGCACTTGATAGTTGTAATATTTTTTATCAATTTGCAAAATAAATATCATTATCATGTAGTTGTTATCCTAGTCATCACGTGTGCACTCTAGAATCTAAGGTTTTTTTTAGAAAATCAAAGTTTTTAAGCGGTCTGATACCGAACAAATACCACGAGCTCGTAACAACTATCGGCCGACTAGTGTGTTGTGTGTACCGTTTGAAGTGTGTGGGCGCTCTTATTTTTCCTCTTACCTACACGCAAACACTACTCATTGGAATTTGATGAAACATGACAATAAATACCTTTTTCATCCGAGTGCTGGAAGAAGTTGACACCAATGGCGACAACTAGCAATGAATTATAATAATACAATGTTTAAGCTTGTTAACAAACTTTATTGTTATTATAGTAGTTTGTATTTAGAGTTCGGTTATTAGGACTTCTGGTGGGTTGGGTCCGGGGTAGGCGCCGGTGGTGTCGTGTCCCCACAGCTCGATGTTGTACTCGAAGCCCTTGCCCCGCGCGGACACCAGGACGACGTCGATGACGTTGGTCCCCAATCCGCCCACGAAGGCCGGCGCTCCCCCCTGAGGTGGTCCGACCTCCACGATGGAGACAGAGTTCACCTGGTACCATTCGCTCAGCGTGTAGCGCAACCTTCTGGTGATTGCTTGATTGCTCGCAGATGGTGAACTCCTGATCCAACCTCTGAAAATACACAATATCCACTATTAGTCCACCAACAATTGCCGATATTATTAACTTACGATAAGTATTGTAAGTCGGTCCCCAACGTAACATTGCAAACTAAAACTGTCGAATATTGTACAGTCCATGTGCAACCCTGACGGACTGCAGGCGGGACTCTGGCTCACCTCAACATGACCCAGTCTCCCGGCTGGACTTCGCCCGCGACGGTGGGTGCGTTGATCGGCGTCGGTAGGACCGCCGCGTCCAGGCAGCTCGCCAGTGCCGCTAACAGCGCAACCAGGATATAGCTCTTCATGCTGAAAGTTCACGGTATTACTATAAACCATTTCAGATGATCTATATGAAATGAATCCACCAACCAGAGGCAACTCGCACTTTACTAGAAATATTGTTATCCTCAATTTATGCTACTTCTTCTAATAGACTTTTAAAATGTAAATTAAAACAGTATGCGTAAAATTGAGAACCTCCTCCTTTGCCTTGTGGGAAATCGATTAAAAAGTTAATAGGCCCTAATGCGTGGGGGTCTTTTATTTTGCATTTATGTTTATCGATTGCTCAAAGACGATTTGCAAAATAATTTTTTGATTGATCCTTCCTACCTTGGACACAAGAGAGGGTTGAGGGAATTTTGCGACGGTATGTGTTAACTATGTACCTCGTGCTTGGGCTTATTATATTCACATTGAAGAGAATTTAAAAGCTAAAGATAAAATAAAAAATAAAAGCAACTTCTAAACGACTGCTAAAAACTATTTTTAGGAGCATCGGCCTAGAAGTCCGTGCTTATATGCTTTGCTTTAGTGTTTTTAGAAGTTGGTTTTATTTAATGAAGTTTTGTTTCTCAGTAAGAAATAATAAATCAATTCACTCACATTGTCAGCGTATGATCCCCTTGTACTAACGTGATTATGTGCAAGATCCGCTATGTCGGTGTATAAGTAGTAGCGATGCATACCATCCGCATCATGATAAGATAAATCAATTCTATTTATCATCACTTTTTAGATTAAAATTAGTATAATCACTACTTACAATAGACATGATAAAAACAATAAAAATAAGGAAAAATGTGAATCACATGACATGACATATTTGTATATCCGCCGATGCACGGATGTATCAATCGGTAACTTACAGACTCCGTGCTGCTTTGCAATAATTCGAACCCGAGACCCCGTATGCAGCAGTCGCGACCACTAGATCAATGTATTCCAAGAAGCGAGAAAACCCGCTCAGAAAGCTAGTCTGTGTAATGATTTTAAATGATGAGGTGCAAAGTGCAGACTCATTTACCAATTTTGATACCTATACTAGTGATTTTTATAGAGAGATCTCAAAAACAGTAATTGTAACTAGAAAAATGTTGTAGATGTTAGAGTTTGGATTTGTCAAAAACAAACAATAATTAATTTTGAAATTTTAAAGTTAGGTATAAAACCGCAACACTTTTAATCTTACAGATGAACATTTCACGAGCAGCGCTCTGCATTTTTAACATGCACTTTCCAAATGACTGAATTGCATTACAGATGATTTCATATAAAAGTTTTTACTACCCATTGTGACCACAAGCTATAATGTACCCTATATTAACGGTTTAAGGTGTAAAATACAATGTAGATAGTAGATACCGAAGCTGTGAGGGAAAGATGTTTTAAATTCTGTCTGATGCATCACGGATTTCATAAATCAAATCAGCATGAGTTTCGACGACTGTTTAATTATATATTTTGTTAATTTAATATAATACTCCACACGCAGTGTGTGTGTGTGTGTGTATTTTCCTTTTTCACGTATGTTTTTGTTAAGTTGTATTTTTGTGTGTTTAAGTATGTGTTAGATACGCCATGTATTTTCTTTCTTTCTAAGGATTGTTTCAGGTGGGTTTCTGTAATAAAGTGTGATTATTTTGTCACTGGTATGTTGTTTTCCATTAAGTTAATATTTACATAAGTAGTAGGTAGGTACCTATACACAAGTGCGATTTATTAAATAATGCAAGTGTAAATAACTACTTCTAAAAAAAGAACGTGTACTTCTCGTAAAAAGCCACTTTAACTACTTTATTTCGATAGTTCCTTAAAAACATTGTGTGCGATAAAGTAGCTACTATGGAAACTTCCTCGTTTACAGCGATGTACACTATCAGTTTAATTCAAATCTGCGTCAAATAAATTCTTTGTTTATAAGGAAAATTTAATTATAAATGAAATCAAATAATTATGATTAAATTTTCCTGGTTTTCTGAAATATGACTATAGAGAGCCAATCTGTACCGTTTAGGACCCCCAGAAACATAATATACCTAACATAAGAATGCAAGTGTAAAATAACGACGAAATCATGAATTTTATTTATACCAGGGTTCAGGCTTTAAATGGGCCATAATTTAAATACATTTTTGTAAGTCCCAGTATACCTGATTCTCTGAACTTTTCTATAAGTCAATTCGCCACAAAAGCGTGATAAAAATGTTATTTTTTAGAAGAACAGGATTTCAAACAAACACTTTACCGTACAAGATAACAAATCCACCAACAATTATTCGATAATTCCTCACATCTATTTGACCCGGATAGCATGTCCTCAAGTGTACAAAAACCGCTCATTAAAAGCAAACCCGAGCGATATTTAGTTCACAGATCCGCCGTGACAATGAATAAGAGAGCGTACGGTCGCAGCATCCATTGATCTGTGCAGCATCTGCATCAGGTTTGCGTAATCAGTCGCTGAGCAAACTGAACTGTTTTTGATCCCAGTTTTATTGCTCGCCAGTTGCTTTGCTTTTGTTAGAGAACTATTGTGAAATGGAAGGTGCTTCAAGTTTGCGAGAATGTTATTGGAATATGACAACTCTATATTCATACGGTACAAATACGATACATGAAAGCATAGCGTTCGGATTAGGTACATTATAAAATAAAAAAACCTAAATAATAGACTTCATGAAACTGAAATACCTACTTTTATTCCAAAATTGTCATTATCCGGAAATGCTTAACCGATTCGAAAAATTATATCACAGCTACACTATCCCAATGTGTGCGTCTATATTAGTTATCTCATTACAGGAAGAACCCCCGATACGCAGGTGAAACGGCTAGTATTTCTTTAAATACTAATAAATAGTTCCTTTAAACTTCATTGTATACAATATTGCAGGTTTTACACAGCCTTGCATATCCTTATCTCTGCTTACTGTGTCAAATATTGAGTGTTCGGTGCACGTACTGCAATCTTTGCGAACACTTGCAGTGTCCTGCCCTGATTACCTTCTTGTTTAGAATTCATTCCGAGCTGCCGAGTTGCAAACAACTCGAACAGGAAATATCAGAAGGCTTAATTATAGTAAAGTTTCTTTTGCGTCGACTAGTTTGTAAGTTTTGTAGTTTAAATGAAAGCTGTTTGCTGTGGTTTTGCTGTGGAAAGTATTTTATTTAACTGGATAAAAATAAGCGTGGAACTATCAGAAGTCCATCTATTTCTCGTTCAATGTTGATCATTAGTTCAGTGGCTTTATCGTAAAGCATAATTTATTTAAGGTTTAACAACTATAAACCTAAATACCTACTTCGTGTTCAAAACAGATCATAGTGCGGCAATCATTTAAGGTAAAAACCGCATGTTTAGAAAATCGTAAAAAGTAACACAGTGAAACTACTTACAGTATATGTTGTTGTTTCCTCATCACTCACACACATCACATTAATATTATCTATACTTATAATTGTCGTAATAGTTATCTACATGGAAATAGTTCTAGGTACTTCACACAAATGAATATCTTGTAGTATATGGTCGAGGATTATAACAGTTCCCTTTGATGTGTTCCACCTCCTTCAAAAACATAGTAGCTTGACAAGAGCACGTCGACCCATAGGTGAGTAATGTATGGGAGGGGAGAGGGGACGCAACGCTTTGCGGTTACCATATAAATAATGTCACACGGTTTTAGGTCAAGGTTATGGTAGTTTAAGTGTAGGTTTATTTTTTGAATTGTTTTTGCTTTAGAATAGTGGATAGATACGTTTCTTAGGCCTGGCTGGATAGAATAACTCTATCCGGCCAGGCCTAAGAACCTTTAGATTAACTTAAGTAAAATAGACATCCGAATTGCGAACGTCCTCCTTTTCTGGGAATTCTTACTAAAGATAAAGTACTGAGCTGCATTACAAGAAGTTGGCTAAGTTTGTCTTAAATATTTTCTGTCCATTCATCAGTACAACTAAGCCGGTGCTAGCAAAACTATGTAATTATGGGACATGGCACATTATAGGTTATGGCACATTATAGGTTATGGCACATTATAGCGGCACCGCAACAGCACGGCTCCACACCAGCATTTAAGTTGTCATTCAATTTAGTGCATTAAATCGTGTATATTATAATATATTTCGTAATCATCATCCTCCGAGCCTTTTTCCCAACTATGTTGGGGTCGGCTTCCAGTCTAACCGGATTCAGCTGAGTACCAGTGCTTTACAAGAAGCGACTGCCTACCTGACCTGCTCTAAATTGAATGACAACTTTAATGCTGGTGCGGAGCCGTGCTGTTGCGGTGCCGCTATACTGTGCCATAACCTTATATCTGCAGACATCTATGAATAATATACGTACTCTCAAAAATTAAATGAATGTATGAAATAGAGCTCTGAGCCCTGACCTCCTACTTTAGCAAAGTGCATACTGGATAATTTCATCTGGTATAACAAATACAAGTTTGAAACCACACGGTCATATTAATATGATGCGGTAAGGATTTCACTGTGACCTAGTTATATCTGGCTAAAATGATTAGGTAATAGTATATGAACGAGCTGAAATTTCACCTTTATTAAGAGCTTTAATTTTCGGGATACAGTGTTCGAAGTACCTAAGCATCGATGACAAAATGAACTTACTTTTGAAGAACCACTTATACTAAGTCTTGGTCCAAAGTCATCAGTTTCGTACAAGGTCATCAAACTCGTACGAGGTCATCAAAGTCGCACGAGGTCATTTAAAACATCACATTTTTTTTTATTACTTTTTAATATTTTCTAGGGGAAACAAAATGTGAATTTAAAGTTTTCATATTTTTTGGTATGATAAAAAAATAATATTAATTAAAGAATACAAAAACGAATAGAATTCATAACATAATTTCGTTAGAAAATTCGTCAGTTAGTTAAGCTGGTGGCAAGTTCACAGTGACCCAGATTACAGTGCAAACTAACGTTATTCCGTGATTTCATTTTACGTCATTAATTTAATGTGCTTAATTGCACGCTGATGGTTAATGTGCCACTGTGAGAGGTCACAGTTATGTTACGTTACAGTTTCACTTTCAACTTTAAAATCAACTGATAAAATACCAGTTTTTGTTTTAATCACATTTTGACAGAATTTGATCGCCTAAAAGTCTGTTAAATTGAAGACCTAGATCATTTTGTTATAAAACGTGGTCTTAAAAAGTACCGTCTTTAGTGCAAGGTTTAAATCATCGTCTTAAACAAAGACTTGCATATTTTATTAAGAACACTTTAATAATTAGGTAACACAAGTTTCAGGCCCTCAATTTGATGACCTTTTTTGGTTAAGTTTCATGTGATAATTTAATCTTATCGTCATCAGCATCATCATCATCATCTCAGCCATAGGACGTCCGCTGCTGCTCATAGGCCTTCCCTAAGATCTCCACCTGTTGGAGGCGACCTGCATCCAGTCTTCCGGCGACCTTTATAAGGTCGTCTGTCCACCTTTAAATATTTAATTTAAAAATCTTATGAAGAATTTCAATTACTTGGTGCACTAAAAGACATTGATGATTGCAATTCTCCAAAAGCACAAAATACATCGCTTGTTCGAAGTACTGTAGTTAGAAATCCTATTACTTTGGACGAAGTTTAAAGCAATGTACATCTATAGATAGGTACCTACTACATTCACATAGATACTACTAGCAGGAACTGCTAGTGCTGATCCAAGACGTTTGTGTTCTCTTACATAGAGATGACGTTCTCTTATCAAATATATTCGCAGACCTCTATGTACTCCTATGAACTTACCTGGTACAGTATAGGTATGTGTGCTTTTGTATACCAATATTATAATAATGGTGAAACTTATAGTAGCCTCAGTACATCTTATGTCTAGCCTGCAAAATAATTAAATTAAATACATGTAGTATGTCGTGATGTATTTAATTTAATTATTTTACAGACTAGACATGTAGTATGTAGTGATAAAGGTATTTAATTTAATTACTTTGCAGGCTACAGAAAAAACAAAAACACCCATAACATCTCCTTAAAATCCGTTTTAGAACTTACTTATCGACACCCAAAAACAGCCGTTCGAAGGCCAAACCAGTGAACATAAATAATAAAATGAGAGGAATGGTCCACAAATAGATTACGTTACTGCAATATCCGCAGACCCTCCCGTGGAACACCACTTTATTTCCCTCCCTAACCTCTCTCCCCTCCTCCCCGACCCTTTGAATGGATCAACTTAAGAAGCAAAGGGAAATGACGTATGTCCTATTTACTTTGCATTACTATAGTTCGGCCATTCAGAGAATGCGTTCCTGACACGTCGCGATTGAACTGACGACGTAACTACATTCATTGATTATTGATATAATAATGTTGTTTTAATGCTCCTCAATTGTTAAAACGGTAAACAACCAGCAAAAATATTTTTATCGTAACTGCAACGCCATTGCAAAGTTACGTCGTCAGTTCAATCGCGACGTGTCAGGAACGCATTCTCTGAATGGCCGAACTATAAGTATTTTTTTGAAAGGGTGCCTTCAGGAAATCCGTCAATAGGTTTTTTGATCGAATCGAAATTTTAATGGTGTTCAGGGTGTAAGATGAATCCCACCCAAAACAAAAATGTGAAAGGCCGCCAAGTTCGATAATATGGGAATGCTTCGCCTATAAAAGAAGTGAGATCTGAATAAGTACCAAGTTCCATACACATACCTCAGTTAAAAATAGTTACTTTTTAATGATGTTACTTGGCAAGTTTTCACACACCTTGTGATAAACCTACTAAACGCAATGAATCAAGTATTTAATTTTCTATTAAAACTTGCCAAGTAAACATCATTAAAAAGTAACTATTTTATGGTGTTTTGGGGGGTCGAATTTGGCCCGAAATGGTTCGTGTAATATAACCCACGGCCGGTGTGTCGCTTTTTTTTGCTCGAACTTGGCGGACACACTGCCGTGTGTCTAGATTGTATAATATAAGTAAGATGGTGAAAGAATCGAGCGTAGGCTATACTGTCACGCGGTTCGAATCGTCATCTCTCGTATCGGTAGTTGTCAATTGTTTGTGTAAGAGTTTGTTGAACCTAGCGGAAAATACGCCTGTTTGAAAACGCTTTAAAGTGACACGTATTAAGCCCCCTCTAAACTTGAATACCACTATTAAAATCATAACAATAGTTTTTTATGGTGACAATACGAAACCACTAAAACAATTTTTACAATAAATAGGGAATGATTCCATTATTGTATACGACTAATATTGACTATGTGTGCTAAAACAAATGACTTATAACCAAACAAATACATATAAATAAATGGTTTAATCAACACAATGAATTAGCTAACAATCTAAACATAAGGCTTAGGACAGACGATATTAATCATAATAGCAACAAGGCAGTGTAATGATGGATAGTTTATCAGACACAGATCGCTCGCGATATATTACGCGCGCGTGAGAGCAGGCGACGTGACGGTATAGGCCTAGCTTATTGATTTATACGTAAGACGAGGCCCTGCGTTTGACATCTGTTATGCTTTACGAAGATGGGCCGTGTATTATAATATGTCTTTTGTTTATGATTTAGTTTTCTGGATAAGATATCTGGGGCAATATGTTTCGCTTGTAGTTGCTGTGGAGTGTGTAGGCACCAGTTTTTTTTAGGTAAAATGTTTTTTAGATCACCTCTACGACTATTTCCCAACTGCCATTTATAAATTCGTGTGTTCATTGTGATAAAGTGAAATAACTTAAATGCGTCTATTTAAAGCCTTTGCTATTATTAGATCTCACAGCAAGGAGAATTCCGGTCCTTCAAAACAGTACCCTTATAGGTAGGATCCCAAGGCGGAGTCCCTTAGACTCCGCTGACGACACCCGAGGGGCGCATGGAGGTCCATTTGTAACGGGAAACCATACGACATGGCCATTCAACTCCCATGGCTGGCTAAAACAACGAATATATCAAAAGGGGAATGTAATATGTATGTTTGTTTGTGGGACTTTGAATAGAATTAAAAATGGTCGATGTGTATAATTTTTGCCAAGCATAGCTTTGTAGCTATAGGACCTATTCAATACAGTGTAGGTAAGCTTTTATAGAATTTGCACCAGCAGATCCAAAAGAGTAGTTACTATTACACTATTATTTTAGGAATATATGTGGTACATAATATATTAAATTGCACGTGTTATATAAAATACATTTTATTGAATAATATACATAGCTGACGTTGCAAGTTTAAACCAATTTATATTTTTTCACTACCCGTATTGACCGAACTCTTCAGACTATTCGAGCATCCAATAAAATGTATTTGAAACTGAAATAAAAGTGCAAAGGTACGATAAAGTAGAAACGAATGCGTAATGAAGTGGTCATATCTTTGATTTGTGGATCGCTAGCCAGATATCTGATATTGTCATTGTTTGTAATGTTCACAGAAAATATCATGTATTGCGCATTTACACTAGGTATATGTTTGTAGGTTTGCTTGTGAGAATAATCCTTCAAGCAAAGGTTTTATGTGATGAAGTTAGCAGTGTAATCGAAGCGCCAAAAGATTGGTGGTCGTCACATAGCAGCTTATATGTTTTTTCATATTTTGGGACAAGGGTGAAAGCACTGACGGATGACATTATAAAATAACTATGCTACGTTTTCATCTAACCACGATTTCATAAAATAGAAAATTAAATTCTCTTCACGCCAAGGTACAAAGACTAGAAACAATTGACATAAAATTAGCAGAAATAATTACTGTTAACAACCTAAGCATTATTGTTCGTACCTAACACCAATCCCTAGCTTTAATTATTAACTTGTATGTCTCTGACCGACCACGGGACTACAGAGTCCCGGATTTTTGGAAGGCGAACGTGGGGCCGAAGCCAACACGCTGAAGCCCTTTTGAGACAACTTTAATGAAATGTCGACACAAAACCGACGATTATCCCCGTATACACTATAGAAATGTACCCAAGGACAATCCCCGGTTCTGTGCTAAACTATTGCTAACTATGGATGAAAACTACTTGGGCTATTGTGATGGGATGCTAATGGACTAGGAATGGGGAAACTACGGGAACTATGGCACCTGCCGATGACAATGTATTAAATACATGTTAAAATGGCAGGTGGAGACTCGCCAACTCACTTACTGGGCCCCCGGGAATCAGTCACTGAAAAGCAACAAGAGGGCAACAGGGACATGAGCGGCTGAGAAGGGTGAGGATACCTCGGCGGACTTTAAACGCAGATCACGCGCTCCCTGTGGGTCCAGCATCACCGGCCCACTCGCCACTTACCACAAGGCACCTACCCTCCGAGCAGGACTAACCTTGCTCTAGCGACTCCACTCTGACCGGCCGATGAAGGCAAGCCAAGAGGCGGGAGACCTATCCCCCGTCATGCTTCACTCCGGCAAGCCGGAGGTGGGGGACAGTATACTCTCCCTGGAGCACTCGGATATATAGCCCCGCGGGGTCGCTACTCCCCGTCATCCGCCTCAGATGCCCTGCGGGGCGCTTTAATTATTATTATTAACAAACATCAACCAATTAGGGGCAACACATTTGGAACAGGTTAAGTTCTCACGAGTAGGTCTGTGCGACCCGGTAGGTAAGTACCAGGAAAATTAAAGGTCACCAGTTTTACCAAGACCTAATAAAATGAAAATTATTTTTCTGTTCTCGCTTGTTCAATTGAACAAAATTAAAAACACAACACACACAAAAATATTACAATATTTTTAAAATGTAAATAGCACTTCATGTTATAATAGTATATATAGAATAAGTCTTAGCTACTTTTCGGCAACGACAGCTACTCACCTACTTATTTCAACAAAATGCACCCTACCTTCAAAAACATGTCAAGAACTTAAGTTTCCGCAGTTTCCAGCACCCGGGACTTGTCGACGTTCATAAATAAAGACTTGACGGTCTAAACACAACATGTTGCGACCTGTCGGCACATCAACACCAATTAAACCGTCCCTTGTCTCACCCTCCAGGCCAAATTAAATCTAGCTTCACCCCGTGGACAACCCTAAAGTTTAGCAATTATAAAAGTTTAAAGTGTTTTTTTGTCCGTTCCTTGAGAAACAGGCTGTCTCCTTATCGTTATAATACAGGGGGACACTTAATCTCCAGTCATAGCTCAGAAGGGATGCAGAGAATGGACGTTATATATCACCTACTTGCCGAGGGTTGAAAAAATTCTGGTCGTGAATCATCGGAACGCTCCGTAACGTTTCGGAGTATTTTGTTCTAGTTAGTGGGGCGTGCAAACAGATATTGAGACAATAGTTACGAGTCTATTCGAAGCTTTGAACGTGTATGTAATTTTACGCCTCCGTTCTCAGGAGAGTAAACATCATCTTATTGCTCTTCAGAGCGTAATATAGAAATGTGGCCTGTATTATTTAGGTAAACGTTTTTCTGTTGTCTCAAGAACCAGTCAATGATACGAAAGCCTCGTGTATATTGAGTGCTTTGATTGGAGCTCGCTCTTCTGATTGCCAAAACATTTTATGCTTATTCTGGGAAAACCGAATGGTTTTATCTCAGGCACTAGTCTATCACGCAATTAATGCTCACTCGTGTAGACAATCCTAAGAATTAAGAATTAATATTATCGCAAAAATACTAGCTTTATTCTTATCGTTGGCAGTTTATTTCGTGTCCTATATTAAAACATATGTTTTAGAGGAAAAACTACTTCATTAGGCGGCCAGAACAAACTCGAACAACAGCTCGTATTCAGGTAGGTACGCTGTTTATACGTGCATTTTCAGCTGGCTTTGTCCGCAATGTATTCATGTTTTTAGGAATGCTATGCGTGGGCGGCTAATTAGTTGGCAAGTAACAGGCAGCGCGGCGGGCGGCGCCAGGTGATGTCGCTATGCAGAAGGTGAACTTCGAACCCGGTGCGGGATTGTTCGAAAGAGATACCGCGGCTCTGGTACATAAAAGGCCTACGAAGGAACATGAGGGGTTTTAGTCAGTAACAGTCTGATACTCCCTCACTGCTACTAACAAACAGCGGGAGGAGTCTTGGGTGATGATTTCAAATCGGAAAACAAAAAAAGGTGAACTTCGAGTTATATCACATGTTAGTTCGATATTTAAAGTAACGGTTAAAATCAATAAGTTAATTTACATTCGTTAATATAATACATACCTATATACAAATGTAGCTAGTTACGACCTTGTGTGGCCCTGACAGTTTTCTCCTCTGAAATAGTTATTTCTAAAACATAAGTACAAACTTCTAATAGACGGACACTTTACTACACGACAAGAGACTCGACCCTTGGGAAAAGGCTAGGCAGATGGTGACTTTATCTGACTCTAGTATTTTGTAAAGTGGGTATAGTTATCGGCACGAATCTTGACCTCTGACCTTCACCTGCGCAGAAGTAATTTATTGGGTCCCTTTTGTGGTATGAAGTGAGGCGCAGGGGCGGGCTAAAGCGGTGATTGGCCCGCAGTGCATCGCGTCATAGCTGTCACTCGGGATTGGTTCTTTGCTAATAAATCACTTCTGCGCAGATGTAGATCAGAGCTCAAGATTCGTGCCGATAACTAGGTATATATTGATAGAGTTTCTATATAAAAACCTATTAAAGCCACCTTTCATAGGTACCTCAAGTTAAAGTCAATAAAAGTTTGTTTCGGAAGTAAGTAATTAATAAAACGACATAGTTGTTTTATCCTAGTTTTTTTGTGCTCTAAAACTTAAAAACTTCCAATCCCAGATTCACAAGCAAACATTCTAAGATGCAAATTGAATCGCCCACCTTGTAACTATTCGACAGTTGCCAGAACGCAAACTGCACTCACACATCTTTTACAAACTTGGAATAAATTCCCTCGAAGTAACCTGAAGAGTTGCCAACTACCCGCGTACAGCGATGAATTTTATCATACATATACAAATAAGTTTGATGGCTTGTTTGAGAATAACTTGTATGAAGTTGTAATAAGTTGAATGTTTTGTTTGTTTGTTGCAATATGCATTTAAGGTAGACATTTTGATTGAAGTAGATTTAAGTTGACAGTGAACAGAACACACACTATAACACAAATGATCGTGAAGAGGTGACAGGGAGCATCATCTACTTTCTGTCACTGAGTGCATACGACTCAATCCATTAGCTTAAGTTTGAAATCTGCCTGTTAAGCTGTTGTGTGTAAGGGTGCTTATATAAAGAAACAGGTTTCCGGTATAGACAAAGCTGTACGGGTAGGGACCGATCAGTGCAGGTATAATATTTCAATACAATCCTATTCACTCACTTATAAAGAAACAGGTAAACAACCTGTTTCTTTATAGGATAGGAGAAGGAATAGAGAGATAGATGGAGAGGATAGGGAAGAATACGATTGTATTGAAATATTATACCTGCACTGATCGGTACCTACCCGTACAGGTTTGTCTGTACCGGAAACCTGTTTCTTTATGTAAGCACCCTTACTCTTACAATTTTTTTAAGAATAAAAGAACGACGATTCACAAAATGCAATATCTAATTTCTAATCTTCTATCATCCCTGTGCAATGGCTGCTCGCGGACGCCCAGCCGCAGCACTGCGGTTGTTTTCATACAGCAAACAGCGTCCAGCGAGTCCAGCGCTGCAGCGCTTGTTTGTGAACCAACAACCATTGAACACCCCCGTGATTGTGTCGATTGCAAAAATTTTAACTGTGCCAGTAATTTCTGTGCCTATTTCAATGTTTATGTTGTTGTTGTACCTACTGTGATTAATGTTTTTGTAGAAGGAATAGATATTTTCTGATTTGTGGTAAATTAACGGTAGAACAGTTGAGAAAGGTTCATGTAACTTCAAGATATCTACCAAAAAAAGCGCAGCAGGGAACTAAAGTGTTCTAAATTCAAACCAAATGAATATACTTTTGTAATTAGAATACAAGTTGCCTATAACAACACTCTAGTAAAAAAAAAAACATAAAGAAAGGAGGTGGTAAATGGTTTATTTCCATTATAGGTACGTGTTCTGTCTAAAACTGATTACAAAGGTGCCGACTGCATTACTATCTCATAGACTTTTTGGCGCGTACCACAAAGAAAGAGGGATATTTGCAGCTATTTGTTTTCCTGTAATTACAGATCTCATTTAGTTTTTGCGTCTCCCGAGCTGCTGGAATTGGATCCGTCTTGGTGGAGCAAGCATTGATTGTTATACTAATGATTCTTATTTGTAGTTTCACATATAAATAGTGGGTATTTCTCATAGGGATCATAATAGCTTTATGAATAGGTGAACATGTGGGACAGAATAATTTTATGTGGACTATTTTCATTACCTTAGGTACTAATTAGCATTTAGGTAGGTTTGAAAAACAATTGTAAATTGACACAGTATACTATATTCATGTGTACCTATATCCAAACGATATTTTTGTTTATTATCAAGGCTTTTTTTATCTAGAAAAAAATAACAATAAAATAAACAAAAGAGACCCAGTAACAAAGGCACATGCAAGCGTATGGGCAAGCAACATCAAACCGTGCACTAATAAAGTATAGAAATTCGATTTCCCTACGGAACCCGGAAGTTTGTAAGCAAGCAGGTTCCGCATCAGACCATAAACTAGACGAATTATAGATGAAGAAGTTAGTGCTGAACTCCTAGGCTTCAGACGTGAGCCTACAAACTATGTCACCCATTATGACATGACTTTTGTATCAAACAAGAAAGCCTTGCTGGGCTGACGGTCAGTTGTCCTGTGAGAATCAATGCACTCAGAACATTTGCTGACAACGTCACATAAATTGAAGTTGTGGTGTTAAGCCTGCATCATTTTTTAAACTTTAACCATGATTGCAGATATTTTGTTTCTTGTAGCTGATTCACAGATAAAAGAATATATTTTTTTACACATCATCATTTTTTGACACAATTTGCCTATCGTATTCATCATAATTTACGATTTCGCACCATTTACTTTTAACAACAACCAAAGTATATAATATACTTGCCGTCCACTGGTCAAATTAGCGTCTTGGCAACTGAAAATGGTTCGGTTATCGCTATAGTAAGTTTTTACAATTTCTGTTTTACTAACTTTAGTCGATAATATTTACATTGGGACAACAGGGTCAATATTGCAAACTCGTGCTGATTATTTAAATCCAGTTGATTGTGTTGTTGCTCCGCGACTGAATAAAGAAAGCTATGTTGATCTCCGTGAGTGCATAGCAAGAGCGACTCGCGACATGACAGTTGAATATGAAGAATTAATGAATCTACATATTTTTCCTAATATTTTATGGTACGGATAGTAACGCCAGATACCATAATTTAATTGAAGAATTTTAATGAACATGCATTTGATAGTTTTCATTAAATTATTTTAAAAATGTTCAATTTTTCTTTTCTTTACGCAGTTAAGACTCGCAATGGTTTGTAACATTTCCAATATTTATATCACATCTCTTATTGTACGGGAAGGAGATTTTTAAGGACTCTTTAAAAATGTAACTATATTTTCTTTTTTTTTTCTAAAAAAGGTAAGTTGCCAATTAAAATTCTACTAACAACCCCGGTATTTTGCAAATTGAAACAGTTATTAATGATATCAAGCGATTGATCTCGAGTGCTGCATCATTTATCATAGTACGACCCTGCCCTACCCATGGCTGCATGGGGAACATTGAATAGTAATGGGGTAGACTGTACACGTACGCCCATCGCCATTAAAATAACATTTTAATCAGTTGGTAACGTATAAGTAAATTGTACGTTAACGTTATTTATTAATCAACCAATTTGATTTAAAAGTCGATTTGATTGATCGTTTACATAAGTCATTCTCCTTCGAGCCTTTTTCCCAACTATGTTAGGGTCGGCTTCCAGTCTAACCGGATGCAGCTGAGTACCAGTGCTTTACAAGGAGCGACTGCCTATCTGACCTCCTCAACCCAGTTACCCGGGCAACCCGATACCCTTTGGTTAGACTGGTGTCAGACTTACTGGCTTCTGACTACCCGTAACGACTGCCAAGGATGTTCACATAAGTCATTAACACGACAAAAAATTCTATAGCCAATGTACTTACAGCTACAAGTCTTGCACTAGCTTCCGTGGGAACTACACAATCTGCTCACCTAAATATAGACTTCCTCTATAAATAGGCTAAGTAGACCTCTGAAAGATTAAGTACTTCGAACAGGACCAGTGGTTCCCGAGATCAATGTATTCAATTATAAACTTTTACCTACCTATCTGCCTGCCAATCATTGATTTTTAGCCAAACGTTTTAAGATTAAACAAAAAACATCTTCTAGTATTTTAACATCAAAACTAAGCCTCAACTTCGAATATTCACAAAGCCTAGTTATTAGACAAAAAAGGCAGGTTTATCTTGTTAATCTTAAAGTAAATAGATTAGTGAAAGTAGTCTTACTGGTCGTAATTCTTTAAGCGTCTTTAACTTTGCCCACGCAAGTTAACTAAGCCCCGTTGTATTAAGATGCTGGTTTTAATAGACTTGAACGTCAGGTTGCGGGCAGTGGAGGTTGCTAAATATTTCCTTGGTATTACTGACAGATTACACAAGAAATTAAAATGCGGTGTTTAAGAAAATAGTGTTAAATATACAGCAAAGATTCTTATGTTTTGAAAAATCTTGCAGATTGTGTTCTCCATGTTAAGTTTCAGTTTTTGCACTTGCATTCGCTTCATATGGATAACCGATTAAGGCACCTGTGTATTCCCGTGCCTGATTTTCCAAATATATTTACATCATATATTCTCAAAATAAGATTATCTACCTGTTGTAAAGTGAATTGAGATTGTAACTAATTGTAAGAGGTCTGTCGTATAAATACAGTTGTAGCACACATCCTAAACTACTTTTTAAGATACCTTTACTGTTATAGTTAACTAAAAATAGATACGTAAACATTCGGTGTTAGCTAATAATTCTTTCAAATGTCATTCTCTCATAGCTTGCACATCAGAATGCGAGTGGCGGCAAGGCTACAGTGATTTGTGTGGTTTGTGTGAAACGAATGGAATAGAAAATGAGATCATTCCGTCTTCCGCCACGTTTTACAATAACTCCTCTTTTTATAAACAAATTTCGTCCTTATTACGTAAGCCTTAAGGGCGAGGGTACCTTGAGAGGGCAATAGTAAAAGTGCTCTTTGATTTAGTTGCTAGTTTCCGAAGTCTGCTGTTCTCATTATGCCGGCAAATCCGACTTATTTTTTTTTATGTATTCACGTTTACCTCAAGTATGGAGGCTTTTCTTTTACTTGAAAATAAAAGCTAGAGAAACTGAGTAAAAAAATAATATAAATAGTTCCAAATTTAAAAGTAAATCAATCTTAAATATCAATATGAGATAGGTAATCAAAACGATTCTTAGCACAATAAAAAATCAAGAATCCAAGAATCATGAGCAAATCTAATCTTTGTAGATCTTTGTGGATTTTGCCGTGGGGACTACTTACCGTCGTATGGTAGCCAAAATCTGCTCTAAATTTTGTAGTGAGGAAGTTTCGGACAAATTTCAGCCCCTGCAGCTAGGTTACGGCTCGAAAGGGGGCTGCGAGGCTGCCGTACACGCCCTGTCGACCTATCTAAATCATGGGAAAGGAGATGTCATCCTGAAGGTTGACATCAAGAACGCCTTCAACTCGGTGAATAGGGACACCTTGCTGGCAGAAGTCAAAAAAGAAATACCCAAAATTTACAGTTTTCTTTGGCAATGCTATAGATACCCAACAAAATTATTATATCGGAACAACCTATTAGAATCCGCTGTTGGCTGTCAACAAGGTGATCCACTCGGGCCTGTGATTTTTAGTTTGGCGATTAACCCAATTATTCGGCAGCTAAATTCTGAATTTAACGTGTGGTATCTCGACGACGGGACCCTGGGAGGCAACAGAGATACTGTTCTTAATGACTTAGTTTTCCTAAAAGATAAATTCCACGACATTGGCCTCGACCTCAACCTTTCTAAATGTGAACTTTTTATACCCGCCTCGACTGACAGACAGACTATTCTTCAAAATTTCCTCTCAATAGCTCCTGAAATTAAACCGATAGACCAAAGTTCTCTTTGCCTCCTTGGATCGCCTATACTGGAAGATTCATTTTCGGATTTTATTGAGAAGAAAATTCAAAATTTTAATAATGTTTCGGAAAGGCTACTCAAAATTAATATGCATGCAGCCATCACCATCATACGGTACTGCTGTTTTGGACCAAAATTTACGTATAACTTGCGTGCTTCCCATTTATGGAAGCACACCAGCCTTTTGGACAAAATCGACGAAATTATACGACATACACTATCATCCATTTTAAATGTGGCCTTGGACGACAGAGCTTGGTCTCAAGCGACTCTTCCCATCCGTATGGGAGGACTTGGCGTCCGTAAAATTTCCAGTGTAAGTTTACCAGCCTTTATTTCCTCGGTCCATGGCACTGAGAAATTGATCAGGAAAATATTACCCACCACACTGGCCAATTTTGAGGTGCCAAGCCTGACTGAGGCTTTAAATGCTTGGAAAGTCGCATGCCCGAACACCGACTTACCCGCCAACCTGTCCTCCCAGAGACAGTGGGATGAGCCGCTCTGCAGAGTAATACGGAAAAGTTTAATCGATACGTCAATTACTTCTGCAGAGCGAGCGCGCCTACTGGCTGTGGGTGAATGGGAGTCGGGTCTATGGCTTCTTGCACTTCCGTCCTCAAACACAGGCACCATGTTTGATGACACCACCTTCAGACTCGTCGTTTGCCTCCGACTAGGTGCTCCATGCTGCTCTCCTCATCGCTGCCACTGCGGGGAAGCTGTCAACAGCCTCGGTCACCACGGCCTGTCGTGCAGCCGGAGTGCCGGCCGCATACCACGACATGCCAACATAAACGACGTGATCCGTCGCGCTCTTGTTGCCGTCGGCGTGCCAGCCGTACTCGAACCAAATGGCTTGGCACGCGACGATGGCAAGAGACCAGACGGCATGTCGCTATTTCCGTGGAAGGTGGGTAGGACTTTAGTGTGGGACGCGACATGCGTCGACACTCCTGCGCCATCTCACCTTCCCGGAACTGCATGTTGTGCTGGCTCCGCCGCTGCACAAGCAGAGAACCTCAAGCGGCGCAAATATAGTAACCTTATATTCAAGTACATGTTTGAGCCGTTTGGGGTTGAAACTCTTGGGCCGTGGGGTCCGAGAGCCCGCCTTCTTGCCAAGGATATTTCCCAGCGCCTGGTTGACACTTCACGGGACCCAAAGGCTGGCTTTTATTTCGCACAGAGGTTGAGCATTGCCATCCAACGTGGCAATTCTGCCAGCCTTTTGGGTACATTACCCAGTGACAGCGATGAGGAACAATTTTTTGATGCACTGTATTAGTTTTAAGTTGTATATATATATATAAGTTTATTTTATTTTATTTTCAATTAATGTAAATATATTGTGAATAAATCCATACTTTTAACCTTTAACAGAAGTTCACCTATTTACATAATTGTGAAACGACCAGAAGGACCAAGTTTGCTGTCAAATAAAATACCTAATTGTTATATTTGAAAATAATATTGTCCTGTTATTAAGTCAACAAACTGATATGATAACATTAAATTAACTAAATCACATTATTCTACCTAACTAATATACATATTTACTAAGTAAGAACGCACTATGTAAAGCAAACAAAATTACAATTTACGCTAATAAATCCAACAAATACAGAATATCATTATTTTGATTTAATTCAGTAAACTAAATTATTTCAACGAGTTATTAAAATGTTCGCACGTATCAACTAGGTTTGTACCGAAATTAACCCTTGTGTGTCATTGACCTTACATTTTATGGCTTCTGTTGAATACAAATGTACACAAAGGCTTTTGTAACTTTCCGGTTAAATAGTTTCATAAGTCTAAAATTACCACAAAGTGTGAAGCTGACGAGAGTTACTATAATAACTTACACCCACATTATAACTACCAAGTGTGAAATTATAGCTGTAGGCTAAATCTTGACCAAACTATCTAGGCCTAGGCTATAAGTTCAGTAGCCTTAACACAATCTAGACACAAAAACATATCGTTTCCTTCATAAACAAATATCCAACCGCAAAAAACAAACTCCAATCGTAGATACAAGAATGAACTATCAAGCTGTCACTTTTGAGATAACTTTTAAACCTAGATCTACTACATAAAGTAAGTATATATGGTGAAATAATTGGCCGTCAGTCACAGCGTCCGAGTGGCTTGTATGAAAAATGTGAAATAAAAATGTTGGTTCAGATTGCACGGGCGACCGGCGACCGACGCTCGTTACCGACCGACGTAAGGCAGAAGATACGTTCGAACTTCTCAGGGAAATATCTAGTGGTGCGGAGTTTGATTTTCGTCGATATATCTAGGTGACTTGTTAGATTATTTTTAGGTATTTTTTATAGTTTCAGAATTTGTTGAATTTTATCAAGTTAGTTGGTAAAAAAAATCCCTGAACACACAAGTCAATTAGAATATCAAAGGAAAATCAAACTACACATTTATGGAGTTTTTGACCTAGTGGAAAAAGACTACTTAATTATCAAGCTATCCATCTTGACTCTAATAACTATGCACCGGTATATTATTTTCATCAATTCAATTCATCAAAACATATCGAACACGAGTCTAAACTCCCTCCAAACACAGCTTCAATCAGCGCTCCAATCACTCAACGGCAACAAAGCAGGTGGACTGTTTGAGGTCACTTTGTGTTCCATGGCGCGCTTAGTTCGTCTCGCGTCAGTGTCAAGTGCACAGAGCGCGCATTCGACCGCGACCACGGCGGGTAGCGACCGACGGGTGCTTGCGACCAGAACCGGTTGAGGCCGGTTTTCACTGGCCAAACGCTTTGACTCGTTTATAATTAGACGTTTGCTCTACGATAGGGGTATTGATTAGTTTTCATGGAATCGATTGTGATTAATTAGAATCCAGTTTGTGCAGTGCAATTTAAGTAGGTATTGCAGTAAAATTGTGGTACTACTGAGCCGATTTTTATAGGTCTTTTAGAAAATTCCTTTACCAATTAATTGATGTCACATTATTTCAGAGTAACACAGACTACTTTATTCCGGTTCGGGAAGTGCGGATTCCAGTGAAAGAAAGGGAAAGATGGGAACCAGATCACAAAATCATGTTTTGACCAAATTAATTTCGTTGAAGGTTAGGTATTAATCAGTCCTTGGTCATGGCTTTCGCAGTAGGTACCTCTCTTGTGGAATTCTAAATTCTGCTTTTGGATTCCAACTCAACGCCAATTACTGATCCGATCTATATGTAAATTCCTGAATACATTTACAGTATGATTTTCTACCCACATTTTATAAATATACAAAAAGCAGTAGCAAAATACATTATTTTGAAAGGGCAATGAACGATAAGGAGAGTACAAAAATAGTTTTTGATTCAATATTTTCAGAAAAATATTATGGAGCTGTGACGTCCCACATCCTAACATATCATGAATACAAGAAAAATATATCATTTATTTATATTACAATCGCAATTGACAATAATAATGTTGGCAAATAAAATAAGAAGTATTGATGTCAAGAATGAAAAGAATATGCGTAGGTGATCCAACGATCGCTTGACTTATTTTGTTGTTTCTAGTAATTAGGTCCGTCAGGCAGATTCTTTGTTATTAGAATATACATATAGTTATATTAATAGTTTGTCATTCTACTGCACCTGGTTGACCTACATATTTTTGAGAAAACATCGCTATTTTTTATATTGGCCTAAGATATTTCTTCAAGGATAAACTTTAAGTTTGAATACGAATAAACATGGTATTAAGTCCTTTTACACCAGGTTTAATGTTCACCTTATCACTACAAGTTGGATATAAATCAAGAATAAGTTGTTACTGAAATTCATAAACTTGACAGATAGGTACCTATTTCTTCCGCAACTTGGGAGTTTACCTAATACCGTATCCTCACCAATAGAGTTAGCGACCACTTGACCAACAGAGCACGTATAATAATCATAACAAACTCAGATGAACAAAAACAAACAAGCAAAAAGCTAAAGCTCCCCATTCACGCGACAACAGAACAACTTACAAGTTTAGGTAACGCGAGATGATACGCCGGTCGCCGTCGGAATCGCAAGCAGCCACCAACTGGGGCACGTATTATTTGAGAGTTTGTCGCTTGCAAACTTCCTTGTTGCCGCGACAAAGACGCTCGACAGAATTACTCTACGTGCTCTGACGCGCTGTGAATAGCAACTATTCTACTGATAGACGCGTGATCTTTGTTTTGATGATTATTGTAAGTGCTATTTAATAGATCTGTTTCGTAAGATATGTTTAGACGAAATCGTGAGTACCTGAAGTTTGTACTGAGGTGTCAAAGTAAACTGGCTAGGTGAGGTGTTTGTCTGGACTTTAAGAGACCTTGAACTTTTGTTTGTTTGCTTAGATAGAGGTGTGGATTGTAAATAGATAAACCCACTACTACGAAAACTTACCAGTGTTTTGTTTAGCCAATTCATTAATGTTTTGTTTATATTGAAATTTGAAACAAGCAAGAAAATGCAAGCATTTCCAAAGTATAATTAAATAACCCTGTCGAAGCCAGCGTAACATACACTCAAATATTAACACGAACTTTAATACAATCCGAATTTCAATACTTATCTTCATATTACAAGAGGTAAGCGCAAATCCGCGTCAAACTCCGCCATGTACCCCAGTTACATGTTTTGAACAATTTCACTGCGGATCCGGAGTTGGGAATTATTCCGTTACCGGGATCCCGGAGTGAGACCGTTCGGTGTAGTTTGTTCCCGGATCCGGGATCGTTTCAATGTGCTCGGCAAACATGGCGCGCGTAGATTACATGTTGCAGCTAAGCATTGTTTGGTACAGCCATTGGTTGGCGTTCATTTTCCCGGTACACGCTATTATTTATTTATTTATTGAATAGCCCGTTGGTTATTTAATCTGACCGAATATTTAAGTGAAAAAAATATATCGGTTTTAATAGATGTAAACTATTGGAAACGTATACGGTTGTGTGAATGAAACGAAATGGTTATTGTTTTTTTTTTGTCAGAATTATTATAGTACAAAGTTTAAATAATTCCAATACACGCTACTGTCGAATCTAATTAGAATGAAAACCCACAATAGCTCTGTAAGTCTTAAGAGAATATTCGGCTAAACGCTTTAAAATCACATCCTAACCCTCCAGTAATCAAATTACAGGTAAATAGCACGCAGAATTACGCGAGATTATCGCTCGAACGTGATTATTAGTTCAGTGTAACCCTCCGGCGCTCGCAGTCACGTAATGGGTTGAATGTGGTCTGTGAGACCGGCGGTGGAAGGAATGTTATCGCGTTCGCTAAGACACGCACAGGTACAGCCTAATGACCTTTCATCATGTCATTTTTTTCTTCATTGAAGATCTATTGAAATATAGATCCACATTTTTGGAAAAATCAGGTGAGAGTATATTAAGATTTCTTCGAGTAAAATAGCTGTCGAGTGTCAAATTCGTGTATTAGATCTCTCGGGGCGCAGGTTACCCGGGGTAGAAACTAGTGTTGGACTATTTGATATTACAAACGCCAAAATAAACCTTGATACTGTGACACTAAAGTCAGTAATACTATAGCTTTAGTACAAATAGTAACATATTTAGATGTAGAATAATTTAAATTAAATTGTAACTCCACATAATTTGAAGGCACAATTATTATTTCACAAAATAATTATTTGTTTGCGGTTTTACGTTACTTAATTGCATGTTATTTTCGCTAATTGTATGATGTTAAGTAGTTACGCAAAATTGATGCTTCAATTTCAATTGATGTCTGTAAATTGTTTGTTTTAACCATGTTTGATGAAATATCAGAAACCTGTTAGTAGATACATTTTACACGTATATAGAATCTGCAAATATGGATATCAATATCAAGCTCATACAATGCCTAGCCGACCTATCTAGCTTGCAAACAATCTCCCTGCTACATTCGTAGCACCGCAGCTACGCAAACCCAGATGCTACGCCGTAGCCAGCGCTACGAGGCTACGCTGACACGTTCGTGAAATAATTGGGATGCTGGATAATCCGCCGGATGTTTGTGATCTACAGGAATTTAGATTATAATATGGATTATTACTATATTTTGGAAATAGGAGCTGCCTTGTTTAATATACTCTCTACAGTATGGGATTTTGGGGTAAATCTACATTTCGTAGATTCGAGTTTGTATGAGAAAAGTAAAAAAAAACGATTCGACCTCTCATCAATCATTTTGTGGTCAAAATAAATTATGAGTATGAAATTAAATTCTGATCGTTTACTTTAATTAAAAATGTGTATATCGTTTCTACGATTTCAGAATTAATCCCACATGAGTGCATTTCTTGCAAAGTATAAAATGACAACTTTAATCGTAAATATAAAATTTTAAACGTAAAGCACTGCAGTTTAATATAGCGTATCATATTCAATTCTAAGAAATTAGAGAAGAGTACATACAGAATTAAAATATTTTTATTTACTTAACAAATAATGTGATTAAGCTTCACAATCATCTACATTTTTTAAAGTTATACTAAGATTGAAAAAACGGTCTTCAATTATTTGATCCCATCAAAGTATTTCTCAAACTGCTGCCATTATCTGTAGGTACAGTCAGGCACAGTGATGCTAATCCCGGGGCGCTGATAGCGACTGTGCGCGACAGTACTCGGCTAACTTTGATCCGCTGAGATAAGTAACACCAGACGTTACTTGCCCCTACTTTAGATTATCTGCAGCATTGATATTTCTTTCCAGGATCAAGATTTCTTCATAAATCTCAAAATTGGTTCACATCCAGTCATAGAACTTACAGAAAAAACTTATTTATTTATCGTGTTGCTCATTCATAAGTACTAAGACTATTTATTCATTACTTCACAAAAACAAGTAGGTATAATAATTACAAAAAGTAAAGTCATTAGCGATATTAAACTTACCATTGTCATTTTATTTTCTAAATAAAATATCATACTACTTCCTCGTCATTACCTAGACACCTACCTTACCTAAACCCACAATGAAACCCTGTCAAAACTGAGAATAGGTATTTTAACAGTGATTTAACAAATATGAATTTGAATTTTGAGTGTTTCTATTTCAATTTTCGCTACTGTACAACCCACAAAACGTATTAATTTTCAAACCAAATCAAACTATTACAATCAATCAGTTCGACACGAGTTAACTTTGATCAAATAACCAACTGGACACGTATAACCCAATTATCAATTATGTCCGTAACAGTTACAAATGTTATACCTAAAGTGTGGTAATAACGAGGTGACCCAATAATAACGTTAATTCTAATTTGCAAACTAATGCTAATAACTGTTCGTACGTTTGTAACTTAATTATTTCGGACCCTATAAAACTTTGGACGTGTCTGTAATTTAAATTATTTAGTTAGAAAAGGTTTTAGAGAGAAACTGTTGTAGAATCTATGAATATAGTATCAGTATTCTACTGTCCCACTGTAGAGAACTTACAGGTCTTTTTTCACCTTAAATTAAGGGCTCTTCGCATATTGGGACAAATGTAACATTAATATAACGTTTGATACAACAAAAGGATTTAAATAAAAATTGAATTCAGCCGCAATAATAATTATCAACGACTATAATAACAATAAAGTTTGTTTGTGCAATTGACATTTTAATAAAACTGTGTACACATTCGTAATTTATTTATTTTATTCGTTTATCCTATTTAATATTATAAATGTGAAAGTTTGTAAGAATTTATGGATGTCTGTATGTATGTAGGTAGGTCGGAATATTTTTAGTTTTTCACACTAAAACTAATCGATGGATTTTGTTGAAACTTGGCATTTATAACGCTTATAATTATATGGAGTGACAATAATCAGTGATTTTTTACAGCTGATAGTTGAATAATAAAATATTTGAACATGTTTTATTGCTAAAGAATAACAAACCAACGAACAAACTTTTTGAGCTAAGTGTACCCTCTGTAATTATTATTCTTGTTATGTAAGACTGTGAGAAACAGCTAGTATTTTATGTGAACTATCATTAATTACAATGTACAGTCCCAAAAGCCTGTATATGATAAACAATGTTGAGATTCATGTTAAAATAATTTCATGTAAATTGGCAGGGTAATTACTTATGTTTACCGAACACGAATTATTATTTAACAAACAAGTAAGTAGGTTAGTAGAATAATCGCTGGAAGTTTTGAACACTAGGATAACGTTGCATTCTGCATACAATTGTACTGCAACAATCGCCTTCGCTATTTGGTTAGGGTTCAACCTTAGACCATACAGCCTACCGGAGTCGCCAGGAGTTACACGGAAAGGACCGGTAAGCGCAAATAATAGTGATAGTTCACGATAAATATTTATAAACACAAGCATAAACTAGACACCCACATTATACGAGTACTGGCTGTTTTTCCGCTGTTTCATCGGCGTCCCAGGAGAACTTCTTGTCGTACGCGGATAAAATATGTAGACCCTATGTCTCTCGGGGATGGTGTATCTTTCCATCAGTATTTTTCTAAAATCGGTTGAGTTGGTTTGGAGCCTTTAGGGTGTAAGCAAACCAAAATAAAAATGTTTCCTCTTTATCATATTAGGATAGAAGTACAGATGACCGCACGGCAATGGCGTCTCCAGTTGGTTAAAGTTTCTTAGGGTTCAACGTACAAAGATGTGATAGGATTCATAAATATTTGCACGTTATTACATGTTGCTTGTTGTCATGCACGCTGAGCATTGCGTTGTGTGGGAGTAAACAAAGCGTGGCGTGGTGTGTGCCCGTCGATGTAACGGATTGTTATTGATTGTCTGTCAAATGGTGTTGAAGATGTGTTTATAGCTATTGTCGTGTGTTGATTTCTGTGCTTTGAATGACGACATAAAGTGTGCTGTATGGTGTTAGTGAGGTTAATTAAGATTGAGTGTACAAGTGGAAGTATTTAAGATCAAAATTATAAAACCGAAACTTCCCTTTGTTTTAAATTCCACCCAAAACTTTGGTACCATAAACCGCTTGAACTATTCATCTCTGAATATTTCGCGGCCCAAGATAAGACAAGATAAACTAAGCGTTCTAAAACTCGGGCTATTTAGCTAATTCAGTGTCTGAAGGGCACAATAAATCAAAATGACGTGAACAATGCTTGGAGATCGGGACCCTTCGGGGCCCTTCGTGGGCAAAGTTGCCGTGCTGATGGAGACGAACGGATTTGAATACGTAATACGAGAATATTCGAATTTTGATTCAAGTACTCGATTTGCCAAGAGTGAAGTAGTTCTGTCGATTTGGTTTTTTCTTTTTCTTATTTAAAGGCAAGCGTACTAGCTGTTCCCCGCGGATCCATCTGTGTCCCGAAGGAACTACTTTCTGCACCGAGTAACAAAAGGCTATGTACTTATGTCCTTTTTCAGAATTTGACTATATGTAAATAAATCGATTTCCCTATTAGTTATGGCATGAAAGCACGATAGACTGAATCGATGAATTTGATAGTATCTATGACATCACTGAATGTAAAGCAGTAAAAAAGAAAATTATACATTGTTGATGTTTTTCAGAAATATTTTTTACTCTACATATTAATGTAGTTGGCTATATGATAACGGGTCCCGACTATACGTCAACTAAAATACGGCATCACCGTGATAAGTTACAGCTATCAGTTAAACGTTCGGATTAATGTTCTATGATTACAATGTGGGATTCATATTATGTGAGCTTATTGTAAATGTGTTCATAAAACTGACACTTTTTACTTATATATTGTACTAATAATGTGGATTAATAGTTGGGTTTTGACGTAAATGGGACAAGAACAGTTGAATTTCAATTGTTACTCTTTAGTTTTATTCTTACTCTTTTACACCTTATGTAAGTTCTTCCTTGTAAAATATATGTAAATGATATACCCTATCTATTAGCACCGATTAATACTCACAAGTCCTCGCTACATAGAAATCAATCTACTCTATATTAAAGCACGTTAACATTCAAACTTAATTCAACTGTTTTCATGAAAATGATGTTGTCCACCTACTTATTTACTGTTTTCAACTAAAATCCAGCTACGTTCAAACAAAATTGTTTTCCACACACTAATACATTTAACCAGCTAATAGTTAATAATAAATTAGCCACAGTCCATTTTCACGGAAATTCTTCATTAATAAATCATTGTGACAGTCGGTAAACAAAATCCTAATCATCAACATATTCTGACACCACAGGAATGAACCAGTCATAATAAAATCTATACAAATATTAAATAGCTCAAGAGTTTGTTTGTGTCAGGCACTATCTAGAAAGGCTGTAGGCTACTTATTATCCAGGTGCACGAAGTAATTGCCACGGAACATATAACCCACTATAGTTCGGCCATTCAGAGAATGCGTTCCTGACACGTCGCGATTGAACTGACGACGTAATAACATTCATTGATTATTGATATAATAATGTTGTTTTAATGCTCCTCAATTGTTAAAACGGTAAACAACCAGCAAAAATATTTTTATCGTAACTGCAACGCCATTGCAAAGTTACGTCGTCAGTTCAATCGCGACGTGTCAGGAACGCATTCTCTGAATGGCCGAACTATAACTGAAGCTAGTCTATACATATAATAAATCTGTAAAAAAACTGTGTCTGTACATTGAATATATTTAAAAAATAATAATTGGGTGGGGTTTAGAAACAGTAATGGAGCACAAATCCAAAAAAAAAATTCTGTCTGTATGTCTGTATGTCTGTATGTCTGTATGTCTGTATGTCTGTTTGTTTGTACACGCTAATCTTCGGAACTACTGAACGGATTTCAATGATTTTTTCTTTGTTGTATCAGTATTAAACCTGGTCAACATATAGGCTATAATTTATCTTCGAAACTTGAAGACCTGATGCAGAACACCAACAGACCAACAAAACTATAAGAGATACAAAAATGGTGCCATGGCAAAAATTGTTTCATATGATGAGCATTTTCAGCTGGGATAATAAATTTTAAGATCTGGAACACCTGATGTGGAACCCCAAGAGCCCAGCTTCTCTGTACCATATACAGGTATGACGTTTTAGCAAAAGTTGTTCAATTTGATAAGCACTTTCTATTGACTTATACAAATTGAAGATCTAAAACACCTGATGTGGAACTCCAGAGGCCCAGCTAGACTATAGCATATAGAGGTGTGACGTTTTAGCAAAAGTTGTTCAATCTGATAAGCACTCTCTGTTGACTTATAAAAATTGAAGATGTAAAACACCTGATGTGGAACGCCAGGAGCCCAGCTAGACTATAGCGTATAAAGATATGAAGTTTTAGCAAAAGTGGTTCAACCTGATAAGCACTCTCTATTGACGTATATACATCGAAGATCTGGAACACCTGATGTGGAACTTCCAGAGCAATACTACACTTGAAATGTATAGAAATGAATGTTATGAAATAGGTGGTATGGTGAATCAAAAAAAGTAATTAGTCCGTCTTTTAGATAATCCTAAAATAATGGTCACGTATTTTTTCTTTTTCCTTCTCACAAACAAATAATAACGAAGATATAACACGCTTGAATTTTGTGTTAAGTCACTGCTTAGTACAAATTTTACATACCTAGACGTGGCGTCACGAGCCCCCACTCTCCGAATTTGTTGCGTTATATCTCATTATTATTTTGTATGTCTCTTCCAGACCTCGGGACTACAGAGTTCCGAATTTTTGGGAGGCAAACGTGGGGCCGAAGCCAACACTCTGAAGCCCTTTTGAGACAACTTTAATGAAACGGTGAAACAAAACCGACGATTATTCCTTTAAACACTAGAGGTATAGAAATGAACCCAAGGACAATCCCCGGTGGACGTCGTTAAAAAAAGACAATCCCGGTTCTGTGCTATACCATTGCTAACTGTTGATGAAAACTACTTGGGCTATTGTGATGGGATGCTAATGGACTAGGAATGTTGAAACTACGGGAACTATGGCACCTGCCGATGACAGTGTATTAGATACATGTAAAAATGGTGAAATGGTAAAAATGGCAGGTGGAGACTCACCAGCTCACTTACTGGGCCCCCGGGAATCAGTCACTGAATAGCAACAAGAGGGCAACATCGACATGAGCTGCTGAAGTGTGAGGATACCTCGGCGGATTTTAAACGCAGATTACGCGCTCCCTGTGGGTCACTTACCACGAGGCACCTATCCTCCGAGCAGGGCTACTAACCCTGCTCTAGCGACTCCACTCTGGACGGCCAAGCCAAGCCAGAGGCGTGAGACCTACCCCCGTCATGGTTCACTCCGACCGGCCGGAGATGGGAGACAGTATACTCTCCCTGGAGAACTCAGTATATATAGCCCACCGGGGTCGCTACTCCCCGTCATCAGCCTCAGATGTCCTGCGGTGCTTATATCTCATTATTATTGTCGTTATTATCTCAAGAGCCTTTATCCCAATTATGTTAGAGTCGACTTCCAGTCACGATGCAACTGAGTACCAGTGTTTTACAAGGAGCGACTGCCTATCTGAGCTCCACAACCCAGATACCCGCTCAACCCAATAATGACTGCCAAGAATGTTCAATGACAGCCGGAACCTACAGTTTAACATCCCCTCCAAATAACGGTCATTGGTATCCAAAATATACGTAGAAAGTACATACGAACTTAGAAAAGTTGCATTGGCAGGTACTTGCCAGACCTGGAATCAAAGACGCACGCTCATACTTGAGAGATTGGTTCTCTACCCACTAAACCACCACGACTTCCACTAAGTCATCACGACTTGGTCATCTCAGTAACATTTAATGGTTTTTAACGTATTAATACGTGTAATATTTTTGTCACACACAACTTAAATGCGGACTAATTAGAATCACCACTTTTATCCCTATGGTCACGTCTTTTGCGGTTCAGTTCTCAGCGTTTTGTTTAGTCTGCTGTGCTTTTGCCGTTGAAGTACAAAAAATAAATATATGGAACGTTTCTAATGGCTATGCGTATTCCGTTGTTTTCAAGTCAACGGGCCCTTAAAATTCAATATCAGACGGTTCAGATCTTTGATTTTGCTGACCCCGTAGTCGCTGGCATAAGGGACTTTATCCGCGTACGAAGTCGCGGGCAGAAGCTAGTTAGTAATAAATCAGACTAACATAGCACCATAGTATCATTAATAAATAACCTGACAGCCGGTAAACAAAATCCTAATGATCCCCATTTTGGAACCACAGGAATACCAATGACAATATATATGTATAATTAGCATAATTTCTAGTGTGCTCCCAGCGGATTAATGTTGTGTAATTAACCCGGGATCGGTAATTAGGCCAGTGATTACGGGCAAAGGTGCCGCCAGTGAACACTGTAATCGCGTTAACGTCATATTGACGTGTGGCCACGCTTTTTGATAGCGGCTAATCACGGAATCAATAGTAACGGGAATCGTACATTGAATTGCTTTGGAAATGCTCACGAATTCCGTGGAAATGCTGGTTTGGTCTAATTTGAGGTTGAGCAAATATTTGAAAATAGAGACACAAAACTTGCGGCTCTTATGATGAAAATATACAGGCATGAGCTTAGACTATTATGTTAGAATTAAAGGTTGAAAAAGCCAGTAATTTTGTGTAGGATCCTTGAATCAAATGAGGAAGTAACCTTGTGTCCAATAGACAGTAGATATTTTTGTTAAAAAAAACTCATAAATTGGCGCGTAAAAATAGCCAGCTTTGATGCTTGATCCGTGAGGATATTGTTGAATACAAATTGGACCGGACTTAAATTACCTTTTATACAAAATTACTGAACAATTTTGAGGTGTTTTGTAAACGGCACGTGTTGCGGCTGCCAATGTATTTTGTTATGTTTTATTTTACAAACGCTTATTGAGTGTTCCAAGTAATAACGGGGATCGTTTTCAAAACTGCTTTTGTAAACCTTATATATTTATCCTGCTTTATATTTTCCTTATCACAATTAGCAACAAAAATAAAAATAATATGAGCAAGAATTACCACGTAAAATGAAATTTTCGCTATAAAATACAGAAAAAAGTTAACGATCTCTAATTTAAATTGTACCCTTAAATACCGCTGATCACAGCCTCCAAGCCATTACTTATTCTACGAAAAGCGAAAAAATAAAGCGCTTTAATAATTGGTAATCCTATAATCCTTTAACAGCGTTTCTTCTCACTGACGTCACAACTGCCTAATGTTCTTTCCTTACCTTTGACTGGTTTTAAAGAAATTTTCCCAAAGATAAGGACATTTTGACCAGAAATTACTAGGGTTGCCTCCTTGTGTTACTTGATTAAAAACTAGTCAAGTGCATGATTATTTGTAGAAGGGTTAAATGATACTTTCAAGCCTTAATAATGCTGCAACATTTTTTGTTAATTATTTATTTATTTATTTATTTATTTAGGCACACCAACAACTTATTTACAAATACTTTCACATATATAAGTTTACTATTGTAATAAGTCCTGCGTAAATATGTTATTTAACGGTGCGCACAACGTTCAAATTAAAAATAACTTAAATTAAACTAAACCAAACTATGCATAACAAAAATAATAATAAAAAAAAAGAAGAAGAATCGATAGAGGTAAATGACAAGGTACTATTCAAATTGGTCAATTTTGTGCAAAATTTAATTTATATGAGGCATTTACATTGCGCTTAAAGAAGATGGATCAAAATTGCCCCACGTCCTATAACAATGTGACGTATCTCAAAAAAAAGATAAAAATGTTAAAAAAAATATGGCATACTCTCTAATTTATTTTTTTCACACCTTTGTGACAGTCGTCACCTAGCCCTAATTATTATCAAATCATATTAATTTATTTTACAAGGCGCCACGATGACGGGCCTCTTAAGAACACATTAACTTTCTATTTTATGGATAGGGATATTTGACGGCTGACATGGAGTGCAATAAATACTTAACAAAATATTTTAAGTGTCTAAAAGTTTCTCACAGCAAAGCAATCAAACATCTGCTAAGCAGGACTTACAAGCCGTTGCCAACCGTTAAGGCAATTAGGACCTTGAGACAAAGGACTCAATATTGAATAGAAGTGCACATGTGCCAAATCCCAAACGGACCCCGATAGCGATGCTTAGAACAATTGAGAATATGTACAAAAAGACTAATAAATCTATCTTATAACAAATAGACGAATACGCGAAACAGGACCTTAAGAATAGGGTGGAGTCAGCGCTGAAGGTGGGACTTGCGAGGATGTAGGAAGGGATAGCAGGCCACAAGGGTTTTCAGGGAACTGAAGCAGGGACAGTTGGTCCTAGGTCGCGCAGTAGGCTAGTACTCTGACCGAAATTAGGAGACGCCTCATGGAGGCTAGAGCTAAGTTGTGAAGTAATAGTGAGTCATGAAAGCCAAGTGAATCTAAGAGTAAGTGATGGTGCATGACTGGGTGAGTGTTGCTGATAGTGCGGGTGAGTGTTTATGAACGTTACCTCAGGCTGAAATTATAACCCATTGTATCCATGATAACCTTCTCAATGCAGGTATAATACTTACCGACGCTTAGGCGTACTTCTACTATGATGTGATCGAGCTGATCGAATCAATTATATACCTTGCATTCTATGTTCCAATCTGCCCTCACACACTCAACAGCTTTAACATTAAATAATGGTACAATGTACTGGGCTTCGGCCAACACTCACAATTGTCATCTCGGATTTACCGAAGTATATGCCTCTATCACTCGTGTCTCGAATAAGTACAACAACGCCAACGAAACTATATCAAATTACGCCTAGGCGTATCATTATCTTTGACTTCTCGGACTGATCGTCACGAGCATATGCCTTGCAGTTGTACTTGTTGAACGCGATGTGCACATCCAGTGATGGGGGGCTCACTATATCATACCAATACTATTAGGGACCATGACTCGACGGGAGTATGATGAAGACGACTCGTGCCGGCAAGCCGCGCCGCAGCGTCACGATATCCAGTCCTACATAGACTGCTAGGGACCGTGACTCAAATATCACGGAGCAGACGTTATGCGAGCCGTAGGCCACGCCGTTGTTAGACAAGGACGGTCGCACGGAAGTGAAAGCACGAAAGCCGCAGCGTCACGACTTGGGATGGCTAGGGAATCCTGGAAGGTTGACCTCGCGTGCTTCAGGAGCACATGCAAGACATTTTGTGAGTTACGGCTGTTTGATTAATAGATTCACAAGAGGCGATATTACAGTACCATACTTATTTTATATACTGTCTTATTGGAAATGTCCTTCCATTAAGAATGACTTATATTTCAACTGGGTTATCAGAAACGGCGTTGTACTCATCTGTATAATACATAATGTAGGTCCTTTCCATTCCTTAATCCTCCATTATCACTATTTGCTTTACAAACATACCCTGTCACTACCCAGTGTTTGTACGCTGCTCTCTTTCATTGTCTTCCTTTCCAGTCCTATCCCCTAGCTTGTATAAGTCGGGATAGCACTGATACATTTCCACATACAATATCGGTGGGAGAGTGACCAGTAAGGAGACGAGCTCTACAGGGTTGCGCGGAACAGGAGGGGCGCAACCCCTTCCCCCTCAGGGAAGCCGATTGTAGTTATAATTTAGGAAAAACGAAAATTTTTACAGCCTAGGGTTATCGTGGAACGGTTACATTTGGCGCTGCGTGACCAGGATTCTCGTCATTAAATGTACTGATTCACTTCAGTACAACGAGAATAAAAGAACTAAATCGGTTACTACACAAAAACACAACGTAGATTTGATTTCATACTTATGGTCCTTGACGAGGCATTACGGCAATAAAACAGCATTGGGTTCGATTCCCTGTGATTTTTATACAACGTGATGAACTGTGAGTTCATATGGCGATGATTACGGTTACGGGTTCGACTCCCTAACTGAAGTGTTGTATAAAACGAGTCATAATTACGACGGATTCTAGTTATGGGTTCGATTCCCTAACGAAGACCTAGACTCTGGCTAGAGGTGAAAGATGATGCAAGAATTAAGAGTTAACTACGGTTATGATTTACGGTAATGGGTTCGATTCCCATATGTCCCAAGGGCGTGAACTGCATATCCTTATGGATGGATTAATACAGTTGGAAATACAGTTGTGGGTTCGAGTCCCTAACAAAAGTGTGCAGCCTAGAGGTATTTATGTATGTGGTTTTAAGTATGAAAGAAATGAATATGTGAAATACTAAGATAGAAGAAATGGGCAGATGGCTAGAGGTAGGATGTTGGTTCTGAAATTTTGCTATAAGCGTAAAACTGTATAATGGCAATAAGCGTATTTGCATAAGCGTAAGGATAGAATTAGTGTAAGAATACTGAGCGTACTTTAAAGAAAATAAACGTCATGGCTGTAAACCCCGCTTCTATATAAGTATATAACGACGTATATTTTCCCGATTACATTGCGGAGAAGGCCTTCTAGAAATTACACTGGAGTAGGTAATAATACAGTTACACACCCACAAATTTGCCGTGGACTAGGGGCATGCGCTTATAAAATACACATCTGGAAGGCAGAACCGCATTGATAAATCATTGCGATATCATTTTGTCACAACCTTAGCACTTTGCTTCGGTCTGTGTGGTTAATACACTAATCTATATTTTTACACGAGTTCATAAAAATATAATTATAATTACTTTTAGTTTAACTGACGAACCGACAACTTCCTCTAGGTTGTATTTACGTGTGATTTAAATATTCATCTTTGAAATTTCTTCACACATAGGAATCAATATATTGTGTGGCTATTTGTAAAGCCTCTGTCTTCTGTAAATAGATACTTGGCTGGTTTTGTTTTAAATTCCAGGACACTAACAGACTTCATGTACGAGCCTACACAGTTTCGACATCATTTTTCTGCGTCGCTTGGGTTCAAAGTTTCATCAAAATCGTCGTGCGCGTACGTCGGCTGATGTACCTACGTACTAGTAGCCCTAGTGTGGATGCAGTTGCGAAGCTAAGTTTTGAAATTATTTAAGTTAATCGATCCTACTAAATCATATTCCAGCAAGTGGAAATTGGATCTATGTGCACGTGGGCTATCACAACTGTGTGTATAGCACAGTGTATCTTTTACTCACAGAAATATGTATATTGGCATTTGCACTTAAATCGGTTGAAAAAAATGTGCACTAAATTAATGCTAGTTCAATGTTCTGTCTTATTGGCTGATTAACTGCCTCGTTGGTCTAGCTGTCGCTAGTGCGGCTGCTAAGCACGAGGTCTCGGGTTCGATTCCCGAGTCGGGCCGAAATCGCTTTGTGGGTTTTAGAAGACTTTCACAAAGCAGCCCGGAGCCTGGAAGCTGGTGATTGATGCACCCGTGCATCGGAGAGCACGTAAATGTCGGTCCTGCGCCTGATCTCTCTCCGGTCGTGTCGGATTACCGTCCCATCGGGCTATGAGAGTTAAGGAATAGTGAGTGCACCTGTGTCTGCGCAAATGCTCGTGCACTATAATATGTCCTGCGTAGTTGGCTTATCTCCTTACATGAGAACAGCCGCCGTAGCCGATAATCGGCTAGGAGGACATCATCATCATCAGTTATTGGCTGATTTACAACCTGCTCTATCCTCTTAGAATCGGAGGGGGGTACACCCAGTTGGAACAAACTTTTCCATTCTTATAAATGAATTGCATGGCAATATTTGGATTAACTTCCAGTTAGAATCAAATTCTAATTAGTGTGCGAACTATTCCAGGGTAAAAATGCTGCGATAGTTACCGACATAACACGATTTGATTCGCGGCGATGGAGAGGCCTAAGTTCAGCAGCTGTAGTAGGCTATGTTGATAAGGGGAGGTAACGCGACTCCATAATGAAATACTCTAGTAGAAGAAACTCTGGTATGTATAATCAACTTATAAGCATGCGCGGGTTTTTCTACTAGACCGGAACCAGAGTGATTTCATCAAAACGTTGTTGCATCTAGTAAGAATCGTATTGGTGGAAATATTCCGTTAGACAAGCCTTATGTTTTAACTGACTGATGCTAGGAGCTCTCCGGCCTATTGTGAAATCTCATACGCTGTACTGCGTCACGCGTCTGATTTTCAGAGGGGGGAATGTGACAGTCGTCACCTAGCCCTAATTATTATCAAATCATATTAATTTATTTTACAAGGCGCCACGATGACGGGCCTCTTAAGAACACATTAACTTTCTATTTTATGGATAGGGATATTTGACGGCTGACATGGAGTGCAATAAATACTTAACAAAATATTTTAAGTGTCTAAAAGTTTCTCACAGCAAAGCAATCAAACATCTGCTAAGCAGGACTTACAAGCCGTTGCCAACCGTTAAGGCAATTAGGACCTTGAGACAAAGGACTCAATATTGAATAGAAGTGCACATGTGCCAAATCCCAAACGGACCCCGATAGCGATGCTTAGAACAATTGAGAATATGTACAAAAAGACTAATAAATCTATCTTATAACAAATAGACGAATACGCGAAACAGGACCTTAAGAATAGGGTGGAGTCAGCGCTGAAGGTGGGACTTGCGAGGATGTAGGAAGGGATAGCAGGCCACAAGGGTTTTCAGGGAACTGAAGCAGGGACAGTTGGTCCTAGGTCGCGCAGTAGGCTAGTACTCTGACCGAAATTAGGAGACGCCTCATGGAGGCTAGAGCTAAGTTGTGAAGTAATAGTGAGTCATGAAAGCCAAGTGAATCTAAGAGTAAGTGATGGTGCATGACTGGGTGAGTGTTGCTGATAGTGCGGGTGAGTGTTTATGAACGTTACCTCAGGCTGAAATTATAACCCATTGTATCCATGATAACCTTCTCAATGCAGGTATAATACTTACCGACGCTTAGGCGTACTTCTACTATGATGTGATCGAGCTGATCGAATCAATTATATACCTTGCATTCTATGTTCCAATCTGCCCTCACACACTCAACAGCTTTAACATTAAATAATGGTACAATGTACTGGGCTTCGGCCAACACTCACAATTGTCATCTCGGATTTACCGAAGTATATGCCTCTATCACTCGTGTCTCGAATAAGTACAACAACGCCAACGAAACTATATCAAATTACGCCTAGGCGTATCATTATCTTTGACTTCTCGGACTGATCGTCACGAGCATATGCCTTGCAGTTGTACTTGTTGAACGCGATGTGCACATCCAGTGATGGGGGGCTCACTATATCATACCAATACTATTAGGGACCATGACTCGACGGGAGTATGATGAAGACGACTCGTGCCGGCAAGCCGCGCCGCAGCGTCACGATATCCAGTCCTACATAGACTGCTAGGGACCGTGACTCAAATATCACGGAGCAGACGTTATGCGAGCCGTAGGCCACGCCGTTGTTAGACAAGGACGGTCGCACGGAAGTGAAAGCACGAAAGCCGCAGCGTCACGACTTGGGATGGCTAGGGAATCCTGGAAGGTTGACCTCGCGTGCTTCAGGAGCACATGCAAGACATTTTGTGAGTTACGGCTGTTTGATTAATAGATTCACAAGAGGCGATATTACAGTACCATACTTATTTTATATACTGTCTTATTGGAAATGTCCTTCCATTAAGAATGACTTATATTTCAACTGGGTTATCAGAAACGGCGTTGTACTCATCTGTATAATACATAATGTAGGTCCTTTCCATTCCTTAATCCTCCATTATCACTATTTGCTTTACAAACATACCCTGTCACTACCCAGTGTTTGTACGCTGCTCTCTTTCATTGTCTTCCTTTCCAGTCCTATCCCCTAGCTTGTATAAGTCGGGATAGCACTGATACATTTCCACATACAATATCGGTGGGAGAGTGACCAGTAAGGAGACGAGCTCTACAGGGTTGCGCGGAACAGGAGGGGCGCAACCCCTTCCCCCTCAGGGAAGCCGATTGTAGTTATAATTTAGGAAAAACGAAAATTTTTACAGCCTAGGGTTATCGTGGAACGGTTACACCTTCATACGAAAAAACTGCTTTAAAAATTGTTCAGGCGCTGTTATGAAAACATCGTTCGTAGGACTATTTATGGACCATTTTATTAAATATGTTTTTTGTTTGATAGGGTATACCACACAGGTGGTCCCATAATCATCAGGTCAGGATCTGATGATGGAAACCCTGAGAAACCAAGGGCAACTTTTAAAAGTTGTAGGCATGCACAGGATAAAAACTTGACTATGAGGTGTATGTCTGGTAACACTATGCAACAATGAAGGTTTGGAGCTGACCTAATGATGGAGACGAAAAAAGGTCGAGGGAACTCAACAACTGAATATGTAAACTACCTTGTGTTAGGGCTTATATTATTTGTATTGAATAGACCTTTGCAACAGTGAAGGTTTGGAGCTGACCTAATGATGGAGACCAAAGAAGGTCGAGGGAACTCGACAACTGAATATGTAAACTACTTCGTATTTGGTCTTTTATTATTCGTATTGATGAGAACTTTCTACAAATCCGGATAGTGACAACTATGCTTGTCACAGAAAAGCCAAAAAAAAAAAACTTTTTACAATAAAATAAAACCGACTCCCAAAAACACTTAAAAGCAAGATAAAACTATTCTTAGGTGCATCGGCCTAGAAGTCGTTGGGGACTTAGACACTGACTTCTAGGCCGATGCACCTAAGAATAGTATTTTTTTCGTTTTAGTAGAAGGTTCTCATCAATTCGAATAATATAAGCCCAAACACGAGGTAGTTTACCTACATATTCAGTTGTTGAGTTCCCTCGATCTTTTTTCGTCTCCATCATCAGGTCAGTTCCAAACCTTCACTGTTGCATAGTGTTACCAGACATACACCTCATAGTCAAGTTTTTATCCTGCGCATGCCTACAACTTTTAAAAGTTGCCCTGGGTTTCTCAGGGTTTCCATCATCAGATCCTGACCTGATGATTATGGGACCACCTTTAAAGCAGTTTTTTCGTATGTAGGTGTGAAAAAAATAAATTAGAGAGTATGCCATATTTTTTTTAACATTTTTATCTTTTTTTTGAGATACGTCACATTGTTATAGGACGTGAGGAAATTTTGTATGGATTGTGATCCGTCTTCTTTATTATAGGAATCATGGAAAATGTCAAAATTGTCCGAGCTCCCGCACAAAGAGTTATATTCACTGCAAATTCGTGCCATAGGCGAGCGTTTACCAACATTGGTTCTGTAAAATGGAATGTGGAATGGTTTGGTGATTGGGTATCGCGGTATTCTGGTGGGAACAGCAAGTTTAATGTGATGAACTAATTCGCTACAATCTGTCTTTCCATTAATGAGTTTGTGTAAGAATTGAATGTCATGAATTTTGCGACGATTATGGAGAGTATTCATTTTAAAGAAATTTAGTCTTTGATAGTATGGGACCCTATGTGAAATTCCGGACGAGATATACGCCAGATGTCTGGTAAACGCTCGTTGGATACTCTCAATCCTCTGAGATTGCACAGCATATATGGGACTCCACACTTCAGAGGCAAATTCCAGATGACTTTGTACAAGACTATAATATAATATTTTTTTTGTCCGTATAAGACGAAACTCTTTGGTATTTCTTTTTATGAATCCTAACATCCGAGCTCCTTTTTTTGCTGCCGCATTAATATGTGAGGAAAAGGTTAATTTACTGTCTATAATAACACCCAGATCTCTAATTTCATTGACTTCTTGCAATATTGTTCCGTCAATATTGTAATTCGAGTGTATAGGAGCTCTTCTTTTTGTGTACTTGATGTGGTAACATTTAGATGCGTTGAGAGTCATTGAATTTTTTTGACACCAGTCTCGAATTCGGTCAAGGTCTTTTTGAATAAGATCAACATCGGATGTAGAATTTACTTCTCGATATATCTTTAGATCATCTGCGTATAGGGACAATTTTGAGTGTTTAATTTGATTTGTGATATCATTGATAAAAACAGTGAATAAAGTGGGTCCGAGATGAGAGCCCTGCGGCACGCCAGACCTGGCAAAGTATATTTCTGAGTCATACCCCTTTACTGATACTGTTTGTGGTCTTTGGAATAGGTAGGATTGAAACCAATTTAAAAGACTTCCGTGTATGCCAAGGGATTCAAGTTTGCTCAGCAAAAGGGGATGACTGACTTCAAAAGCACTAGAAAAGTCTGTGTATATAGCATCAATTTGTTTCCCGTTGTCAACAGCCACAGACAGATCCGACACAAAAGACACAAGGTTGGTTTGAACGGAGCGGCCGGTTATAAAGCCATGTTGTGCAGTTGTGATGATACTATTCATGTATTTTGTAATGATAGGACATAGTAGGGACTTATTAATTTTATGTATGTCTTTATTCACTGATAACCGTTTTCCCGCGGTTTCACCCGCGTCCCGTGGTAACTACTGCCCGCACCGGGATAAAACATAGCCTATGTTACTCGCAGATAATATAGCTTTCTAATGGTGAAAGAATTGTTAAAATCGGTCCAGTAGTTTTTGAGTTTATCCATTACAACCAAACAAACAAATAAAAATAAATAAATAAATAATGTCGGGACACCTTTTCACACACCGTGTCGGTTAGCCCCATGGTAAGTTATTAATTAACTTGTGTTATGTGTGCTAACACAACTGATAAACTACATATAGCTACACATATACATATTTATAAATACATATTGTAACACCCAGACCACGGCTAACAAGCATGCTCATCACACAAATGTCGACCGAGCCGGGAATCGAACCCGGGACCTCAGGTTCGGTGCTTTATAATATTAGTATAGATATAAATAAGACTTAATCCATGTTATCAAATTCCATGCTTATATTCATCATTGCTTTTTTTTTGGTCCAAAATCATAAGTAATTGAATGAAAAACTTTTTCAGGCAGGTCTGTGACTAAAATTGACGTCAATGTACCTACTGTAAGTTAGCGTGTCGGCCCTAAAACTAGAAGTATAGTTTCCAAAAGTTTATCGTTTCAACTGAATATAATACCTGGTGTCCTCGACAGTCGCAGTTCGTAAGCCCACTACTGGGCACTGGACACTGGGCACTGGGCAGTGGGCGACCGCACTCGTACGAATAAATTGGACGCGACGTTAAACCCTAGTTGGAGTGTTTGAACTCAAAGTTAGTTTTACTGAATTTATTACTGTACTACTTCGAATAGTTTATCTTGCTAGCGGAATTAGAAAGCGTTTGATGAGAGTTTGTTTTGTATGATTCCGCATAATTAGTTACTGTTTGTCTTAGGGAATTCGTTAAAAGGTTAGAAATATTTATTTTAGTTTGACTATACCTAAGTAGGTACTTTGTGTTTGCAAAATAAGGATAGAGGACACGGCAGAGTATTTTTCAGCAACATTTGCCAATTAGAGTAAACATTTTGAGCTATTCATTAAAAAAATATTTATATTAAATAAATAATTTTCCTAAAGTTCATTAAATAGAAATCAAAGCAACCAATCTGCTCACTAAAATCAAATCCGCTCAAGAAACCATTACACCAAATTAATTCAATTTTACAGAACCTTGAGTTCACTGGTCAAATTCTCTGAGAAGATGTTTCGGCCCATTAATTACTGCTCATAATTATAACCCTTTGACGGTGGCCTGTGACCCGGTGCAACCTTTCATTTGATATCATTGTTTCTTGTGGGTAAGATTAAGGAGCGACCATCAAATGGAGGGTAGTTTACTAGTTTCGTGTGCCTAATGGGGTATGGACAGAGGTGAGCCGAGACCCATTATAGGTTGTTGCTGTGTTCAGCAAGTTTTCTGTTTTACCTATTCATTTATTTACCTAAACTTGTTAAAGTTGTGTGAACGAGTAGGTATATCAGCTAAGTATAATTTGATTTAGATTCTTGTAAATTAGTATCCACCATTGTGACATCAAAGGTGCCCGTTTCCATTGTAATTTAATTTATTAATATGTAGTCTGTATTTGCCTCGAGCAGTATTAGTATTGCTGTGACTAATAAACTTTGCTTCCAGGAATGCTTTTGAGCTTGTTAGGAAATGGCTATCAGTGAACATTGAATATACCTAATTACCTTCTGTTAAAGTTATCATTTACCTGTTACCTGTTACAGCCTTTTTTTTATCGTCCCACTGCTGGGCACAGGCCTCCTCTCACACGGAGAAGGAGATTTTTAGTTATCTTTTGATAGGAATAAAATGGCTCAAAATTGTTATTTTTTGTCACATCATTAGGTACATGTTTTAACGAAGTTCATGGTATTTTAGAAAAGTTTTATTTGGTAACAAGGTACTACATTCAAAGTTACTACTAGAGCATAAGTTTTTATCTTTAGTACAAAGGAATCATACAATTTAACACTGTCCATCCCTCACAGAAAAATAGGAGTTATTACAAAACGTTCATGGTCAAGCAATTACTATAATAGTGGCTACAAAAAGCCGGTTCGACATCAAATAAAGCCGCGGCCTGTATAAGTTATTACCCGGCTATACCCGGCTATATCAGTCAGCCGGATAAAAAGGAGTCTGTATTGCGACGCGCGTGACCCAAGTACGGATTGTGCGAAAGAGCCGCATTAGATGGAACTATACGAGGAAGAAATGTGGGCGGACACGTGGCAGTTTGTCTGTTGGCATTTTAAAAGATTGCTTTAACTGCAAATATGCAGTTTAAATTGGCTGTGCTATTTGGGTTATAGCATCCCAAAAATGATTACGTTGGGTTCCAAAATATAATAAATCTTTTTGAGATTTTGCAATAATCTTGTCTTATCTATCATATTGCTATCCAAACAAGAATAATCAGTCACCATAGAAACTAAGATACCAATTGAAATGATTATTTGGGTTGCACGCAAAAATCATTACATACTTTGCAAAGATAAATTTCGTTTCACGGAAGTTTCAAACTTCACTCTCATGAAAACAATAACAAGCAGTTGTTCACATATACAAGGAGATAGGCATTCCAGCCGCCCAGCTCCAAGCTCCCTCCCGTATCCTGAACTCCTGAAAGCAGAAAGCACTCAGTGCTGGGCACTCGTGTGGGTCCACTCGCCCCCGAACCGATCGCACCATTCAGCTGCTAAGTAACCGACTCATTTAGACAATCGATGGAACGAAACATACGTACTTTTCATGTAAAACACATTTTTTTTACTTTACACGAAGAAAACATTTTTGATTTGAGAAGTAATAGATTTTTATCTTCTTCATATTGGAGCATTCAATTAAGGCGCTGGGCTTAAGGCTGAAAAATCATGGAGATTTTTCAAAGTATTCAAATTCCATGTACTTACTTCACAAAGGCTTGAATCTGCTGTAGGTATCTCTCGCTCCCGATGTCTATGTATACTTGTGTTATGTACTTGTTTTTTATCAGAACGTAGTCGCAATAATGTTTTATAAGTAGTTTCATATATGGAACAAATTATGCTTAATATCTTATCTACTTATAATTATACATATATTACTCAATAACGATCTCTCCAAAAAATAGTCCTATCAAATCTAAAGCTGTCAGTCTCCAGCCCGACAGGTCCCCGCAAGCCACCGCAAGCCCCGCAAGGCCCGGGCGAGCTACCTCGTCGTGGTGTAATCGCGACATCTTTCACCCTTCGAGGGACACTGGCTTGAGGTTACAGTAACTATCTTTGTTATCTAGACACCAAAGACAACGTTACATTATAATTTGAATTGTAGTTTTTGGATTTAAGTACAGACAACAGCTAGGCTGTCGTGCACAACATTTTGATACACTCATATTAACAATTTTATTATATCCTGTTACACACTATTTCGACATAAAAACGATATTTTCTGGAACATGTTTGGTTTCGATAAAAGTCGAAAATTTTAACTTCCAAAACCCATCAACAAAATTGTATCGTTTAAGAATATTTTAAACAAGCATACGCAAGTAAATCCCGTAGAACGTAGGACTTAATAGGGGTTAGAAGTAAGCCTTTATCCAAAATAGTGCCAAAATGTTCGTCTGAAACTAGATTATCTGATAAGGCCTTGTCTAGAAAACCCTAATTTCTGTCGTAATCCACCGTTATCTCACATCTTGGACTTCAAAGTAATCTTTCAAGAATTAACTTTCTGTTTTCGACGCAAATCGTCTTTCTGCTACAGGATCTGAAAATATTTGCCTGTAGATAAGAGACTATTAAAATAGTTTATACGTTGGTTGTTGCTCTTAGTTAGAGCTACGTTTGATCAAAGTCATGGATCAAAGATGTTATCCCTAGCTCCATTAAATGAACTACCTCACAAAATTAACTCCATATTCCTCGTGTGAACCAAACAAATACCTATGGAGCATGAAAGCTATGACAATGCCATTCTGATACACACAGACTCGAAATATAAAAAAGTATATACTTAAGGGTGTCAAGTTTTACCGCAGACTCAGCCACATGTTAAGACATGCCACATTTAAACCACAAAATAGCGCAGTAGGCAAGTGTCAATGCCATTCAGTTCTAAACGAAGCACAATATAAACAGCTACCAGCTTGCAAATTCTTCTATACCCGTATAGTCACACGTCTTCCAGTCAACTTTGACGTCACAGGATCCTCCTAATCCACTGCTAATACACTAAGATACTTACAAAAGAAATAATAAAAAAGTTTCTAGAACCGGTTCGGAGCGGTTGAGAGCGGTTAATTCGGCCATTACAAGACAATTTCCTCTACTACTCCTAACTTCAGAGTTAACTGCATGGTCTGTTCACAACTTTAATGGCGGTAATGAACGAAGTAGTTTTAGCTAAAAACTATAATTATTGTTACTTTGTTGCTGTTGCTACTGTTTTAGTTGCTTCTACAAAATTTTAAATAGTTTTTGAAAATGTGTTGTGGTTGGCTTTTTCTTGGTGAACTATTTTTTTTTGCTATCTTGCTAAGTAAAACAAAGTACATACAAACTCAGATAAGTTGCATTGGTACTTGCCTGACCTGGAATCGAACCTACATAATCATATTTGATAGCTTGGTGCTTTACCTACAGATGTGGTAACTGTATGGCATTAGTGTATCAAATACAAATAAAGAGGAGCGGTACGTACGTTCATGGAAAACAAAATAACTAGTAAATAACTCATCTTTCCTTACTCCATGCGTACCGTCTGCATCAGGACCGCCGTCACAAATTACCGATCCTTTCGAAATATATATAGAGAGTTGCTACCTAATTGCTACCAGCTACCATTAGTTGCTACCAATTGCTACCCTCGTGGTTTTGAAGATATTAAGCATCCTAACGAGAGGATCGGTGATTTGTGACGGCGGTCCTGACGCAGACTGCGTACCAACCTTTCAATTTTTCAAAAAAAAAAACCGTTTCAGATTTCAGAATCTCCAAGTTATTTCAGTTCCCATTCAAAATATTCCATCAACATTCTTGCTTTAACCAACAAAAATAACTAATTTCCTAACTGAACATTTACGTAAGTAACACATGCTGTAAAACTGAAACTCGTAACAAACTTGTTCTTCACAATACGCATTGTATGGAGTTCGCGCCAGCCTTACTTTCTAATTAAAAACTGTATAGCAGGTATTAAATGAACGGATCATAATTAACGGTAATTAAAAGTTCCGTGTGTAACGCGAGATTTTGTTAGGCTTTGCTCTTTGAGCGTCTCTATAAATAAGTAATGGTCTTAGAAGTACTAAGGATGGGATTTACTTCTGTACCCTATATTTGTTTTTTCTTTTGAAGGAACTTTAGTGTCAGTGTTTTGTATGCTTGTATCTACGGTTGGTTCATGATGATAGTGCAATGGATGTGAATTGAACTCATGACCTCTCGCTTCAATTGTCCATTCTTTCTATAACCTATCCGCAGTTTTGTGATAAGAGATAAAAACTTCAAATAAAATATGGAGTTAATGTCAAAATTCAATCTCTAATCGCAAACCAACTGATAGATAAGTTATATAAATCCACCGAATTCATGCTAATCCTGATGTAAACTTGCTGGTCTTTGACTAACTGTCTATGATACATGCTACTATTCCCCAAATATGTTCTGTTGTTCTCGCATAAGAAGAGCAAACAAATACCAAGCTATAGTACAAATAGCAAGCCATATACTTAGTTACTGTAGGAATGCACTGGTTCCATACCACGGAGTTTCTTCGGATAACGGAGCGAACATTAGCAGGAGGAGAGCTCTTAATACGTCCCCAACGATCCCCAGGGGATGATTCCGTCTTAGAGACAAAACTATAGTGTCACTAGAAGTCCCTGTAGGTCTACTTCGTTTGTAATAGAATACTTTGGAATATTATCAGCGGTATAACGTGTGTATTTAACATACTGTGTGTTAGACATATTATGTACAAGTCTTGTTAAATTCAGTTATGTTAACCTACAAGTGTTTGAGTGAAATCTTACCATTTACTTTTGTAGAATTCTCAGGGCAAAACTGTAAGATGAGACAGTAATTAAGCACAAAATGTATGATGTGATGATGTGAACAATACCTACACTTGATGGTTTCTATCATGTAATGTTTTTTTAAAGGCTTCGATACTAGATATCTAATAATGTACATAATCACAATAATATTCACATAAAATATGAGCTGTATTCAGTTTTAACTATGGTCACATCTAGTATCCTTGAATATCGGTAACCCGAGCTCGCATAGCCCGCGGTCACAGAGAGCAATGATTATCAGAGTCTCTCGGCGACATTTTAACTCCCCGGCTACACGCAGGTACGAACACATCTGTGATTGTATTGTGTCTGTGGGCCAATAAAATGTACATACATGGCTGTGTTATTTACTATCAGGCGCTTTTAATAAAGGGGTTGGATAGAGAGTAAATGCGGCTGAAATATTGTTGGGTTATATAATCAGTAAAAAAGTATAATTTTCTTGCTGCAACGGGAGTCATGACCGGTATGGTTGACCCTCGTTCAGCATTGGACGGCAATATAAACGGCGGTTAATAAATGATGATGATGATAAACAGGAGTCATTTGATGATTTACCCGACGAAAATAAACAGACACGATTTACCCAATATCAGTTGGCCCGGAGGGTTTAGGCATAAAATATCATATTTAGGGCATCTAAACACGCAATTAAAAGCTTGAATTGAGGTGAACCTTGTAAATTGAGACTTTGCTGAATAAATTGGATCGACTATCTGATATTATTGGTAGTGGCCTAAATATTAAAGTGTATAACTTAGTAGCGTTTTTCAATACCTTAGTAGTTATCTCAAAAGGGGCTTGGATTTTAGTGATCAGTTGAAAGCTGACCCTAATATAAATATCTACTTTTTGCAGATGTCGAAATTCTTTCAATTTTCGTAATGCAGTACCTACGTACGATGTTCTTCGTTATAACTTGATTCAGATGTACTTTATTCATATGCAATCTGAATGTTGGCTACATTTCAACATGCACTTGTATCAAAGAGATGTTTATTTCAATCTTTGCTCTAGGGAGTACATTGCATCTAAGTCAGAAATGACATATATCCTGTACAGTTTTGTGGTTGCATTTGTGCATCTATTCGCTATTGTTACACTTAACTAACTAACGTAACAAAGAGACTTAATAATTCACTATCAAAACCATATAAAAATATTATCGGTAAAAAATATCGTTCGCTTAAAACAATAACAAATAATCCGAAAAACTGCAATTAGCCCCACGCACAGTAGATCGACGCCATACAAGCGTTGGGACATAGGATATTTAAATATCCAAATGTCAATTTTTGAAAAACGAGTTATGCCATCGTATTTGTCTTCTTATTAGCTGTTAAAAATGTTACTAGCATTTTCTGATTGGACTCTTACATCGAGAGCTATAGCGCAAAATGTGATTTAAATGTATGGGAAGTGACTTAAAAACTGATGTATCTCGAGATTCCCTTCGCCTTTCGACTTGATTTTTTTATATGGTAATAAGACATATATTTGGCACATTTTCTTCAAACAAACATGGTGCGATAAATGTGCCCGTTTTAAGATACACTTATAGACCGATTTTTGCAATATCATCTACATATTTATTTATAAGTTTCACATATTTTATCTCTGAATCTCACTTCAGTGGTGACTCACTGATATGGTCAGGCAGGTCACTCATTGGTGCACCGATAATATAATCTCTGGAAATAATTATATACTACTAATGAGATAATTTGTTAATTTTTGGTAATTTGTTATTACCTAAATTTTAATGAGGTGATTAGCTATTTTTTTGAAAAATTAGCTAATTACTTAGAAAAGACCTTTTTATTGTTTACAATAAGAACTCGAATCGATTTTTAACATACCTACCCTCATTAGTGCCAATTTTGGAAACCATATAAATAGGTGCATTACTTGAAGAGCATTATAGTTCGGCCATTCAGAGAATGCGTTCCTGACACGTCGCGATTGAACTGACGACGTAATAACATTCATTGATTATTGATATAATAATGTTGTTTTAATGCTCCTCAATTGTTAAAACGGTAAACAACCAGCAAAAATATTTTTATCGTAACTGCAACGCCATTGCAAAGTTACGTCGTCAGTTCAATCGCGACGTGTCAGGAACGCATTCTCTGAATGGCCGAACTATAGTTGTAATTTCATCCTCATCCGAGTGTTGTCATTATGTCTTTTCACGGTTTCGGTACTTACCTCGACCTTTACATTTCTCTACGTGAAGGTGGTGATATTCGGGACTATAATCAATTATTTACGTCTCTGAAAACCAATAGTGATTTTCAGTTAAGAGACGCAGTTGAAAAAGAACTTAAAGAATGGTGTCGTAGATTTTGTTATCGGATCTATGCTAAATGGATGAAATCTTCAAGAAATCAAGAAGCATTTATGCGGAAGTATTCCTCCTGGTTGCAAGCAGATATCAAATGGCCAGAAAATTGGAAAGAGAATGTTATTATACCCGAAGAAGAAATAGACGAGGCATCTGAAGAACCAACAGCGACAACATCCGATTCTTTCACAAATGTTGTGATGAATCCGGAATGTCGGGTTTCCGACGCATCTACATCTACTTCGATAGAAAGCCGCAAACCTTTTGAAGAATTATCGAACAAACAAAAAAGAAGACGCACAGAATCGAGTTGCAGCTCCTATAGCACGGAAGAAATCGTCTTCTCTGCTCAAACGAGCCTCAAATCATCTGGAAAAAAAGATGTGGCTGAAATCCTGCAGTACCTTTTAGAAAATCCAGAGCAAGTCTCTAAAGTAAAGCAGTTTATTCAATTTGGAGAAATGAAAGAAATATCATCCCAAAAAGCTTTGGCATTATATGTCACTTTAAGACTATCAAAGTTTCGATACATAACACTAAGAGATTTCAGTGAAAAGGAAGGAATTTGTAAATACCCTAGTTATTATAAACTTCAAGAAGAGAAGAAAAAGTGCTACCCTGACAACAGTGCTGTAACAATAACAGAAACTTCTGTTAAGATTAAACTTCAAGCTCTGTTAGATTTAACTGTAAATAGACTTATTCAGTGTTTGGACATAAGTCTTGACAAAGATGAACTCCTGCTAATAAGCAAATGGGGGTTTGATGGAGCCTCAAATCAAAGTGTACATCAACAAAAGTTGGATTGTTCAAATCAAGAACTACAAAGCGTGTTCATGGCGAGTCTTGTGCCATTGAAGCTCACAACTCAAGATGGATGTATTATTTGGCAAAACCAACGGCCTTCATCAACGTCTTTCTGCCGACCCATTATGTGGAAGTTCATGAAAGAAACGGAGTTTAATGTTAAAAACGAAATGACTAATATAGAAACAGAAATAGAAAGTTTAAATCCAACGAAATGTGAAAATACAACTATCAAGCATAAATTGCTCTTGACAATGATAGATGGAAAAGTGGCATCCTATATCTCTGGCACTTCTACAGCAGTTTGCGATTTGTGTAAGGCGCGTCCGAAGGAAATGAACAATATAGAATTGGTTCAGAAAAAACCAGTGGACGAAGATATGTATAAATATGGATTAAGCAGTCTTCATGCATGGATCCGTGCCATGGAATGTTTGCTTCATATAGCATATAGATTAGACATTAAATCTTGGCAATCAAGAGGAGACGATGCCAAAAAATCTGTAGATGAAAGAAAAAAGAACATTCAAGACAGATTCAGAAAAGAAACTGGTTTATTATTAGACGTTGTAAAACAAGGCAGTGGGACGACAAACAACGGAAACTCAGCTAGAAGGTTCTTTCAAGATCCAGCCAAAACTGCTGATATAACTGGACTAGACGTTGCTTTAGTGCAAAGACTTGGTGTGATCCTACAATGTATTTCTTCTGGTGAAAAAATTATTGTAAACAAATTTAATGAATTCTGTATAGATACTGCAAAAATGTTTACCAATCTTTATCCATGGTATTATATGCCTGTGAGTATTCATAAGTTGCTTATTCATGGAGCTCATATAATTGAGCATTTGTCTATAGTGCCAATCGGTTTTTTGTCAGAAGAAGCATCTGAAGCGAGAAACAAAGATTTTCGTAAATTTAGAGAGTCTCACTCGAGAAAAAGTAGTAGTATTAATTCTAATGAAGATGTACTTCATAACCTGCTTCTCACTTCAGATCCTTTTTTGACAACCATACGACCAAAATTGGATCGTAACGTAAAGAGAAATATGTTTAAAGAAGTTTATGAAATGATAGTCACAGAAGAAAATCAAGTAGAATTTTGTGACGTTATGAATTTAATATCTGATAGCGATTCTGAAGAATCTGAAATAGAATCTGATGATGATATTTTCTGTGACTAACACTTTCTTTTAGACTATTGATTTTTATGATGCTTTATGATGCTGTTCTTCGTTTTGTTTGTTATATTGAATATTTGTTTTTACTGTTTTTATCATGTCTAAATATTAGTGTCAACCAATTTAAAATTTTGTCCTTACTTTATCATTATGAAATTAGTTATTAGTAAATTGTAGTTAAGTACTTCAATAAATATCTTAGTAATAGAATTGTAGGTATATTTTGATGTTTTTACATATTTTATTATTTGTAATTTATTATTTTTTTAGTAACTAAGCGTGACAATAAAATATTTTTTTGTTTTTCATAAAAAACGACTGCTTTTATTTAATTTAATTTCAGTCAACCATGCGCCTATTTATATGGTTTCCAAAATTGGCACTTATGAGGGTAGGTATGTTAAAAATCGATTCGAGTTCTTATTGTAAACAATAAAAAGGTCTTTTATAAGTAATTAGCTAATTTTCCAAAAAAAATAGCTAATCACCTCATTAAAATTTAGGTAATAACAAATTACCAAAAATTAACAAATTACCTCATTAGTAGTATATAATTATTTCCAGAGATTATATTATCGGTGCACCAATGAGTTATGGCCTGACCATATCAGTGAGTCACCACTGAAGTGAGATTCAGAGATAAAATATGTGAAACTTATAAATAAATATGTAGATGATATTGCAAAAATCGGTCTATACTTGTATCTTAAAACGGGCACATTTATCGCACCATGTTTGTTTGAAGAAAATGTGCCAAATATATGTCTTATTACCATATAAAAAAATCAAGTCGAAAGGCGAAGGGAATCTCGAGATACATCAGTTTTTAAGTCACTTCCCATACATTTAAATCACATTTTGCGCTGTAGCTCTCGATGTAAGAGTCCAATCAGAAAATGCTAGTAACATTTTTAACAGCTAATAAGAAGACAAATACGATGGCATAACTCGTTTTTCAAAAATTGACATTTGGATATTTAAATATCCTATGTCCCAACGCTTGTATGGCGTCGATCTACTGTGCCACGGTTCGAAAAATCCCATTTTATCAACTCAGTCGGGTGGAAACGAACCGATATTTTTTAATGGATCGCTAATTTCATGAGAATCGCGACCCGTTGTTAATAAACGTTGGCAAACTTCGACCGAAATTGGGTTCCGTATAATATTTACGGTCTCCTTTTGTACTGCCGGGTAAGGTCAAGAGAGTCATGTTAAAAGTACCTTGTACGTTTCCCTAAAAAAAAAAAATTACATAGTGACCTTATATTCATCTATTGAATGAGCTCAATAAAATCAATTACACTTACTGTTTTAACTTTTCATAAAAATCCTCCTAGATAAGTACACATATGTATTATAATTACCAGCTGCCTAGCCTTTTCCCAACTATGTGACAGCAAGCTAGCTTTTTGATATTCACAATCATAGTTATTGGATAACATAACAACGTCTGATTCGCACCAATTTTGTGCTAAATACATCATCTTCCCTAAAATTGAAAGCAATTTTGAATATTGCCATTCTTGTTCTAGGACTTAAAATATATAATTTCTTGCCAACGAAAATAAATATAGTATAACAAAATGAAAAATAATATATTACCTACTATATTATATTTTCATTTTTGATGTGCATTATCTAACTACAGTACATTATTTAATTTTACCGAAGTTTATTCACAGTTTTTATGTATTTTTGGATTCAAAGTGAAAACATACTTCGGCGTATCCATTAGACAGGCTTATGGATTAAAAGTAACATCAGTGTTTTCTAGGGAAAAATAAAGTTGTTGTTTTGAGTATGAATGCCATATTAAGAATGTAATTTTGTGTTCGGTAAAAAAACATGGTCTTTGTTATTAAATATTATTACTACTAACATACCTTTTAGGAAGGACCTATGTTCTTATAGACGAGGCCATTTTGTCCAGGTCGAGTTGTCCAACAGCTCGCGAAAGACGCGATTGTCCCATACCCGATACTAAGATTATTGGCGTATTGACTACGCACGAACGTCTCGACCAAAGGGTAGGTACCTTACCACCTCAAAATGAAGTAATTTCAGGTACCTACTTAGTTACAAAACAGAAGACGACTAACTCATTCCTAAGACAGAGTAACTCATTGGAAACTATGTTCATAACAACAAGGCTCCGTAATTACAAACCCGTGTAGCGAAAACAATGATACAATCCATATTGTTCACAGATATTCCGCATGATATGTAGGGTACGAGATCCTAACGAAGCCTGGCGTAACTTTTGACGATTAGATATCTTTTAGAAAAATCAAATTAAATATTGTTTATTTACACAAACATCATGAATTAAACTTTGAAATACATAGTAATAAAATACATAGTAATAAAATAAAATAACAAATACTTAACCTATATGAAATTAAAAGTACTAAAAGTCTTTCATCTCTCGTTACATAGGTGATGACAATAGTTAGTTTGATAATTACTTATTTATGCAAGGATCCATTTGTTTCTGCACTTAGTGGTATTTGTAAAGCGTCGGAAACAGCATTTGATTGTCAACATAATTTTTGAAGAAATGGCTATTATTTTTGCTCGCACATGTGGTACGTAATACATTTATTATCATTTAAAAAAATAATCCACAGATAATGTGTTTTGTTTTGTCAGTATTTTAAAAGCGTGATCGTTGATACAAAGTCTATGGTTTCCTTTATTTACCAGGTGAAGTTTTTTTTCTCATAAGCATCTTGGAAGATTACAAAACGTAAGTCGCAACGAAATAAGTTAGGCATATAAATATCGAGATAATATACGGACACATCTGTTTAATCCAGCTCAAAGAACGAAGCGAGACAGTACAAAAATCATTGTATTTTGCAATATTCGGAATGCATCTCACAACCTACAGGTCTTTAAAACTTCATAAACGAAATGCACCACCAGTAGCGGCAGTATTTTCGGATGTCACACGATAGTTAAGCTTAGTTCCCAACAGCTACTCGGTAGAAAAGGTAATTAAACACGCGCGAAGTTGTACCGAACTGTGTAGCCTTTCCTTAGTTGGAGTCGACTTCGCAACTAGAACCTGCGTGGAATAATTACCAGGACTGCTCCACACATACATGTGAAGGAACGGCTTTTTGCTCGGTTTATGAAGTTGCAATTTTGGTGGGTTTGTACGAGTTTTGTATGCTGTATGGACAGCCGAATCATTGGTTGCATTTTATGCAATGAAAATTGATAATACAGTGCATGCTACACATTTTTCAAATTTCTGCCTTACGATGGGTTGTGTTATTTGAGTATAATGAGACTGAATATGGTTCGGTCATTTTCAGTCAATTCGGAACCACGGCTGGTTACAGTTTTATCTGTCTGAGTCTGAGGATAAAACTGTTTATGAATATAGATGTTTATGAATAAACAGGCTTTATGAATATAGTATATATTCATAATCATATGCATATATCTATAGTCTAATCATATGTCTATAGTATATATGTATAATCGGAATTGATTGACAAACCCACACTCCATTAATTCACCACTAAACTCAAATAGCATCATTGTTTACCATTCAACACGGCATTCATGTCCTGAAATTAGTAGCACGTGTAAACAAAATTATCTAATATTATATGAATCAAATCATACATGAATAATCGTTAATAAATTGTGTATTAACGTTCATAAATTATATTATCCGTGGTATTGACGTAACGTCGTGATTTGTGGGCCAGTGGACGAGTAGTTCAAGTAGCTCCCAATTAATATTATGATATACGGCTAATTTATTCAGGAATATACTGGGGTAACTGATTTGTGTACTCGCATTGGCTGGGAAATAAACAATATTAGTTGGTGTTATTATAAATGTTTGTTTGGCAAATGCATTGTGTGATCCATTTGGGAATTTGAGCCAATTGCCTGTGTAAGGTATTGATTTAATTTTATGCATACGCAGCATTACATCACATTCTTAAAACTTTAGTTACTAAAGCATTATTAGTGTAGTTTGCATAGTGTTATTTTGTAACATTACATATGTTCTTCAAATATATAAATAAAACTCCTACAACTTCCTTAATTGAATTCGAAACCTGATCATTGAAAAAGAACGTAACTAACACAAAGATTGGATCAAAAGAAAAAGAAGTCTCTCGAAATTGGTAAAGATAAGCGTTTCCTTATGTACCTTCCTATACCTACATATATACACAAGAAGATAATGTTTGAAATGTGTAGGATTACGTAATTTGATAGGCAGGCTTCGGATAATATTGAAAACGACTTGAGGAACTCTCGGGGTGGGTCGAAGAGTTTTAATTTCCGTGTTGTACGCCGAAACGTTTGTGAAACGTCACACCTGCTGTCTTTGACTGACGAAGTGTGCCGAATTAGAACTTCGACTTTTAAATACGAATTCGATTGTTACTCAAGTATCTGTATCGTAATGTCGGTAGCTTTTGTAACATCAAATAATTTTTCTTGGTAGGTAAATTGTATTATGTGTTTAGTTTAGGTATATCCATAGGTATATTGAGCCACTATTGACTGACTTCTGAGAACGTTTATCGGTGGTTTATCTACATATTTCAAGTCATTTTAAAAAATGTCATCAGAAACTAGCCGTAGGTAGGTAATGTATTTCATGAATTTGATTACTTTTAGATTAGCTAGAAATTATTTTTAGATTAGTTAACTTTTTATTGAATGTCCTACACCTTATTTGTAGGTTCAACTACTATTAATATCACAAAAAAGACCCTATTATGTAATCAAACTTGTTTTCATTGAGCAGAATCTGGGACACATCAATTTAATCCAAGAATCATAACTCGATTTACTGTTTCACCGACATAGTGTAAAAGCAATTTTAAAATTAAACGCAGGTCAGTTTTATCTCAATTCAAAAATTCAAACATTACCAATAGTCTGATAGACTGTAAAATATGTGGACGTCCCCAGCGAACGGTTAGCGGCCGCCATTTTCATTGTCCGAGTGAACGAATCACGTCCGATCTCATTCGTGAACGAATGAACGAATGAATGTATGATTTATTCGCGTTGTTTATGTAACATTTCGAGCGTGCTGATTGTAATCAACGAAGAGATTCGTATTTGTTATTTTTCTATTATTTCTATTTTATTTATTGGGTTTATGTAGTTGTTTTCTCTTGTGAATCTTGGCACCGCTATAAAGTATACGGTTAAGAGCTGCCTTATCTGACAATGTTTTGTCGAGTGTTGTGTTTTGGCATTTTTATTGGCTGTTTTGTACCTAATTTTATGTGCCATATTTATCTAAAAGAAGGTATTTGTATGTATGTTTATGTAATAGGTAGGCACACGTTTTCTGTTATTGTTCTATCGACTGCATTATTAAGTATACGATTACATTCTCAGTATCAAAGTTCAACGTCTTCAGTCTAGATTTAATCCTAGTACCTAAAGCAGTAAACGGATTCCTTAGAACTCTCGAGAGGGTAGTTGTTGAATTTCTCAAGTACAATAACCGCGATTTCCTAGTATCTAAGTGCCCCAATTGAACTTCGTGAAGGAGTATAGAAGATCCTTGTATCAATTAATATCCCGTTTGGGTCCTTCACGATTAAGCTTTGGGTTCCGTCGTCAATCAGCCAGCGATTGACAGAGAAACTTCTAACAAAGGGTCACTTTGAAACCTTTACAAAATATAACTCGATTGTCTGATCAAATGAAACATTTAAAGCTGTATTGAGTCTTAAGACTTTGTTAGTGTTAGGGATTTTGAATATAGTGACGATTGCATTAATGTATTTGACTAGCTGCTTTTACGCGTTTTCTCCCGCTTCCCGAGGAAAGTAATTCATACATAGACGCAGCAAATCATCGTATTTGAGCCATGACTTCTTACATCAAACAATTACCAACGAAGTCAACTTGTTCGGTTCAAGAATTCATTTACAAGCTCATCAATTTGGCCAATATGAATTTCAGAATAATACTCCAATAAAAATATTACGTATGTAAGTATATGAGAACCACTCGAGTGAAAAATTGAACATCTCATAAAATGTAATTGCATTCTTTTAGGACAATGCTTTAACCTTTTGAAGGTCTAATGCCTTTTCCAGTCCATAGCCGTTGCGAGTACCAAGTACTAATATTATCTAGATTGCTGCAGCTTAGCATCATAAAGCTACACACTATATACTTTCATTACTAGATTATATCCAATAAACACAACTTACTCTGAAGATCCAATCTCATTCTTAAGGCCTCTTTCTTCAAAAGGCTTAAGTTCGAGTGCAGTCTAAGCTCCACCAAGAATAGTTTAATTTTATAATAAACACTGCAAGTATGTTTTGTAGAAACTTCGAGATCGTCGACCTGTTTTTCTCGCTTGCGAACTTTTGCAAATGGCATCACTGCTGTACTTTTTTATTAAAAGAATAAGCGACATTCTTGGAAAGTGTCCTATTTTCTCTTCATTGTTGATATTCACTTTGTTCTAAGCTAAGTCTTAGGACGTTTAAAATAAATGCTAGGAGAAGATGAATTTATTAATGACTCAAAAATCTTCTTTCACAAAAACAGGTATAATTGTATAATTGTAATTTAATTGTAATTAAATTGTAATAGACAGCTGTGTTGCTGGGAAGTTTGTTCTTCATCACTTCTTCTTCCCAGCCATAACACTAGGAAGTGGTGAAAGGGGGGCGTTTTGGGGGTGCTGTCTTTTTGTATTATTTGACGTGAAAAAGTGCTAAAAACTAGCCTATTTTCAATAAACGTTTTTGACTTTGACTTTGAATTAGGTATCTCTAACTATGTCTGTTAACTATCTTAGGGTGAAACATTGGCTTACCTTGGGGAAGAATTTAAGTTAATGTAATAAAAAATTTACAGAACATTATTCTCTAGGAACATCACATCATTTCAGGACATGACTTGGCTGACTTTGCGCAACTTCTGAACAATGAGAAACCAGTTTCCCCACAAAGCTGAGCATATAAAAAAAATATAAAAATACAAACATCTACATTACAAATGTGTCCCATTTATCTATTCCATGGCAACAAAAAGCCCGCAGCAGTTTAAATAATAAAAACACAAAAGAAAATATAAATGATGGTCATTAACTTATTAAATGATCAACTTGGTGAATACAAGGTGTCGTTAGATAAACCAGCGGCGGCCGTAACCAGCGAGAACACTGCAAAATCTCTTAATTACGTCATTTATGTCTTTCTTAAAACCTCTTCAAGGGATATTGCGGATATTTGCATGCTAAAAGATGGATTAAATTTCGTCCAAGCGATGTAAAAACCCGAGTCGGGCTTTACGCCGACGGCGAATAAAAATATTAATTGAAAAAATAAAGCGGAATTTTAAGAAAACTGACAGTGTGATTACATTATATCAAGGTCATTTTCCAAGACTTTTTTGTACAGACATGGAGATTTTTTTATGCATAAAGTTACGACTCATTAAGATGCTTTGTAATATAAAACAAGTCTATTATCGTCCTTGAATAAATCCAGGCTTTTCAATAAACAAATCCTGACCAACCCCAGTATTCATATCACGCAGCTGTCCACCAGTTGACAATGAGGCAGGCATTTAGCTTTCCAAAAGCCGACTGACATGACACCTCAAAATTGTGTTACTATATAACACTGCAGTCACAAAGTTTCACTTCAATAGGATTTCAGGAAGCAACTGAAAAATCAATGACTAGATTCGGCTGCTAGTAGGTAATTTGGTTACCAGGAGCGTGAAAGTGAATAAAATTGAATAAAAATCCGTACAGTCAGTGGTTCTTTTTGAAAGCAAACACGTTGGTGCATGTTGTAGAGCATTTGAATAATACTTGCCACAATGATGACCTGTGACATGATCGTCACAGGCTACAAGACCTTTTTAGTTCGAAAATGTCTTTGGTTCGGTTAAATTCTTTGGTAGACTATTTAAAAAAATATCTTTATAATTTTAGATCAGATAACCGAAGGTTACTATTGCATTTGGGTTTTATCCGTTATTTCGAATACAAAGTAGTTTTTATTGAATTTTAACTGCGTAGTCATAGTACTTGATTAGTAATCATTAGTACTCGCAAAATACGATCCTTAGGTACGTAGTTAAACTTTACACCTTTTAGCGGGCCCACAAAACAACCCACCGTTTTACCATGTCAAGCGTTGATTCGAATCAATTTCGAGAATTGCGGAGTAAGTGAACACCCCTATAGAGGCAGGCATTGGCTTTTCACGAGGCTTTTCCAGCTGTGTCCTGCAGCGAGGGTGATATACGTCAATTTGCAGTCAGCGTCACGAGAACACTGGCGTCCCGACACTTGCCAGTTATCGGACTTCCATTATATTCGGCTACCGATATTAATCGGACGACTTTTGAAGTCTTTTTGGCGGTAGGTACCAGAGTAAAAAACCTTCTGATTGCCTGCATTATTTAGGTGCTGTAGCAGTAAAGATAACTGAGTATTTGAAGAGCATGTTTACACTAATTTGTAATCAATTGTTTTAAAACAATGAGTAGCTTGTGCTCTTCACTACACTTCGTTTAAAGTGAATAACTTGATAATAAACAGCTCTATTGAAGTGGAACTAACTATGAAGTTTCTGCCTCCTTGAGTTCAAAGGGCACTTAGAAATATACGTATTTTTCCTTTGTTTTATTTATAAAAATAAATCTTTAACTGTATTAATAAAAGAAATGGTGTACAAAAATAGTAATGATCAGTTTGGTATTAAAAAAAGACGAATGAAAAAATTACAAAATCTATTTAACAATTTTAATTTTGTTCATCCCCATGTTTAACACATAGCATTAACTTTGACGCAGACATTCACAAACACACATCTCACCCGTCACAATAAACCACAAACAACAAAAAGTACGTTCCTAACTACGCTCAAATTACGCACAACTCGGCACAGACCGACAAATGTTCCGACGGTTATCCCCCATCCCAGCCACCGGCGATTTTTGCAAATAAACCTTACCTTTTATAAAATGTTGCCTATTTCTTAGGAATGCTCAAGGGGCGTCACTTGCACGGATCCGATCCTTTCGTTCCACTTAAAACTTTTCACAGAAATTGCTTTAGAAACTTTGACATTCAAAAATATCCTCCAGACGTCTTGACTGAACGAAAATATCAATATGAATTCTATTTGATATCGCTCTGATGTCGAATCTGAGGATAGTTGTGAGAAATATAACGAGTTATCTCCCTCCTCCGTACCGGCATCGATCTCTCACACTCCTGATATTATAACGATGCTATTAAATTTAGTTCTGACACTTTGTTGGAAGTGGTCACAAACGTTAAAGTTTTGTTCGTTTATTTTCGTGTTTGATTGCACTGACAGAGTAACGTTTATTATCCGATTGTGGTTAAGGCGAAAAATTAAACAAGTTGTACATTTTATTGGTAAGATTTCATTTTGCACTTTGTATCAGTTAACTGATCGACTTGTACAGTGTACACACAATCGCTTCACAAGATTAAAGTATTTTATCTTTGTGAGTGTGATGTGGTTAGGTCAGTAGGTTGTAGTACCTGCCTACTTGAGAATATTTGTAGAAGATATTTTAAATCATTTTAAAGACATTTGCCGACTATTCCTGATTAATTGAAAATAATCTTCGCTGCATCTTATCGCCTGCAGTCCTGCAGATAAAGCAGTTCGTTTTAACGTGCAAATCAAGTCGTGCATCAGCTCGCGGCCCGGCGTCGCCCCTATTTGAGATTCGTTCCATTCGCTCGCGCAAACTAAATTAGAGAATCAATAACTAGACTTTTAGTCTTATTTTGAACAGCTTCACACTTTTGAGTGTGAATTAAACTACTACGGGTTGATTTTTTTAGCGAGTTTGTAGGTGCTGATTCGTTAAATGAGATTATAAAGCGCATTTTAAAGTAGGTGCTATTTGTAAAACGAATTAGAGAATATAATTGCCCCGTTTTCCAAGTACATAAAGTAGTAGTAGTAATATTCATTTGTTTCAATAAACATATGGTTTTATTTGCAAGTGGCAGTAATAAAATCACAATAAGTACCTAGATCAAAAAAAGTGTATTTTTCTTAAGAATTTCATCGAAATCAAATCTAAAACTTCCAGCAGGTTTCACTTGGTAACTGGAGCGACAATATTGTCAACTACAAAGTCGTTTTTCTTACTTTTGTAGAAGCATGTAGAAGCTGGAATTACTAGTTTACAGTCGGGAGATGTAATAGTCTAGGTCTACTTCCAGTCTTAGTCGTAAAACTGACTAACACAGAGAAATCTAAAGACTTTAAGCAGAACACACACTAACGACTTCACAGCCATCTTTTTGGAATGATAAGACCAGTTATGTTGATAATAATTTATTCCCTAAAATAAAAGGAAAGTGAGACAGTTGCAAAAAGCAAATTGAATTACGTTTTGGTGCACCATTTATCAGTTGAATGCGACAACATTCTTGACTGATAACAACTGACAACAATTTATGAAGAAGAAGCACAAACACTTTAAATAAACCATTACACCACTTACATTTCCTACCCTTTTACAAGATAAAACAAACAATGTATCCTGGACATCATACATCACATGCATAAAACGTTGGTACATCTCACCATCATATTTCAGTTAGTAGACAGAATGTCGGCCGGTCGCCACTGCGCGCTCCTTAGATATTCCGAATGTGTAAGTACGCCCCGGGGAGGGAGCTACTTATCGGCCCGGGACATAAAAAACTTAACGTCGACCCAAAGATTTATGTATTTGAATGTTCCAACTACGTCCTTACTTCGATTGGAGATTCCTTTCCTTATATTTTAGTTGGGGTTTGCTTTTAGATTTCGATTTTCTTTCAGTTTTAGGGAGAGAGCGTGCTATTTTCCGTAAACGTCATGCGAGTGCTTAAAGCAGTGTGCGTTAATTAGCTTTAGAATTTAAAATCAAAGCCTATCAAGTACTAATTTGTTGATTATAACTATACCTAATTACTGTTTATATTTACGCTTAGTCTGCCAAATGCGACCTGTTTATTCTTCTGATCACAGATTACAAAATAGAACTAATTAATATTTCTTACTTAAAATATTGATTTTAATTCTAAAAAAGCTAAGTGCCTCTTAGCAATGAAACATTTTTGTCTTTTACAAAAGGCTTTTATCGATTCAAACTGGTGAACGCAGCTGACAATGTGCAACTCTTCGACAGGCTATCGATAGTGCAATCTACGTCACTAGTTCGTCAGTGTTCGAGTAGACATGAGTGCCGATGCTCGATAAGTCCTGACATATTCTTTCTTTACAAGCGGTTTGTGCATTTGTGAGGAACTATTACAAATGAATAGTAAATAGAGTTATTTACAAGTATAAAAAAATATTGTAATAGAGGTTTTTACATTACCTATGACTAAAAAGCGTCAAAAATTCAAATCATTATGTCTAATTAATTTCATCGAAATCTGATGAAAAATGCTAAAGTGCACATTTAATTAAACATGGTAAACACCGATTTTATAATATTAAAAAAATACGCATTGGAGAAAAACCAATCGAGTGACATCATAAACCAAAGTTTCCCATTTGTCATTTTACAAATTACAAAACACTGAAAATTTTAGTGCAAGCGCTAAAAATATTATTGTCCTGTAAAACTAAAGCTATTTCAGACATCAAGTAGTAATAAAAATCACAGCTCGTTTTATTTATAGCGAAATAAAATCAATAGGTAGCTTTAAAATCACAAATAGCTTTGGTACAACTTTTAAATTCAATGTATGCTGCATTTTATTTATTTGCACGTGAGTGTAAGTATAAAAATATATGATAGGTACATGCCATCATTCTCTTTTTTATAATCAGGTCGGCTATAAGAGGGGTGCCTTTGTACCTGATTGTTCTATTTGCTTCCTGTCTCATCAACTGTGTACCTAGGTCTATAAACTGTTTAACATTTAAACAAAAAGCGACAAAGTATTGCAATATGCATGTTCTCATTACAAAGCTAGAGCTACATTTCATCTTCCTAGAAGCACATTGGTTATCCTCAAAAGGTTGAACACAGGGAATAGAAACTAATTCAAACTCTGCAATGCTACTATTAAGAAATACCAGATGGAACTATCTAACAACATTTGTTTCTACTTGGATATATGGAATTACACTCAGCTATATTAAAACCAAATAGATTACAAAATTAGCTATGCTAAGCTGTGATGTCCAGCATTACCTAACAATATAATTAAACCAAAATACAACGTAGGTAGGTAAGTTTAATGATAAAAAAACGAAACTAACGCTTACAAAATTACACTGGTTTGGCCACAGCCTAACTGAACACTATTCACGACCTTTAATTTGAACGAAAAGCGCTTCCATGAAATCAGGATTTAGGAATGTCGAAAATTTCCAATACATTTTATTTTTCAATCTATCAAAATTGCAAAATACTTTCATGAAGCCGCCGATCTAGTATTTTCAACGAGCTAAATCAAACTGTGAATATTTTTGTTGCAATATTTTGAATAGCTAACATTTCTATAGGAATTCCATCGTAATTCGTTGGTATAGCTTTGAATCATATAGAAATTGCTGATATTTTATTCCAATAGGTACTAGTATTTAGGAGCGCTTTATACGAAATATTTTCAATGGGTATTGATAGCCACGAGGTCAATAAACTTTAAAAGGAAGAGGTTAAAAGGGTAAATGGATATTTTATCCCATTTTCAATATCACACGTGTTTATTTTGGGGCGGTCAGTAAACTTTAACACGTCGTTAGACAGTTCATCAGAAGAGTAAGAATAAATTACTCAACAATTAGAGAACACCATCATCGATCAATATTTCTAACACCAAAAAATACTTTACTGCCACAGCAATTCATCAATCTTTCTCATCCCAATTACTGACACACAGTCTCGACCATCATTTCAAAAACCCCATCAAATGTTCCCCAGTTCTCCTATATCCTCAGATCAGTATGGTAATGGCGCATCCATATTCAGCGACTCTTGGCTCCGTATTATGGAGTCGATACCATCCCCGGTCAAAGGAATCGGTGATCACACGGCGAAGACCGCACATAATTATGTGTAGGCTTGTAACTTGTTTATTTTGTCATACTGAAAAAGTGTTAGTTAGTCATCTGATAGTTAATGCTATCTGCCAGATTAAGGGTGGTTGCAATTTCTACCAGTTTATTGCTAGCCAAGATTTTTGAAAACAAAAGTTATAGTATGTCTGGCCGATAAGTTCCTGATAGGCTATCAGAGACTTTATCAGTAATCGGTGAAACTGGCCATGAGCTGTTCTAATTAAGAGCGCTTATTGGTAACATTTTTATGAGAATTTTGGTCATAAAAAATAAATTTCTATTCAATTTGTAATTTTTCGTTTAAAAACATATGCAATCATCATAAAATATTTAAAAAACAGTAATTGAACAGTAATTGATTGAGTAATTGATTTAAATAAAGTTCAATCAAAATAAATGTCCATATTTTAAGTTATTTTGATGATACACAAATTTAATTAGTAAAAAAACGTAACTGCGTCATTTGGCAATTTTAATTATGCCAATACCTATAGAACTGGCTGAATACACATCGAAAACAAAATTTCAGGTTGGCAATTAAAATTCGGCTTCAATTAGAAACTTCCATAATTTGGCTAATTAATTATTTTTATTACGGTTCAAAGGAATGTTTCGATGGACGTAAAATACTATATAATATTATGTTTTCTTCGTAATTATAACTTTGCATATTTATGTTCAGGCTACATCGTGACCCAATTCGTACTTTTTAAGGTATTTTATTGCTATCTTCATTGTAGTTCGGTTATACGTCATTTAATTGTGGAAATGAATATAAATAAGAATCGTGCTAAATCGTGACACAAACCTAGTAGGAAGGTAGAAGATCACTTTTGTTAATGTGAGTAAATCATAACAATTTTGGCCGAAACTAAGTATGCTCAGCTATATCGTACTTGCCAAGTCAAATTATTGATCATAGAAAAAAATCTGTAAGAAACAAGGTCAAACAATCTGTAATTTTTAAACTATTAAAATTTTGTAGCATACTTTATTGCATATTTTATTTTATATGTAAATAAAACGACCTGAAAATTGATGAGCTCGCACATCAAACTGTAATGGAAAATAAAATTAATTTAGCTTCACTTATAAGGTTTTTCTGCCTTGTAAATTGCTTTTAATAAATGTAGGTAGGAGCCAGTAATTGCCTTCGCGCAGGTCAATTGCTTTTCTCATTTAAGCCCTTTACGGTGATGACAAACTGTGTATATTAAAAGACCGCGAGTTTGCATCATTGTCTGAAAACTTTCAGTGCTAAATTCCAATATTTTATTATAATTTTAGTAACATACTATGGAAGCAGAGCAATCATACTTTAAGGCATAAAAAAAAAATGTGCCTGCACTATATTTTCTCCTCCCAATGATTTAAAGTCAAAAACTTTTCCTACTTCACCCTCATCGAACTTTTATTCAAGGTTATGCTTTTTGTAATTTATTTATTTATTAGGTTCACCAACGAATGTTTACACTAATGCATGAGTACTTATAACTATTAACAAACAGAATAGAGTGCAACACTCACTTATAGGTAAACACCACAAACAACAGCACCACGGGACGCTTGGCACTTAAATAATTATACGTCTCGCACTACATAAGAATACTAGTTTTTTGAATAAACTTTGCTATAACTATCTACCAGTTTTAATGGCCACTATGTTGGCAAT